>NC_135318.1:55707569-56327985 GCF_048772815.1 Callospermophilus lateralis
TTTTTCATTTAGAACATGTATTAGCTATGGAAACATTGGAAGGTCACAAGGAGGCTCGAGTGTCAATTCTGTGTAATAAACATGTAAAAAAAAAGTAAGAAGTTGAAAAAAATGTTTATTTTTCAATGGACGTTCAGTAAAATTTATTCATTCTGGTCTGCAGTTACGTGAGTTTTGACAAATCCAGAATCATATATCAGCTGCCGCAATCAAGATATAGAACAATTCCATTGCTGTAAAAAATTTCTGTTATCTATTTCTAGCTAATCCTTCTTCCTCAACCGTCACCTGAGACAACCAGTCTTCTGTTCTTTCCCTATAGTTTTGCTCTTTCCAGAATTGACAGATAAACGGAATTGTATAGTATGCACTCTTTGGAGTCTGGTTTTTCAAACTTAGTATAATGCATTTGAGATTCATCCATGTTATTGTTTGTACAAACAGCATTGTCCTTTTCATTTCTGAATAATATTCTATTGTGTGGATATATCCATTTATCAGTTGAAATATATTGGGGTTATTTCTAATTACTAGAGATTATTAATAAACTGCTACAAATATCTGCTTACTGTTTTTATGTGAAAACAGTGTTTCATTCTCTTGGGTAAATATTGAGGAATGGTATCACTGGATTAGATGTGAGTATATGTTTAACATTATAAGAAATTCCCAATTGTTTTCTAAAGTAACAGTACCATTTTATATTTGACAGTACTAGCCATGTATGAAAGTCCTCACCAGTCCTAGATATTGTTAAATTTTATTTTAGTCTTCTAATATGTTTGTAGTGTTATATCATTTATATTTCCCTACTGACTAATGATGATTAGCATCTTATTATTTGGTAAAGTGTCCATTCAAATATTTTGCCCATTTAAAAAATTGGCTTATTTTATTATCATTTTTGAGTTTTGACATTTCTTTTTTTTAATTTTTATGTTTTTATTTGTCCTAATTAGTTATACATGACAGCAGGATGCATTTTGATTCATGGTACATAAATGGAACACAGCTTTTCATTTCTCTGGTTGTATACAATAGAGAGTCACACCACTGTAATCATACATGTACCTCAGGTAATGATTTCTGTCTGATTCCACCATCTTTCCTGCCCCATGCCCTCTCTCCTTCCCATCCTGATATTTCTTTATATATTTTGAATATAGTTTTTGTCTGACATGTGTTTTGAAAATATTTTTTCCCAATCTGTTACTCACTTTTCATTCTCTTTCACAGGGCACTTATAATTTTGATGAAATCTAATATCAAATTTTCCTTTTATAGATAGCGTTTTTAGGGTCAAGAATTGTTTTTAATAATCTCACCCTATTTGAAATTGATATTCTGTGAATAACAGCATTATGGACTCTGGGTCTTCCATTCAACTCCTCCCTATAGTGCCTTGCAGACATTTTCTTTCATTTTTTCCCATCTGCACTGCCTGTGAACACACCCACACACTGGCATTACAACATAGATTTCTTGTTTCACTCTGTACCCTGGGCCCTCCTTTTCCAGGCCTCCCAAAGATCATAAAATTCACATTTTCCAAAATATCTTTTATCACTCAAGAGAAAAGTTCTGGAAGAATAGAATGGTCTGTGTTTTTTTTTTTGTTGTTTTTTTTTTAATATGGCCGACTACTCGGGAATATCATTCTGCATCTTCTTTCTCAAAATTGTGCAATTTAATTTGAACCACATCCTGGAAATTCATCCTCCCAAACTGTATCCCTGGAGTAACAAAACTCACATTGTATATCAATGAAATTTAATGTTCAAGTCAATTATTTGTAATCATTTATTGGTATTTTGGAATATCTGTTAAAAGGAACAGATGTTTTCAGAGTCTTTTATTTCATCTCAGTGCAACTCCCTCCTACATATTTTCAGTCTGAATTTTAGTCAGCCCATTTCACAGTTGATGCAATTTTTAAAAATGCAGAGAAAGAAAAAGGAAACAGAATAGTTTGGTTAAAAAGTTAAAAGAGGAAAAAATATAATTTTTCTACACACGAAACAAATCCTCTTTCTTTCATTTGTTAAATTTCACATTAAAATGTCTACTATTTCTTTCCTAAATGTACCTCATGCCAGTTTATATTTTATGTTTAATGAATATCTACTTCATGCATATATTAAATTTAGTGAATTATTCCCTTAAAACGTAACCCATAAATTTGCTGGGAAGATGGCAGAATAGGAAGAAGCAGAATCTCTCTCCACTTACACAATAATTACCCTTGTACAATCCATCTGATGTAACTGTCTTGGAAGTCTGCTGTCTCATGGAGACTTGAATCTCACAAGGGAAGACTTGGATAGTAAATGTTGCTTTCTTTTGTTCAGTTTCAGCTCTCAGCACACTGTTAGCTGCCTGTCTTCCACCCCAGTCCTATGACAGCAGCTATGCATGCATTCCTGCAAGCTGAGCACAAGCTATGCAGGAACCAGTGTAGTGGAATGAACCTGGTCTCCACATAACAGGGATCTGTGCTCTGATCACTAATGGTTGCTTCTGATCAAACAGGTACAAAGAACTGGCCACCACTCTTCCTGAATCTCACCCCATTGTTGTGAGCTCTTCCTTCTCTGACTAAAATGAGCTTCAGAAGATTTAAAGACCCTGTGCTTCCCCCCCACCCTCATTTCCTTCAATTTCCTCTTCATCATCTTTGGAAGTCAAACATTGAAGAGTAGGACACTCAAAAGCAACTACATATACTAGCGAAATTAGAAAGTCATTGAGCATGCCCAAACATGGCAGAAAAGAACTGAGATCTTAAACTTATGCTTCAGGCTGATCATTAACACAGAAATATCCTCTACCGGTCATAACAAAGAACCAAAACAAAATGCCATCAAAATCTTGAGAAAGGGAATAGATAACTTAGAGTCACTGCATTAGATTCAAATGATTCAGTTTTCAACAAAAATAACAACAACAACAACAACAAAAATCACAAGGCAGACAAAGAAACAGAGAAGTATGGTCTATTCAAAGGGGAAAAATAAAAATAGAAATTGTTTTTGAGAAAGACCTGATGGCAAATCTACTATGAAAGACTTTAAAACAAAGGGCTTAAAGATACTCCAAGAACTAAAAGAAGATGTGGAGAAAGTAAAGAAAATGATTTATGAACAAATCGGAAATATCAATGAAGAGATTAAAAACCCTAAAAGGAAACTGAAAGAAATTCTGGAACTGAAAATTATTATGCTGAAATGAAAAGTTCACTAGAGAGAGTTTCAAAAACAGATTCAAACAGGAAGAAAAAAAGAATCAGCATACCGGAGGATAGGGTCATGGAAACAGTTGCATCAGAGGAACAAAAACAAGAGTAAAGAGAAGTGATCAAAAGATGGTGGAATGAGATGGACATCCTTACCCTAAGTACCTGTATGAAGACACGAACGGTGTGAATAGACTTTCTATACAACCAGAGATATGAAAAAATGTGCTCTATATGTTTAATATGAATTGTAATGCATTCTGCTGTTATATATAACAAATTAGAATTTTTTAAAAAAGAAGAAGAAAAGAAAAGTGATCAGAGCTAAGAAACCTCTGAGACCAGCAAGCTGACCAATAGACTCATTTTGGAGGTCACAAAAGGAGAAGAGAGAAGCAGAAGAGGGAATAGTTGAAGAAATAATAACTGAATAATCCCCCAAGTTGATGAAAAAACATCAATATAAACATCCAAGAAGCTTAATGAACTCTAAGTCTGATGAACTTCAAGGGACCTACACAGAGGCAAACAAATCAATCAAGCTGTCAATAAATAAATAAAGAGAATTTCGAAAGCAAACAGAGAGAAGTGACTCATCACACCCAAAGTATTTTCAATAAGATTAGAACAGATTTTGCATTAGAAATTTTGGAAGATAGAAGCTTCCAAAGAGCTAAAAGGTGTGGGGGGGAACTCTCAACCAAGAATCTTATCCAGCAAAATTATTTGGATAGAGATAATTAAGTGATAGAAAAATTAAGATGTTCCCATTATAATGCAAAACGGAGGGAATGTGTTACCATTACACCTGCCCTGCAAAAATGATAACAAGAGTCTCACAGGTTGAAATGAGAGGACACTGAAGAGTAATTCAAGTTACTGAACAGTAACACAAAGCTATCTGAAGTAGTAAGGACTTCAGGAAAGGTAAATACATATATAAAAGCCAGTATTATTATAACAATGGTGTATATTTTTAACTTTTGTTTGCTGAATAATTTAAAAGACAAGTGAGTTAAAAAAGCAATTAGTTTAGAAGCAAATATTACTATACTTTTGGTTTATAACTATACATTTTGTTTTCTACATAATTTACTAGACTTAAACTTTTTAAAAAATTTCTTTAAAAATTAGCTATTTTCTTGGATACACATATATAAAGACATAATTTTGTGAAATTAACAACTGGAAAGTATGGGAACATAGCTGTTAAAGAAGCAGAGTGTTTGCATTCTATTAAAGTTAAGTTGGCATAAGTTCCAGTTATAGTATTATAATTTTAGAATGTTCAATGTAATTCCAATCACAACCAAAAGAAAAGAGCTAAATAATATACACAAAAGGAGACAAGAAAAAATTAAAAACCTTTTACTACAAAAATATCAACTAGGGCTGGGGTGGTGGCTCAGTGGTAGAGCACTTAAATAAATAAACAAAATAAAGTTAAAAAAAATCAACTAAACACTGTAACAAAGATTGCAATGCAGGAAATAAAGGACCAAAATGATATAAGACATGTAGAAAGCAAATAACAAAATTACAGAAGTAAAATGTAATTGAGATTAGGCTCTCCATTCGATAGATTGAGAATCTGCAGAATGGATAAGAAAGAATGGTCCAGCCATATGCTGTCGACAAGAGGCTCACTTTAGATTCAAAGACAGGAATAGATTGAAAGTTAAAATATTAAAAGGAAAGGTTTTCCATGCAAATAGGTAGTCCATTAGTGTATTCAGCTAGACTAATGTCAAACAAAATGGAGTTGAAATATAAAATGCTACAAGAAACAAAGAAGGACATTATATTTTAATAAAGATTCCACGTGGGAATCAATCTAACAAAAGAAGTGAAAAACTTCTACATGGAAAACTACAGAACAAAAGAAATTGAAGTTCTAGAAGATGGAAGATCTCTTATGTTCTTGGATAGGCAGAATTAATATTATCAAAATGGCCATACTACCAAAAATGCTATGCAGATTTAATGCAATTCCTATTAAAATTCCAAAGACGGTCTTCATAGAAATAGAAAAAGTAATCATGGAATTCATTTAGATATATAGGAGGCCCAGTATAGCCAAAGCAATCCTTAGAAAAGTAAAGCAGGAAGCATCACAATACAAGACCTTAAATTATACTACAGAGCTATAGTAACAGAAACGGCATGATGTTGGTACCAAAACAGACATGAAGACCAATGGAACAGAATAGAAGAAATAGAGACAAACCCAAATAAATACAGTTTTCTTATCCTAGACAAAGGCACCATAAACATACATTGGAGAAAAGAGCCTCTTCAACAAATGGTGCTGGGAAAACTGGAAATCCACATGTAGCAGAATGAAATTACTACCCTACACAAAACTCAACTCAAAGTGGAGCAAGAACCTAGACTTTAGACCAGAAACCCTACATCTACTAGAAGAAAATGTAGCCCAACACTCCATTATGTAGGCTTAGGAACAACAACTTCCTCAACAAGACTCCCAAAGCACAAGAATTAAAATCAAGAATCAGTAAATGGGATGGTATCAAACTAAAATTGTTCTTCACAGAAAAGGAAACAATGAAGAACATGAAGAGAGAGCCTACAAAATGGGAGAAAATCTTTGCCATCTGTACCTCAGATAGAGCCTTAATCTCCAAGATATAATGACATAAAACCAAATAACCATAATGACAAAAAACATGAGATAAATAACATAATGGCAAAAAACAAATAACCCAATTATTAAATGTCAAAGGAACTGAGCAGGCACCTCACAGAAGAAGAAATATGATCAGTCAACAAATATATGAAAGAATGTTCAACATCTCTAACAATTAGAGAAATGCATCTCACTCCTGCAGAACGGCAATTATCAAGAATGCAAGTAACAATAAATGCTGGTGAAGATGTGGGGGAAAATGTACACTCATACATTGCTGGTGGGACTGCAAATTGGTGCAACCTCTCCGGAAAGCAGTATGGAGAGTCCTTAGAAAACTTAGAATGGAACCACTATTTGACCCAGTTATCCTCCTCCTTGGCATATACCCAAAGGACTTAAAATCAGCATGCTACTGTGATGCAGCCACATCAATGTTTTTAGCATCTCAATTCTCAATAGCTAAGCTATGAAACCAATTTAGGTGCCCTTCAACAGATGAATGGATAAAGAAAAAAAGTGATAAATTTACATAATGGAATATTACTCAGCCATAAAAAGAATGATTTTTATGACATTTGGTGGAAATGGGATGGATCTGGAGACTATTATGCTAAGCAAAATAAGCCAGTCCCCAAAACCCAAAGATTGAATGTTCTCTCTGATATAAGGATACTAACACATAACAAGGTGGGTGGGAATAGAAATTTAGTAGATTAGACAAAGAGGAATGAAAGGAAGGGAGGAGGGAAAGGAATAGGAAAGATAGTGGAATGATTCTGACATAACTTTCCTATGTACATATGTGAACACACTATGGTGAATCTCTGCATCAGGTACAACCACAAGACTGGGATCCTAATTAGAATAAGATGTACACCATATTTGCATAAATAAATCAAATTATACTCTACTACCATGTATAACTAAAAAGAACAAAAATTTTAAAAAATTAAACATACAAGGTTCTATATAGTAAGATCAACAAAATTAACTAAATGAGCTATGAGAAAACAAAGACTCAAATGATGAAAATTAGAAATGAGAGTGGGGACATTATTACCTATCCTACAGATACTAAAAGGATTGAGATTATTATGAATAACCATGCACTTACAAGTTTGATAACCTAGATTAAATGCAAACATTCCTAGAAGCACAACCCAATGAATGCTAGCCCATGAAGGAATAGATCTGAATATACCTATAAATAATAGTAAGGCGAGGATCAGTTATCAAAAGTTCCCTGACAAAGAAAACACTTCATGACTTCATCAGTGAATTCTACCAAACATTTGAAGAATTACAATCCTTTGGTCTCTTCCAAAAAATTTTAGAGGAGAGAAAACTACCTAACTCATTGTACAAGGCCAGCTTTACCCTGATAGCCAAAGCCAATAAAAAAACTCTACAAGAAATCAACAGACCAATATCCCTTATAACACTTATAGGAAAATCCCCAGCAAAACACAGCGAGCTGAATTCAACGTCACATCAAAACATGATACATCATGACAAAATGGGATTTATTCCTGGAATTCCAGAACAATTCAGCAGTTAAAAAAAAATCAATCATCAATCTGATTTGCCACATTAGCAGAATGAAGGGAAAATAATTCATGATCCTTTCAATTGATTAGAAAAAGCACAAAATTCAACATCCCTTCATGATGAAAGTGTTCAACAAGTTAGAAATGGGAGGAAAATATCTCAGCATAATGAAATCTGTGTACAGTGGCTGGGCATGAGTAGCACATGCCTGTACTCTAATGGTTCAGGAGGCTGAGGCAGGAAGGTCACAAGTTCCAGGCCAGCCTCAGCAACTTAGCAAGGCCCTAAGCAGTTTAGAAAGACCCTATCTACAAAAAAAAAAAAAAAAAAAAAAGAAAAAAAAAAAAAAAGGCTGGGGATGTGACTCCGTGGTTAAGTGCCCTTGGGTCCAATCTCCAGTACAAAGAAAATAAAAATAATCACAGTGAACATCCTATCCAATGGAGAAAGACTGACAGCTTTTGCTTTTCTGCTCAGATCAGGAACAAGAGGTGAATGCCTACTTTTGCTGCTTAAAATCAACATACTACTAAAAGTCCTAGTCAGAGAAGTTGGCAAGAATAAAGAAATTAAAGACATCCAAATTGGAAAGGAAGAAGTACATAGAAAACACAAAGATTTCACCAAAGAACTGTTAGAACTCATAAATCCAGCAACCAGCAGGACACAGAGTCAACACTCAAAAATCACTTGCATTTTTATATACTAACCGTGGTAAGCAATCCAAAAATGAAATTTAAAAAAAAAATTCCATTTATAAGAGCACCAAAAAGAATAAAAATATTTAGGAATTAACCAAGGAAGTCACCAAAACTACAAAACATTTATGAAGGAAACTAAAGAAAAAAATAGATGAGAATAAATAGATGTAAGATGTGTTAAATCAACTTTCCATTACGGTCACCAAAATACCTGACAAGAACAACTTAGGAGGACGGAAAGTTTATTTTGTCTCACAGTTTCAGAGGTTTAGTCTATAGTTGGCCAACTCCATTGCATCAAAAGACATTATCAACACAATAAGAAAGGCAACCCATAGGGAACAAACACCTTCAGAATATACAGAACTACTAAAACTATACCTCCCCAATTCAAAAATGAACAAAGGACTTGAATAGGACATTTCTTTAAAAACGATATACAAATGGCCAATCATTAAGGAAATGCAAGTCAAAACCACAATGAGATAGCATTAGGATGATCAATATTTAAAAAAAAAAAAAAGCAGAAAACAACAAGTGTTGACAGGATGTGGAGAAATTGTAACCCCTGTGTCCCGTTAGAGGGAATGAAAAAAAGAAAAAAAAAAACAGTGAAACCTCTGGGGGAGACAGTATAGGGATTCCTTAAAAAATCAAAAATAAAATTGCCATATCCTCCAGCAATTCCAATTTTGTTATACTTTTGAAAGAATTGACAGCCGCTGGGTGCGTGGGTAGGGGGTGGCACATCGCTGTAATCCCACTGACTGATGAGGCACAGGCAGGAGGATTACAAATTTGAGGCCAGCCTGGACAAATTAGTGAGACCCTCCCTTACAATAAAACTTAAAAGGAAAAACGGGCTGGGGATGTAGCTCAGAGGTAAAATTCTCCTGGGATCCATCTCCAGTACCACACACACCTAAAAAAATTGAAAGCAGAATTTCAAAAAGATGTACGTATACTACATTCATAGAAATATTGTTCATGATAGTTAAAATGTCAAAGTGATCTCTCTCGACAAAGGAGTGGATTAATAGAATATGGTATATATACAATAAAAGTTTATTCAATCTTAACAAAGAAGAAAATTCTATAACATGCTACATCATGGATGAACCTCGAGGACATTATGCTAAGTGAAATAAAGCAGTCACGAAAAAATAAATATTGTATGGTTCCACTTACATAAGTTACCTAGGGAAGATAAACTCATGACAGACAGAAAGTTGAGTGGTGGTTAACGGGGGTTGAGGAAGGGGAAATGGGAAGTTACTATCTAATAGATACAGAATTTCAGTTTTGCAAGATAAAAGAGTCCTGGAGATAGCTGGTGGTGATGGTTGTATGACAACATGAATGTGCTTTTCACTTAAAAATGGTTACACTGGTAAATTTTATTATATTTTACCACAATAAAAAAATTAGAAAAAATAACCCAAATCAAACATTCCAAGTTTTATTTTTTCACCTTAAAAAGGTCTCATTAGCTGGGCCAGGTTCAGTGTACTCAGAATGGAGAGTAAATCTAGGTGTCATGGCCTCAGTTTGCTGAATGGCGCTTCCTTTTGTTTGTTACTCTGTGGTTCCTGAGCTTGTAAAACCACTCTTTCTTTCCACCAATGACTGTCAGCTCAAACAAACAAACAAATACACAGAAAGGAGCTTTTCCAGTTCTCCTGTGAAGGACTGGCCACCCGCAGAGACCTAACAGGGCAAAAATCCAATGGATGAGTTGCAGGAGATCCTGGGTCCCACAGAGGCACCACGGTTGCCTGCAGATACACATGAAATAAGTCCCAACATTTTTGTGAGTACCTTGGATGATAAAAGGGAAACCCTCTACAGCATTTTTTCAGACAGCTGATAAAGTTTGACAGCTTTAAAGAGGAAATGGAACTGACAGATGTCGGCAGAATCAAAGGGAAAATTCTGGGTTCCTCAGAGCCTCACTTCAGGACCATGAAGCATAGCCTGAAATGGGTAAAAATGCTGGTGAATGGCATAATTCTATGAAGAAGTAAAATATTAATTTTTCACAAGCTAGTAGCTCTAAGCAAGACCTTTAATTTTTTTTTCTATTCTATTTTTTCCATTATTCTATTTCTTCTGTAAGACTGACTTTTTAACAGAAATGCAAAATGTCACAACAGTGGAAATTTTCACACACACCACAATACCAACTATATAACACTGAAGAAACATCAGAAATTTCCTGCTGTGTCATTTTCTGTTTCTTTAAAAAGTCTCATCTGTACTTCATCTTTTTTTCTTATGCAGCTAAACCACCAAGCAAATACATCACCCGATTCCGAAGAATTTGGAATCCTTTCAATTTTCAGTAGAGTACCCTTTCAATTTGAATTTTCATAGAGTACCCTTTCAATTCTCTCCTACGGTTCCTCCGAAAACCTAAAAATTTGTCTCTAATTCTTGTTAATTAAATTTTAATAGAGACTCTAGTTGGATTTGTCAAAAGCAAGTTCATGATTTTTTGAGAATATGTAGGTGTTTTCTTTTAACTCTCAATGGGATAAACCATTTATTAGTTTTCTTACTATTGAAATATTTCTTAGTACTGAAATATTCTCACATTCCTGGAATATTCTGCACACAGAATAGGTGAATGACAACAATAAGCAAAAATCTCCAATTTTGTGGAGCGTTTGTTTTATTTAACTTTATAAAATGCCTTGAGATTTAGACCTTCTTTTTTTCTTACACAGAGACTATTTTGCTCTCACTGTTTCCATTTTGAGTTTTTCGTGCATGCGGCACCTCTCCTTCACGCCCACCTACACACTACACACACACACACACACGTGCACTATCATTTCAGCTTTCATTTCACTAATTTCAGATTTCCCTTCATTGTTACTGAGATAGTCTTTTGATCACTTCATTGTCAATTTGGAAATGGGAGCTGTCACCAGGAAGTTAGGTCCCCTAGAAATCCAGGTGGTCATTCTGTCCAGGGCTCCTTCAGAGTTCACCTGGTGTTCCCTTGGGGTTTCTGCCGCACTTTCCGCCTCTCCACCACCATCAGGTATTTGAGTAAAGCTGACTCTACGGGTAACACTTTCCACACTGGAAGCCCCCTCTGTTCCTTTCATTCATTAACTGATAAAATGACAGAGCAGGGGAAATGGACGGGTGGGTCTGACAGGGAGAGAATGTTAAGTGTGTGGTATAACATCTGGGTAGTATCACTGGCTGTGGGCTAAAGGATTAACTAACAAACAGGTTTGGAAATATAGGCCTGGGAAAGGCTGAAGTTGAAGTTCAGAGCAATAACTGATGTGTAAAAAAAAAAAAATAATCCTTACTAGAATCTTGAAAAAAGATCTTTTTTATCCTGCAAACACTTGAAGCAGCAACACAGAGAATAACAGACTCCCGTGTATACTCATTGCTGAAATTACACATTAGATTTCTTTATGTCTGCATCTCTCCCTTTCTTTTCTTTACTTTGTTGAGATATCTTAAAACAAATCCCAGATGCAATGTCATTTTTTCCCCTTATGCCTAAGTAAGCATCTTTTAAAATATGAATATTTTATCCCTAACTACATTGCCCTGATCATGCTTAACAAAACTAATCAATAATTTTTTGGCATCATCTATCTCCTATCCATAAACATAGTGCCTCAATGTGTGATGGGATCTTTTTATCAGGTTGTATCCCAGGCCCATCAATGGCAAGTAACTGTTCATTCTTCACACTCTCAGTAGAGTTAAAGGCTAAAATCAGGATTCCCAAAGACCAGGGAAGGCTCAGGAACTGAGTGGAGCTCCATCTTAGGAAGGACAAAGTCTCTCAGCCTCCTGAGGTCCCAGGATTGATTGTCACTAGTCCCAGAACATTGTTTCCCTGGCAGGATCCTTGCTGTGAAATGCAGGGCTCTCATTTGTGTTTCTGAAACACAAATAACTTCAAGCATCCTAATACACTATTTATTTATGAATGTTAATGACCAATGACGTGGAACGCCTTACCTAAAATGAGTGACGAGCTTTGACAATGGAGAGATCAATGCTTCTCTCAATGGCCTTAATTTGACACATTACTCAACAGAGCTTTTGGGGCTAATTACCCCCACAGTCCTACATGATATGAATTGTTCTTCCTTCTATTCACCCCTGGGAAGGCAGATAGTTTCCCTATAAGCAGTTAACCAGTCACATTACACAACTCAGGCTAAATTTACCAGCAGATTGCCAAATCTCCACTTTGCTTTGTGCTGAGGAAGAGGCAGCGCCAGGGCAGAGTTTAGTAGGAAGTGTTCACAATTCTGAGAGCTTCTTGTTATTACACTGGCTTCCTGTTATGCAGAGATGGGCGGAGAGAGCAGAGAGCGGCTGGGAAGGTGTTGCAACTGATGGAGATACCCACAGACCCAGAAGAGGTAACTGAACCCTAAATTCCTGGCTGCTGAGGCCTGCATTCAGGAAACAACTTTTAGATGTGTCCATCCATTAAGTTTCATAAATTGGTCTCAAGGGTAAGTGTCCCGGGAAGGCCCGTGCGGTTTAATTTCAGAATACACAGAGAGAGCCTCTGTGTTGTCATCAATTTTACAGCTTGTCTGTCTTCTGGAAGGGATAACATTTTTATTACCAAAGTTAACAATGATATTTAGAATTAAAATAAACCCAGAGAATGACAGGATAAGTTTGTCTAAAAGTCCAAATGACAGGTCTTAAATTGGAAAGATTTTAAAAGTCCTTCCCCCTCCCTAAACGGTGAGTGTTTTTAAATGGAGGGCAGCTTGCTTTGTTCACAGAAAAAGAATTAAGAAAATGACCCTTGCCGGGCGCAGTGGCGCACCCCTGTAATCCCAGCGGCTGGGAAGGCAGAAGCAGGAGGATCACGAGTTCAAAGCCAGCCTCAGCAACTGCGAGGCGCTAAGCAACTCAGTGAGACCCTAGCTCTGAATAAAATACAAAATAGGGCTGGGGATGTGGCTCAGTGGTCAAGTGCCCCTGAGTTCAAACCCCTGTACCCAAAATAAAGAGAGAAAGTAAGAAAAAAGAAAATGAGCCTTGAAGTTCTATAGTCAAATGTCCTCATTTTCTTCTGGTGGAAACTGAGGTCCTTCATCCCAAATTCTGATCAAAGGCCGGTCACAGGCTGTGTGTGTGTGTGGGGGGGGGTTGTGCACATGTATACCATGCAGGGTGTGGGCGAGGATGGATGGACCTAGCTTTATCATTTCAAGAGCCAGTGGTGCCAGCACTGCTGCCCCAGAGGCTCCCCAGGGGTTCTCATCTCCACCTGAGCACTGGGTCTGAGTGCTGGACCCACATTACTTAACTGTGTCTCCCTCCTCCCCACACCTTGGTCACACTTGGCTTTGATCTGAATCTTTGCGTCTCTTCAATCAGCTTGGGCACAGACCACTGGTAAGACCGAGCTTCTGACCTAATGTGTCCATTTTCCTGTTGGGTTTCGGCACAGCTCTGGTGGTGGGCTTGAGGTTTCAGTACCATTTCTCTGTGACTGTTTTTTTCAAGGCTTACTGAGTCCTGCAGAGGATATGTTGGGCGGAAATAGTAGCCCAGAGTTGTTTATGCATGATGTTGAGGCAAAATTCATGATGACAAACCCACTCAGCCTCAAGTGTTCTGTTACAGCAGCAGAAACAGACTAAGACAAGGTACTTCACATGGTAGGTTAGGAATTGTGGCTGTTTTCTTGCGCAGAGGAAGGATAGGGCTGTCTCTTCTGTCTCCATCTCTTATTCTCTAACTACCTTGATTTGTAATGTGGAAATGTTGCCTCATTTTTGCCTCTCTTTACCACTAGAATATATGCTCCTTTCTGGGCCGTGTGGCCTAAATAGGGATATTGGGCTTTGAAATCAGATTTCTAGCTGTGTAACTGAAGCAAATCATTTCACCTCTTCCAGCTTCAGTTCCTTGCCTTTAAAGCAGAGGTGTCAATGTGGTACTTATTATGAAGAGTTAGTGTGAGCATTAAATGAAACTAATCATACAAAATACTTGCTTTTTGGGGCTGGGGTTGTGGCTCAGTGGTAGAGTGCTTGCCTGGCATGCATGAGGCACTGGGTTCGAGCCTCAGCACCACATAAATGTAAAATAAGGATACTGTGTCCATCTAAAACTTAAGAATAAATATTAAAAAAAATACTTGCCCTGTGGCTAGTACATTTTAAGTACTCAATAAATCAATAAATAACTATTGGTTTTTATTGTTACTAGATTAGGGATTATATTTTCTATAAGCCACTCGGAATGGGCACAAGTGAATGTATCTAGAAGTCCCAAGATTAGGTAAATTTGCCAATATTTGTTAAAAATATCAAATACCTTGAGGGAAGCTCTCAATTCATTCTAAAATATGTATTTTACCCACTCAGCAAATAGTTACAAAAGTCCTTTAGTTATCCAGATGCTTCTTTAGGTAAGATATGGGGAGATCTACAAATCCCCAGGGAAATAACCTTTTCTCTTGCATCCAGCTTTGTCTGTCTCCATAGCCTGAAGTGGTAAATACTTCCTTCAGCTAGTTTGCTCTGTGTTCAGCTTCTTTTTTGGTTTCTGAATATCTATCATGTTGCTTTTCTGATCTGAGATTTTCAAGTGACTCATGTCTCCTGGTTTTCACTTGCACCTCTTCCAAACTCTGTTTAAATCCTGAGGCTTCACCTGTCAAAACCAGAACTCTGGGGGAAACTGGAATCTCTCAGTCTACCTTTGAACTCCACCCAGCCTCACCTGTCTGTTCAAAACAGACTTCCTTCCTTGCTTCCAATTATGGCTCTCCCAGCTCTGGGACCTCTTTAGAGCAGAATTATATCTAGCTGAACTTAGATCCCCAGAACCAGACACTTTTCCCAGTGCAGACCCAGTGCTCGGCCATTGTAGTTACTGTGAGTTGAATGGTTAACGGGGAAGGCTAGCTAACCTGAGTCACTCAGAGATCTTTGCCTCCTGCTCCTTGCTACACCAAGGACCAAGGTCTGCCATTCTGCCTTACTGCTGCCTGTCATAGTCTTTCCATTTCCATTAGCACGATCCTAACTTGGGTCCTTCCAGGTCATACTGCAATGACCAGCTAGTCTTCCTTTGTCCATCTCTCTCCAATTTTTACCCCTCATGTCTTCTTTTCTTTTCCTCATTTAATATAAGATCAAGTACATACTATAATAATGTTAAAATATAACTTCTCTTCAGGAGGTGGATTCTGGGGGTCATGAGAGGCTTTTAGGAGGAGAAAACATGAGATTTGTGTTTTACAAGGACCATGTCTGTGCTGACTGGAGGAAGGTTTCTAGTGTTAGTTGGCTGGGAAGATGTCCCCTTTTAGTAAAATACAGAGACCAGCGGAGGATGACAGGTTGGTGTGCGCTTGTTGGTGCAGACAGGGAAGTCATAGAAGGTCAGAAGGAGGTCAGTGATAAGCCTGGACAACAATGTGGTAAGCTTGATAATCTCACTAGGTACATACAGACATACAGACAGCTGGCTAGATGGGGTCTGCAGCTCAGGAGACATGTCTGCGTTGAGACCAATTGTGCTCTATTTCCTTCTGGCACGTTCCCTCATCTTCAGATCAAAACTCAACACAAACAGTCCAGTGACATAACTCACCTGTGGTCCTCTTTTGCTCTGCAATGTGAAATGGCTCCCTGATACCTCTCAGATCAAGGTTGAAGTCTTACTCTGCCACCTAGAGCCACTTCTCTGGGAACCCCCAGCCTGATTTCTCCATTTATAGCTCACTTAACCCCACACTTTGTAATGATAGCACTCAGATTCCAGGAAGTGAGTGCTGACCAACAGAATCAGAATCAAAAGTTTTCTCTATCTCTGGTGTCCATTACTGTGGCCACGTGTTGCACTTGTGATGAGG
This sequence comes from Callospermophilus lateralis, assembly GCF_048772815.1. Lineage (NCBI taxonomy): Eukaryota > Metazoa > Chordata > Mammalia > Rodentia > Sciuridae > Callospermophilus > Callospermophilus lateralis. The sequence continues at coordinate 55,723,577 of NC_135318.1, forward strand.
CTGGTGTGACTGGTGAAATGAATTTTAGTCCAATTTACTTTAATTCATTGAATTGTAGACAGCCAGTCACAGTGGCTAATGTACTGGGCAGTGCACCACTAGATAAGAGCCTGTTCTTTCTCTCTCTAATATAGTAAGGATGTGTTTCTAGTCTCACCAAGTTACCTACTTGCTCCAGAGTGTTCTATGAATCTTAAACAACTGACTCGGACCTCCTTCCCCAAGGGAACACGCATGATGTGTACAATGACTGGCTCGCAAGCAAAGCTTATCATGGGTATTATTTTCATTATGAGAAACAGCTCCATTAATAGTAATAGATATCCTTGCTTATCTCATCCAAGGACAAGTCACACCCATGAAGAAGAGAGACTGTTCAAAGAAACTAGCAAAGAAACTTAGAACCAAGGCCCACCCAGCTTTCTTCTCTGATATCTGAACCATCCCTTGATAGGTCTGGCTTGTGAACAATGCTGAGGGTTAAGATACAGATCACTCTTCAGGTAGGACCCCCAATTCCCCTGTTTAGTCACTGGCTCACTGAGCACCTAGCTGTCAACCCTCCCTGCCCCCAGTGTTTGGGCCTTGTTATAGTAGTATAGAGGTCAGTGTGGAGCCATTATATCCTCTAACTTGTAGTGGGTGGCCCCAGGCCCATAGTCAAATCAATTTGAGTGGGATAAGAATAAGCACTGAAAAAATACTGGCTGGATATGTGGTGAGCGGCGTCATTTGAAAATACAAAAGAAGGTAGTCAGGCCTTGGCCAGTCATAGGCTAACAGGTGGTTTGCCTTGCTGTCTCGAGGTTATCAAATCTCCTTTTGGCCAACTCTGAGAAAACAAGGTCCTCATATCTCTTGCTTTACCAGGCCATTCTGCAACACTCAGATGCTCCTAGGGGAAGGGGTTTATTGTGGTTATTGTTGTTTTTGCCATGAAAAGGCATGAAAAATTCCCCAGAATTAAGCACAAACTGATATCCCTGCAACTGAGTTCTTCTGTGCAGAGTGAATTCTCTTCAATCTGTGGTGTCTTAGTGGCTCTTGCTAATGCCTGCCCCACCCCTTCTGTGCTGCTGGACACCTTTCACTTTTTCTGTATCCCATAATGGTCCTAACAGAGTCTTTGGAGCTGGGCATTGTGGTGCAAGCCTATAATCCCAGCAGCTGGGGAGGCTGAAGCAGGAGGATTGCGAGTTCAAAGCCAGTCTCAGCAACTTAGTGAGGCCCCAAGCAACTCAGTGAGACTCTGTCTCCAAATAAAATTTTTAAAAAAGGGCTGGGGAGGGGCTGGGAATGTGGCTCAAGCAGTAGCGTGCTCGCCTACCATGTGCGCAGCCCGGGTTCGATCCTCAGCACCACATACAAACAAAGATGTTGTGTCCGCTGAAAACTGAAAAATAAATTTAAAATTCTCTCTCTCTCTCTCTCTCTCTCTCTCCCCCCCCCCCTTAAAAAAAAGAAATATTTTTTTTTAAAAAAAAGGACTGGGGATATGACTCAGTGGTTGAGTGCCCATGGGTTCAATCCCCAGAACCAAAAACAAAAACAAAAACACAGAGTCTTTGGGTTTTTCTGGGTGGCCCAAGAAGCCTGAGTCCTTGTAGCCACTGTGTGACACCTGCTGATCTTCTCCTCTCCTGTGTGGTGTCCTTTTGTGGCCTCATGAAGGTTCCTCATTACATTACTGCAATAAGCACCACCACCCCATGTCTAATATCACTACAGGTGGATGATCACAAAAGTCACACTGGGATAGGCTACACAGAAACTATTAAGGTGGGATAGAATGCCCACATCTGATGGGCTGCCTTGCTCTTCCACTTTCTCTAAAAGTTTCATGTATGAACCACAGTTTTCATTTCTATATGCCCTCTTTCTAGGGCAGATAAGCATCTTTGCAAGGTACATGCCTGACTTGGAGAGATACAGAGCTGAATATAGGCCTTCAAATTCCTTCCTCCCCCCCCCCACTGTACTCCTGCAGAAACCCTCCTGTAGTTCTTTTGGATCATTTGCACAGCCTTAGAGTAAGTGCTCAGCTCCAGTGAAAGACCTTGAAAACAGCAGATGGCTGAGGAACAAGATCTGAAACAAAGTTCTCTATTGGGTTGCCAGGAAGCACTGACATGAAGCAAACCCTTTGCATGAATGTTGCCAAATTTTCATCAAAATACAATTTTTTGCACTAATATTGAATATACATATCCTCTTTGATGTTCATTTAATTGGGGGCTGAGTGAGGTGCATCTTGAGACCTCTCCAGGTCCCTGTAGGAAGTAAGGAGTGACTTCAGCTGGAACCCAGGTGTGAGGGTATGTTACAGGAACATGGACCCCTTATGAGGGTCAAGAGACTGCAGTTAGGACAAAGTTCTCTGCAGACAGCACTACAGAACTGAAGGGCAGAACATTAAATGAGATAATTCTGAATACAATTGGAATTAGTGGAATAAAGATTATCATTCTGTATAAAATTCTAGTATTTGAAAGTATGCTATAAACATGAATAAAAGCTGAGAACCATAAACCAGGAAGGAGATGAAAATAAAGGAATCAAAAGCAATTTTGGGGAGAAATTGGTAATTAAAGGCACTAAAGGTAGGAACGAAGGAAGAGAGGAAGTTTAATGATAGAGCAACATTTTGAAGAAAGAAGCTGAGGAAGCTCTCAGAAATGATCTCCATATTTGTAGTAGGATGTAAAGTCACTTTTGACAAAATTAGAGTGACATATGCTTACCTTTGTCCAGGGACAGTGCCAAATGGTTCCTTTGTTTAATCTCCACAAATATTCCATATAATAAGGACTATGAGGAAAATGAGGCTCAGAGAGTTTGTATAATTTATTCATGGTTAAAAAATCCAGGAAAGCAAAAATTTCTCTTTGATCAGGTGAAATAGGGGGTGAGAGTGGAGCTGAGGGCTTAGTTCAGCTATGTCTTGAATGTTCCAGGGATCACAAATTCTGATACAGGGATTGTAAAGATGGAAACTTCCTCCAGCAACCTTTGCCAGAAAGAAAGAAATGCAGATTCTTGGTATGAGTAAGTGAGGGAGAACCAGCACAAAGTCCAGGAGCCCTGGAGCTCTGACTGGTTTTAGAGTCATGATTAAACGGGCTGGGAAAGAAGGAAGTTGGACATCAGAAGGAGATATTGAATGGGGACCAATGTGATTGATTGATGCAGGCTAGGGAAAAAGAGAGAGTTGCCCTGGGTGAGAGTCACTCTGGAGACATAGGCCAAGACCCAACTGAATGACCATGTAGAACTTTTGTGGGAAAGCAAAAGTCAGTTATACCTTGCAGTGGGTGGAGGGGTCTGGCTTCAGGTGGTCCTTCTGAGTTTTATTGGCAGTGACCATCTGACTGGAATGGTCATAGGAAGGCAATACCCAAGGCCTTTCGTTCAGCATAAAGGGCTGTAAATCCTCTCAGTGGGCAGGGGGACAGAAGGGTCCAGCACCTCACACAGAAGGAAAATCAAGGAAGTGCCAACTGCCTGATAGGGGTCACAAGGACAGCCCTGGGGATTTTAGTGGGGTCTGCTGGTCAAGGACTCCATCGGACAGTGAGGTCAGAGCTAACACCCCAGCTCTTCCTTGGAACCCGTGGCTGTGGAAGAATGCCCAGGCAGCTTCCGGAGGCAAATGCAGCTGCGTGGAACTCACCGTGAACCCTCAGAGCGAGGCATTATTTTTTTTCTCCTCTCTCTTGTCAGATACTAACTCCCACGCAGGAAAAGGAAGCACCTTTTGTCAGATGCTGCGGCCACTTCCTTTTCAGAAGGCTCCAGCCAATCTTTCGCTTTGCAGAATGCGGGGGCTGGCAGCAGCTGCTGGCCGGCGTGCGAGTCGCTGAGTCCGGCTGTGGTCAGCAGGGGCCCCTCGCTCCTCTCCCGGCCTTCTGGGGGGGACTTTCTCTGATCCAGATCTGGACCCTTGAGCTGGACCCAGCAGTGGCTGCACCCCGCTCCTCAGCCCCCTCGGGGCTTCCTCTTTTGCCTCCCCTCTCGCCTTTTGCTCACTGGTTCATGTCCCTCGGTCAGTCGGCCTCTCTCTTCCTCTCTATAGCTCGGTCCAGGAGCGTGATGACCGGTGAGCAGATGGCGGCCTTTCACCCGTCGTCCACCCCCAACCCCCTGGAAAGGCCCATCAAGATGGGATGGCTGAAGAAGCAGAGGTCAATCGTGAAAAACTGGCAGCAGAGGTACTTTGTGCTGAGGGCACAGCAGCTCTACTACTACAAGGACGAGGAGGACGTGAAGCCGCAGGTACCCTACGGGCATTTGTCCCCATTAATACCCTCTGCAGGCGCAGAAGAGGCCGGGCTGGGGCCAGGTTAGACAGTACCTAAACTCACGTGGGCCTTCTCAATAGAGCTGCTCACATATCCATCTGTGGGGAGCTTGCTTTTGCCTTTTTACTATATTCTACATATATAATCCTAGTAAAGATGACAGGAGCACTGTCCCCAGTGCAGTGCTTCCTAAATGCATTGCTAAGTCAAGGATCCCATTGTGGTTGCAACACTGAGTCAAGGGCTCAGAGAGTTCATTTGGGCTCAGAAAAACTGATTTGGGGGCTCTTAGATTTGTTCCTTTGATCAGTATATATTGGTCATTTGTATGTTTGAACATAAGGCATTGATACCTTAGTGTTCTAATGCCAGACGGTATGTTGCATACTGAAAATTAACCAGTGAGTAAAACGGGTAAAAATGCTGCCATATGGAGCTTAGAAAGATAGAATATAAACATAATAAGGAAAAGTATGTAGATTGTTAGAAAAAGATTAGTTCTAGGAGGAAAAAAAATTGAATGAGGTAAGGAATATGGACAAATTGGGGTGTTGCAATTTAAATACGGTGGTCAGAGTGGCCCTATGAAGAAGGTGATATTTTAGGAGAGGGAGTTAGTGTGGCAGATCTTGGGAAAGAGCATTCCAGGCAGAGGGGACAGCCCCCATGAAGCCTAAAGGGGAGCATGGCTGGCCTGTGTGGACAGTAGCAGGAGGTCATTGTGGCAGGGAGAGAGCTGGGAATGAGAACCGAAGAGGATGAGGACAATGAATTGAGTGCTGAGGTCAGAGTCTGGGGTGGGGGATACTGAGGACTTGAGCATTTATATTGAGTATCACAGGTGGCATTGCAGGTTTCTGAGCAGAGAGGTGACATCTTTTAGTTTATGTTGTAAAAATATGGCTCTGGGTTCCATGCTCTAAAATAAATGCAGGCTGGAACAGGACCCAAGGTAATCTAGGTGAGAGGCTGTGCTATTTAGAATCACAGTGGGCTAGAAGCACGTGGTCAGATTTCGGAGGTGCTTTGAAGGTAGAGTGAGCAGGGTTTCCTGATGGCATGCACAAGGCTGTAAGAGTAGGCTTAGTGATCCCAAGTTTCGGGCCTAGGACTCTCTTCCTCACCTTATGGATTCTTTGTGGCCCATTGTGGTGTGTGGGAGAAAGAGAAGATTCCAGATGTAAGCTGGATGTCTTGGGATAACCAGGATGCCTGGGTACCCACCTAGAGCTTTTGTCTGTGTAGGTGAGTAGGTGGTCTTGACTGAAAAGAGTGAGGATAAGAATGTGTGGATATGGACAGGTGAAGCCAAAATGAAATAGTCATTTTGGAAGAGGACAGCAGTTTTGGAAGGCAGGCTTGAGGACCGGCAGCAGATGAGCATGACTTGGTTAACCATGCATCCCTTGATGGCTCTGAGTGTTTTGAGTGTCTGTCACTCTAGAGGCTGAGGAAGGGCCCCAGAGTCCCTACCACACACTTTGTTATTGCTGGTGTCCTGTGTGTGGTAACCAGACTTCCTTTTCCTTATGAACAACTCAGACCTTAGCAGAGGTGAGCAATTCCAGGTCAAGACAGTGGTAGTTGGTGCATTGAGACAGTGTGGGAAGTTTTCCCATCCGCAGCGAGTGAGGGAAGTGTCAGTCCTCTTTGACCATCCCAAAGCAATGGAAAGGGCCACTGGGTGACTTTTGCTTCTGTGAAGTGTAGAGAGTGAAAAGTACTTTATAGCAAAAGTTGTGTTCTTGTCCTGGTTCCACAATTGATCACGTAATTATTTAGTTTTTCTGGGTGCTTCTTTCTTATTTCATGTATGAGACAATACTATATTGCCTGCATTTGTTTTGTGACCCAATGATATGAAGCATGTATAAGAAAATGTTTTGTAAAAACAGTCTATTGATGAAGGGTAAAATTAGTATTTGGAGGTCCTTGCTTCTTCCCCTTACTTCTAGGAGGAGGAAACCCAAGGCTTATCAGGATTTGGTTAGCCTGAGATAATTAGGTAAAGCTTCAAAGATGATTTATTTTTAAGAAATCTATTAAATGTAATTCACCAATGCCCTATGGCAAATTAGAAAAACTACACAGCCTCTCAACAGGTAGCTATATAAAGCATTTGTTAAAATCTAACAATCTTTTCAGATGTAGAAATTTTAAAAATAAAGTTTTTAGAATTCCTTCGGAAGAATGAGTATATTTTACTATATATCCTCATGTGTGTTTTGATTATAAAAGTTACACATGTGCACGGTAGGAAATTTGAAAAATGTAGAAAACCCAAAGAAAAAAAATTAACAATCCCATCAACAGGAAATAAAAAGTTCAGCATTCCCTACACATAGACATTTAGAAAGTCATCTATTGTAAATGTAAAATTAGTATAATACTACTTAATTTAAAAAGTAATAATGTATCATGAATAGTGCCCCTTAATATTGACATTATTCTGTGATATAAATAATAATAGTGGCAAAATAATGTATCAGATGGATATTCTGTATTTTATTTAACTAATTTCTTACTGTTGGGAATTTGGACTAACATCTAGGTATTATCACAAACAAGAATTAAGTGGCCATGCTTATAGGCTGCATACACTCCTAATTATTTGATTACAATAAAGAAAAATCTACTTAAAATACTGTTACTATACTGTCACTTAACATTGTTTTGGGATTCCGAGTAATGAAATGAAATGAAAGTTTTACAGACAATTTATTAGGTAAGAGCAAAGGTACATTTCCACATTGCATTTCACACCATTCATGATTCTAGATTAAGACTTAAATGTAAAAAAATAAATTTATAAAAATACCAGATGAACATAGAGTTATCTGCATGATCTTTAAGAAGCTAAAGTTTTTTAAAGCACAACAAAGATAACATGAGGGAAAAAATAATTTCATAAATAAAAATTATATCTTAAAAATCAGCATAATAAAATAAAACTTCAAGAAAAAAATGCATGTATTTCTGATAAACAAATTTTCTTAATATTCAAAATATTTGTCCAAATCCATGAGAAAGTTCAAATGACTTAAGAGAAAATGAGCAATGATTCAAAGGGGCAATTTATCTAAGAAATACGATGGCCAGTAAACATATGTTAAAAAGTTAAATCTCGTGAAAGATAAGCAATGTAAGATATTGAGACAACACTGTCCCCTTATCAAATTGAGAAAGGTTTTCTAGAAATTTTAGTGAATTAGACCTAGGGAACAGGAATCCTCATGCACAACTAGTGGAAATGAAAATTCAAACAACCTTTCTGGAGGGTATTTTGTCTTTAAAATGTACAAATCTTTTGACCCACATTTCTAAGTGTAGGAATTTAAACTAACAGGTAATTTTCGGTCAGTGGTGTGCTGGTGAATACTTAACAACAGGCTCTCTGGTGGGGAAGTTGACTTGTGTGTGGTATTCACCAACTTCTGTGGTGCAGATATTCCTATCATGATTGATTCAAACCACCAATATGTGACTGACCTCAAGAAGAGCTGTGAGATAGCACCATGTCATACAAATTTCCACCACACAGATAACTACAAATGAAAATAACCACCACAACAGAAATAACAGTCAAATATAGTAAGTTATTAGGAAGTAATAAAGTTTGAGTGAATCTTTATTAAAATATTTGATCGCAGATTCGAATGGTTTAGGTCTTCCTAATGGCTGTATTTGGCAGCTGGCTCAAGTTCCTGAAATGACAGTTCTCATGAACCTGTAGCATCTGACTCCAGCATATCACTGCCATATCTGTCACCCCTGCTTCGATGCTGCAGGGCTTGTGGCCTCAAAACCCTTATACCCTTCCCCTATCTTTACATGCAGTCTACCCTAGTCAACTTGCAAAGTGGGTGAATGTGGTTATAGGCAGCTTGGGCCCTTCCCTTTCTGGGACAGCTTCTTCCTCATCAGTATCCCCACCCTCACCCCAACTGGTGTCTCTTCCTGTAGCCCATCTTTTTTATCCATTTACGATATTGAAGGGTCTCTCCTGCTCGGTCTGAGGAAAGGACCAGAGATTTATAATTTATGCCTTGGAGTGAATAAGTTCAACTCTTCTAGCAGGTGGGACTTTTAAATAAGGCCTTATTTATAATTCTGGAATCACACTGACCAAGGTTCGAATCATCATTTTCTTATGAACTAGCTTGTGATCTTGGGTCCACTCATTAACCTCTCTAAGCTTTATTTCTTCATCGTTGCAGTGGGGGAAAATACTAGATTTTCTAATACTAAATATTAGAAGTCATAGATTTCTTGTGAAAATTACATGTGCTAATATATTCAGGGAAATAAGAAAGGAGTCTGGCACCTAGTAACTGCTCAGTAAACAGCATATATTTATTTAGTATTTTATTTCTACTATTTTCTGTTGAAATGATCTAGAGTACCAGTTGACAATCTAGAGAGGCAGTTCACTCTGAACTTGACTTTCCTTCCCTGCCTAGCCGTTGTTCCTTCCTGTCTAAAAGCCACAGGGACTTTTGCTCTGGTGCCATAACTCATCAGAAGTAGCCTAGCAGCAACACAATCTCAAGGTCATTTTCCTGAAGGCATTGATGTGATTGACTAAAGATGGTGAAGATCATGTGAATGGAGGTTATTTTTAAGTGATAAAATCAGAGGAATGTTAAGGAATTACAGAATTCCATTTCATAGACAGATATCTTTTTTCTTTTCCCTCTTCCCTCCCGCTTCTCATTCTCCCTCTCTACCACCACCAGCTCCTCCTTCTCCTCCTCTTTTTCTTTTCCTCACTTAGTCGTGACATCTTTATTTCCTGACCCTCAAGAAACACTCATTCTTTCAGGCTCCTGAGTTGCTTTTATTTCTGAGATTTTCTGAAGACTCTTCACACTTATAGCTTTCTGTGTCACCTGTCTTCTTCTTCCTTTTTTTTTTTTTTTAAATAAAGACACCTGAGTCCTCTTAGAGGCATTACTTGCAACATCCAGTGAGATGTAAGTTACAAATAATTAACTCCATTAAAATTAGCTATATCACTTTGTGTAGTCCTTTATATTTTCCTAGTGCCAGTCTCCTTGCCTGCAAAGTAGAAGTCATAAATCTTGCCATGCTCTTGATCTGAAGCTGTGGTGGGAATCTAGTGAGATTTTTTTTTAAAATTTTTTTTAGTTGTATATGGACACAATACCTTTATTATTATTTATTTATTTTTATGTGGTGCTGAGGAATGAACCCATTGCTTCACATGGGCTAGGCAGGTGCTCATCCACTAAGCTATAGCCCCAGCCCGTCTAATGAGACTTTGTGTATGAAAGTGCACTGAAGGTGATAATGCACCAGGCTCACACACAGTGGCATTGACTTGTTTTTCTGAAAATGCATCTGTGTCTCTGAGGTCACTGAACCTCCTCCTCCTCCTCCATGGATCCAGGGGTGGGGTGGAGGGTTAAGCTGTTTGTTCCCTACCATCTCAGTTGTGATGGTTGGGGGCACTGACTTTGAACTCGCTTCTGGAATGTACTACCATTATGACATTTACCAGCCCTGTGTAGGCAAATTACAGAATCTTTCTCATCTCCATTTTCCTTGTTTGCAAAATGTGCATAATGATGCCCTGCTTGGAGGACTGCCAGAGGAACTAAATGAATCAGACATTCAAGGTGGTTAACAAAGGGCAGACACCTGGACTGTGCTTCTCATTGACTGCTGCTACTAAATTCCCCTTCAAAAGGCACCTGCACTTCCATCCTCTTGACCCCCTCTGGTGGCCGGGCAAGTAGTATGGTCCCACTGGTGTCCGCCATTGCCTTCACAAGGATCATGTGTCTTATCTGACCATGAAGTTGGGTCTTAGAAAGGTGGAATGTGGCAAGTGTTGGTGATGACACCCTCTCAGCACATTCTCCCAGCTGGACCTCGACCTTCTCTTTCTAGGAACCTAGCTTGCTGTCAGATTGCTGCCACTTAATTTGACCAAGGCCTGAAGAGCAGAAGGGCCCCCATTAATATCTGGATGCCAGCTTTCCTGTTCTTGTCTACCTGCCTGCCTCCTCGTCCCATCATTATTATCCTATCTGTTCTTCAATTTAATTTTAGCTCATAGGTGATAAAATTTCTGCTTATCTTAAAGGTCTGACTTTGGCTCTTTCAGGGTTGCATGTATCTACCAGGAAGTACCATCAAAGAGATTGCCTCAAACCCAGAAGAAGCTGGGAAGTTTGTCTTTGAAGTCATTCCAGGTAGGTGCCAAATGGTTAGACAGAGGTGTTTTATATTCCCATTTGACTTCTGGATCCTAGAAGTCAAGATTTTATTCAGTGAGTCCTTCACCAACTAACCAGTCAACCTGTTAATAACATAGAGGATCCTCATGTAGTTTGTAAGACTACCCAAGTTGGTCAACTAGCATTAAGGGCCTGAGTAATGCCCTAAGTAGGTGCTCATTCAGCTCAATTCTGTAAGCACATTGTGAGTGTACTTGGAGCTAGATACTGTCCCAAGCCCTGCAGCCCTCATGTGGACAGTGGATTTTCCTGTAACCACTAAAAGTTAGCTTAGCCTAGAAGGCGAGTGGAACATTAAAATTAACAGTTGAAATATAAATGAACCATGTTAAATGGCCCTTTAGGTGGGTTAAAAAATGATGGGAAGTCAGCAATCTCATGCAACTCAAGAGGACCTAATGAGAAATGACATGCTGCACAACACACTTAGCACATGCTAGGTGTTGCATGTCACATGTTGTACACTTGATCTGTATGTTGGAGGATCCTCTTCCCAAGCAAGAGTTACCACCTTGAAAGCATTGGAAGCAAGGGCGGTTTGGCTCAGGCTCCTGAATCTGCCCCACTGAGGCTGCTTTTCCCTGTCTCTTGCCCCTGTGCCAGACCTAGTCCTTTGAGTCCTCAAGACTGCCCACTTGGCTGTGCTGTGTTGCTGCTATGGCAGAGGAGCTTACAAGTTCCCAGAATGCCCTTTTCCTTAATCCCACTTGCACAAGGCAGCTGTGTGCGTAGAACAGGACACTGATGGAGAAGGAGGCATAGCAGAAAGGGTAGAAGTGCCCAGTCTAGAACCAGCCTGCCCAGGTCCAGATCCTGATGCTGCCACTTATAATTTGTGTAACAGGCCTCTGTCTCTGTCTCTTTATCCATAAATGGGGACAGTGATCATGATGATGGAGATTAAATAGAGAAATCCATATGAAACACTTGATACAGGGCCTGGTATATAGTAGTGTCATGTAAGTGCCTGACATTTTGAGGATAACTAGAGAATTATAATACAGAGAAAAATCCTAACACCGGCTATGATTAGAGAAAATAAAGGAAAAAAAAAGTCTGAGTCCCAGGGTGGTTCCCTCATGGGCACACCCTTGCCTTTTGGTTTGAAGGTCTAGCTTCCTTTCTTCCTCCTCAGAGGAAGAGCTTGCTTTTTGTCTCTCCTCCCTTTCTGGGAAAATCCCACCCTTTCCTCTTAAAGTCTCTTCTTTTGTTCTTAGAATCCCTCTCCCAGTGCAATTTGTGGGACACAATCATCCATGGGAACACCTTTCCCAAAGCCTGAGCTTTCAACTCAGAATACTCTATCGAGAGCTTCCCCTGAAATTCACTGTGGGCTTTGCACCAAAGTCCAGTTCCCTAGAAGATTGCTCTGTGGGGCAGGAGGAAGGTCTGTCCTCTGTTGGTCATTCATGCTCACAGCAGTTTCCTAGACTGCTGGGGGAATTCTTGGATAGATTCATATTCATTCTCTTCTCCCAACACACACTTCATAACAACAAATAATTCTAAAGCAGTAGTAAGGTAGGAAACCATTTTTCTATAGCCACCACTGTCCCCAAGGCTCCACCCAACCTAAAGTGAGATAACTCTTTATGCTGTGAATTTTCAGATTTTTCTCTTTAATGCAGAGAATTTTCAGTTCCTCTTTTAATGCTCCTTTTGCATATGACAATTCTTGGGGGCCAATGCTGGCATAAGAAATGGGCTTTATAATCAGGGCCATCTCTCTGGGATCAGCAGTTTTAGTCGTACAAGGTTCAGATAGAAGCCTTTAATTGTAGTTAGGCTATTATTTTTAAAATGTGAGGCAGACAACAATTTAGATGTTGCCTTGAGTTTGGCAGTAACCATCTGGGCAGGTATCTTTGCATCTTTGGATCTTTGGGCTTCAATTTTATTATTTATAAAACAGAAATAGTACAACTCCTCATTTTATTTCAAAGGGACATTTTGGTACCTAGGGTATCTTTAGTTCTTCCCCAAGCACGTTTTACTTTTCATTTTACTTTTGGAAACACCCAGATCACAGGATTTTTTCCGAATGGCCAAGGCTTTCACAAACTGACCCTTCAGGTCAGAAAAACTGATGATCTGATGACAAGATGTCCCAAAAGGAGAAAATATGAGAGACTTGTGACATTTCACTAACTCCAGGAGACCAGAACCAAGGCGAATTTGAAAATCTTTTGTTGCCTGTAGGAAAATACAGGTTTGGACAAAAACAATAGAATAGGCTCTCTCTGAGGGACATGGCCTGACACTGTGAGAATAACAGGTTAAGGTTTACAAGGCTATTTTAAAAGATGACAGTACCCTATAATTGAAAAGGATTACTATTACTTTCTTATCCCTTCTAAAGCCCTTTTTTTTTTTTTTTTTTTTTTTAGCCAACTAAAGAAAATTCCAGTTTTGTAGATTCCTGCTTATAAGGAGGCTCATGGAAGATGTTAAAATTCTAGTTCCAGATATGTACTAACTACATGGTCTACAACCTAAGTCTAATAGGTTTACTAGGTTAATACCCATCCTTTCCCTCTCCTACCCTTCTCTCCTGATTTTCCTTTTTCTGTCATTTTCCCCCATTCTTTCCTTTGGTCTCCCTCTGTACCACCTTTGCCTCCTTATTGTTTCACCCTTTTAAGAATACCAAACTCAAGAATACTACTTATGTCTGTATCTTAGGTTTAAATTGAAAATGGTAAAGAAAGTCCTAACAAATTCACATGTTCAGTAACTAAATATTGAGAACTTACCATTTGCAAAGTTTTATACAATCAAAAGAACAGTGATCTGAACAGGAAGTAGTGATTTTGCTAAAAAGTCACACTTATATTCATTGTCGCTCCCACCTAAGGTTACTGTCTCCTTCCAATTTCCCACAATTGAGCTCCGAGCTAGCTAGCTTAGGGAAGTACCCATGATTGACACGATGACCTGAAGACTCCAGACTTGTGGGGTTGATCCTGTCTCTAATGCTGAACTTGTATGGTGAACTTCCTCTTTATTTTGGTAGGATTGGCATCTGTCTTCTGTGGAAGCGGCTGTAGGCCGAAACCATCCCAATTGCAAACCATGGTGTTTAATTATTTTTCTGTAGAATTAGAATTTCTGCAAAAAGCATAAGAGTGCATGGAGATCCAGTCGCACTGGGATCTTGGAGAATGCCTTATGTTATTTGACTGGTAGTGTTTGCTGAGTCAAGGAATCTGTACAGGTTCAGCTTCCTTTCCTTCTTTTACTTATAGTTCCTCCCCCACCTCTCTAAGACCTTCATGTGTTCTACTTTTCCCTCCAGCCCCGTGGGACCAGAATCGCATGGGACAGGACTCCTATGTCCTCATGGCCAGCTCCCAGGCAGAGATGGAGGAGTGGGTTAAATTCCTCAGGAGAGTTGCTGGCACACCTTCTGGAGGTAAGGGACCAGGCTCTCCTGGGCAGGTATCTGTGGCATTTCAGGCATAAAGAGGAAGTAGCTCCAAATGTGATCCCTCCTTGAAACAGTGGTTCAAGGGAGACAACCAGAGAACAATGCTGAGACCATGGTCATGGCCAAGTTCTCTGATGAATGTGAAGGAAAAGAGGGTTGAGAGCATCCAGCTTTTCTCCTGGGTCAACTTTTAAAGAGCCAACTCCAGATCAACTGGAGGGATGGCAAGTCCTTTGCCAATGGATCATCAAATGTGTGTGATGCCCTAAAGCATCTCCAGAGAGGAGACTCTCTGGGCCAATGCACTCCCCTCTGTGAAATGAGGGGGTTGGTCCAGCTGACCCAAGGTTCCTTGCAGCACTAACCCACGTGGAACCTATGGATCTGCCCAGTTATGGGACTTATGGGACCCAAGAGGGCTGATAGCAAGAGCTGTAACAAGCTGATCCGCATAGGAAAACAGAGCTGCTGTCTGAAATAGAAGCAGTCAGACTGGAGGTCTTGCAGGTACATGGTGAATTCTGCATTCAACACTTCTCTGGGTTACATGATTCTAGTGTTTGAGCTCTCTGGGAATTTTATTGATATTTCTATACCAGAGAAGTATCTTGTCGGCAAAATAGCCAACAACAGCAGCAACAGCAAAAACCGATGGCAGAAGGCTTCTAAAATCAACAAGCACATGAATCTAGTGTGTTTTCTCTTTTCTATAAAAATGTGAAAGAATTGATATGGATGAGCTCACAAGACACAATTTTCTCCAGCTTTTTAGGGACTCTCGTATTTGTGTCAACTTCAGGACCACTTTAGAAATATAAAATTATTTATTGACTAATTTCTTCTTATTTCAGAAACCATTTATGGAAACTTTCGGGTTTAAATAGTAAACATTGATTTGATTACCCAACAGATTCTTCCAAAAGTTTTAAGAACACCATGATAATTTTATGGAAATTTGAAAAAAAATACCCCTTAAACCATGAGAGGTACTTTTAGGTTTGTTTTAAATGTACACAAACATTTTTCAGAATGATAAATATAGGATATATACAATTTGGTATCTTTTATTTTATAACTTAAAAATTTCTCCATGCTCCTCTCTTTTATTGTTCCCCAATTAAACTTTATTTAAAGGAGTCTTAAGATTCTATGACAGATTTTTGGTCAAGTTTTTTCCATTAAAAAGTAAAAGTAGAGACTGGATATGGTGGCCCATACCTTATAATCCCAGCAGTTCAGGAGGCTGAGGCAGGAGGATCGCGAGTTCAAAGCCAGCCTTGGCCACTTAGCAAGGTGCTAAGCAACTCAGTGAGACCTGTCTCTAAATAAAATACAAAAAAAAAAAAAAAGCGGCGCTGGTTGGGGGCTAGGATGTGGTTAAGTGCCCTTAGTTTAATACCTGGTACTAAAAAAAAAAAAAAGTAAAAGTACTGATTTAAAAACTAATAACTTAAAACTCACACACAACACACACACACACACACACACACACACACACACACACACAATGGCCCCCAGAACATTCTTCTTTCCTTCTGAAGTCTTTATGATGCATTGTCGTCATTAGCCAGTCTTTTACTATGAGACTTAAATGGCTGATTGAGACAAATAATTCTGAGATGGTTCTCCCACTGTACATTAAATATATTTTTATATTTAATAAATAAATATTTAATGTTAGGGGTGGCATTCATTTAGCTACCTGAGCTTTCTGGGAAGATGTAGTGGCCTTGCCAGCTCCAGTAGCCTCTGTCCATGCTTTGATGTCATCCACAGCGACTGTCAGTCTCGTATCACAAAGCAGCAAAAGAACCCAGAGTAGGATAGTGAGAGAAGCTGGACACGCCTGGCCTGCCTGGAACCATATCAACGATGAAGCCTCACCAGATTTCAAGAATTTAGGGCCATCTTCTATCTTCTTACCAGAATGGCAATTAATCTTTTCTTTCAGCTCTGCAGGGTTGTTGGCAATGTTAGCTGTGACAGTGCCATCCAGGAGCAAGGCTGGCACTGAGTTGGCCTGGATGATTCAGGATGATCACCCAAACAGTGAAGCCAACTGCTTCCCCTGTTGGGTCACTTTTGCTGTCACCAGCAGTGTTGCCATCACAAACATCATTTTTTTTTTTTTTGGCAGGGGGGTGTTCAGAACTGGGTATTGAACCCAGGGATGCTTAACCACTAAGCTACATCCCCAGCCCTTTTTTGTACATTATTAAGAGACAGGGTCTCACTGAGTTGCTTAGGGCCTCACTAAGTTGCTGAGGCTGGCTTTGAACTCATGATTCTCCTGCCTCAGCCTCCTGAGCTGCTGGAATTACAGGCTGGGGCCACTGTGCCCAGCTCCACAAACATTTTGGACAGACACATTCTTGACATTGAAGTCTGTTTTGTCCCCAGCTTCACTCAAAGCCTCATGGTGCATTTCAACAGACTTTACCTCAGTTGTGACATTGTGACATTGCCTGAAGCAAAAGTGACCTCCATGTCAGGTTTGGGAACAGCAGTTTCCACTCAGCCCACGGAGACTGCACCTATCTCACCAATGTTGTAGACGTCCTGGAGGGGCAGACACAAAGACTCATGAGTTGGACATGTTGTTGGCAGGATGCAATCCAAACTCGGGCAGAGTGGTTCCACTGGCAGTGCCAACTTTGTGGGTGGCTTTCCATGCCTTGGACCAAGGCATATCAACACTTAGCTCCAACATGTTGTCACCATTCCAACCAGAAGTTGGCCCAAATGCTACTGTGTTGGGGTTGTAGCCAGATTTCTTAGTATGGGTGCTGACTTCCTTAAGAATTTTTTCATCTCTCTTCTGGCTGTGGATGGCTCAGTGGGATCCATCTTGTTGACACCAACAATTGTTTGTTCATACCCAGTGTGTAAGCCAGAAGGGCATGCTCAGGGTTCTTCTCATTCTCAGAGATGTCAACTTCAAATTCATCAACACCAACATCAATAATCAGGATAGCACAGTCAGCCTGAGATGTGTCTGTAATTGGATTTCTGTTAAAGTCTCTGTGTCCTGGGGCATCAATGATAGTCTTATAACACTTGCTGGTCTCATATTTCCAGGGGACATGTCAAGGGTGATACAACGCTCATGCTCAGCTCTCAGTGTATCCAAGATCCAGGCATATCCAAAGGAGCCTCTCCCATCTCAGCAGCCTCCTTTACAAAATTTCCAATGGTTCTTTTCGTAGATCCCACCATATTTGTAGACCAGATGGCCGGTAGTGGTGGACTTTGCTGGAATCTACATATTCGATAACAACAATGTTAATATGAATCTTTTTCTTTCTCATTTTTGGCTCTGATTTAGTGGTGGTTTTCATGACGTGTTCCTGTAGCAAACCTGTTGTGAAAAAGGATCTTAATTGATACATTTCAGGGATTATTTGGAAAGAAATCATATATGATGACATTAAACAACACAGAGGGACTTACCAGGCAGATAGAGGAGCTACTCATAGAAACCAAAAGCAGAAACTATGAGAGGGTCTGACAAGAGCCTGGGGTGAGAGATGAAGTGTGGAATTCAGCTTTATCCTGTCCGTTTCTCTGGCGACATGCAGTTTCTCCTGCTTTTCTCTGCAAATCTGCCTGTTTTCATCTAGTGGGCATGGACGTGCGTCTGCTTGTCCCAAGTACTGCCATGCCAACCCAGCATTCCTCCGCTTCTCCCACAAGCAGCGTTTAATCCTAAAAGTCCCATTACAAACTGAGAAAAAAAAAAAACTGCCTGTTTCAGCTAAGGTCCCGAGTTCATTTGTGGTTCCAAGATCTGGGGTGGCAGGCAGCTCTGGCTCCGACCCACCAGCAAGGGCTTTGAGAAAAAATAAAATGTACCCTGAATGGGACAGCTAAACTCAAGAGTGCGTGCCCAGCCATCTGTATCTTGTAGCAGCAAAAGTTACATAGTTTTGTTAACCATTTCTGAGGCCCTAAACACTTTAAAAAAAAAAAAAAACTGTGCTAAGGGACAATGATTTTTATGTATTAAAGCTTGATTCTATGCTGTTTCAGCCTGCATAATCTTAGCTGTGACCTTCCTTATTGCCTTAGATTATATTATTTTGAGCCCTGTTGACATTTTCTGCTTTCCCCAGTGCAGGGCTTATCAGGCTGCCCCCATTGACCAGGACAGCCAATGTTGCCTAAATATGCACCTGCTCTGAGTCAAAATGCTGTCGATGTACTTTCACCAGGATCTATGCCTTTTGTGGTGCTTGACTGAGCCTTGCCATGGTGACCTGCTGCACTTTGTCCGGGTACACAGGGGACTTCTCCCCCCACCCCCACCCCAAGGCCGCCACCCTGAGAAGCAAATCAAGCATAAGTCCTGTAGGTGGTGGAAAGTCCAGGGGAGCGGAAGTCAGAATACATCACTACTTACTAATTCAGAGATCAGTGTTGGTTCTGATGTGGCATCTTGGATATTTTTAAAGTCACCCAGTGAACCAAATCATAGATCCCAGCCTAAGAAGGCATTTTAAGACAGCAGAGTCCCATCTAAGGCCACTGGGCAAATCAGATACTTGTTCTTTCTATTCCTAAGTCAGGGAACTTCAGTTCTAAGGGAATAAATGGCCTATCCAAGGGGTGGGGCAAGAGGTAGGGCCAAGGTTTCTTTGCACAGTATCATTTGTAAAGCACACCTGGGTCCACGCACACCTAGGTCCACAGGACTTGTCCCCCAAGCTTTGTGAAGTCACTGAGAAGTTTTGTTGTCACCTCTTTCTAGTCCTTCGTGCAACTGTGTGGCTTTTCCCACTAGGGAGCTGCCCACTACCCACTACCTTCACTATTACCACCCCCTGGAGAAGGAATCCTTTCTTGTCCAAATTCCAGCCACAGCCTCCAAACATCTCCACACCCTCACCCCTGCCTCCCTGCAGTCTGTTGTCATTCAGCTGGGGTAAGCCTGTTGAACCTGTCACATCAAGGTTCTGTTCTGTTCAACACTGGCCGATAGCTTCTTTCTTACTCAGAGTAAGAGTTCAAAGCCTTATACTGACTCATGGTGTACCTGGTTACCTCTCTGTTCTTGTTTTCCAGAATGATCTTCCATACTATTTCTGTCCAGCTACACCTGTCTCTTCTCACACTCGAGGCATGCTCCTGCCTCAGGACCCTCTGCCTGGCATCCTCTTGTCCTGGGTGGCTACATGGCTTGCTTCTTTACCTTCATCAGGTCCTTGCTCAAAGGTCACCTCAGGAGGCCTTCTCCTGACCATTCTATTTAACCCTTAACCCTTTCTTCCCTTCCTCCAACCCTCCCTATCACTCTGTCCTTCATTTTTCTCTTTAGCATGTACTCCTTTCTGACAAGCTAAATATTGTACTCATTTTCCTTTGTTCATAGTTAGTTTCTTTGGCAGGAATTGTTTTTCTCTATATTGGTCAGTAGTGTATCCCAGAGTCTTAGCAGTGTCTGACATAGCAAGTGCTCAATAAATAGTTATTAAATGAAATGAAATGAAAGGCTACCTCTTCTTATAAGTGTCACTTTCTACTCTCCTAGGCTGTCCTCTCTGTTGAATGATGTTCAGCTCTTCTGACCCCTCCCTCTAGAATTTTCTTCCTCTAAGCATGCCATGGATGAGTCTGGATGAATCTCTCTATGGTTCAAAGGCTCCTTTAGAAAATCTGATAAAAGCTATGGAAACTCCTGGAATGATAACTAGACACAAACAATTTTTCTCTCGACAGCAAAATATTTTACAGACAACTGTAGCCCATCTGTACACCCCAGGTAGTGAATCTTAATATTAAATTAGAGAAGTCACTCTGGTGATAATCCTGCAGAGCTGACTCCTCTTCCTGCCCCCAATTCCCTTTTGGCTCCTTTCTCCCTTGACTGGAGAAATGGCCACGAGGTCCACGGCTCTCCCATTCTTTCTCCTAGCCTCTCCTGCCGGGGAGCTGGCTCTGGAGCTTCCTTGAACCTTGGAGAATGGCACCTCACTGTTCAGCCTTCTCTAGAGGTAGGCAAGCTTGTCATAACCCTCTTGCTGGAAAGTTTAGACCAACTCTTCTCCCAGGAAATTCTGATTGCAATTCCAAGTTTCCCTAATATAAGTAGGAGAAAGGGAATAGAGTCAATCACATCTCAACTTCTGTCAACGTGTCCCAGTCTGGCTCTGCCTGTTTTCCCCAAACTACCCCCTTCTATGGTTTCTCTGGATCCCTACATTGAAACCTGGTTTCTGTTGCCAGTTTTTATTAATCCAGGCTGCTTTTACTGCTTCCTCCTGATGCTAGCCATCTTAAGTTTAGCTCAGGCCACTTCTGGGCACGGAAGTAGTGCATTAAGTTGTTCATAGTTCTGTTCTGCTCCAATTGTGGGCATTGGGGCACGTCCTGTGTTCTCATCACCTTTGGGATTTTGCCAGTACAAGGCATATAATATAGTATGTAAACATCGGATTGTTCTCTGGCTTAAGTACCTTTTCTTTCTCTAATTCTTTTAGGTTCTCTGCATCCTTGAGAGCAGGATTTCACAATCTACCACAGTTTAGCCTGTGGCATATGCTGCCTCTGTGATTCACCCTTCTTCCATGTGATCTAGTCCTTTCTCTCTAGCTGAAGTGAATATTAAAAGAAATGATTTATACTTGTCTCAGCTAATTCCCTTGTCTCGCCTTCATCCAGCTCCTAACTTAAGTTAGATACTTGTTTATTTATTTATTCAACAACTATTTCTTGAGCGCATGCGTCATGCCAACCATGGTGCCTGCCCCAGGGGTTCAACAGTAACAAAGGAAGAGAGGAAAGAGAAAAAAAAGACAAAATCCCTTCTCTCAAGGAGCTTTCAGTCTACTAGTAGGCACAAAAGTCAGTCGAAAGAGTGAAGGGAAAAATACAAAATTACACCTGGAAAAAAAATACATGGTAGTATGTGAAAAAAAATATGAGTATTTGTCAAGAAGGTAAAGAAAGGCATCCCTAAGCTGGTGATGAGACTGGCCAGGCAGAGAAGGGGGACAAGGAATGGCATCTCAGTCAGAGGGAGCGGCATGTGCAGAAGTCCTGTGACAGGAGAACAGGCTCTGAAGGACAGGGAAGGTGGTAACAGCAGAGATGGTTTGGTCAAGGATGTTGACCTTCATCCTAGGACCAACAGGTAGCCATTGGGAGGTTTCAAGTAAGAAGGTGAGACAGTCAGATTATATTTAAAAGGTCATTCTAGTTGCTTTGTCAAGAATGGCTTGAGGGTTGGGGATTTAGCTCAGTTGGTGGAGTGCTTGCCTTGCACAGGGCCCTGGGTTCAATCTCCAGCACAGCAAAAAAAAAAAAAAAAAAAAAAAGAAAAGAAAAGAAAAAGAAAGAAAAAAGGATGACGTGAACTAAAGGTCTCAGATCCGAATAAAGGCAGGAGACTAAATGTGAAAGTCAGGCTGACATCTGGGCAAGAGAAGCATGGACAAGAGTGGTGGCCATGGAGATGGAGAGAGTGAAACAGGTTCACCCAACATTCTGGAAGTAATATTGTCAGGATGTGGGAGTGGATTTAACACGGAGGGAGAAGGTGGTGTCAAAGCTGAGTCCTCCATTCCTGAACTGTGACTGCTGGAGGGATGAACATTAGGTTGGCACTGTGAGACTGCCCGGGGGCCCTTCCTGGCAACCTTGCTCCTGCCTGTTCCTCTGTGTCACTGAGAGTCCACTCTTGGTCTCCTGGGTATATCTGTTCGATTGCTGTACTGTGGGTTTCATCTTCTCTGTGGGGGTGGGAGAACATATTGGTCTACCCAACAGCCCACTTCCAAGAGCATTGTCTCTGAGCCACGTGCAACTCTGAAAGCATTTCCAGGGAAGGGTGGGCTGGCTTCATAAATGCTAAGTGAAATTCTGTGTTCCTGCCAGACACTTTGATGTATGGAGCAATGCTGGTAAGCGTCTGGGCTTTTCTTCTTTTTCTTTTTCTTTTTTAATCCATCTCTGAGCTATCCCCTGAATGGCTGTTGACAATTAGCTGCTAAGTAAAAGGAGGCACTTATTTTTATTGCAGCACGGACAGCTTTATGTTGACTCTTTAAAAGCCACAGGTCCTGTGTGTAAAGGTGAGTGAGGAGGGGAGTGGTGTGGGAATCAGGGCCAGGAGGGCCGGGGCAGGTGCAAACAGATCCCGTGGTTTCCGTATGGGACTCAGAGCCTGAGCAGTGTTTGCAAGCATGTGCTGATCTGGAAAGGAAAAGGGACGGTTCTTCCAGCGCCGGGAGGAGAGGAGGCCTGGGGCTGGCTTGTCAGAGGCTCTGAGTCCTCGGTGCCGCCATGCCTCATATTCCCAGGATGCCGCGGTGGGAACTGGACTGTGGCTTTCCTGTCCTGGCGCTGCTCTTTTGCTGGGATTTCAAGAAGAAAACCCCTGGTCTCCGAAAGAAAGGTACTTCTTCCTATTTTGTGATTCGATTCTTCTGCCAGAAGACACACTTTTTTCTCAGTTCCTTTTTACTGTCTTGTCAGGGATGGGGGATGACGCTGGAACTGAGCCACTGGGACACGGGGACCAGTAGTGGGATGGCAGGTCGGGGTGAGGGAAAGACTGTCCTCAGGGTCTGGGGGTATGCAGGGGGTGGGGTATTTGAGTGATGACAAAGAAAGAATGAGATTGGGAGGGAGGTGACAGCTGATCTTTCCATCTTTAGGTCCCCAAATCACCTCAGGGTCCTGGTGTTTTCTAACCCAACTTGGGACGGGGAGATGGAGCTGAGGATGGAGGATGTGCTGTATACAGAGTCCGGGCAGTTGTCCAGTCTGTGATAATGAAATGTCACCCGCCTGTGGTTGTTCAGGGTGGGGTGGGTGCCTTCTGTCCAAAGCCGTTAGGTCTGGAGGGCTGGAGAAGAACAAGATGGACATAGTAGAACGGAAGTGGGATGGCACGGGATGGCCAGAGGACTGTGGAATACGCACCAAGAATCTCCACCCCTTAGTCCCTCCCCTTGAGACTTGATGGTATCTGAAATTTTATTCTATAGACTTTAAACAAAAGGAATTAAAGCAGTAAATATAGACCCACAGAGTAACTCTGACCTAAAGATAAATTCTTCATCTGAGTCTCAGTTTCTTCATCTGTAAAATAGAACACTTTGTGGGGCTTGGTGAGGACCAAACTAGATAGCACACATGGAAACATCTTAGGCAGTTCCCAGCACAAAATGATCTTAAAGTGGCCAATTATGAGGATCATGATATTACTTTTAGCAATTATAATAATTCTATCACGTAGAGCAATTATAATTAATGAAATGTTATAATGGTTAGGATGGAAATGCCTGTGTAATGGTGACTGGCTCAAAGTGGTGATGACTTCTGAGTAGGAGTTGATCAGACCCTATCCTGCTGCCAGAGGGTAGTCAGCATGGAGCACCCATCCCCTGAAAGAGTGGGTCCAGCCTACCAGGGCATGACACAGAAGTGGCAGCCTGGGACTTGCCTCTTCTTGTCCTTGGCGTGGAGAATGGCCTTGGAGTAACTCCTGCCCCGGTGTCTTCTTCCTTCAATGGCCTCTTCCTGTTTTCTTCTTAAGCTTTTCTCTGTTTATCTGTTTTCCCACATTTAGGCTTTTTCACGTCCACTCAGAATCAAAGGGTAGAGATAAGGGTCTAGAGATCAGAAATCAGTACTATTCAGGCTTGGGCCTTTGGAGTTCCACTGAAGTTTTGGATTCCAAACTCCTCATATGTGATCTGAGTTGGAGAAGGACAAAACCTGACCTAGACAAACTAAAGGTAACAAGAATGTTCTTCTCTGGTGGAAGAAGAGGCACTGTGGTCCTAATGTAGCCCACGGTGAGTTCTGGCTGGAGGAAAGAGCTTCAACTGGTTTCTAGGCTGGAGATGTGAAGTTTGGAGTCTTTAAATCTGATATTTAAAGCCATGAGATTATGAGGAAGTTCATGAAGATGGGGATGGGAAGCCCTGGAACACTCCGGCATTTGGGGGACAGTGAGAAAGGACCAATGATCTAGAGAGGCAGAGAGGGAACAGCAAATGAGATAAAATGAGGAAGCGAGAGACAGTGGTGTACCCAAGGCTACATGATTTGCTTTGTCATATGCTGCTAATAGCAGCTGAGTTGAGGCCTGGACATTTGATTCCTGGGCTTAGAACTCTAAAGGCCATTGATCTCCGGACAAGAGCAGGTTTGGAGAAATGCTGAATAGAGAAGGGGTGGAGACCCAGAGGAATGGGAGGCAGCAGGTAGAAATAGCTCTTGGTGGTCTGGTCCATCACGTGCCAATTTCTGTGCCAGGAAATAAAAATAGATGGTGAACCAGACAAGCCGTCTGCCTTTGAGGAGCCCACAGTCCAGTGGAAGGGAAAGATGTTTAAATAAATCATCATAAAACTACATGAGAGGCCATAAAAACAGAGGTGTGCATCGGGAACTCCATTAGCCCAGAGGAAGGAGTGACCAGATCCCTTTGAAGAAACATCGAAACTCAGAATGATTGGGTTTCCAGGTAGGGGATAGGAGGAATGGCATTAGCACAAGAGTTTTTAAGCACAAAGATCACCTTTCATTCTTTCTATCATAATCTCCAGCCACCAAGGAGCCTGGCACAAGGACAGATGCTCAGTTGGCATTTGCTGAATGATTTTGTGAATTCTGGTAGAAGGATTTTTCTTGAAACAGAGCTGCAAAAGAAACCCTTGTGGGCTGGGCACAGTGGCATATTCCTGTCATCTCAGCAGTTTGGGAGGTTGAGGCAGAATGATAATGAGTTCAAAGCCAGCCTCAGCAACTTAGTGAGGCCCTAAGCAACTCAGCCAGACCCTGTTTCTAAATAAAGTACAAAAAAAAAAAAAAAAAAGGCTGGGGATGTGACTCAGTGGTTAAGGGCCCTGGTTTCGATACTTGGTACCAAAAAAAAAAAAAAAAGAAAGGAAGAAAGCAACCATTGCAGGAATGATGTAGATGTCAGATTGATAACAGAAAGTTGTTTGAAGCATATGTAAGATGGGATCCATATTCGGGGAAAGAAAGGTAGTATGGAAAATTCTAATGCTTGGAATTTTGTTCATCAGGCTATTTGGGTGCAGGTCGTTCATGTAAGAGCTGGGTAGGAGATTATTCTTTCATAAATTGACAAAGACCTAAGCTAACATAAGTTCTCTATATCAAAAAAATATAATTTATATTATAAAGATTAAGTCCCAGAGGAGATGGAAGGGATGGAGCTGACAGTTCAGGAAAGCGTCACTCAGGAAGACAGAACCCTTCCTTTCCCTGAGAGGACAGGGACAGAAGTAGAGGAAGGAAAGAGAGACAGGACTAGGGGTGAGGGAGTACACTCATCTTCTCCATTTGGAGACATAGGGACCGAGGAGACACGATTACCTACTGACACAGAGGGGAGGGAAGAGGTGGTGAGCTCAAGGGGGTGACAACAATTTGGAACCAAGGAATTATAAATTTCCAGGAGATGGCAATGGCTTGTTCCTCATGGCTCCCAGGGGCCTGATGAAGGTGTGGGGAAGGTAGTGGGAACCGGCATGGTAGGCATATTGGAGGGAAAAGTAATGTTGGGAAGTGAATGTCCTGGTGAGAACAACTCAGGGTGTGTGGAGGAGTGGAGGCCGGACCCAGCAAGGCTGATGGTCTCTGCTGAGGAGAAAAGCCTGACTTCTCATCCTTATATTATGTTTGGGTTTCCCCCAGGTGAGTCCTGAAGACTCCTGGAGCCCAAGTTTTAACTGCTCCAAAAGACATCTGCCTGGCCCCCTAAGGGCCGGCCACTCTCTGGACCTCACAAAAAACTCCTCAAAGGGAATTTCCCAAATACCATGTGGTCTGTTTTAAGTCAGATCATTTTAATCGTGTCCTTCTCATTTGGTGGAAATCTCTCTTCACCTCCTTTCACAGACGGACAGAAACCTAATTCTGTTTATGGACATTCTCTGGTTGTCTCTCGCCATTTTTTGTATGGTCCTGTCATTTCCATAACTGGATGGTAAGCTCCTAGAAAGCAAGAATCAGGTCCTACATGTCTGCAGAGATGCCTGCTAATGTTTCAACTAAAGAAATGCCAAAATACTTGCTTAAGGATAAGTTAATTCATTAAGTAATTCAGCAGAATTTGCATCTGCCTTGTGCCAGACATTATGCTAAATGTTGGGGACAAAAAGAGACCCTCCCCCTGCTCCTGGCCTCAGGGGGCTTCTGATCTCCTGCAGCACATAGGCTTGGTGTAGGAAGAAATGGGACATTCAAGAAGGGAGGCAGATGCACAGAGTAGGGATGTGGACTGTCTATCGGGGGACTTGCCAGCAGAGACCAGCCCTATTCGAGAGGGGCCAGGGAAAAAACACAGAATCCATCAGACAGGGAAGGGAGAGAACAGGCTGGGCAGCCAGAAGAGACTGTCCGAGGACACGGAGACTGGAGAGCACTGTGTTTTGGGAACATCAGGGTGAGGTGCCTTTGGGGCATGACAGTAAGTCACACCAAAAATGTTGGTGGGTACCAGGCCAACCTGAGGACTGCCAGCCTTGGCTTTCACACTTGTACCACAGGACTGTTTAATCTAAGTCTCACTGAAATGCAGTGAGACAGACAGCAGCCCAGAGATCTGGTTGGGATTAGACCCAACACTCTCACCTTCCAGCACCCAGGACATGATGGGCTATGGGGCTCGGAGGAGCTCCCAGGTTTGGAGGAGCAAACTGAAGACCACTGCTGTGGCAATTGGAGAACTAAATGATTATTCAAGCCCAGTGGAATGGTGTTGCTCGGGTAGAGCAGTGATTCAGGAAGGTAGGGAGCAGGAAGGTTTTGAAAATGGTAAAAAGAGGGGACTGTGGCAGTTTGGCTGCAGTGAAGGCCAGGAGGACACGGAAGATTTGAGAGCCTGGTATAGCTCTGTATAGGTGGAATCCACCTTAATTAGACTCGGGATAGAGCATTTCAGCCAGAGATAGAATCGTGAGGAGAACCTAGGATCTTTGCAAACCAGTGTCCTGGGGATTGAAGTGCCAGGGGGAGCAGGGTCCTGGTTGTAAAAGAAGTAGGACCAGGCAAGACAGAACTGAAGCCATGATCTGTCTTCTGAACCCTCGGGACACTAGGGGCCTGGAGCTTGATGGCAGAATAGGTAGGCAAGGATTGTGCTCATTTAGAAACTCAGTTTGTTACCCAGGGCGGGTGGGGGAATTCCAGATAGCCCAGTGCTATTGGGGCTGGGGTGGCGCTGGTCCATGCTTGCTTTGCTGGAGGCAGTGCAATTGGAGAAAAGATTTTTTTGGAAAGCAATTTGCATAACATCAGGTCATAAAAATGTTCAAACCACTTGACCCTGTAATGCTTCATGTGGGAGTGTGTCCTATGGCAGTAGTTCAAAAGAATCAAATGTCTGTTCACCTAGCCAAGTGTTAATTAATTAATTAATTAGACGTAATGCATGTGTGCTGCATACACCCCAGGAACTCTGCGAGGTGGAGAATGTGTGCACTGTAGCAATGTTTATAGTAGTAGTTATTTTAAATGTCACAATGTTTTAGCACAGTATGAGACAACCCTATGTGGCTATTATGCTTTAATGCTCTCTGACACAAACAGAATTCAAAATGGGCTGCTTGCTGTCATGGTTTACTGCACGTTCCCAGGAGTTTATTGTCTGGGCTTGAATTCTGACAGTGCCATGTCCTATATATGAACTGGCAAGTTCACCAACATGTCTAAGCTCAGTGTCTTTAACGTAAAATGGGTACAAGATTAAATAATAAAAGGTGTGCAAAATACTTGGTACCATCCTTAGCACACAAGTACTTGGTAAACTCCAGCTGTTGTTTTAAATATATAAATATGTGGGTGAATAGAAAAAAAAAAAAAACCTGACAGAGACTGCCCCAAATTTATAGCTTCAGGAAATATAATGAGTAATTTGTCTCCCGTGTTTTGGTTAGTATCTTTGCACTGAATTCTTTAAAGCCACAGGCCACACACAAAAGTAAGCAAAGCACTTTGATCTGTCAGTTGAACTAGGAAAGGTCCGAATGATGGGCTTTGCTCTCTTTCCAGCGGTGTTTGGCCAGCGCTTGGATGAGACTGTGGCCTATGAACAGAAGTTTGGCCCCCACCTGGTGCCCATCCTGGTGGAGAAGTGTGCAGAGTTCATCCTCGAACACGGTGTGAATGAAGAGGGCATCTTCCGCCTACCGGGTCAGGACAACCTGGTGAAGCAGCTGAGAGATGCTTTTGATGCCGGGGAGCGGCCCTCCTTTGACAGGTGCGTGGTCCTCTCCTGCGGTGCCCCCTCTGCCCTCTCCTCTGCCTGGCCCGGTAAGAGGAACTCTCTATTCCAGTTGAGCCATGGGTCCTGCACAGACACTTCCAAGAACTGTGGCTTACAACAGAAAGAGCCTTTTGTTCTGTTCACAGTTGAGAATTCGGGACCTGTAACACAGTCAAGAGAGTTTGCTGTTATTTATAGCAGAGATGATGTGAACTGGCACTAGAGCCTTCTAGGATAGGTGACATCCAGGATACAGGGAATGGGACGTGCAGAGTAGGGCAGAAAGCTGATAACTACTCTAAAGCCACCCTTTGGGAAGATAGGAGTTGAGCCTACAGACATGCATGGAGTATAGCAGGGAATGTACTGTATCAAATGATTTGTCTCTTTTATTGTTTCACTTTAAACAGTTTTTGTTTGTTTTTTACTATTTATGCTGTTTTTCTCATTTCTTTGTTTTCTTCATTCAGTCTGTGGGTGTTTTCTGGGTTGGGGGCTATGACAGGTAGTGGACAGTGTATAATGGAACAGGATTCAGGAAGCAGAACTTCAGAGAGGAGGCTGGCAAAGAATCCTGGAAAAGGCAATGAATTTCTGAACTAATGCAGTGAAAGGCAAGGGGTGGGGGCTGAGGGCTCTACATGACATCCCAGAACTGAGGGACTTTGGGAGATTGATGGACGTGTGTGGTGAAGGAGGGGCCCCAATCAAACCAGGGTCCTTAGGTTCTAATAAAGACAGCAGGATGAACTGCCACATAGGAGCATTCAGAGACTGCGGTCCTGCAGATTGTCAGCTGATTATCTTTCTGCCATTTTTCTTGGGAACCTCTCATTATGTTTCAACAATAGCACATTTCCTAACCTGACTGTGCTTAAAGGCATTTTTAGACAGTGACTAAGCAGGGTTTTTTTTTTTCAGAATCCCTGCGTTAAGGGAATGGTACCGCCCTAGATTTCCTGAGGTCAGCCATGGAGTATAGACAGGGCTCCAGGCCAGCTTGTGTTCTCCTTTTGAGGTAGAAAGTTCACAAGTTGCAAAAGGGGAAGTTCTCAGAAGATAGTGCCAATTATAGACTATCAAGAGCAAAACCAAAAAGGAAAATATACTCACGAATCCAAGATGTAGCTTTACGATCAGGTACTCAGGGTGTTCTTGTTTCTGTTGCCTCAAATGGCTCCCTTCTCCTGTCCCAATCCACCCATCCTCTCCTTCGTCCAGGAGTTGCCCTCACCCAGTCGGATCTATAATCCCCAATCCTGAAACCAAGGAGATTCTCAGGTTGCCTGGACCTCTTACCACTTCAAAGCTTTTCAATACACTCCCAGAGTTTCCTTTGAGGAACAGCAGCTTTTATTAACCTGAAATAAACATTTCTTCACTAAAGAGCTTCAAATACCATCATATTGTCACATAAGGTTTTGGTCAATGACAGACCACATATACAATAGTGTAAACCATACAGCCTAGGTTTACAACATAGGAACATGTAGGTTTGTGGAAGTACACGCTATGATGTTTACACAATGACTAAATTGCCTAATTACTCATTTCTTAGAACACATTCTTGTTGTTAAGCAACCCATGACTGTATATGGTAGGTGAAGATTTATTTTTCCCTTACAGCTCTGCAGAATAAACACACTAGCCCTTGGAAGCCGTGGGTATGAAAAATTTTCTTAATGGGCTACATATTAAATATTTAGGATTTGTAGGCTAGATGGTCATTGCCACAACTAGTACATGATGTTCTTACAGTAAGAAAGCAAAGGCAATACATAAATGTGGCTGTGTCCTTCTAAAATTCAATTTATGGGTACTGGAATTTGAATTTCGTATAATTTTCACATGTCATGAGATAATCTTTTTTATTTTAATATTTTTATTTGTTCTTTTTAGTTATATAGTGCATTTTGACATATCACACTTTCATGGAATATACTTTCTATTTTTGTGGTTGTACATGAAGTGGAGTTTCACTGGTTGTGTATGCATATATGAACATAGTAAAGTTATAGCCGATTCATTCTACTATCTTTCCCATTCCCATCCCCCGTCTTGTCACCCCATTCCCCTCTCCATTCCATTTACCTCCATTCCCCATACTCCCCACCCAATTGTAAGTCAGTGTCCACATGTCGGAGAGAACATTCAGCCTGTGGTTTTGGGGGGTTGGTTTATTTCACTTAGCATAATAGCCTCCAATTCTATCCATTTACTGGCAAATGCCATAATTTCATTTGCCTTTATGGCAGAGTAATATTCCCTTATATATATGGACCAGATTTTTCTTATCCATTCATCTGTTGAAGGGCACCTAGCTTGGTTCCATACCTTAGCTATTGTGAATTGAGCTGCTATAAACATTTATGTGGTCATGTCATTATTGTATGCTGATTTTAAGTCCTCTGGGTATATCCCAAGGAGTGGGATAAATAGGTCAATTGGTGGTTCCATTCCAAGTTTTCTGAGGACTCTCCATACTGCTTTCCAGAGCAGTTGCTCCAATTTGCAATCCCACCAGCAATGTATGAGTGTACCTTTTTCTCCACAACTTGGCCAACATTTATTGTTACTTGTATTCTCGAGAATTGCCATCTGACTGGAGTGAGATGAAATCTCAGTGTAGTTTTAATTTTCATTTCTCTAATTGTTAGTGATGTTGAACATTTTTTCATGTATTTGTTGACCATTTGTATTTCTTCTGTGAAATGTCTGCTCAATTCCTTAGCCCATTTATTGATTGGGTTATTTGATTTTTGGTATTAAGTTTTTTTTTTTAGTTTTTAAAACATTCTGGAGATTAATGCCCTATCTGAGGTACAGGTGGCAAAGATTTTCTCCCGTTCTATAGGCTCTCTTCATGTTCTCAATCATTTCTTGCTGTGAAGAAGTTTTTAGTTTGATACCATCCCATTAATTGATTCTTGATTTTTTTACTTCTCGTGCTTTAGGAGTCTTGTTGAGGAATTCGGTTCCTGAGCCAACATGATGGAGATTTGGGTCTACTTTTTCTTCTAGTAGGTGCAGGGTCTCTGGTCTAATGCCAAGGAACTTGATCCACTTTGAGTTGATTTTTGTACAGGGTGAGAGATTGGGGTCTAATTTCGTTTTTTTTTTTTTTTTTTTTTTTTTTTTTTTTTACATATGGATTTCCAGTTTTCCCAGCATTATTTATTGAAAAGGCTATCTTTTCTTCAGTTTATGTTTTTGGCATTTTTATCTAGTATGAGATAACTGTATTTATGTAGGTTTGTCTCTGTGTTTTCTATTCTGTACCATTGATCTACGTGTCTGTTTTGGTGCCAATACCATGCTGTTTTTGTTACTATAGCTCTGTAGTGTAATTTAAGGTCTGGTGTTGTGATACCTCCTGCTTCATTTTTCTCACTGAGAATTGCTTTAGCTATTCTGGGTCTCTTATTTTTCCAATGAATTTGATGACTGCTTTTTTCATTTCTATGAAGAACATCATTGGAACCTTAATAGGAGTTGCATGAAATATGTATAAAGCTTTTGTAGTATGGCCATTTGACAATATTAATTCTGCCTATCCAGGAATGAAAGAGATCTTTCCATCTTCTAAGGTCTTCCTAGTGTCCCAGATATTTTAGAATGCTATATTGCTTTTCTCATTTACCTCTAAGTATTTTTATTTCACTCCTGATTTTCTCTGCTATTGATTGGCCATCCAATAGCATATTATTTAGTATTCAGGTGTTAGAGTAGTTTCTATTTTTATTTTATTATTGATTTCTAATTTTATTCCATTATGATCTGATAGAATGTAAGGTATTATCTCTATTTTTCATATTTGCTAAGAGTTGCTTTGTGGACTACTAAGATATGGTCTATTTTAGAGAAGGATCCATGTGCTACTAAGAAGAAAGTGTATTCAGTCATCAATGGATGAAATATTCTATATGTGTCTATTAAATCATAATTAATTAATTGTATTTTTTAGTTCTATAGCTTCTTTATCTAGGTTTTTGTTTGGAGAATTTATCTAATGGTGAGAGAGGTACATTAGAGTCACCCAGTATTTTTGTGTTGTAGTCTATTTGATTCTTGAAATTTAAGGGTTTGTTTCATGTATGTAGATGCTCAATTGTTTGGGGCATAAATATTTATGATTGTTATGTATTATTGATGTATAATTCCCTTAAGCAGTATAAAATGTTCCTGTTTTGTCCCTTTTGATTAACTTTGGCTTGAAAGTTTCTATACTTATCTGATATAAGTATAGAAACGCCTGCTTGTTTACAAGAATCATGTGAATGATATGTTTTTTTCCATCCTTTTACCTTCAGTCTATGGATGTTTTTGCTTATGAGGTGAATGACTTGAAGACAGCATATTCTTGACTTGTTTCTTAATCCAATCTGCTAGTCTATGTATTTTGATTGATGAGTTTAGGCCATTTACATTCAGTGTTATTATTGAAATATGATTTCTATTCCCTGTGATTTTGATTTATTTCTGGATTTTAGTTTGAATTAGTTTCTCCTTTGATTGATTATTGTTCTAGTGTAGTTTCTCCCTTTGCTGGTTTTCACTTTTATTTTTTCTTCATGAAATATCTTATTGAGTGTGTTTTGTAGTATAAGCTTTCTAGTTGTGAATTCTTTTAACTTTTGTTTATCATGGAAGGTTTTTATTTCATTGTCAAATCTGAAACTTAATTTTGCTGGGTATAGTATTCTTGGCTGGCATCCGTTTTCTTGCAGAGCTTGGAATATGTTATTCCATGACCTTCTAACTTTGAGGGTCTGTGTTGAGAAATCAGCTGAGATCCAGATTGATTTCCCTCTAAAAATAACCTGTCATTTTTCTCTAGCAGCCTTTAACGTTTTATTCTTATATAGTATGTTAGGCATTTACATAATTGTTGTGGATCTGTTGTAATTTTGTACATTTGGGGTCCTGTAAGATTTCTGTACTTGATTTTCCATTTCATTCTTTAGGTTTGGGAAATTTTCTGATATTATTTCATTGAAAATATTGTACATTCCTTTGACTTGTGTCTCTGAGCCTTCATCTATTCTGATTAATCTTAAATTTGCTCTTTTCAGGTTATCCCATATTTCTTGGAAGTTCATGGTTTCTTAATATCTTTTTCCATGGTCAACTTTCTTTTCAAGATTATATATTTTTTCTTCATCACCTGAAACTCTGTCTTCCAAGTGATCTAGTCTGCTCTTGATGCTTTCAACTGAATTTTTAATTTGGCTTATTGATTCCTTCATTTTGAATATTT
Organism: Callospermophilus lateralis; assembly: GCF_048772815.1. Taxonomy (NCBI): domain Eukaryota; kingdom Metazoa; phylum Chordata; class Mammalia; order Rodentia; family Sciuridae; genus Callospermophilus; species Callospermophilus lateralis. Next base: position 55,757,067 of record NC_135318.1, read on the forward strand.
CTACTTGATGTTTTTTAGAATCTCTTTCTCTTTCTTGAAGTGATCTTTCACTTCCTGTATTTACTGCAAGATTTCACTCCTTATATCATCCCTTACCTTGCAGATCAGTTTAACCACGTACATTCTAAACTCCTTCACTAACATTTCTTCCACTGTGGTGTCAGTGGATTCTGTTATTGGTGTATCTTGGTTTGGGATGATTTGGTTATTTCTTTTTCATGTTGTTTCTGTGTCTACCCTACTAATAGTATGAATATGAGGCAGTAGAGTTTTTACCCTGTGGACTTATAATGTCCCTGAAGATTTCCAGTACATTACCATTTATGGGGAGAGAAATAATAACAACAACCATGCAAACAATATATAGCATTAAACCAAATATTCCTGCTATGAAATCTACAATGGTAGTTGTCACAAAAAAACAGAAATAATATGATCAGTTATTGCCTACAATAAGAACAGTAAGTTTGCAAAAGTGTTTACAATTTTGAATGATGAACAGGAAGAAAATAGAAGTGATATAGGATGTGATGATTGTGAGGGAGTAGGAAAGAAAATAAAAGTAAAAAAACTAAAGGAAGAGTAAAAAAGAGAAGAATATAGATTGGCTGTTAGCAGAAGAAAAGGGAAATAGGTTAGAGAAAAAATATATATATAAAGTAAAATATATATATATATATATATATATATATATATATATAATTTTTAAAAAATAACAATAAAAGAATACAAAACAAAACTGAAATATACTAATTAAACATCCTAGTCCTCAAAAAAATGATCCATGAACAATGACTGATTTCAAAATCTAGAAATGGGAAATAAAACAAATATGAATATGTATAAATGTCCATGAACCATTAAGGTCATAATTAAACACAGAAAGGAAAAAAGGAAAAAAAAAAGGAAATTAAAAAAAAAAACCCAGATGAAAAGTTAAAGAATTCTACCCTCTGGATTGCTTGGAGTGGCAATGTCACAGGTGGAATTTCTTGAGGCAGGGTTTAGGCTTAGGTGGATTCCAGGCTCTTTACTGAATGCCAGCTGGTCTGGAGATTTTAAATTGGTATACCTCTAGGACCCAGAAATTGCCAGTCTATGCTGGAAGACTGCACCCCAGGGACCTCACCTGGGTTCTACTTGTTTGGTAGAGGAGCCACTATGTCACCTATAGACCCCATGTTTCCTGGTCTTGGATTCAGTCTCCAAACTCAATCTGTCCCACCCCTGCCCTTTCGAATTCCCAGCCTATCGTGTGTCTCCCAGCCCATCCTACAAACAACCAGATTGGGGTGGCGGGGAGTCTGGTGGGTTTCCATGACCAGTTGTCCCCTGTGTAAACTTATCTCCATGTTTAATTTTCTCCTGGTCACTTAGGCACACTCTATGTCACACAGTTTGGGTTTGATCTCTAAAGTCTTCATACCCAGACACATTTCAGGCCTCATAAAAATTCAGGTTCCTTTAATTCCCTTGTCCTTCTACTTTGCTCATGGGGGAACCACCCTGGCTGGTGCTTCTGGCCGTGGCAGCTGTGGTACTAGGATTTCTTCCTTATTTTATTATACCCAGCCTCCTGAGTTTCTGATTTGCTTTCAGTATCGTATCCAGTTTTAAATTCCAGTAAAGTCTCCCTCAACATTTTTGGTTGCTATTGTTCATCCACCTTGCTGAGAAGCTACCTGTCTGCTTTCTTGGTTTCACACCACAGAGCAGCCCCAGGAGCGCAACCTTCTCCATTCTGTCATCTTGTGAGATAGTCTTTGAGCTTTTTTACCTCAATCATTCAAACACATAGAACTCATTTTCAGCTTGCAGGGGCTGGGCCAGATTTGCCTCCCAGGCTGTGGTTTGCCAACCTCGGATTTAAACAGAGAAACTGAACCACAGAGCCAGTCTCTTTCACTCGATCACACAGTCATCTGAATGTTGTCCCAGCTCCTACAGTGGGAACTCCTCTCCCTACCCTCCAGCCACAGGCCACCTGTCTCATGGTGTAACTCTTTGATGCTTCTCAGAGGTGCTCCTTCATCTGACAAATCACCTATGGCTCCCCAACCCTGGCTTGGGTTTCCTTTCTATACTTCCATATGATATACTTCCTGAGCCCATCCACTTCCTGGGTCCTGGGCTTCCCATTTCATGGCACTAACCACACAACGTGGTAAGGACCTGGTAACGCTGATGTCCTTCCAGCTGTGTGGCCAGTGAGGTCTCTTGGGTTTACTACTAAAATCCTTGTGCTTGACAAGAACAAAACAAAAGAAAAAAGTTCTCTCATTGCTTATCAGTTGAATGGATTATTGAGGAACTCCAGGAATGAATCTGAGAGTTATTTTAAGCACTCTGGGAGATTAAAGAAGTCAGTGAGTCAAAGATATAAAAGAGTTGACGCATAAAAAAAATTAGAGACAAATTAGACTGCAAATTGTTAGATCTAAATGACTTGAGAAAGAAGAAAGCAGTAAAGACAAAATAGTTGAAAATGGTTTAGTGAAAAAGTGGGCCTTGAATTTAACTTTGAAGCAGTTGGGTGGAAATAGAGGGGGAAAGTGTTCGGGATTGGGTTCCAGAAGAAGGAATAAGTAAAAATGTGTGGGACTCTACAGTTTGCAGCTTTCCCCAGGAACTCCTGGTTGTACTCAGGGTGGAGGTGAGGAGAGTTCTGGGGAGTCAAGGAGTGTTGCTTATTTTCTTCCAGAGACACAGATGTGCACACGGTGGCCTCTCTGTTAAAGCTCTACCTCCGGGACCTCCCAGAGCCAGTGGTTCCCTGGAGCCAGTATGAGGGCTTCCTCCTCTGTGGGCAGCTCATGAATGCAGATGAAGCAAAGGTTTGTGTCTCCTTAGTTCAGTTGTCCTGCTTTAGAACAAAGTGACTGGTTTCCTGAACACTCTTATGGCAGGAAGCAGTGCATCAGTGGGACCCACACCCTTTGGTGAGATGCTTTGTCAAACTGGGTCTTCCGCGGCAGCATAATGACAGATGATGCCAATCATGGTGATTGGTACCCAGCCTTCTCTAAGGAAGGTAATGCACCACAGTCAATTATCTGAGAATCACTTTTAAAATAATGAGAGAGGGAGAATAAACCTGAGAAGGCTGAAGAGCTCTGTAGCCTTGCTGAGACCTGCTGGGATACAAGGACAGGCTGACCAAGCCAGAGGGGCGGGGCAGGTTTGGGCTGGTTAAGCTCTGTGATGGCAGTGGATATCAGGAATGGTTGCTGGAGGAAAGCACATGCCAGAGAAAGGAAGGACAGGGAGGTTTGCTTTGAATTGTTTTTCTGTGATAGCTGACTGTGGGGTCTGGAATCACCATCTGCAGCATCATGCTAGTGAGAGTACGTAAGTTCACCAGCAGGAGTTTTGATCCTATGCAGATTGTTTCCATAGAGGTCTCATAGTCCACTACCACAGGAATCATATTAGAAAACCAACTGATTAGTCAACAAAATAACTAACAGTAATAAAACCTTCATTTTTTTAACAAAGACTTTTAATACCAAATGTCCATGAATATATTTGTGCTACACAGTTTATTTAGGGGCCTAAGTCTCCCCTTTTAACTAAGTTGACTTAGCATGACATTTTCTAAAACTCTGTCTGGCAAAATGGTGCACAGAAAAACCTCTGATGAAGACCTGGACTTAACTTTGCTTTTACCCTTGGGCAAATTATGCATCTTCTATGAGATTTGGTTTACTTTCTTAGACCAATAGAACTTTTTATAAGGATGGAACCATTATATATTTGCATATATTTGCACTGTCCGCATATACTATAGTAACCCCTAGTTACTCATGGCTATTGGGTTCTTGAAATGTGGCTAGTGTACCTGAGGAATCAAATTCTTAATTAATTTAAGTAACCACATGTATCAATTAGCTATTTTGATAGACAACATGGGCTGAGAAAATTTTCATAATATTCACAATACCCAGGATTGCTTTGAGGGCTAAGGGATATGACATAGTGAGTGTGAGTGACATTTTTAAAGAATATTGGTATGGGGGTTTCTTTTCTAATCTGCCTCAGAATTTGTTGAAGGTCACCTCCATAGAATATATATATATATGTGTGTGTATATATATATTTAATGGAATTTTCAAATGAATGAAGAAATAGTGTCCTAACCCCTTAGGAAAACACAGCTGTGAGAATTGCCATCCTGACTGACTGACAGTGGGAAGCCTCAGATCCTGACATGAGTAGAAAGGCTATTTTACATTTCAAAACCGGGACAGGAAGAGAGCAATAAAGATGTAGCTAACCTGCTGTGGCCATTATAGCTGTTTTTCTGAATAAAAATCAGATCACATGATCTGATGTAGGATATTTTGTATGTAAATTATGAATTTTGTGGGGTGAGGGAGATGAGGATGTGAAATGTCTTGATTTATAGATTTTTAATAAATCAATTTTATTGTTTTATGAAAAAATGTGATGAAAAAAGTTTTAAAATTGGGCTAAAAAGACAGACGTTTCAGGTGACGTCCCACCCCTCAGTTCTAGGGAGAAGAAGAAAGACTCTCAGATGCAGCCCAAACAAGATTCCAACCCCTGAACTTCCTCCTGTAAGACCACCTTCTCCCAACATCTCCAGTCTCAACATATTTGAAAGTCTCTATGTCCATGGTGATGCATATTCTGTTCATACTAAGGGCTAAGATCTCACTAGCTAAAATATGGCAGGGGTGGTTGCTTGGAGGGAGGACTCAGCTGACAAGGAGGGATCTCATCATGAAGTAGGCACTCTGGATCAGACACCAAGAGGCTGCATTTGGACTGACAAGGCTACAGGGTGAGTTTTCTCCAGGAGAGCAGCTCAGGTTTTATGATGAGGGTACCCTTGGGCCACATGTGAACTTGTGTACTCTCACAAGCTGGAGATCACAGATGATGACTGTAGACCCCCACTGATAGCTGAAAAGAACAAAGGTCTCCTGTCCTTCCCCTCTCTGGAACGTGCTTTCCTCCAGCAGCCACTCCTGATATCTGCTGCCGTCACAGAGCTTGACCAGCCCAAACTTGCACCAGCTCTCTGGCTTGGTCAGCCTGTCCTTGTGTCCCAGCAGGTCTCAGCAAGGCTACAGAGCTTGTAAGCCTTCTTAAGCCCATTCACTTTGAAAGTGATTCTGAGATATTTGATTGTGGTCCAATTCTTTATTTAATGGATCATCACATCTCAAACATGCATTAAGCAAACAATTATTGTGTGAGTGGGTAACATTGTCCAGGTTTTATAGTAGCTCAAGGTCAAGGGTGGAGTAGGCTGGCAGAATTCCAGTCAAATGTAAAAAAAAAAAAAAAAAAAAAAATGCACCATAACAAAAACTTTGACACACCCTGTGCTATTTTTTGCAACTTTCTGAGAACTTACAGTTATTTCCAAGTAATTTTTAAAAACTCACAAAAGTATAGGAACAGGAGTGACTGCCAAAGTGTTGTTTCTGCACAGATGCACCAATTATGTTGCTTGATCTCATCGTTGGCAACTGGGCAGGCTTCCTTACTGGTGTTAAAAATCTCTTCCCAGGCTCAGCAGGAATTGATAAAGCAGCTTTCCAGCCTTCCTCGGGACAACTATAGTCTCCTGAGCTACATCTGCAGGTGAGGGTCTCCTGATGTCAACTCTACCATGTTTGGCCACATCAGAAAATTCAGAACGAATTCCCTGGTTAGAAAAGGAGAAGCTATTTCCAAGAATGCAGAGATTCAGGCCCAGAACTTAGAAAGGTCAACTCTATTCACATAACATTGAGGAAACTTCCTGTTTCTACAAGATAATTTCAAGGATCCCTAGAAATCTGGTTGGCACTCAGAATGAACAAGCTCCTCCATCATGCTTGCCAGAGTCCTGGGACATGCCAGAGAACCCAGAATCTTTTTAATGTTTCTAGAATGATCTCTGGTCTTCCTGATACAGGACCATAACTTAACACCCCAGAGACATTTATTATGAGCCATGCTTTTTGTTTCCTTCAACCTTTTCTGGGGACCTGCCATGTGACATCCTTGTGATGTGAGTGTGCTGGGGTGGGAATCTGAATCACCATCCCAGACAGACCCAAATTTTGTCTTCTATTTTGTAAAAGTAAATTTGTTATAATTTCCAGATCCTAAAAGTGTTACTTTCTTGATTTGGAAACCAGAAAGATACAGCAAATTGTAAATAAAAAATGAAAATTACACAATCCCTCTTGTAGCACTAGTCTCTATGAACATTTGGACACGTTTCCTTCTGGATGTTTCTCTCTGTGATGGATCTTTTCATACATCCATCTACAAATAGGAAGACTTTTTATATCAGATTGAAATTTTTAAATCGCATCTGACTTTTTTGCCTTATTTTTGTGCCGTGAGCACTCTCCTAAGTCATAAAATAGGATTATAAATGACTCCATAATATTTCATAATGTTTTATCATGTGGATATATCACTATTTATTTAATAATTTCTGTATATTTGGGACTTTATTTTTATTTTTTATATTTGGAAACTTCCTAGGTTTTGGCAAGTCTCTGATTATCACTATTGATATCATATTTTGTAAAATTTTTTTATTAGCTCTTTAGTTTTACATGATAGTAGAGTTATGTTGCTTCCGTCTATCCATTTAAAAATATTTTTAGAAAAAGTACCCTGAAATTCCCTTATAGATTTGTTCAGGCTTTGGTGGTGGTTGTTTCTTTTACAGTGAATCTGAGAATTTCATGCCTCAAATGGGTAAAACTATAGTCAAAATTAATGGTCAGTTATTGGACCTGCTGAGGGTTAGAGCCTCTGCTGGGTCCTCTGAGGGGAGGATGAGAGGGAGGATGCACCATGGCTTCTGTCTCTGAGACCCTCACTGATACAGTTTTCCTCTCTGGAGATGTGGGTGGGATATCTCTGAGAACTGGGAGACAAGTATATAAAGGCGAGACAGGAGGGCAGTCAGTTGCCCATTTTAGTCCCCCTTGTCATCCCTTAGCTCCCTGGATTTCATCCAGCCGCCCTCTTCTGTGATTCTGTGTGCTCAGACCCACCCAGCCCCCAGCAGCTGGGCAATCCTCCATGGTTTCTCTTCCCTCCTTAGTCTTGAATCTTTCAGATAAACTCTTTGTGGGCTGAGCAGACTGATTCCATTCCTGAGACAGAAGGAAAGAGTTGAGATCTAGCAAGAATCTGGCTGTACCTGTTAAGTACCTTCTCCTGGCAATTTCCTGTTTTCTACTCTGGGATTTCTTGGTTGCCTGCAGGTTTCTACATGAAATCCAGCTGAACTGTGCTGTCAACAAGATGAGCGTGGACAACCTGGCTACTGTGATTGGTGTGAATCTCATCCGGTCCAAGGTTGAAGACCCTGCTGTGATCATGAGAGGTACACAAGCCTGGTCCTGCAGAGAAGGCAGGCCCAGAGGCAGCAACAAACGATAGCACCGTCCCTCCTGTTTGTGCACGGCTCTGCATTTTTTGCCAAGGGCTTTCAATTGATTCTCTTGTCTGAATCATATTAACAGCCCTGTGAGGCAAGGAGGGCTGGAATGACATCCCATTGCCAAACCACACATCTGAGAGAGAACAAGAACTTGCCTGTGGTCACGCAGCATAGTAGGCTGACATGTAAACAGCTAGTGTTTCCTAGTTTTTTTTTTTATTATTATTATTTTTAAACACTCTTCACTAGGTGGAGTAAGCAAGATTTCATGTTGTAAGTCAGATCACAAAAAGGCTTCTGAAAACCTGGATGGAGAAGACTTTTGAGGTTCTTGTCTCCATAAGCAAAAGTCCTGGCATTGAGTACTGATGCCTGCCATGGGTGCTGGAAGGTAGTGTACCCAGCACACATTTGATAGGTGTCCAGTATGAAACCAGGTGTCACTGAGGACCACAGCATAAATGAATGATGTCTTCATTTTTTCTTTTGTCATATTGCTATTTTCCTGATCAGAAATGAATCCAGAGAACGATAGGCTGAAAATATCCTTCATGGCTCTCTCTTTTACCATCTTAGACCATCCCTTTCACCATAATTTTTTACTCCAAGCAATTAAGAAGGGTCCTGAAAGAAGCAAAATGAGGTTCTTTGGGGCCTTGTGGCTTAGGGCCGAGTTTGGTTGGAAACTGTTGAAGACTAACTACCTGCCTCCTATCCCATAGTCCAGTACTACAAATCTCTTCTTCTTTCAGGGACTCCTCAGATCCAAAGAGTGATGACCATGATGATCAGAGACCATGAAGTCCTCTTCCCGAAGTCCAAGGATGCACCCCTGTCCCCCTCTGCCCAGAAAAATGATCCCAAGAAACCTCCAGTGCCCCGAAGCTCTGTGGGCTGGGATGCCACTGAAGACCCCCCAATTTCTAGGACGGACAGCTTCAGTAACACGGTAAGACACAGAGAAAACTTTCTGTCACCATAGAACTTTCCTTTCATCCAGGTCATTCCGTGTAGAGCTGCTTTGGGTGACAATCTGGCATTAAGGATGATGCTATGGCAGGGGCCCCAGCTGCTGCAGATCCACTGAACACATCTTGAGATCCTGGCCTCTTTTAAAATTTGGCTTCTGTGGGCTTCATGGAGATGGAGTTACTGACATGCATACAAGCTGCCTAAAGACTGGGCAGTGCCATCCCCTCTGCAAGTCTCTCTAAAAGAGAAACCTTTTCAAACACGTACCAGGGAAGTTCAAGGGGAAAAAAATAGATACCACATTGTAAATGTTTTGGTGAGAGTTGTTGAAAGTTCTGTGTGAAAGTCCAGAGAGAACTGGCTTCCTGCTAACCCTGAAACGTGATTCCTTCCTCAGAGTAAGTAATGTGTTCGTGTAATACTTCTCATTCCCTGATAAGCTGTCTCAGCAATGTCAGTCCCCTCATTTGTACAGAAGAGCTGGAGCTCACGTTCCCAATGTCCCCAAACTGCAGATTCCAACATGTAGATGCCTCGAGGGCAATAATTTACAAAGGTCAAATATTTTTATATATTTATAAGGACAAATATTTTTAAAAAGACCATGTGAACTTTATATAGCAGCTTCATCTTTATGTGTGGCCAAGAAATGAATTTAAGATTTCTGGTTGACCAGATCATTTAAACCACCTATAGTACTATTAGTCCTGAAGATGAGAAAACAAAAGTGATAGTGATTTCTTAAATGAAATTTGTCTGGACATAGGCATCCTACTAACACTCAAGAATTAAATTGCACTTTAAAAATGTTCATATTTCCTGTGAAAAAGTTATCCTAGCAGTCTTTGAGAATAGCCATTGCTATACTTATTTGTCAGATTTCCACTATTTGCTGTTTGCTATGGCCAGCTATTATGCTGGGAAACTTAATTAGATCACCTCTAGAGTCCTCATCATGATTGTAAGACAAAATTTACCATGAACATTTAAAAAAAAAAAAAACTTTTTTTAGTTGTAGATGAACACAATACCTTTATTTCATTCATTTTATTTTTATGTGGTGCCAAGGATTGAACCCAGTGCCTCACTTGTGCTAGGCAAGCGCTCCACTGCTGAGCCACAACCCCTACCCTGCCATGTACATTTTTTGATTGAGGAGCTGAGGCCAGAGAAGTCAACCAGTTGGTCCAGCATGGCAGCACTAGGATGTTACAGACCAGGACCCGGGTCTAGTTCCCACTTTAGGACCCAGGTGCTTCTGACACCAGTGGGTAAGAGAGAGGGAACTTGAACCCTGATTTTCACATTTTATGTTTTGTACTCAATTCTGTCTGTCTGTCTCTGTCTCTCTCTCTCTCTCTCTCTCTCTCTCTCTCTCTCTCTCTGTTTGTCTCTCTCTCTCTCTCTCTCTCTCTCTCTCTCTCTCATTTAAATTTAAAATATACAATATATACACATGGTTCAAAAAGTGAGGAAAATGATGTGCATTGAAAAGTCATGTTCCCTCTCCTATTCTCACACACCTTCTTTCCTACTTTTATTAGTTTTTTTCAATTCATGCCTTCGATTTTTTTGTACAAATATAAAGACTTGAATGTAAATTGTTATCTCTCTTTTTACACAAAATGTAGCATGATTTCTCTCTCTCTTTCTGTCTATCTGCACTCTTTCTACATGTACACATTACTCTGTCTCTTGCATTTTTTAACATTGTGGTATACCCTAGAGACTTTTTCATGTAGACACATAAACAGCTACCTCACATGATCTCATATTTTTGGCAGGCATATTGTATTCTATTCTGTTCATGTGCCATACTCTACTTAACCAGTCTGTGTAGATGCTCAGCTTATTTTCAGCCCTTTGCACCACAGACAAGGCCACAAGGAATAACTTTGACCACACTTCCTTTTGTAGTCAGCTAGATATATTTGTGAGATAAATTCCCAGAAGTGGTTTTGCTGGTTCAGAGGATAAGTGGATCAAAACTGTAATTTTGATAAAAATGATTAGAGTTTGTGTCATTTTATATTTCTACAAGCCATGCATTAAAGAACCTATTTCTCTACAGTTTCACCAACAGAGTGCTCCACCAGATTTAGGGGTTTGCCCATCTGATAGGTGAGAACTGGTAGTTTCATAATTTTAATTTGAGTTTCCTCCTACTATGAGAGAGGGTTGAACATTGTTTCTTATGTGAAAGGTCTGGTTGCATTTTTTCCTCTATGACCTGTCTAATCTTGTCCTGTGCCCATATTTATACTGATTGTTGATCTTTTTCTTCCCAATTTGTATAAGCTTTATGTGATAGGAAGAGTAGCCAATGGGAGTTTACCCCTTTATATATTGGGGAGAGTTGCCTAGGAGATGCATTGCCAGTATTTTGGCCAATTTGTCATTTTGCTTTTGTTTAACATGGGATAATTTGTTTGTTCTAGTTTTGCTCTTTTTACTTTCGGAGGTTATGGAAATGCATGTCAATTGAATTTATTGAGCTTTCCTTTATGGTCTCTGGATTTTGAACCATAGAAAGGATTCCCGTCATAAAATAATTCATTTATCACAGACAAGCAAATGATTTTCATCAGTGCTTCACCTTTAGAGCATGACAAGTTCCTTATGTACAGTATCTTTTTGGAAAATTACCATCCAGATAATCAAGAAAAGTGACAAATTAAGAGATGGTCTCCTAATTAAAAGTGTCACAGATGTGACCCATTTTTGCAAGACTCTAGTCCTTATCTCAGGGGCAGAACACAGAGGTGGAAAAATCCCATGTAACACCCATGGCCATTTTTTTCTAGGCAAGTGACTCTGATGCCACAAGCCCTACTGGACCACAGCCAAGTGACCAGCATCAGGACAACAGCAAAGCCCCCAAGGAAAAGCCAGGAGATTGGAAGCTGCAATCCCGAAAAAGGACTCAAACACTCCCTAACCGGAAATGTTTCCTGACATCAGCTTTTCAAGGTGCCAACAGTAGCAAAGTGGAGATCTTTAAAAATGAGTTCTGGTCACCTTCATCAGACGCTAAGGCAGGGGAAGGGCACAGGAGAGCCTTGTCTCAAGACTTGCGCCACCTCTCGGACTCCCAGAGGACTTCCACCTATGATAACGTCCCTGCCCAGCCCGGGTCCCCCGGGAATCAACCCAGTGCACTGTCTGCCCCTGCCTGTGACTCCAAGAGAGATCCTCTTGCCAGCACAGACTCTGACACTGGGCCTGCAAGAAAGAACTCTGGAGAAGAGGAAATTGATTCTTTGCAGAGGGTGGTCCAGGAACTACAAAAGGAAATAGAAACACAGAAGCAAATGTATGAGGAACAGATTAAAAAGTAAGTTATGGTAGGAGGAGCACCAGGCGGTACTTGGTTTCCATCTATGGAAGCAATGGATGTTGTTCTTATTGGCCAAAAAATTCACATTCTGAAACTTTTAGGGAAGCCAGTAATCTTAGAGCAGTCAAGCCTAATAAGTCAAAGGGTTAAAGGAGAAATGAGATTCCTCAATGAATGAAAACCCTAAACTATAGATTAAATTTATAAAAACCTAAATAGCTAAGCCTATGTAGCTTTACCAACATTTTCCAGAGAGTGGTCCCTTAAGGTAAACAGGCCTTAATGAATTAAGAAGAACTTTAAAAAATATTTCATATCATGTCATTTGTGGATTCTCCAAATATTTCATGAGCACCTCCTGTGGACCAGGCACTGATCCAGATGTTGGAGAACAGCACTGAACAACACAGATAAAAGTGCCTGTGCTTATAGACAGCTCTCTTCTAGTGAGGATAAGCAAACAATAAAAATATATAATAATGGGGCAGGGGATGAGGCTCAAGCCGTAGCGTGCTCGCCTGGCATGCGCGGGGCTCTGGGTTCGATCCTCAGCACCACATAAAAATAAAATAAAGATGTTGTGTCCATCAAAAACTAAAAAGTAAATATTTTAAAAATTCTCTCTCTCTCTCTCTCTCTCTCTCTCTCTCTCTCTCTATATATATATATATATATATATATATATATATATATATATAAAATATATGTCATGCCAGATGATAGAAAATGCTGTTGGCCTTGGAAAGTTCAGGAAGTCAGTTAGAAATGCTAGTGTTAAATGGGGTGGTTAGGGAAGGCCTCTCTAAGAAGGTGTGTAAGTAAAGGCCTAAAGGAGATGAGGACACAGTCAGGCCCATAGATGGGGAAACAGAAGCAAAGGTGCAGAGGCCTAGAAGCAGGTGGGTCTGGTATATTCTGCACACTAAGAGCTAAAGAGCCTGGAGTAGGAGGAGAGTGACGAGTAGGAGATCCGGGAAGAGAAGTAGGGTGTTCAGGGCACAGTAGGGTGTTGTCAGCCATCAGGAAGGCTGATTAAGATGGAAGCTTCTGGACAGTTTCTACCTCACTTAATGCTTTGTCTGATCATCGGCTTTCTGTTGAGCACAGACTGCAAGGGGCAAACGGAAGTGGGAGGCCAGTTAGGGCACCTGGTGCTACAATCTCATACAAATTCCAAAAATGTTTGTCCACAATTTATTCCTTTGGGTAGATAACTTTTTTTTTTTTTTTTTTTTTTTTTTTTTTTACTACTGATTGGCCAGCAAATTGTTTTTTGCAAGAGGAAAACCTCAATCTAAGTTTGCCTGCATGAGCACTAGTCATAAGATCTTGAAATGTGAATTAGCGGGGATTTGTATTTATGAATACTTCATCCATTTAGACTCAAGTACCTGATAGGAAGACTGTTGTGAGCCCCCATCTATTGCTCCCTGCAGAGAGCTCCATCAAAAGCAAAATGCAGCTCCTTTGACCAAGAACCTGTAATCAATCATCTGTGGAATTATACGCTTTCTGTGACATCTTGGCAGTGAACAAAACAGCCCTAGAGAAAGCTCACATCACACTCTAAGACAAGTGTCATTGACAGGGTAGAAAGAGAAGCAGCTGCCACAAAGGTGGCTGCTCCTGAATAGAACAGAGTCCTGTGAATCGACCTGTCAGGGGATCCCCTGTCCACAGCAGAGGGAGGAGGATTGACAGCCTGGCAGTTAGCTTACTCTAAGTTTTGTGTTTCAGAAACATCTTGTCATGGAACCCCCACAGAAATCCTCTATCCCCATTTCCCAGAAGAAAGGGGGGCTTAGGAAGTATAAAAGGATGGGATTTGAACCCAGGTCAGCCAGGCCCCTGAGCCCATCCAGCCTCCACCTCTCCACTGGATTCTGGAGTCAAGATCTAGCACAGTATCTTGCTTGGGATTTTCTCCAATCCAGAAGGCTTTATAGAATGTGGAGAAGAAAATTAGATTTGTGATGAGAGAGTCAAAAGGAATAGGGCCAGTTTTGCTCTAAGAAGAGATTGACAGGGATAAGCAAGGATAGGCAAGGCTCTGAAGAGGGGCTGTTACATGCGGAATGGGCCAAGGCCCTAGAAGATAAAGTCTGAGACATGGGCTCTGATGGTAGCTCAAGTCTCCACATAAACTTGGGCAGGTTGTTCAGAGAGTAGGGAGGGAGCACCCCACAGAATGAAGCTGAGTCAAATTTCCAATCACACAATCCAATCTGAATTTCACCCCATAGGACTAAAATCCCTTCCATTAACTTAAAAATTCAAAGTGTACACTCATTCCTAAGGGTTAATTCAGCCTAACCTGGCCGGAGGCACCTGGGAGTCTATTATGATTTTGGCCAATAATAATGAAAATTCTTCCCAGAGGTTTGGGAGGCTGAGGCAGGAGGCATTGTGAGTTCAAAGCTAGCTTCAGCAACTTAGTGAGGCCCTAAGCAACTCAGTGAGACCCTGTGTCTAAATAAAATACAAAATAGGGCTGGGGATGTGTCTCAGTGGTAGAGTGCCCCTGGGTTGAATATCCAGTCCAAAGAGAATAAGAGGAAGTAAGGAAGGAAGGGAGGAAGGGAGGAAGGGAGGGAGGGAGGAAGGGAGGGAGGGAGGGAGGAAGGAAGGGAGGGAGGGAGGGAAAGAGGGAGGGAAGAAGGGACGGAAGAAAATTCTGAGAATTCAGGAAAGCTGCAGATCTTTCACCTGAAGCAAGATTCAGAAGTGGGGATGGGGGGCTGCCAGACCATACTTCCTAAGAGCAGTTCCCTTTGCTTTCCAAGTCTTGATCCCCCAAAAGGACCTTAATAAAGGCAGGCTCCAAACCACATTTTGCATGGGAGCAGGATGAGGAGGTATCATGTGCACAAAGGTGTTGAGAGTCTGGAATTTGGATGAGACTTCCATACTTTCTATTGAACAGAACAGGTACAAAGTGCTGTAGAAGTGGTCACAGACCATACATTAGAGATGGTCTCATGTTTCAAAGATTTTATTATCTGGTTGAAGATACAAAACACAAGATGACATAAAAAACAGTAATGCCAGAAAGGTCACAGGATGGTGTTAAATGACAAATGTGGGGCTCAGACATGAAATCAGATTTACTGGGGAGTCTTTACCTGAGAGGAAGGACATCAATAAGAGGCCCCTGTTGGATCCGGTCTTGTGTTTTGGAATGGAAAATGAGCAGGAGGTTCTGAGTAAGGGTGAAAGGTCTCAAATTAAAACCCGGTTCTTTCATTCTTTTCTTTCTTTCCTTGTAGCCTTGAGAAGGAAAATTATGACGTCTGGGCTAAGGTGGTGAGGCTCAATGAAGAACTGGAGAAGGAAAAGAAGAAGTTTGCGGCTCTGGAAATCACTCTCCGCAATGTGGAGCGCTCCCGGGAGGATGTTGAGAGGAGGAACAAGGTCTTGGAAGAAGAAGTCAAGGAATTTGTGAAATCAGTGAAGGAACCCAAGGCTGATGCTTGAGGGTCCCGGGAGTACCAGCGATGTCCCAGAGGAGATCAACTCTGTTCCTTTTCTTGGTGCTACCTGACAATGGAGGAGCAGAATTACTCCCTAAGAGGGAAGGGATGGTTTGCGGGGGAAACATCAGTAAATCAAAGGAGTTTGAAAGAAGATGAGGGGGAGCAGGGACACCTAAGATCACCTGTTGCTGTACTCAAAGGGACCATTTTATTCCACTGCAGTGGCAGGCAGAGCAAAGTGGAACCTTCTACAGTGGAAGGTGGGGTCCAGTGAAGAAGTTTGAGACAAACGTCAGAGGACACAGGCAGACATCTGGTCCCGCCCCTGAAGCTAGGCTGAGGCCTGAGTTCTTTGTTTCCTATGTGGAATGATTCGCTGAGTCAGATGGCCTTAGGGCATCTCTGGCAGACAATGCAATTCAGTGCTCAAGTGCTCACCCCAGAAGACTGTTTTGGCTGAGGTCACATCGCCATTCTGTCATGCTACCACGAGATGAAATTCTCCAGGAATTCTCAAACTTCACCATAGACAAAGACAAAAAAAAAAAAAAAATGAATTGTATTTATAAAAGCAAAATTATGAGAAAATTATATCCAAATAAAGAAAAAGGAAAGAACAAGATGGTTGCCAATGCATATAAAATCTTTATGAGATCTAGTGAAAGACCCTTGCTCCTTGAAGCAGATGCACCCTTCTCAGGGGACACAGCTTGGTGAACAGGATATGAGCTGTGTTACAGCCTCTTCCTGCCTTTCAGTGGCCTCAGTTGTGCATATTGTGGGTTAATACAGTAATAGTCATGATTACATATATATTATTTTTCCCCCTATTTTGTCCAAATGCAAGAGAGTTTACTGACAGAGGGGCTTTCCCAGCAGAGCGCTGACTATTCCTCATCTATGTCAGGACTCAGGTAGTCCAGCTGAGCCTTTTATGGTCTTTGACAACATTTTAGTTAGGTGGACTTCTAGTATTTTTGATCATATGCCACATCAGTAGAAAATGTTCAAGCCCACATCCCTCCAAATAGGCATATTTATTTTATTTGTAAATTACAGTCAACCCTCTGTATCTGTGGGTTCTACATCCATGGATTCAACCAACTTCAGATGAAAAATATTTGGGAGAAAAATTACACTTGTACTGAACATGTACAGACTTTTTCTTTTCCTTGTCATTATTCACTAATCTGCTCAGCATATCCACTGTTTGCAAAGGGTTTACATTGTCTTAGATATTATGAGTGACCTGGAGATGGTTTAAAATATCAGGAAGATGTGCATAGGTTGTGTGCAAATATCAGGAAATTTGACACAAGGGACTTGAGTATCTGTGGATTTTGTTATCTGCAGGAAGTCCTGGAATTGATTTCTCAGAGACACTGAGGGATGACTAAATACTACTGTATTGCTGCATCATGTGTCTCATAAAACACAGGGAAGAAATTGAATAATGATGAAATTAAAAGCACAGCTTCATAGATTTCCCCAGTATGTTTTCAGCTCTGGAGACCACTGGCCCCCTTTTTCCTTTCTGATCTGTCCCAATTTTACATCTTTTATTCCATTGCTTCTAAAATTTACTTGAACTCTAGAAGCCACGTGGCTTAATGAGTGGTTTCCAATCCGGTCACCACAGTGAGGATTCAGCCTTCCTGGGTCATGTGCCTCCTCCGGTGTTCTTTCCCTTTGTTTTCCTTACTCCAGTTAATCCCCCTGCCTTTGGACTTATGACCTACAGAGTGGGAGGTAAGGACAGGAGGGCCAGTGCTGCTTATTCCTGCTACTCAGGCCCTGCTCTGTCACTCCGATCTCCCTGAGGACCGCCCCGAAGGAGGGGTTGGGGACAGCACAGAGCATCTTCTTATAAGCCTCCTTGCCAAAGATTGGGAGGAAATGATTTGGAACATTAGAGAAGGTAATAAAATTAATTTCCTGGGTCAATTTGCTTTTTAATTACAGAGTCATAAACATGGCAACACTTACCCAGACCTCTGATTTGAGTTGAGGAGTGCCTGTGGTTAGTTCTGCTAGCTTATGTCCCTATGTTCTCCCACAGATGCCATGCGCCGGGTCTTTGGGTCCCAAACAGAGTTGATGATGAAGGTAGCCTGTGTCACAATTCCACAGGGAATATCTGCTTGAAGGTACAAAGAGGAGGCCCTGAAGCCTGTTTTGAGATCCACATCCTAAGACCTTGCTGGGTCCGGCAGCCAGAGCTCAGGCTAAGTAGAAAGGGTCACGTCTGAATCCCAACCCGCTCCTGGCCTGGTGATGCCTCTTATCCTGTTCCTATCACCCATCTTATGAGTCAGCAGAGCTGGATCCAGCTTCACAAGCACCAGACAGTGAAGAGAAAAATCTGGCTTGCTTCAGTTGCCCTGCACACATGACTCTCCATTCAAGGAGAACACAAGAAACAGTTCCTCTTGGACTCCAGGCCCTCATGAGTCCAAGGAAGGGCCAGGCAAGATCTGAGGTCTGATGCCACTGTCCTCAAAAGGAAAAGCATGTGATGCATGACATGTTAGCTTCAGACCTCACCTGGACCCATGGGCCAGTTTCTAGAGGGCAATTCTGGAGACAGACCTATGCCAGGTGTTCTGTTGGACCCAGGAGTTCCCACCTTTATTTTCAAAGCCATTCCACGAACAGGGCTGTACTAAATCTGCCCCCTTTTCCAGCCATACCCCCTACCTTCACCTTACCCCTTCTCCTGCCAGCTCACGTGCTGAGAACTTGGAAGGTCTGCACTGTGCACTGTAACCCCCCTGCCATCTTCCCTACTAGTCTTTTTCCTTCCCAGCCTTGAGCATGGCACATATGAGGGCACATTTCTCTTACATTTAAGGCACATTTGGTGATTTCCCAGTAAGTTTATGTATCAGATGGGACAGTTTGTACTCAGGAGTGTCAGGGATGATCCCCTCCCAATAGATTTTGGTTGGAGTCTGAGACCAAGTGCTGTATTTCTAGTTCAGAGCCTGCTGCATAGGATGGAAGCAATAAAAATTCTTGGTTTTTTTGGTTTGGACCAACTTCCTCAAGCTCTGCTCAGAAAAGTAAGAAGCAGAAGAGACTCAGAGGCAACTGGGAGCCGCTGAGGGGGGAGGACAAAGGAGCATGGTGCCACAGCAACCGCTGGCTGGGCTCCACCGGCTGGGAACGGGAAGATGCGCGTACACTAACATCGGGTAAACTTCCACATTCCACCACTTCCTGTGCAGATACCAGCAGTGATCAGGTCATGTGCTTGCCGGGCAGCACAAAGAGCTCTTGGAGGCTGCTCCTGCAATTAAAATGGGATGCCTTACAAAAAAAATCACATGAAATCCTTCATCCTGTTGAGAAGGCTGGGAGGAGGAGGGAGGCCCCAAAGATGGAGCTCCAGCTGCCACCAGCTCAGGCTAGCATTTGTCCAGTAGCAGAGAGGGCTGGGGCTGGAGGGAGGCTCAGAAGACTTCCCAGGGCAACTTCAGACAAAAGGAATGAGAAGAGAATACTAATGAGGATGTGAATCTTCTAACTTATATTTTCTTGGATGCTGGAAAACTGTCTCAGAATCATGGGATTACAGAACAGGAAGATACTCTTGAGTCTAATCCAAGGTGTTCCCTTAATGGACAGGAAAACTGAGGCCCAGAGACATAAACTGAAATGACCGGTGCTCCCACTGCCCAAGGAAGAGGATTCAAGGTGATTTTTGAGGGCTCCTCTAACCCACCATTCGGAGATTCTTGGGATCCTTGACTTCTCTCCAAGGTTCTTTTTTTTCCCCAAACTGCAATCATGGTGTGAAATCCACCAAACATCAATTGCTGGAAGCTTTTATATATAAAACTTTCCTCAGATATCAATTGAATCAAAATCTTTGGGGATGGGGTCTCAAAATATAATTTTTAGAATTCCCAGTTGATTTCAATATGCAACCAGAATTGTTCACATGGTTCTAAAACTGATAAGTTTGTTCTGAATCATGACTCCCCTCTCTTGTCTACAATCAATGCAACTCCATTCTCTGGTCTTCCCTACAGACTGGTTTATCTCTTGCTCATTCATTTAGGATAACACAGGTGACCATCAGCTTTTCATTGCTGTGATCAAAATACCTGACAAGAACGACTTAGAGGAGGAAAAGTTTATTTGGGGCTCTCAGTTTCAGAGGTTCAGTGCATGGTTGGCTGACTCCATCACTCTGGGACTGCAGTGAGGCAGAACATCATGGTGGAAGGGCCTGGTGGAAGAAAGCTGCTCAGTTCATAGCAGCTGGGAAACAGAGGGAAATTATAATCCAGACCACGGCTCCCAGTGATCTACTTCCTCCAGCCATGACTCACCTGCCTACAGTTACCAGCCAGAGTCCATTCAAATTATTAATCCATCAAATGGACTGATCCACTTATGAAGCTATAGTTCTCATACTCTGATCATCTCTGAACGTTCTTGCCTTGCCTTGCACGTGAACTTTTCAGGAAACATTAAAGATCCAAACTGGAGGTAAGCCCATGTTATCTGGTCAGACACACAGCACATGCGGGAAGGGGCGGAACTCAACCAACTGTGGAAGGCGATGGTTTGTCCTTCTGTGAACCAGAGCCAAAAAGCCTTGAGAACTTCAAACTAAGCCACGATTTCATCCTTGACAGGGACATGGCACAGGAGAAAATGGAAATAGACTTGGAGTTGCCCCCAAATTCCACTACTACAACTGGCAATGCCCTGAGAAGAGCCAACAGTGTCCCTTTGGTCAATGGGTTTGGCCTTCTCTTCCTTGAATTTATGGAGGTTCTGAAGGTATCTCCCTTGTCCCTGGTGTCTGGAGATCCCACCTTCAGCCTGGTGGAGTGGGGGTTGGTGTGGAATAGGCTGGCCTGAGGGAGAGTACCCGTCCCACCCTGAGGCTGCAACAAAGTGTGGAGCACCACCTCTTTCTAATTTCAGCCCATCTCTTACCCACTCCCTTGAAGAAACAGCACCTTCTGCAATCCCTCCCTGCTTCCAGATCTCCTGTCCTATTTTTTTTTTCTCATTCTCAACTGCTTTGTCACCTCCGACCTCTGTCTCTTGCACACTCAAGATGAAAATGATTGTCAAGCAAATAAACTTGGACCTTTCTTGTACCTAGTTTTTATTTGAGCAGCAATTTTAGGTACTATGAAAGTTCAGTCTCCTAAGTTACACATTTTCAATGGGTAATAAGATTCCCACCAAAAAGGAGGAAAACTGGTTCTTGGAAGGGTGTGTGTGTGAAAAATTTTATTATTTTCATGTACCAAACACAGATATACATCTGTGGCGTGAAAATTTGGTGGAAGAGGAGTGATTAGGGGAAAAAATGTCTAAAAAGGCTCCTTATAGGCCAGATAATGGGACCAGAGAGAGAGAGAGAGAGAGACACTGCATTCAATGACGGTTAACTATTTCTTGCACAGATCTGAAGATCTGGCATTACTAAAGTTTCTTATTTCTCAAATAGGTTTTGAAATGAGATTTTGGAAGTTAGGATATAGTTTAGAGGCAGAGCATTTGCCTAGGATGTGTAAGTCCCTGGGTTCTATCCTCAGCAATGGAAATAGAAGAGAGAGAGAGAGAGAGAGAGAGAGAGAGAGAGAGAGAGAGAGAGATATCTTGGATCTCACATCCCAGCGTCATAAGGTTTTCTAGAAACCATAGGTCTGAAAGTACATTCACTTCATGTTATTAACTTTGCTCCTCATCCCCTAACTCTGGTACTAGAGATTGAACCCAAGGGCACACTACCTCTGAGCTACATCCACAGCCCTTTTTATTTTATTTTATTTGATAAAGAGTCTAAGTTATTGAAGCTGGCATTGAACTTGCAATCTTCCTGCTTCAGACTCCTGAGTTGCTGGATTATAGCCAATACCACCATGCCCAGCTTCTCCTCATCTTGCATGACATCTTACCAATTGATAGTTATAATACACACAGCATTTACTGTTAGAAAGGGACTCTGAGACCAAATCAACCCTCCTTGTTGAATATAAGATATCCATATGTACCTTCAAAATTACATAGTGACAGAGCCAGTACTATCTCCTGGCTTCTAAACTAGTGTTTTGTCCACAACTAATCAACATCTAAGCTGATTAACTCTAAAGAAATGCACCTTTCTGTTAATTTGAGGCAGGGGATAACATATTGTCACAAAATGAAGCTTAGATTGATCAAAAAATAATACATTACCAGCTGGGTGCCGTGGTGTATCTGTAATTCAAGAGGTTCCAGAGGCTGAGGCAGCAGGATTTCGAGTTCAAATCCAGCTTCAGCAACTTAGCAAGGCCCTAAGCAACTTAGCAAGGCCCTAAGCAACTTAGCAAGACGCTATCTCTAATAAAAACATTTTTAAAAGGGCTGGGATGTGGCTTGATGGTTAAACACTCCTGAGTTCAATCCCCAACAATGAAAAAAAAAATTTAAAGGCTACCTAGAAAAAAATTAAGGCAGTGACTCTGCATGTTTTATGGAGAACAGTAACTTTATAAACTCAAGATTTTGCTCTAGGGCTGGGGTTGTGGCTCAGTGATAGAGGCTTGCCTGGCATGTGTGAGGCACTGGGTTTAATCCTCAGCACCACATAAAAATAAATTTAAAAAATAAAAGTATTGTGTCTATTTACAACTAAAAAATATTTTTTAAAAAAAAGATTTTGCTCTAACCCTATTTCAGGACTAAAGGAATTGTTAATGGGACCCACCCTGTTATTAGAAGAGAGCAGTTAGGAGAGTATTGGGTTTTCCCAACTTTTTTGTAGGATGCTGAGGATCTAACTCAGGGTCTTGCACATGCTACACAAGTGCTTAACTACGGATCTACATCCCCAGAATGTTGGTTTTGTTGGAAGACTTCATGAAAAGAAGCAGGTTGCAAATTATAATGAAGGATATATGCTTGAAGGAACACGTACATCCAGTGTACTGTATTGAACATTTCATGACGGGCACGGTGGTGCACACCAGTAATCTCAGTGGCTTGGAAGGCTGAGGCAGGAGGGTCGCAAGTTCAAAGCCAGCCTCAGCAAAAGGGAGGCACTAAGCAACTCAGTGAGACCCTGTCTCTAAATAAAATACAAAATAGTGCTGGGGACATGGCTCAGTGGCTGAGTGCCCCTGAGTTCAATCCCCGGAACTCCCCTCAAAAAATGATACAAATTATAACAACTGCTTAAGGGATGAAGAATGGATTTATTTACCTACCTATTTTGAGGATGATTGAAACTGACCTCAAAGATGTTATAAAAGAATATCAATATAACAGTAACTTAGGAACAAATCCAAGGATTTTGAGATTTGACATATGAGAATACTCTGAACTTATTTTCAAGGTTGACTCTCTATACAGGCAAAGAAGTAAGACTTGAGGGCTTGATTTTAAAGAGTCTTGAGAATAGCTCTGATTAAAACATCACTCCTTTCAAACAGCCCATATCAGATCAAGAAATCCTTACTTGGATGTTATGTTACTAGGAAATAACCACAAAGCCACCATTGATCATGAATATTGTGTTTATTCATTATCCAATTCCCAGCAGAGAGCTAGGTAATGAAAGAATGAGAGTCTGGCTGGATAAGGCATGTTGTGATTGGAGGGATAGATCAAGATTAAGGAGGTCAGCAGGCAATGCTACAATGTTGGGCTTTTGCCTCCTGTGATGGGGCTAGGAGCTAAAAATAGGTCCTTAAAAGGGGAAAGGGAGATGCTGAAGAGAAACTGGGGCCAGTTTGCCCTGAAGCACACCTGTTAACTAGTTGAAGTTGACACTTTGACTTATTTCTACCTCTGTTCTCTCCTTTATTGAAGTCCTCTCAGTCCTGCCTAGGCCCAGCATGCTAAATTCATCCTGGATTCCTGGCTGGCATCAGTACCAACATCATGACAATAACTAGCATTAAAGAGAAGCAGATATATTTATTTCTCCATCAGGTTCTGTGACAAGTATTTTGTTTATCTCATCTCCTGTAGCTCTCAAATCAATTCTTTTTTTTTATTGCAATTGAGTCTATTTTGCTGAGGTTTCAGTGCAGCAGAGCTAGGAATTGAAGTGGATTCATCCAATTTGTGTGGTGTGATATTGGCTATGCCCCTACTTACGGAAACAGTGCCACATTGGAAACTATCTTTTAATGGTAAAGAGAGGAATAAAAATGTCAAGTACTGTAGTTTGGATCTTAAATGTCCCTCAAAGGCCCATGTGTTGAAGATTTGGTCCCCAACCTGTGGTGCTATTGGGAGCTGACAGAAACTTTAGGAGGTGGGGCCTAGTGGAAGGAAGTTATGTCACTGGGGGCATGTCCTTGAAAGAGATATTTGGACCCTGGTTCCTCTTCTTACTTTCTGTTTGCTTCCTGGCCACCATGAGGTAAGCAGCTTTCTCTACCAAATATAACCACCATAATCAACTGCCTCACCACAGGCCTCAAAGAAGCAGAGGCAAATGACCACAGGCTGAAACTTCTGAAACTGTGACAATAATAATAAACCTTTCCTCTTTTTAAATCCATTCTCTTGGGTATTTTGTTATAGTAACACAAAGCTTATTAACACACCAAAGGTATATATATAATATATATATATTTTTTTTTTCTTTTTCTTTTTCTTTTTTCTTTTTTTTAAAGAGAACCCTGTCAGGGGTTTGGGGAGAGAACCACTAATTGTGCCTTTTCTGATTCAGCATCAAGATGAAGACATATCTGCAGGCAAAGGCCTTTCCCACACCCCTGAGTCATGCCCATCTACTTGTCTTGAGACTGCTGGGAGGCCACAAATCACCAACTCCTTGCCAGAAGTCATTCATGGTCCCCATGCATCCGTTCACCCTCAAAAGATCTCTTAGGAATAACTCTGGATTTGGGTCTCCTGGGTCTCTGGTCCCAAGTGGCTAAAGAATGAGTCTCTCAGACCTCCATGCTGAACTGCCCCACTTATTTTCAAACCGCCTTTCCACTTAGAGAATTCTTTTCTCTTCCATTTAGGACTAGGCAGCCTTCAAGTGAGGCATACTGGATAAGTGTGAAGAACATACTGCCAGCAAGAACTTTGAGGGAGAAAAACCTCTTCATATGAATGGTGTGATGCAGGAGAAACGAGAGCCATGCATTCCCCATCCTTCCCCATCTTGAGATGTGTGATAAGTTGAACACAGGATCTGCCCTGCGGAGATGACAGCCTAAGACACCTGTCCTGGCTGGGGGCTTGCGGCTTCTGGGCATAGCGCACTAATGGTCTTCAGCCCATTTCATGTGATCTGACTGCTTTCAAAACAATCCTGGTAGATGAGAGTGGAAAAAGACGTGTTGCCACCTGAGCACTTGGATACGAGGCCCATGTACTGATTCATTGGAGCGAACTTGCCCTTCGCTCCTTGTGTTTTATCCTTGCTAACTTTCCGGCACGTATTCAAAGCCCTATTTTCCTTAAAAGTCGCTCCTTCCCAGGCTGTTGAAGAGGGCAGTGGTTTGCCTGCTGGTCCCCTTTCAGAGAAAGAGCTGGGTGGGCACATGGCCCACTCAGCTTGTCTGAGGTGGAACACCAGATGCGTTCTGTGGGAACTTGAACTTGATAAGGAGGGAACAGGAAGTCTGGATTAGGTGCTGTGTCTATTTGAAGGCTGCATAGAGCCATCCTTTGGTGTTCTCAGGGGTTCAGTTCCAGGACCCCCTGTGGATTGCAAAATCCACAGATCCTCAACTTCTTTATATTAAATGGCCTAATACTTGCATATTATCCTACCGCCATCCTCCAGGACACTTTAAATAATCTCTAGATTACTTGTAACACCTAATTCAATTTAATACCCTGAAATAGTACTGTGTTATAATAGCAAGAAACAAGTCTGTATATGCTCAGTGCAGATGCAATTTTTTGAATACTTTTTATCTGTGATTTTCTGAATTCACAAAAGTAGAACAGACAACCAACTATATTACCTTCAGTTTAAAAAAAAAAAACATCAGTGAAAGCTGACATTACGTTGTGAATACTGAATTGACTTGCTTATTGAAATGCTGGCTATTACATAAAGCTAACACCCTCAGAATTCAAGTTCTTATGCAGGATTTCATATTTTAGTCCAATTATGTAAATATCAACAGTTTGGCTTGCTCTTTATGCTACTTATTTACTCATTGAAAGTCATTCTTGTGTGTCTCCATTGCTTTCTGAAATAATACATCTGAATAATACATCTTCCAAAGTATTTGAGGGTAAACAGAGAAATAAAATTTACAAAAATTCTAGAGCATTCAGCTGCTGCAACAGCACATGCTATTCTTCCAAAGTCAGAGCAGCCCATTATTCAATCTTGAGTAATTGATCGATCTCTATACAAAGATAATCTGGGTAGTGATACCAGTGATAGCTTTACTTTGCACAAGACAGTTGCACCCCAAGGTTACAACAGGTTACATTCTTCCTCCTACAATTAATAGCATTTTAGAAAAGCTACATTTGACCAGGGCCACTTTTTTAAAAATACAATTATTGACTGTTTTCTGTGTCTGACCTATGTTGTTCCCTGCTTTGCCTGCAATATCCTAATTCTCATAGAATATTATTAGGTAGGTGATAGTCTTATTCCTATTCTACAGATGAGGAAACTGAGGTTTAGAGAGACTAAGAATTTTTCTCAGACTCACGGGATCTCATTTCTAAAAGATTTTTTTTCCATTTCAATACTTTCAAAATTGATATGCATCTTATAGCTAATTGATACATTTCAAACATAACATCTCTCAAGTGGTTGGCTACTTAAACTGAGAAAATATAATAAGTGACAGGACAAGTATAGAAGCCAGGTCTGCTTAATGATACAATGGCTTAAGTGTCAGAGGAAACATTCAACCTGCAATTCAGTAATGACCATAATAATAATTACCTGAACAATAGGTGTTCAATTACCTCAAATTCTTGTGGAGATGTATTCTAATACTCTCAGAAGAGCAGTAAGAACACCTGCATATTTGACATTAATTACTCTGTTAGAACACTGGAACAATTTGGTTCATTCAATTAAAATGATCAATTTATTCTATGTAGAGAATCATTGGGTTTTTTGTTTGTTTAGTTTTGTTTTGGTGTGGTTTTGGCACCATTTAGAAGACTTCAGATTTTTCCTTTCTCCAGTGAGAATTTTTCAAAGCATATTTCATTGATCAAGCGCTCAGACCTCAGTATATCTGCATGCAGATCTGTTGCTCCCAGAAGTTTGAGAGGCTGCACACAGAACCACAGCACCTGCTATTCTTCCAAAGTCAGAGCAGCCCATTATTTATCTCTGGCTCTGCCTGGGGATAGACCCGCCCTAAAGGTTTTCAGTACTTACAGTACATCTCTAACATCTCTAACTCTACATTACATTTCTGCCTCTGGAAGATTTCTTGGTAATTCCTTAGAGAAGTGCTCACCCAAGTTTGTTCTTGGAAGGCTTCTCTTTGTAAGAGAGACTCTGAAGAGTAGATTCCAAGCTGGGTGCTATGTCACACACAGGTAATCCAGCAATTAGGGAGGCTGAGACAGGAGGTTTGCAAGTTCAAAGCCAGCCTTAGCAACTTAGGAAGGCTCTCAGCAACTTATCCAGAATTTGTCTCAAAATAAAATAAAGTAAAAAATAAGAAAAGGGCTAGGGATGCAGTTCAGTAGTTAACTGCCCCTGCGTTCAATCCCTGGTCCAAAAATAAATAAAAAGGGCTAGGAATTAGCTCAGTGGTAGAACACTTGCCTAACATGTGAACCCTTAGGTTTGAGCCCCAGCATTAGAAGGAAGAGAAGGAGGAGGAGGAGAAGGAGGAGGAGGAGGAGGAGGAGGAGGAGGAAGAGGAGGAGGAGGAGGAGGAGGAGGAAGAGAGGTATTCCATTCTCAAATGGAATTATTCTCAAATAAGTTTGTGGAACCCTGTACCCCCTCTGAGTCTTATAAGACAGGGCAGCCTTGTCATACTTGAAGTCTAATTCTTAAACCCATCAGAAAATAATCCCCTTTTGTTAAAATTACTTTGGAAAATCTTGAAAAATTCACTTATGAGATTCATAATTCATAGCTTTATATGTGTATCCTGATCATTAAGATGTATGATTCTAAAGCAAAGTAAATGATGAAACCAAGAATATATACCACTGGATTGGCCCTAGTGATAGCTGTCTCCATTTTCTGGCATTCCTATTTAAGTTGTTATTTTTACTTTTCATTTATTGCATAGTTAAACATGCATGTAATTTGTGTGCACGTGTAAAATTTAAATTAATAATTATTGTAATAGTAATAACATTAAGAATTAATAACAATTATTGGCTTCTGACTACTGCCTGCCATACTGTTCTATTTATATTAAGTGGAGTTTAAGCCTAACAAAAACCCAGGGTCAGGTACTAGTATGACCTTTCTATATAACAAAGTAGCTTGCTTCTGCTTTTGCTCCTGCCTTTAGCAATACAGCGACTCTGCAAACTGTCCTGTGCCCAGAGGAAAACATTTTTCTTGAAACTTCTGTAGGTAGGGATGGAGCTAGGGCAAGTTTAGGACAAAGTTAACACTTTGAAAAATCTCTAGTTACTGGATATATTGCTTCTCTGGCAAATTCGCCAGCTTTTGTGATCTAATAGCTCACCTTGGCCAACTTGGAACAGAGATTTTACCAGAAACCAAAAAGAAGAGAGGAAGGAGACAATGGCATACTTGAAGTTCCCACCTAGCAAGGAGAAGAGAGTTCCCGCAAGAGGATACAGCAAGGCAAAGCCACTTCTGGACTATTAAAAAGTGTAGCTGGTGATGAGATAAGGCCCAGAGGTGAGCAATCCCACAGAGAGGATCAGAAGGAGGCAGAAGGTGGAGGGAACTGGCCATTTGGACTCCAGGGTGGGGTCTGAGTGCCTTCAGGCAGCAGGTACATCTGAACAGCTGAGGGCCCAGGGCCAGCTCCAGTCCAGCCTGCACTCCGCTCTCCACGCCTTCGCCTGACTCCTTCAACCAGGGGAGGGGGCCCTTCCCTCTAAGCCAAGGCAGCTCAGTAAGCCCAGCACCTGCAGGGCTGTGTCAGCCTGGAGTGGGCACAGTTTTAAACTCCCACCAAGGAGCCTCATAGACTGTTAATGACTCTCCATGAGTTAGTCTCAGGGGATCAGAAATGTCATGTAGCACCTTAAGAATGAGAAAGTGCAGCAGGTCACAGTTGTCCATAGAAAGTAAGTGAAAACTCAGGGAAGGAGGGGGCTTTGGGGATTCCCAGGTTTCAGGAGATTTTCTAAGAAGGCCATTTTAAGATAGCTCTTTATTAGTAAATGAAACTATTGTAATTATTGTTATTGTTGTTACTTATAGTAGATGGGAACATCTTTTTGTAGATAAAGAAGTCAAGATCAAAAAGCTATAGTAATGGAGAGAAACATTAGGCTGTGAATTTAGGACAGACTTCAGATATAAAAATGACTTCCTTTCTCTGGTTCAGGTAGTTGTGTTGCTGAAAGCTTGGTCCTTGTCCCCAATGCCAATCCAAAAATGAGGACACGGTTTTGAAAAAAAGGAAAAAGAAGGTTTATTGCTTTGCTAGCAAAGAAGAAACATAGGGGACTCCTGTTCCAAAGGTTGTGATTCTGCCCATCAGCAGGAACGGAGGGCTTTTAAAGAGGCAATTCAAGGGTTACATTCCACGTGTTCTCTGTTTGAAGTTGTAATTTACTTGTTAATTTGGGAGATAGTCATTTCTGAGATCTTCTGGTACCATACCCAAAGTCTGGATTACTTCCTTCAAATGGTAGGTGCATACTCAGGGAAGATAACTCTATCTATGATGGGGAAGAAAGGTAATTGTGTTTCCCCTGAGATTAGGGAAGGGGAGAGATTAGGGAGGAGCAGGGAGAGAAGAAGAGAACGGAAACCCGTTCATTTTAAAAATAAGTTACAGTGGCAGAGCAGCAAGGGTTATATTCAAAGCATAAAGTGGTCCACTGTTATGGTGGGTAGTGCTGGTTAAGTTTAAGCAGGAGAGATCATTGCAAGAGTTTCCTTAGTCTACTTTATGGTGTGCTCTACATCTAAGAGATCTGTCACACTGCTCTCCTCATAAACCTCTGCCTGCCAACAACACAAGTGCAGATACCTTTATTCAGTGTAGCAGGTACTTAAAGAATGATCAGTCTGGAGGCCCTACTGTAGGACCTGTGCCCCTGCACAGGCTCATGTACATACATTCTTAGTCACTGTGTTACCATGGAAGCTACTGGGTTAGTTTAACATACATGTTCCTTGGTCCCAGTTTTTTTTTTCCCTTTGGAGCGCCAGGAAAAATGCTAAGACCGTGCTGTTGCAGGAACTAGCACTCAGCTGCTTTAAGGGCATCTCTTCTGTGTACATTTCCATGCCACTATTTGACGGCAGTGTAGCTGTCAGTCTTGGTCACCCTGTGGGGCATCATTTTCCTTACCTGTATACCTGGCATATTGAAAATAAATAGCCCACTCACCCCACCAGATGGTCTTTAGGACAGAACAGGCTAGTGCAAGTGAAAGGACTACACAAGTTTAGCTATTGGATGAGGATGAAAGATGCATTGAATTTTAAGGTCCTCAGAATGAGAAATTCTCAAATTGGGTTGTATCCTCTATTTCCCTGTTGGCAAGGTGCTCTCACAGTGAGACCTGCCACCATGCAGTGATATCCCAATGGGGCAGAAATTCTTCCCAGCGACACTGAATACGTAGGGGCTCTTAGATGACGGTCCAAGCCCCCAAAAGAATATCTGAGTGGCTGATACAGCCTGAGAAAATGGGCACAGAGGTCAATATGAGAAGCGTGTCGACCTTGTGTCACTGGTAACAAATACCAAAGAAAACCAGCGTAAAGGAGAGAAGATTTTCTTTGGCTCATGGTTTCAGAGGCTCCATTGCTTTGGGCCAGAAGTACTCAGATCATCGCGGCAGAAAGGCCTTTGCAGTCATGAATCAAAGGAAGAGGAAGGGGGAGGGGTCCAAAAACACCCTTTCAGGGCACACCCAGAGATCTACTTCCTCCAATCATGCCCCACCTGATAGTTTCCACCTCCACCCAGGAGTCCATTCACATCATTTGTCCAGTAAATGGATTAATGCAGTGTTGAGGTCAGAGCCCTCAAGATGGAATCACTTCCCAAAGCCCCACCTGTTAAGGTCTGTAAACAAGTCAAGATGGCGCCTGGCATTTTGCCAGAGGGAGTGGTTATGAAGTGGCGCCAGTGAGCCAATAAGTGTGGAGATTCCTTATTGGTTGACTGCTGTATCTAGTTTATGTTAATTAAGATAATCTGTGTGGAATGTATATATACCCCTCCTGTCCTACAATAAACGGCTCCCACTCCTGCTGTATCAATGTGCACAAGTTGCTCGTCATGCCCCAGCTATTTTGCCCAGCCAGCCAGGCTGGGGCACCCACCCCTGAACATTCCTGCACTAGGGACCAAGCCTTTAACACATGAGCCTTGCAAGGATGTTCCAGATCCAAACCATAATAGGAAGTTTCAAATCTTTGACCCAATGTGCCCATGACCAGCTTCCAGAGCAGCAGTGTGCTCACACAACCCATGGTATCGGAGGGACTGGCAGCCTCAGTTTTCCTTCAAGGACCCACGTTCTCACCAGAGCACTTAGTGTGGGGGAAACACCTGGAGGAGATGCAGAAGCCAGGCTTGTCTTCAGCCGGAAGCTTCACAAAATGACCCAAAAGCACATAGAGAACAGTTTTACTAAAAAACATTTTTCCTCCATAATGTTCTTCAACAAACTTTGGAATGTCATTGTTTCAAAATCCCCCAAGGTGGTGAACAGTTAACATTTGCCATTTATATAAAAACTGCAGAGTGAAAATTACCTAAATAGGAATCCAATTTCTATTCCATCCCATGGCCCAGATCAAAGTATTGATAGGGTATGTTTCTTCTGAGGCTTATTTCCTTGGGTTATGGTTGGCCAACTTTTCTGTATCATATGATATTCCTAAAAGGATACCAGTCCTATTGGATTCGGGTTCAACTTAATGATCTTATTTTAACCTAGTGTTAAGGTTTAGATCTGAGATTTCCCCCTAAAACTCATGTGTGACACAATGTAAGAAAGTTTAGAAGTGAAATGATTGGGTTATGAGAGCCTTACCCTAATCAGTGCATTAATCCACTTGAATGGATTAACCGGGTGCTAACTATACGCCGGTAGGGTGTGGCTGAAAGAGATAGGTCACTAGGGGTGTGCCTTTGAGGTACATATTTTGTCCCTGACAAGTGAAGGAGTCTCTCTCTTTCTTTCTCTCTCTCCCCACTGTCCCCTTCCTGGTGCTTTCCTCTACTGCACACTTTGCCAATATTCTGCCTCACCTCAGGCCCCAGACATGGAGTCAGCCATCTATGTACTAAAACCTCTAAACTGTGAACCCCAAATAAACTTTTCCTCCTTAAAATTATTCTTTTTTTAAATAAAGTTATATATATATATATAAAATAAAGTAAGATATATAAAATAAAGTAAGATATATATATATATATATATATATATATCTTACTTTATTTTATTTATGTGGTACTGAGGATCAAACCCAGGGCCTCGCAGATGCATGGTGGGCACTCTACTGCTGAGCCACAGTCCCAGCCCTTTAAAATTGTTCTTATCAGGTATTTTGGTCACAGTAGCAAAAAAGCCGACTAAAACACCTAATCGCCTTTTTAAAGTCTACATCTCCAAACATAACACATTTAGAGATAGTAAGAAGGTAGAATGTCATCATATGAATTTCAGGGGGACACAATTCAGCCTAAAGCATTTGGTAACCACTTTAGTATTGTCACTTAGTTCTTTGATGAAGTGGACTCTCCACATTTTGGAATCTCCCCTGAAAATATGTTCAAGTCTTCATAAATTCATAAGTAGGAACCATAAGTTTCTGCATCTTCTGTTTTACTTTCTCTCCCTTAGGAGATAAATGAGATCCAAATCTTGTTGATGTGTGAATGTCATGATAAGGTCCCTGGATAAGGACCAGAAAAACTGGTTCTTAATTGTGATATTCAGCATTTTATTATGAGATTACTTACTAAGCTGTTGTTAATAATAATATTTTTATTAGTTTGATGTGATGAGGCAGAATTACCTTGACCCAGGAACCCTGAATACCTGACCCTATACTTACATAGTTATTACCGTGATAGGTCTCTGGTAAAATGCCAGATAAGCACATTCTTTATTACTATAAAGATTTTGGGGGCTTGGGTCATAGCTCAGCGGTAGAGTGCTTGCCTAGCATGTCCAAGACCCTGGGTTCGATCCTCAGCACCACATAAAAATAAACAATAAAATGAAAGATATTGTGTCCATCTACAACTAAAAAAAAAAAAATTAAAATTAAGATATTTGCCCCAAACTACTTGACCCCCAGGGACCTGGGCTGGACCTCAAGGCAGCACAGGGGCCCACTGTACCTGCGCTCAAGGTGGATCTGCAGTCTCTACCCTAGGAAGGCTGCTGAGGTCCCCCATCTCAGCATCCTGACCCGGAGGAAAGGCACACCTTCGAAAAGCATCAAAGGGAAGGAGGGCAAGAGAGTATTCTTAATCTTTGTACAGAGCTTTCTGTAGGCCTCGGGCCTGGCTGTTAAGCCTAGTGTGTGTAAGGGAAGGAATAAATGCCAAGCAATGTTGGTGGCCCACTCCTGCCACTAGTGGGAGCTCTAGGTTCATGCCTTTCCCTTAACCCACAGGCAACTAGAATATCTTGTGAGGCCATTTTGGTGAGCCTGGGATTAGAGGATGAGATGCTGTCTATGGTCAAAATTCTCCCCTACAGTATTATCTTTTGGGAGTCCTGTGAATCTATAAAGCTAGCTTGGCAAGAGAGTCCTGGGGTCATGGCTCACCTCTTTAGCCCCTTAGACATTTCAAGTGCTAGAGATGAAGATGAGAGCCCAGGAAACAGAGGCCAAGGAAGCCAAACAGGTGGTATCCTGACAGAGGGTGTCCATCCGAAAGCTCCAGGCCTCCAGCCTGGCCCAACTGCTAGGTTGGTAGCAAAAACTTTGTTGAAACAATTAAAGTGAGCTTTCTGGAGAACTCTCATTAAACCTGTTCTTGAAAATCAGACTGATGCTATGAATCCTCAGTCAGATTCATTTCATCAAGATGAACATCCTTGTTTTTAATTCCTCAGCTGGGACTTTACAAGGTCTTCTCTGTCCAAGTCATTGTTCTAGGAAGGATCCTGCTGAGCATAATTGTAGAGCTGCTTCTTCCGAAGGAAACATCTGCTGAGAACCAAATGCAGATGGAGTCCCCCCTCAGGCCCAAGAACAAGGCCTAGCCAGCCCCCACCTGGTCTGACTTTCCTGTGCTTCCCATTGTTCCTGATGATGTATCTGTTGGCAAGATTATTTATGTATGTATTACTTGTTCTTTTTAGATATACGTGACAGTGGAGTATATTTTGACATATTATACATACATGGAGTATAACTTATACTAATTAGGATCCCATTCTTGTGGTTGTACATGGTGTGGAATTTCACTGGGGGTGTATTCATATATATGCATAGGAAAGTTGTGTCAGATTCATTCTACTCTCTTTCCTATCCTATCCCCTTCCTTTACCTTTATTTCCCTTTGTCTAATCCACTGAACTTCTATTCTCACCACCACCCCTTGTTGTATATTAGCATCTGCATATCAGAGAGAACATTCAAGCTTTGGTTTGGGGGATTGGTTATCTCAATTAGCATGAGAGTCTCCAGATCCATCCATTTACCAGCAAAAGTCATAAAATCATTCTTTTTTTATGGCTGAGTAATATTTCAATGAATGTGTGTAGGTATGTGTATAATGATATATATATATATATGTGTGTGTGTGTGTGTGTGTGTGTGTGTGTGTGTGTGTGTATGTGTTCGTGTGTGTGTGTATATATATATCATTATACACACACACACACACACACACACACACACAGAGAGATCACATTTTCTTTATTCATTCATCTCTTTAGGGGCACCTAGATTGGTTCCACAGTTTAGCTACTGAGAATTGAATTGCTATTAACATTGATTTGGCTGTATCACTGTAGGATATTGATTTTAAGTCCTTTGGGTATATACCAAGGAGTGGGATAACTGAGTCAAATGGTGGTTCCATTGCAAGTTTTCTAAGGACTTTCCATACTGCTTTCCATAGTGGTTGCACCAATTTGCAGTCCCACCAGCAATGTATGAGTGTACCTTTTACCCCACATCCTCACCAACATTTATTGTTACTTGTATTCTTGATAATCACCATTCTGACCTGGAGATTACTTGATTAATATTGGTCTCATCTGTAACACAGAGCACAGGCTGTATCTGTCTGCATCACTACACAGACTTGCTTAACAGATTCCTGGCACACAGAAATGGACTACTCTGGTGGTTCCCCAATCGTGTGCTAAGGCACCCGCGACTAGCCACTGCAGCAAACTCACAAGGGCACCCTGATATTTTACATTTTTGAGGGATTCACACTGGTCCTTGATATCCATGGGAATCCAGAGCAGACCACCAGCTTGGTAGTCAGCCATTTCGCCTGCAGGTTGTCTGCATTTCTTTTAATTACATCAAATCTTTTGAAGCTGAGATGTTGTTTAGCCGTATGATAAAATGCAAGCGCCACACACAAATCAACGTGGAACAGGAAAAGAGGGTGGCAGCATCCACTCTGATTCTAAGGTTTGCTAAATCATGTATTATCCCCAAACTGTATGTATCCCATTAGGAACTGTGGTTATTGGCAAACAAAATTTCAGAAGCATTATTCTTTCAATTAATGAGTATTTTTGTAAATATTTACTAAGTTAGTAAGACATGAGTGCTTACTAAATTATTTGGACTTTGCCTAATAAATGGCATAATTAGGTGTTTCTTCTAAACCATGGTGCTGTGAAATACTTTCTGAGAAACTAAAAACCCCCGTGAGCAGAAAAGGTTTGGAAACCTCTAGCTTTTTGATTGACTGGTAGACTCAGGACCAATCAATGCTTTTAGATATGTGCCTGGTCACTTAACGCATGAAGTAATTCAAAGAAACAGAAAAGCCCCTCTGGAGAAGAAGAATTATTGAATTTTATTTCTTTCTTACAGAGAAGAGAGCTTTATCATTGAGTTCTCTTTTTTAAACACTTCTAATTGATTGAACACTTACGAATAGCCAGGACCTAAGACTTGATTTATTTATTTTTAACATAACCTTCCTTAATCCACCCAGTAATGTGTTCAGGGAGATTATAATGTTCATATTTACACAGGAAGAAAACAGCCCAAAGAAGATAAGTCATGGATACAAAAGGTCAGTTTGGCTTTATACCTGTTCTCTTTGTGATTATGATGATAAATTTTGATACATTTGATAATTAGCTATACTTTTGACTAGCCATGCTTTTATTGCTATTGTAAAATGTTAAACTTTAACAATATGCCAGATATTATATAAGCAGCTACTTGGATTATTCCACTTAATAATGACAGAATTGTAAGAAATGGGTATCGTTATGGTTTGGATGTGAGGTGTCCCCCAAAAGCTCACATGTGAGACAATGCAAAAAGGTTCAGAGGAGAAATGGTTGGGTTGTAGGAATCTTAACACAATCAGTGAATTAATCCCCTAATAGGGATAAACTGAATGGTAGCTGAAGTGGCAGGGTGTGGCTGGAGGAAGTGAAAACTGGGGCATGGCTTAGGGGTATATTTTTTTGTGTCTGGCAAGTAGAGACCTCTCTCTGCTTCCTGATCGTCATGTGAGCCTCTTCCTTCCACTAACTCTTCTGCCATGATGTTCTGCCTCATCTCAAGTCCCAGGAATGGAGCCAGTCTGCTATGGTCTAAAACCATGAAAATTTTTTTTTAAATTTTTTTCTACAATTGTTCTTGTCAGGTCTTTCAGTCACAGCTGCCGAAAAGCTGACTAAAACAAAAGTTGGTACCAAGAAGTGGAGTTGTTGCTGTGACTAACCTGATCATATGGTTCATAAGCATTTGGAGCTTTTTGGAATTGGTGGAAAAATTTTGAGAGGTTTAGCAGTGCAAGCTGGAAATGCTTTAGGTTGTTGTAAGTGGAGCTTAATGGCCAGTTCTGGTGGGAGCTCAGAAGACCAGAATGCCAATAGGACCATGGACCGTGAAGACAGGGCTCAAGAGGGTTCAGAGGAGTACTCTATTGGAATTGGACTAGAGGCCATTCCTATTATGTTCTGACTGAGAGGTTGTCTGAATTTTGCCTGTGTCCTGAGACTTTCTGTGAGGTTGATATTTAAGCAATGGACTTCTTTATCTGGTGGAAAAAATTTCTAGGCATCATAGCATTCAGGCAGTGGCATGGATATTGCTGTCGGCTTTTAGCCAAATTTATTGTGATGATCAGGAGTAGAAAGCAAAGTAGAACTATTTGGAAAACTAAGACTTGAAAAGATGGAGTAAAACTGGGGCTAAAGAAGTTGCAGATGTTAAGGACATTACTACCACTAAAGAAATGCTACAGACTTGGGGCTGGGGTTGTGGCTCAGTGGTAGAGCACTCACCTAGCACATGTCCATACCTGGGTTAGATCCTCAGCACCACATAAAAATAAATACATTTTTAAAAAAGGTATTCTGTCCAACTATAACTAAAAAAAGAAAGAAAAAAGAAAGAAAGAAATGCTAAAATGCTAAAGACTTTGCCCAAAGACATAAGAAAGATGGCTTGAGGGCATCTCAGGAGCTGGCAAGACCACACCCATTTCAAGTTCAAGGGAGTAAAAGTGAAAATTCTCTTGAGAAAAGACAAGTGGGCCACCCGTCTTACACAAGGAGGCCTGGAAAGTTTTTTTCAGCCAGCACCCAGGCACTCAGGCTGCTACAGCCAAAATCCCTAGAGGCTTGGCTAGTGCTCAGAATGTGGCAGAATTTGGTGTCAACCACATGATGCTGCTTTCTGCAGGAATGCAAGATGCTGGAGATAAGGGGTCAAGGAAGCTTCCACCAAGATTTCCAAGGAAGGCCTTGGAGGCCAGGCAAGATGCAGCAAGGTTGGAGTCCCTGTAGGCACCCCCTGGGGAGGCAAAGTGTGGAAATTTGAAGAGGAAGCCAAAGCTGCAAGATTAATTCCAGTAACATGGGACATCGTCCTAGGAAAGCTGCAGGAATCAAGCAGAGACAAGCCAACAGGAAGGCTACTTGGGCTGTAACCAACTAGGCCACAGGCGTGGAGCTACACAAGCCCTTTGAAGAGAATCTCAATGCCATGTGCCCCTGTTGCTGGACATGGAGGTACAGGACTTGTTTCCCAGCTGGATTTTGGTCTTGCTTCGGTCCCATCCCTCCTTTCTAATTTTGATCCTAATTTTGTGAGTGGAAATATTTACTCTGTACCATTATATATTGGATTGCCGCTACTTGCACAGCCAAAACCCAAGAAATTAGCGAGAGGTAATGGGGGATTAAGAAAACACACAATCAGATATCAAAAGAAAGCTGGTTTAGGTGGAAACACTGCACTCTGATGGAGATCAGTGAGTGCAGGATCGATCCAACAAGTTTATTATATAAGGTCTCATAATCAAGAAGTTAAAGACTATGGAGAAATTGTTCTTTGTGACCAAGAAAGTTACAGCCTTAGAAACATTTAAGTAGCTGTTCCATAGTTGCAATGTTAGAAGCTTCCTGCAGCACTCAGGAATCCCATTGTCTAAAGTTACTGTTAAGCCAAGGGCAGGCTCAAAGCTGATGAACTGTTGTGGTTGTCTTGTCATGCTCAGAATTCCTCCATCCCAGGGAGCTATGTGCCTGAGATCAAGGTCGAAACTGATAAGACTCTCTCACAGAGCCTCTTTGGCTAGGGTGTCACCATAGCAACGGGGCATCCTGTACCCTTGCCCAGAGACATTCCGTAGCCGGTGCGTCACAGCCATGAAGCAATCAGGAACCCCCAATCTCAGTCACCAATCTCTACATTGGATACTTTTAAATTGCTTTTAATTTTATAGGAGCTCACAGTGCGAGATTGCCTTCAACCTCAGAAAAGACTTTGGACTTGAACGTTAAGCAGTCTCAAAACTGTTGACTGTGGGGATTCTTGGAAATGGACAAAATATGTTTTACATTGTGAGATGGTTGTAAACTTTTGGGGGGCCAGGGGCAGAATGTTATGGTTTGGATGTGAGGTGTTCCCAAAAAGCTCACATGTGAGACAATGCAAGAAGGTTCAGAGGAGAAATGATTGGGTTGTGAGAGTCCTAACAAATCAGTGAATTAATCCCCTGATAGGGATTAACTGGTAGTAGTAACTGAAGTGGGAAGGTGTGGCTGGAAGGGTTGGAAATTGGGGTGTGGTTTTGAGGTATATATATTTGTATCTGGCAAGTAGAGATCTCTCTCTCTCTGCTTTCTGATCGTCATGTGAGCTGCTTTTCCCTGCCACACTCTTCCAACATGATATTCTGCCTCACCTCAAGTCCCAAGGAATGGAGGCAGCCTTCTATGGACCTCCGAAACCGTTAGCTTCTAGATAAACCTTTCCTCCTCTACATTTGTTCTTGTCAGGTCTTTCAGTCACAGCAGTGGAAAAAGCTAACTAAAACAGGTATTTTTAGGAGGATGGCTCCTATGTCAGTATGTAAAGGAGGGTCACATGACTATCCCCAAATCTCCCAGCTACTGTGGTTGAAGGTGGGCCTCTCTGAGCCAGGAAGCTTACTCTGCATTTGGAGAATGAGTTGTGTTGAGTGACAGGGAGAGAGCCAGGTGCCCTTGGTGCCCCTCCCCTGCTCGACCTGTCTTCTACTGTCGCCATGCAGTGTGCTGAAGGCCAGGGTGGCCATTAAAGCAATGCTAAAAGAAAATCCTGGCTCCTTTATTCCTTGGTGACAAACGATAACACAAATTATTGAGGAAACAATATTTTCTGATCATGTCACTCCACCTGAATAGTAAGTTGAGTTGGGAACATGAATTAATAGGGGTCCGAGTGCTGGGCTAGAGCTAGCATCAGACATAGCCCACTGGCACAGGGCAGGCAGGGGACAGTCACAGGAGAATGCCCAAGGGTACTACTGATTCCTCTCAAAACCTTTTTTCCTTCCAAAAGTAAAGGTTTTAAAAGACAATATGCTTTGTCTCAAAAGCTCATGAAGAACCAATACTCTCCAGAGAAGCATACAGTCCTTGCCACTAGGAGACATCATCTCAATGAAAAAAACCTTCTACACAGTTTCTACCTAAGCATTTTGGGGTTTTCAAGTTTTATATTCGCAATGAAAAAAAAATTAACAATAAAAATGTAGATCATTAGTTTTCTGAAAGATATGCAGGAAAGCAGCCTCAGATTGAATTTTAGTTTTGACTATTTTGTACGAGATATGATATTATTTAAGAGATGTTTTTAGAATACCAGTCAATGACAGGCTCTGTGACAGAGACAAGGAAGCAAAGTCCTTTTCTTCTCTTCTGTGACAGAGACAAGGAAGCAAAGTCCTTTTCTTCTCAAAGTCCTTTTCTTCTCATAGGGGAGGGACAGATACAAGAAAGCAAATAGATCAAAGACCTGCAGGTTGTGACTCATGCTGTTAAAGAAGTAAATAAAGTGCTGCTAGAGAATCAGAAGAGATCTGAAAATGAGAGAGAGAGAGAGAGAGAGAGAGAGAGAGAGAGAAAGACCAAGACCCGAGAAAATCATTTCAGCAACAGAGGAAATGGCAGAGACAATGTTCCTAGTAGGCACAGAGATTAAATGATTTAAAACACAGCCCCAGTATCTAACATTTCTAGATAAACAAGAGCAGAGCCACAATAGAGACAAGTTGCTGTTGGGACATGCAAAACAGGATCACCCAATGCCCAATGTGGGGAGCAAATTAGAGAAGATGTCTGGTGAGCTGTATGATGGTGAGCAGAAAGTGGTTAAGAAGTGACTTCAGAGGGAGGAGAAGGGTCAGAACAGCCAGGGTAGGATATGCAAAGTGCATCCATCATTCTATTTAGGAATTCTCAATCAATGTGGCTGCACAGAACCAGGCGCCCGAAGAGGGGAGAAAAGATGGGATTGCAGTGAAGGCAGCTGGATTGTATTCCGATTGTTCCAAGTTCACATCTCTGAAAAGAGCCATTGTCAGTTGTATGTCTTTAGTTCCAGCCTGGCCTTTTAAATTTTTGCTGCTGGATAGATTGGTGCAACTCTGGATTTTAAGAACTTTTTAAAAATAAATGCTCTGAGGATTGGCCTGGTGCTGGCCATTCATCATCCATTTCTTTCTTTGACTACATTGTTGTCTCTCTTCCTTCCACTCCAGGGTGGCAGCTGGAAGAATCAGGAATTCAGGAGAATAAATTTTTACTTTAACAAGTTTCTTGTGGCCAGGTGAGGTGGCACATGACTGTAATCGCAGCAGCTGAGACAGGAGGATGGCAAGTTCAAAGCTAGCCTCAGCAACATAGAAAGGCCCTAAGCAAATTAGCGAGACCCTGTCTCAAAATAAAAAATAAAAACCAGGATGGGGATGTAGCTCAGTGGTTGAGAGCCCTGGGTTCAATCCCTAGTATCCAAAAAAAAAAAAGAAAAGTTTCATCTCTTGAACAGCCCTGGGGTCTTTATTATTCCATAATAAACTGTAGCGCTGAGCATGTCATGTGGACCACTCTCTACTTAACTTCTCTCTGTATAGTATGGGAGTATGGAAGACAGTGAGGAGAGATCAGAACTTCTTTTTAAGAAAGGAATTTCTGTGTCTAACTGCTATCTTTGGAAACATCCCCAGCACTTTCTTTATCCTTAGTCTTTTACATTCCACCCTTACTGGAGTCTCAAAATCACTTCCTCTACCCCCACCCCAAATGTTCCTTTGGTTTGTGTGTTTAATCTTGGCTCCTTACCTTGCCATGACAATGAACTAAATTGGGGGTTCTCCTAGCAAAGAAGCATGCGTAAACAGGAATCTGTTTTACCCACTTCTTCATGACGTTGTCAGGAAGATTAAGTGAGGTGACACCACTGGAACTCTGCCTGGCACTAAGAGCTTAGTAAGTGTTAGCTACTATTTTTTATTTTTATCTTAATCATTTTTGAGCCTGTCTCATTACCTCTCGTTGCAGCAGCCTGGAGTCTTAGCGTAATCATTTTGTGTTCACTCCCTGGTGTGCATACCTGTGTTCAACACAACCAAGACAAAGGGATCTAATTTTTATTGAAGCTGCAGTGGTAGATGCATCCACAGAAAGGACAAGGGTATCCGAGCATGAGAAGAGTTTAGAGTTTGGAATACTCTTTAACCAAATGGAACTTGGAGGCCACTGGTGATACCTAAATGGATTGTGGGAAAGTCTTGTGGTCTGCAGACTAGAAGACTACAGACCATCAGCATCAATCCCCTGCCTGCATGGTTTCCCCATATCAGTTAAGGATAGGAGTGAGAAGGGTAAGAAGTGACATAAGTCCAGGTCTGGAGCTTTGCCTTATAGGTGAGCTGAAAGGACAAGGAGACAATGACCTGAGAACAGAAGCCAGATGGATAGACTGATGGATGGTGGATCTATGAGAGAAAAACACGGAGCTGAAAAATTAGGACAAAACAAAGGGCAGTCAAGAACTGAGGCCTTTTTAAATCCAAGTCAATGGGAGTGATGAAGAGAGAGCCAGAAGACTAGACACCTGGCTGAGCATCCAGAGGGATGGACCATGCAGCATCGCTAATAAAATAAGGACTGAATAAGTCTATTCCTGTCTGCCTGTGCCACTCATTGCAGTTCTACCTTGTTTGACTTATGTGTTTCTATAAAAATATTCCCAAGCTTCTGTTTTGTTCTATCAACATTTGTAAACCCCCACAGCTTTATTGCAGGTTTACAATGTGTTCTCTCTCCCAAAGCATCACCAGGAGCCACCACTCACGGTGCAGGGACCCCTGCTCCCTCTTGGGTTATGCTCAAGGGTGAACCTTCAGTGGAACTGGGGCAAGTCCGGTGTCTTGACACATGACTCCACGGAGGCTGTCAGCCACTGTCACTTTGTCATGCTGACCCAAAGGCCATAGTCACAGTGGCCACTTACTGAGAAAGAGGGTAGATTTGGGGTCTCTTTCTCAGGGTCTTGGGTAGGAGAAGTTGACTGTAAACGAGGCAGTCTTTAATGGCATGGCAGACTGAAGTCATCTGTTTTCCCAGTGTGGGTCTGTGTCCCTGACCTTTCTCTTATCTTCACATTCACCCGTGGGGCACGTCCACTGCAAGAATGGGCATCTCACACTCAGCACTTCCAAGCAGAACTCTCAGTTGCCCCTTAGACATCCCCCTCTCTTTCATCATTCTGAATTAATGTGTCACCATTCTCCACTCTTCGTTAATAGAGTTGCCATTCAACCAGTCACCGGAGCTGGAAAACACGGAATCACCTAGAGTCCACCACACTCTGTCTTCTATTCCCATCATGTCCCTGCCCTCTCCAAACTCAGGCAACTCTATGCCTCTTGAATACATCTTCTTCTGGCCCCAAGTGCTTATACTGCTTCAAACAAGACCTTTCTTTCAATTTCCTTGGTGCATTTCCTATCTTCAATAACTCTCAACAAGGGAATTGGATGATTCTGGGAACCAGTGACCATGACAGGAAGAGATGAACAAATACCTGAGTCACAGTGAGTGCCCATTGGCTCTGAAAAGCCAGTGACACAGATGTTTCTGCTCCTGGAAGCTGAGCAGCAGGATCCACTGTCTAGGATCTGATGTGAAGCAAGCTACTGAAATCCCCCAGCAGGCTGAGCTTGCCGATTGGAACTCAGGTACCTCCAATTGCTACTATGATTAGCTCAGGAAACTCAATTTTGCTTCAATTAAACCCTATTTATGAAGTACCTATCCTGTTTCAAATCCTAGGCAGGCAGTGAATGAGCCAACAGGGACCACACCTCATGAATAAACTTATAGTCTACCTGTAAAGACAGGCTTGGATCAAGTGTGTGGAATGTTACAAAGACGGATAGCATACAGTGTGACGTACACCTGGAAGACTTAACCTGGTCTGGGGGTTCAGAGAAGTAATAGAAAGCTTATGCTGGTTGGGAATGTCTGCAGTTGGTGGAACTGTGAGAAGGAGGAACTGTTCTTCAGAAAGAGGAACAAAAGACACATTTTTCTTACTCATTCAATTTCAAAATACATTGAACCTTGTAAATGAATAGAGAGAAAAATGAAGCACATGGATATGATTGATATCATT
This sequence comes from Callospermophilus lateralis, assembly GCF_048772815.1. Lineage (NCBI taxonomy): Eukaryota > Metazoa > Chordata > Mammalia > Rodentia > Sciuridae > Callospermophilus > Callospermophilus lateralis. Next base: position 55,800,494 of record NC_135318.1, read on the forward strand.
CTTTGAAACCACTGATTTTAGCAACACCATAGTTTCTCAGATATTTCCACTGACATATTTCTAATAGTGGAAGAGTCCATTACAAGCTTGTTTTTGAGGAAATACATGTTTTATTTTTTAAGCATTCTTTTTTTTCTTTCCATTCACTTATTAATTCCTATTCTGCCAGGCACTGTTCTGGAGCCAGGGACTCGGTGGTTGTGGGATTTGAAAGTTGTCCTAGTACTGACCATAGGGGGAAATCGAGGGAGATGCCCCAAGTTGTATCCCGTGGCTTTTGTGGGCCTGTGTCCATAATCAAGCCAAGGGAACACATGGACCCCCATTTCAAGAACCGTAGAATAAGTTAGACAAAGAAAGGCTTACGGTTTGGGAGTTCTCACCCCAGTTCTGCTGTGAAAACACTTCCTAATCTGGGAGGTTCATTTAACCTCTCTGAATTCAGCCTCCATGTGGGAAATAAGAGGGTTAAACCGGATGAATTCAGAAGCCATTTTCATCTCTACAAATATGTAGATTTGTACAGGATTGGAAATCATCTTTCCCATTATCCAAAAAGCACTTAAATTGGTCATTAGTAGAATCTTGAGGCAAGAGTGGCAAGTATCAGGACCACTTAGGAAGAAAAATGAGAAACACAGGCCCCTGGAAAGTGTTTATCCAGAGACACAAACATATGGACACTTTGTCATGAGGTCACCTTCCTTATCTCGCAAGGCTGACAGAATATACATATCTGTCAGATTTCTTCTCTCAGAGTGCACTAGTCAGCCGGAAACCAAGTCACGAAAAGGTCCACAATGAACTGGGGAGGTAGGTGCCTTTGCTTCTTATCTCTCCACCTCCTTCATTTTTCTGGAGATGTGAAAGTGAACATCCTCTGGAGCCCAGGGGAGGTTTCTGCAGGGAGTCAACGGCAAATATGAATCCAGGTCTTTCTTTCTGGAGGAGGATAGGAAAGAAGACCCGACCTTTGGGTGAACTGTCAAATTCAGGAGAGGCAGAACTCTCCGAGATCCACCTGCAAAACCTCTCAAGTGCTCACTGTAGAAAGTCTTGTCAAGGATGGCCTTTTTTAATTTTTAAATCTGAATTTTCTTTTCAGTGGTCATTGGAAAGCTGAAAATATTGGGAATTTCATTTTGGCCTGCTTCTGTGGGATTTGCTAAAGGGAACTGTTTCAGATGAATTCCCCCCCCCCCCCGATTTCTGGTATGGGGGTCCCATGGGCTTTGAAAAAATGTCTTTGTCTTCACTGAGAATGGACATCAGGAAGGCTCCCTGGGAAATCTTTGCTGAAACCTTCCAGTTTGAACTAAGGTCCTTCTTCTGTCATAACCAGCAAACCATGTGCACACATCAGCGTATGATAAAATCAGCTTCTTGCTCAGCCTCATGGAAGAAGAATAGAAAAACATTATAGAGAAAGGTGGACATAACATTGAAAGGTGAACTCCATTTTAGTGGAGGTGAGTAGGGTTTCCTGCCTTTACTCAGCAATGCTGTGAGTTGATATTTATTGTTCCTTACCCTTAACCTTTATTGTTCCTTACTACTTCTTGAATGTATTATCACATTGAAGAGGTAGGGAATTTTATTCTTTGAGCAAATGAAGAAACTCAGACACAGAGAGGTTAAATAACTTTCTAAGGTAACACAGCCAAGAAGTAGCAAGCTGGGATCCAAACCCAGCCAGGCAGGCTCCAGCACTCAGCCGTTCACCCCCAGAAGCAGGAAGCAGGGCCGCCCAAGGGATGGTTGTGTGGCTACCTATAGGTTCCTAGAGCTTGATGGTCTGAGATGGGGGGAATCTTAGCTCTTCTTTTCACCCCGCTGTTCAGCTCCGGGATGATATCTCTGTTTTCTCCTTTCTTCCTCCATCTCCATCTACTCTTCTGATTTTCTCTTCTCCATATAGTCACAAACATTTATCCAAATCAAATATACTTAAGAATGTCTACATAGATGCACACATGCACAGGAAAAACAAAGTCAAAATATGTTTTATATTTTTTAAATGGGTATTTTGTCACATTTTAATAGAATCGGCATCAGAATTGAAAAGACACATAGTCCAATAGTTCTCACCTATAAGCAATATTATCCTCCAAGGGATTTATCTAGGGTTCTGGGCTTTCATAAAGATTGGGGTGAGGTGGGATGCTACTTGTATTTAGTGAAGGTGGTCAGGGATATTAAATATCATATAACATGAGGGACAATCTCTCACAACAACTTTTTCTTCAAATGCCAACCCAGGTCCCATTGATACACACTGACTCAAGTTCAAAACTTCCATTGTATGGTTGAAAATGAATCATAGGACATGAGTTCAAAGCCAGCCTCAGCAACAGCGAGTCACTGAGCAACTCAGTGAGACCCTGTCTCTAAATAAAATCCAAAATAGGGATAGGGATGTGGCTCAGTGGTTGGGTGGCCCTGAGTTCAATTCCCTCCCCCGACCACCCCCGCCCCCACCAAAACAAAAAAAAAAAAAAAAGAAAGAAAGTAAAGTAAACCATAGGAAAACGGAAAATCCTTCTTATGGTTATTGAGCTATTTGTAGTACAGCCTTGAAGGTTCTTCCAGATCTGTGCATTTCTAGGAAAGGCCTTTTACTTTTATTTATTTATTTATTTTTTTGCTACATCTGAGGGTCCATAGGTGTCAAAATTATTTTCATAATAATGCTAAGGCATTATTTGCTTTTATCACCCAAATTCTTTCCCAGAGTTATGAAGGAGTTTTCCAGAGGCCAAGTGGTAATACTGTGTAATGAAATGTGTTATCATTTAGAAGGACCGCAAACAGTCCATTTTCCAAATGACAACTTTATGACATTTTGGAATTGTGCTTGGATAAAAAAAATGCAAGAAGACCAGTGGATTTTAATGTAACTAAGCACAAAGAATTCATTAATATGTTTTAAGATAGCTTTGATGGGAATAGCCATAATTATTGGAATGAGCTTTTAAAATATGACTCTCTTTTCATTTACAAATTTGTATGAGGCTAAATTTTATTAATATACTCCAACCAAAACAATAGATTGCAATGCACTGAATGCCAAAATAGATGAAGACTTCAGCTGCCTTCTAATAAGTTAGACATTGATGAGATTTACGAAGTTGTAAAGCAATGCTGATCTCTTCTTGATCTCAGTTTTGTTTTAACAAATATATCACTAACAAAAAATGTTATTTATATTTTTATGCAATGGGTTTTTCATCTTAAAATGCATGAATATGTACATATTTTGAAATTTTCAGTCCCTGACAGAGTAAATATAGATAGATATAACCTATATAAACTCACATTCTGTAGGGGCAGTCACTTTTAAAAAAAAAAAAAAAAGGATTTATTTTTTAGTTGTAGTTGGACACAATACCTTTATTTCACTTATTTATTTTGCTGAGGATTGAACCCAGGGTCCCGCATGTGGGAGTCGAGCATTCTACTGCTAAGCCACAATCCCAACCTGGAGCAATCACTTTTAAGGTGATAAATTTCTGCCTTATGTCATATGCCTTTGACCAAATATGATTCTTCTCAGTGACCCCAGGGAATCTATTTTGGAAATTATCCGTCAGATGATTCTGATGCATAAATGAGCTTAAAAACCAACAAAGCAGAATGCTCTGGGTTGAAGAAAGTCCCATTCCGTTATTGAATGGCAGGAACAATGCTAGAATCAAAAGCAATACTTAACAGGCTTATTGAGAACTTCAAAAATGCTGTTGGCTCTACATCTTTGAAGAGCAGAAACAAAATAAAAGTAAAAGCAACGAAGCTTCTGACCCAACTCCTGGCTGCCAGCTAGGAGCCAAATGGAGGGATGAGCCCCCAAAGGAACTACTGCAGTTCTGCATACATTATCAGAACTGTAGGTTTACTGGGAACAGGCATGGGGGGAGGAATGTGATTCCCCCAGTATTCACACTATCCTCAAAGCCAAAGAGGGTAAAAGAGGTAGCTTCGGATCCAAATTTAACTCCCAGATATGAATTATCTGTGTGTCCTAGAATGTAAACACTTTGTGGAATCAGATGGAAAATTTTTAAACTTTGAAATTCCATATTTCTAGTTTATTCTGAAAGGATCTAGATGATCTGGAAGATGTGGCCTAAAATCTATCATGGCAGCATTGATCTGGAGTTTCACTGTTGCTACTGTTGACAGCAGGGACCTATGCTCTCCAGTGATCCAAAGCCTTGGGCCACCTCACCGTTTGTTACTTTTCTCATCTCTGAAGTTGCCACGTCTTTTCTAGGAAGCTCACAGAAACCTCTGGAATCCTTTGATGGTGTGAGAAGAAGGAACTAGGGCCTTCTATCGGTGGACAAGAAATTGGTCATGCAGGGTTAGAGTGGCACAGAAGAGTCTGCCATATGACACTGGGACCTCAGGTTGATCTAATTCACCTGAGATGCAAGGGTGAGAGGCAAAAGTTTCATCTTCCACTCACCAATTTTAAGCTCCAGTGATAACTTTGAAGTAGATCAAATAGCTTTAGGTGGTTGGTTAATTACATCCTATTGGGAATACCAGGAGGTTGGAGTAATGAGCATTTTCCATTCAATGTCTTTTTTTTTATATCATGTATATGGACATAAAAAGAGTAGTAACAGGCTCCATAGTATTCTCCATATGGAAATCTCTTGCTCTCTGGCTGAATTTTCATATTTGTCAAGCCAGTTAAGGAAAGCCACTTCCTCAAGTGTCAGCTACGGATCCAAAAACATCTACTAAAGATAAGCAGTTGTCATGGCAAAACACAACAAACCTGAAGGTGATAGATCATGGGACTGGGTTACTGTACTTGCTGGGTGAATCCACCCTGCCTTCAACCTTTGCTTACTCCACACGCAGCTTTTCAACACCACGTCCTGGGTTGTCTCAAAAGCACTTTGCTTCTCACTTTGCAACTCCTCAAGCAGATGGCATTCAACCACATCATGTGGATGCCTACCTACTAAAAAAATATCATTGGGCACTATTTATTTGTTAAAATATGACTTTTGTTCAAATACATCCGTGAAAGTTTGGAAAATGTAGAGTCTAGAGGGATCTGGAGTTGTTTGTTTGTTTTCTGCCTCATTAAAGCAGACAACAAAAAAAAAAAAAAAAAAAGAAAGTATTAAGACAGGACAAAAAAAAAAAAAATCCTAGGACAAAACTTCATCAAAAACATCCTTGGTCACACGAGGTTGAGTGTTAGTATCAGAAATTAAGAAAGGTAAGTTTATGACTAATTCTTCCACTGATTGATAATGTGACTTGGGTTAAACTACTTAATCTTCTCTGATTCCTTTTTCCAAAGAGCAAGAATGCCAAATATAACTTTAATATATACTAGCAAACAAAAATAACTGAAAAGGGTCTACAACTCTAGCTGAAGCACAATTGTTTAGCCATCTTGGATCATTGAGTTTAAAAATTCCTATCATGGTTTGACTTCAGAAGAATTGTTATTCCATTAGGAAATATTTTTCATATATGGAAGTATTATTAAAAATTTGATTTTGTGGCTATTATTTGATTTTTTTAAATGTGTCTTAATTTATTTAGCTAAACTCTGGTTGTTGGAATTAAGGGGAAGGAAGGAGTGGCTGTCCATCATTTCAAATGTAGTAGGTGTTGCTTCCAACCAGAGAATTTAATGCATTTATGGTGTTTAGGGGAAGGGGGATGGGAAGCACTTCAATCAGAGCCCCACCCAGAAAATCTGAGGTCAAAGGAGAGAAGGGACATCTAGAATAGTAGAGAAGGGGAGAAGAGATGTCATGAATGAGCAGGGACTGGGTTAGCAGTGGAAAGAAACCTGATACAAACAGTCCACAGAAGAGACAGAAACCACTTAGAAGTTTTTTGGATCCAATCTGTGGAAGTTTTTAAAGATGTCTGAAAATTCCTCAATATACCACCCATCAAAAGGTGGAGTCTGATTCTCCTCCCCTTGATTCTGAGTTGGTCTTAGTGAATCACCCCTACCAAATAGAATATGGAGGAGGTGACACCGCCTGGCATTCAAGGCTAGGTAATAAGTTTCTGCTTCTTTTTCCTCTAAAATGCACACTCTGGGAGTTTTCTGTCACCATACAGGAGAAGTCTAGTTATCTTGAGGTGGTCACTTGGAGCGAGCATAGTGAGAACAGAGAGACCCAAGAATCACACACACACACACACCCCGCCAGGTGTCTTCAGCATGATAAGGACCCAGCCATCATTGGACTGTATGACACTTCAAAGAAGAAGCCATTCCCTCCCCAGGGCCAAGTCAACCCCAGATTCATGAGCAAAACGAAAGAGCTTTATAGTTCAAAGCACTGTTTAACTATGGCTTCATATACAGCAAAGGGTAGCTATGAGACATCATCTAATTAAACTTCTAGAAGCACATGGAACATGAGCTCACGAGAACCTGGGCTAGACTCCCAATCTCTGGATATTGCAGGAGTCAGCAACCAGCTGTCAGGTAACAGGAACTGCAGGTTTTCGAAGAACTCCCATGAGCAACTGAAGCCTGAAACTTCTTCCAGATCTACGACAATCTTAGGAAGAAATAAAAATAGAGGATGGGTCATCAGGACTCAGAGTGCAAATGACTATTTTAAACAAAAAAGCAGCATGACATGTAGTTTAAGTCCTAGTTCAACTCTTGCCTGGCTGTGTGAGTTCTGATGTATGCCTCCTTCCACTGTGATTTAGTTCATCACATATAAAGCAGGGAGAATCGTGTGTTAGGAATTATTATTGTAGCATTAGTAGGTATCACAGGCAAGTGAACCTCCATCTCAGATCTCAAAGCTGTTCAACAATGAACCCAGCCAGGCTAGATTTGTAACCATCTATATAGCCCTTTTAGGATTAAGGGGGCAAATTGCTTTATTTTTCTCTCTTTCTTGTAACTTTCTGAGTAATGCCTGCCATAGGCTGCCAGATTTAACAAATGTAAGTATCCGATTAATTTTTGAATGTCAGATAGACAATGAACACTTTTTTAGTGCAAGTATATCTCATGTAATATTTGAGATGTACTTATATTAAAAAAAATATTCATTGTTTAATTTTGATTCAAATTTAACTAGACATCCTGTATGGTATCTGGCACTTGAAATGCATCAAGAGAGTCTGCCTGGCCCTTGGGAAATAGAGTGCTACCATGTGATTCCACCGTTACACTCCAATCATATTTTGCAATTTTATTTTTGCAGAAACTTTTTTTTAAAAAAAATGAAAAACAACAAAGAACAAAACATGTGAAGTTACAGCAAAAGAAGTCACAGGAGCTGATCTCATGTAAATATGATGTTAATTAAAACAGATGGGTCTACAGCATAAACAAAATAACTGCAGGGGGGGCTGGTTTTTGTTCTGTTTCTTAATATAGTAACTCAGTTCCCATCCTGTTAGCACTCTTTCCTTATCAAACATTGAACTGGGGTATAAGGAAGTTTAAATTACCAGTGTTTGGAGAGCTGTTTTCTAAACACTTGGAACAGATGGCTTCTTGCCTGAAAAGCATGCTTCCTTTCGGGGAATAGAGTGTTGAACTTGGTTATTTCAGGAAAATGTTGTGTTCCAGCTCATTTATCCACAGCAGGTATGGCCACTCTGAAGAACACTTTCCCCTGAGCTCTGTCCCTTCTGTTGAGTTCGCCTAGTGGTCAAAGCTCTCATTGGAATGACAGCTGCCTGCTGCTGGCTTCTTAGTCACTGCATTGAGCAAAAGCCTATTCGTGCCTCCTAAGACGAATTCTAACTGCTTCAGAAAAAGAGCAGTAATCAGGCAGAAGATTCCTTTAAATGAATGTCACTTAGGAATGTGCAATTAATAGTTTACCAACTACTAGCAGAAAAGAAGTGAGTTTAACAAAAGTCCTTTTGACAAATTTGGCAGGGGGTCAGGGGAGGGGTGCCTAGGGTCTGCCTCAGAATTATATTTTGCACTTAGCTGTCATATCTTTTTAGTGTCTTTTAATCTTGTACAGTTCCTTTGCCTTTTATTGTTTTTTAAAATGTACCATCTATTTTGTAGAAAGTTCTCCAATGTTCATCTGATGTTTCCTCACAATTATGGGTTATGGTACACATTTGAGTCAGGAATACTAATGACAAGCTAGAGCTAGATTTTCTAAAACGATTTCCATGCTGTGCAAGGAAGTTGGCCCAAGATTCTGCGTGTGAAAATTTTCTACTGACTTTCAATTTGATACGGCTCCACATCTGCCTTCAAGAATCTTAATTTGAACTGGGTGACCTGATTTTTTTTTTTTATGACTCTCAGAATCACATTTTAAAGTAAAAATGGACAGAGGCACCCATGAATTTGGGGGCTTTCTTGGGGTGAGACGAGCTACTTCAGATCTGCGTGAATGGTCTGAGGAAGGTTAAGAGAGGGCAGGAACTGTTTCTTGTAAGCTGACAGTTCAAGAGAGTGAGTCCAAGATAATCACATAATCCATTTATAACCGCCCAAGTTAACAAGCTCTCACCTTCTCCAAATAGGCCCCTTATTTACAAATAGTCACTTCTGTGCAAAAGTGGGCTCTCGTCCATGTGACTAGAGTCACATGCAGTGAGTCTCATGGCCTTATTTTCCCACAATACCACAAAGATCAATTGACATTAGGAGCACGCTTAGAATTCATAATCTATTATTCATGTATAATATGCACTTTGAACATAAGTTTTTCTCTTGCTAGTTTTTATCTTAAACTACCCCCCCCGCCCCCCAATAACTTGCAGCCCTGCGTTTGCCCAATACAATCCCAGCCCTCATCGGTGGAAAAGAAACCCCAGAACAAAGCGGCAGAGCCAGAGCTTCCATGCTCAGGTCAGACCACATGTGGAGAGTGGTTCTAAGCCCCAACCTGAGGGACATCCATAAATGGAATTATTTATTATAGGAGAGAATTAATAGATTGTTAAAAGATTCAAAATCAAGTTGTAAGAATGGCTTTTCAGGCTTCCTCAGTCCAAACCCTGGCTTCAGCCCATCTTGGGTGCTCAGCTCCCTTCCCCCATGACTGGAACTCTGTCTCACCTTGTGAGGACTTAGCCAAGGACAAGGCCTCTTCTCCCTGCTGACACCCTGGATAGAGCTAGGCTGCCAGACAGGATATTGGAGGATTCCCCTCAAATGAGATGCAGGATGATTATCTGATGGGAGGAATTTTATTCTACCGTGGGCTGTCTCTGTGCCCCTCAAGTCCCACATTCTGCCATAAGAATGAACTTCCTTTCAGATCAGGCAGCAGAGTCTGACAACCAGCCCTGTTGCCTGTAAAGTGACAGGTTCAGCCCAGGTCCAGCCCTTCCATCTGTTTCCATCCAGTTGAGGGAACCAACTATGTCTGGCCGCATGCTCAGATACACATTATTTTCTGTTACTATAACAAAATACCCGAGACTAGGTGATTCATTAAAAATAGATTCCTTTAGCTCACGGTTCAGAAGGCCAGGAAGTCCAAGAGCATGGAACTGCCATCTGGTCAGCCCTTGGTAAGGGTCTTCTTACTGCATCGTAATATGGCAGAGGGAGGCATCACATGGTGAGATGGAGCAAGAGTGCCAGGGAGAGCTCACTTTTATAAAACAGCACTTCTGCGTAGCCCATTAGCCACTGATCTGTGAATGGTCTCACCACCCAAGGGTCCCACCCATTAATATCATTAACATATGGATTTGTAGATTCAGTTTCCAATACATGAACTTGGGGAACAAATTCAAATCATAGCACACATCATTGTAGGGAATAGCAAACAGTAGACCCAGAATGGCAGAAGAGCTACCCTTAAACCTATCATGAAGATGGCGGATTAGACATGCACGTGAGGCCCCAAGAGTTATGGATTGGGAGGTTATAAGGGGTACCAGGATGGACTTCAGTAACCTATAAGGAAGAATTACTAACAACTTTCTGCTTACCTTTGCTGCTGTCTCCAGTGACTAGCATACATAATGACCCAAACTATTCCTTAAACTAAGAGTAGTGAGGCAGAGACCTCTAAAAATGTAATATGTACCCTTAAGAAGGTAGCAGGTTCCCTTTGCATCAGTGACATTCACAGAGATGAAAAGTGCTTTGGCATGCTTCAAGGGAGTAGGGCATACTAGGTAACTGAGAGTCTGTGGAGTTTCATCATTATAGTGAAATTAAGCCTGAATGTTTTTCCCAAAGTAATTTCTCTTTAATTTGTCTCATTTGAAATTTGAAGGAGAACTATTTCCCAGTTAGCAACAAAGGAGCCAATTTCATTTTCTGTGTATGTCTCTGCATTTAGGGAATTCACCCAAAGTCTGATCAAATGAGAGAACCATATCCTTACAAAATCTTTCTTTCTAGTGAGACCATTGAGAAATTCCAAATAACTGATTGTTTCATCAGGCCATTCTCTAAGAATCCAGCAAGAAGTTTCATTGCAAGAAAAAGTTTTCATCTCAAGGAAAAATAGCTGCCAATAATTCTTGTCAAAATAATTTTTCGATTTTATTTAACAAGATGACTTCAAATGTACACATTTGGTTTTTGAACACAGTGTAAGATATTTCCATCATCATTTCAATCTAGCAATCACTAAATAAGTCTGAAAATGAATAATAGACTAGTTTTACCCAAGAATGTGATGGTGCTTCGGCTGATCTGGTGCATCTGAGGTATTAACGGATTTCCCACATGCATGGAAGCCCATCAGGTGGGCACCAGTGAGTGGGTCTTCCCACCACAATCAGGCCAGTTGTTCACAAAACAACAAAGTTAGTGCTTGTGTGTGTGAGAAACATGCTGATCACAACAGTCATTCCTTCATGGAGTTATTAACTTATGAATACATTTCCACATGCAGAAACACCATTTTTACTGCTATAGTACAGTATAATCTACTTTCCTTCCATTTAATGGGTGAAGTCAAACGTTCTTTTTTAGGGGCAAGAAAATGCACAGAGACACAGTTCCTTCCTTTACCACATGAGCTTACAGAACCGCAAAGGGCTAAGTATAATCTACGGACTCTGACAAAGATCTACAATCCTTAAAAAGAGTGATGTCCTTCTGTGTCACAGATAAAGGACAAATAGTTTTGCCAGAACATGCCTGGGTTTTGTTTTCTGTTGATAAATTCAATAATAAATAATATATAAAAATTCTTTATATGAATATATCTTTTACTTGAAGACTATAAATTAGAAAGAATACGAAAACATTTAGTAACAGTTTCGAAAACAAGTTTGTGTCATTAATTTTCCAGACCAACAATGATACACTGGAAAAGAATCTGGCCCTTTGAGGCCAATTCTTTGAGGAATCACTGAATTAATATTTTTTACATTTAGAGAGCAGTTGGTCCAATGACAAAGTTAGCCAATCAGGTCTCTGAATTGGTGGATCTGTGAAGGCAAAGGGTACATTTAGATGGAGCACACCTGTTTAGGTGGAATCCAATTTAGCTCTACCTCCATTCACTGAGTAGCAATCATGTTCCCTCACAGCTGGACAGTATCTGCCTCTCATGATAAAAATGACAATGTCAGCTTATGAAATGGCATGGCAATTTATTGGTTAGTTATTTTCTGGAACATCGACACTTCGGTTAAAATTGTACTATTTACAAAACAGTGAATACATAAAGAGGCTCACAGCATACCTACAAGACACAAATATACAAAGTTATGGCAAGCTTAGGTCAAGACTCCTTAAAATAACAGGACATCTAGATGCAAAAAAAAAAAAATGAGAGATGGAATTACAGGCCATATATGCTAAGTGAGCCATATTCTGGGACAGGGTACTATTTGAAATGCACAGAAGAATATTTTATTCAGGAGGGAATCACAAACATAAAAATAAAATATTTGGTATTCTACACTATATTACAAAAATAAATATATCAGTCAATAAATAGTAGGAAGCCTAGAAACTTTTACATGACTATTTTGATTGTGGGCTGCCCAAGTGCCTCTGCTATAATTTTTCTCAGGAAAAATTTCAACTTCAGTGCTCATAATTCTGCCATAAAATTTGTTTTGTTTTGTTGTTCTAAGGAAGAGAAAGAAAAGACTGGTGTGGGCTGTAGCAAAAGCTCTATGAGCAAAGAAAACATTAGAAAGCTCTAAGGATCTGACAATTGTATGGCTTTGTAGTAATACAGCAGAGTTGCAGGTGTGCTGTTAGAGGCAGGGAGAATCCCCTTTTTATGTATTTTGACTTTTCACTTTTTTTATAGAAGAAATCAAATAATAATAATCATACAACTAGCAACATTTGAATATCCAATATGTGACATTCTGTATTCCTGTTTTATAAGTAAGAACATCATAGAAACACAGGTTTATATCTAGACTGCAGTTAATGGAGAAACATTTGGGATATGCAGCCTGATTTCAGACAGCCAAGGTTTTCACCTCTCTTTTACAGCAGAGTGATTACAAGTGCTCAAGACAAGGATTTTCTAGAAGCTTGGTAGAGCCAGCAGTGGGCACCCAGGATGAAGGGGTTGTCACCTGGTCAGCTTTCTAATATTGGCGTGCTAATGTCAGTGGATTGCTGGGGCTGCCACACACACAGCTCCCTAGAGCTGATTGTTATAGATTCAGGAAGTTTGCAAGCCAAATGGGATCACATTGGTAGCTTAAAGTAGGCCATGATGAGAGTGTTCACACTATTGAGATTTGTGAATCAGGACTTTTTCCCACCCTCGCATGCTGGTTGTAAAGGATTTACCAGCACACCACTCTCTTATATGTTTTAGACATAAAAATAAATAAAACTTACCAAGAAACTATCCTATGTAGTTTAAGAGGTTTTACTGTTCATCTCTTACAGTGTCCTTAGGAGAAGTACCTTGGAGTATTGAGACTACGTGGCGTACCATGGAGTATGAAAAATGCACCATCTTCCACCAAGGATGCTGAGCGAGGCTACCCAAAGCCACCTGCCCATGCACAGCATACATACATGTGCCCACCTGTCACATAGAAGTCAGCCCAGAAATAGTGCTTCTGAGTACTATGGTTACCTCAAATTGTCAATTACCATTGATAGTCAAAATATCACTCTTCCAGAAGCAAAGAATTCCTGAGGATTTGCCCTCTGGGAACCAATGAACAATAAATGTACTCAGTTGAGCTGCAACTTGGGAAAAAGATCTTCAAAACAGCTTTCCTGACCTCTTTTTCTAGGGCAACATGAGTTTATGACCTCAAGAGGTTTGCAAAAAGGAAGCTAATAGTTTTCCAGGGCTAAAAATAAAAAGCGCAAGATTTCCTAATGAAGCGTTCTGCAGGGTGTGGCAACATCCTGGAACCACACTCTCTATTTCAGTGTAAATGGTCTGTGTCCTCTGCCTGGAGACATCAGGATGGCATGGGACCTGCTGGACTCTGGTTCCTCCTGCACAGAGCATGGTTCTGCTCGGGGGCACTAAAACGGCAGTCAGAATCTCAATGTCCTTCCAACCTAGGCGAAATTCCATCTAGGCGGAATTAGCTGCCTGCCAGATCATTCCTGTTGGGAACACTTCCCAGCCCCTAAGTCCTGGCCAGTTCCAAAATGGGAAGAAGGCAGAACTGGAAAGCTGCAAGGTGTTTACCATGAGCAAATCTGATCTCAAAATTCAAGCTAAGTTTGTAAGTCATTTGCTCATGTGCCTATTCCCACATTTCAATGTATTCATCTGGATTCTGGTGTTCTTTTTCTTGTATTTGAGTATTCTTCATGCATAAAACATGTAATAAAGGATATTATTAAAATAAAATTGAATTAAATATCATGGGGAAATCTAGACATTAGATCACTAACTCCTTTCTCCCTGAGAGTGAATCTGTTGGCGATCTCCCTCTGGCTCACAGCAGACCAATGGAGACAGAGGACACAGGATAGTTGGGGAAAGAGAGAAAGATGGAAAAGAGAGAAAGCAGAGGTGCAAAGGCAAGGGAGAAAGTTTATGAAGCACAGACAAGTATTTTAAGAAGTGAAGAATCTGACAAAAAGTTCCCTTCTGTTTCCCTCCTCTGGCTCTTTGATCATTTTTTCATCTAAAAGACTTGATTCTCCAATTAGAACTGCTTTGGATTTCACAAACTCATCTGAGGACAGCATCTATGTCCTTCCCACCTCTCCCTCTCCCAAGTGCTCTACACCCTGCAGCCAGAAAGACCTATCATCTGAGTTCATCCCCAAGTCCCCTCTGTCTTCAATTCTTGACCAGGCACTACCCTTTAGAGCAATTTAGTCTCTATGGGGCTCCTTCTTTGCTGTTGTGCCCCTGGGGCTACTGCCTCCCAGAGCTGTTTGGTTTCTGTTATCTTAAAAACCTTCCTCTGGAGCATGCAGCCTCCTTCACCAGGCCTGCTGCTCTGAGCCATGGCAGAACTCAACTGACAACAGCTACACTTTCCAGAGTATTTCAGACACTCTGAAGATAACAGGATATCTTCAGATATCTTCCTACAATGGTTAATACTTCCTACCACTATTAAATTCCTGATGTGAATTTAATAGTGACATAGACCCTATTCAGAGAAGAGGTGACTGAGAACATACATTGGCTTTTCATACATATATATTTCAGTGAGTCATACATGTATATGAGTATTATCTTCCTCTAGAGCCAAAAAGATTTTCCTAATTTCATTTATGTCCACATATCCTTATAGACAAATTTTTTGATGCTGTTATTTTACTAGGGGTTGCTCTTTCCATATTGATTTGGAGAATAAGTAGTGTGACTTGCCATTCCTATTAAAGATGGGACTGCCAGGAAATGGCAAGTTTAGACAAAAACAGTTTGCGAGGGACTAGATTGTTTAGCAAAATATGCATTTCCTACAATAAACCAACCTGTCCGTTTCCCTAAGGCAGCAAGCCTCTGTTATCTGTACACCCTCATTAAATATTCTCATTAAATAAAACACAAAATATACACATTTACAGTTATTAAATAAGCCACAGGACTCCTATCTACAGCCACATTCAGAGACCGCCATGCCTTCATATTTAAACTTGTAGGTGACGACACCTTTGTCTAAGTAGAGGATCGAGATGGGCTCAAGCTTGGTTGGCACACAGCAGGCTTTGGAAGCTTTCTGGGAATTCTTGAGGTGGACCAAGGCTTGGATAATGGCATGCTTTGTGGGCGTGAGATGCTCTGCCAGGGGGTAATTACAAACGCCACGGCATTCATAGGCTTCATATCCTGGGGGAGCGATGATCCAGGAGTCCCAGCCAATCTCCTTGAAGTCGATGTACAGCGGGGTCCTCTTGCAGTAGTTTCCTTTGGCGTTCCTTCTGATTCGGGCAGTGGAGTCATAGATGATGTTGGACCTCATCTGTAGCAAAGCCTCTTCCCCAGGTCCATTGGAAAAACCATCCAGGTCCAGGTTATCCAGCTCCGGGATTTGCTCATGGGCGATCATTTCATTCAATTCCTCCTTCTGCTCCTTGTCATTGCTTTGGTCATCAGAATACACAACAAGCAAAGGGTCATGCTTATTCTGGGCACTGGTGTCTATTTCCAGTTGTCCCCTTCCTGCATCTTCGATCTGGTCATGTCTGCTCTCAATGTGGACCTCCAGCTGGTGGGTGGACGAGCCTGACTTTTGCCAACGTCTGATGGCATCCGTGACGTCGAACGTCTCCCACTCACTGTTGGTTCCATAGATCTCCCCTGACACTAGGACTAGCATGTTTCTTTCAGCCTCATTGTCCCCTTCACTCTCTAGAACTTCAAAAATGGTAATTTTCCGGTCCACTCCATCATATATCATGCGATCTCTTTGCACCAGCGTGTACAGCCTGAGTTCAGCCATGATCACCTCTTCATGATGAGGGATGGACACGTTGAAGAGGAGAGGGTATTTTCGGAGTCCATTAAAACTGGCTGGCTGAGAAAACAGATCTGAAAAAAAAAAGGGGGGGGGGAGATTTGCAAAAAATCAGACTTGCTGTATGTTTCATAGAAAAACAGATGTTTATTTACGTCAGAAGAAGGCCTGCTCATGCAGGAAGTTTGATGTAGAGTAAATAAGCGGAAAAGATCAATGAAAACCAAAATAATGTTAATATTCTGTGACACAGAAAATACCGAAAGGTCAATGACAGAATGCTAAGCTGAGTTGAGAATTCAGAACTAACACAGAAAATGACCGCCAAACGGACGAGAGAACTCTCACTCAGCTTTCCTTGAGTAACTTATCCTCCTTTGAGTTATAGATCTGGAAGGGACCCTGGAGATGGCGTGGAAGAGCACTCTATTTTTCTAACCAATAAAGAGACATTAAATGGGGTGTGTGGTGATTGTTCTTTTCTTGCAGTTTCTCATGGATAATGACTTCATGGCTTTTCCTGTTTGTGTTTATCATGGGTGGAGATCCCCACAGAGTTGGAGATCTGGCCTTCCAGTTGGGCACTGATCTTCCTGAAAGATCTGCATATAGACGGAGGGTTGGTAAACTAATGCCCATGGGCCAATTGAGCCTGCTACCTGTTTTTCAAAATAAAGCTTTATTGGAGCACAGCCTCACCCATTTATTTCTCCATTGTCTATGGTTGAGGGCAGAGTTAGGTAGTCTCAACGGAGAATATATGACCTGCAAAGTCTAAAATATTGACTATCTCTGGACCTTTGCAGAAAAAAAAGTTTGTTGGCCTTGGCTCTAGTTAACAAAGCCTATTAGGGTCAATAACAACAGCCATTAATCAGGGACCACGGCAGTTGATTTTGTGATCCTTTATAAGAAGGAGTAGGAGAAAATGAATACTGAGGGCAGATGGATTGCCTTAGTCTTATACCTCCACCAACTTACAAGGAGTTCAACATGCATACAAATCACTCAAGAACCTATGTGAAACACTTCTTAAAAGTTCCTTTAGTCATGGAAGCACACCTCCAAACTATCATGTTGACTTTCTATCTGAGAATTTTACAATGAGCCCAAAGCTCCTGCATACTTGACTTAGGCAATATATATCTAAAAAGAATCCCTGAGGACATTTGTCATCAGACTGTCCAAGGATTCCAAAACACCAAAGATGCTAAGGACCACCAATTGAGGCGTTCTCTATCATCTTTGGCAACATTCCCCCAATTGTATATCCAGCTCATGATTTCAGTGGGATCCCTACCAGATTATATCCTTTTCATACTTTTATTCAACTTTATCTAATTAGTTTACACTTAACTGCCTCTTAAAAGACCAGAAAGGCTTATGGTTGAGGTGATAATTATTTGGAGTTTTACAAAGTCTACATTAATAAAAATTTATAATGATTTTTCATGTACTTCACAATTTGCTCTGGGTACCACCCAAAATAACCTTACGCACTGCCAGTGGGAAATACTGACCTATGCAATGAATTTCAACTCACTGGGATGACTTTCAAGACCTGGTTTAACTGGGTCCTGGTCTCTCGATCCAGCCACAGTTCCTATTCATCCTCTACAGTGCACAGAACATTGCAATTGCTCTATTAATATTTTTTGGACAATTACTGATATTTTCATGTCCTAAAAAACACCTCCTTTTTCCTGTATTTTGCACATTTAAATATGCTCTTTTTACCTTCAGAAGGCCCTCTTGCCTCACTTTCCCTTTCCATCTCTGGCCTCTCCCCTATGAGACCCTCCTTACAACAAGTCTCTATCTGAAAGCTTCCTCCGTTATGAGTCACTTGAGCACTTGCTCTCTCTGTCTCCCCTCTGACTTTTGTCATTTACTCTGTTTCTGTTGTAATTTTTATGAATGAATCTTCACAACTAGATTGCCAATATCCTTGGGGCAGTTACTATGACTCAAACTCCCTATTACATCTGTATTTTATCATGATGCCTTAAACAGAGACAGTGTCTTAAGATGTTAATTATTTGTTGCTTCTGGGTATCAGGCTAACTGATTAAGGGCATGACATATATCTATAACATATCAGGTTTTAGGGTAAGAAACAGAAGTAACTTGGGAGTTGTCTCTCTAGTATAAAAATGAGGGAGACTACTTCCTCTGGACAGGGAACACAAAAAGACCAAAAATGGGAGAGAAGACTGGTCTCTCCATGAGAAAAGTGCAAAGTAAAAGTTCACTGTAGTGGCAGAGAGAGGTTGTAAAGGCAAATAAGGAAAAATTTGCATAATGGATATTATAAAAAAATGGTGCTAATGGATAGACTCACTGTATTTGTCATGGTGATGCTTTCAGTGGATGCTTACATATGTGCAAACCTATCTGATTATATACCTTAAATAAATGCAGATATCTATATGTCTATTATAACTCAATAAAATTGTTTTTTTTTAAATTAACTCACTGAAATTCTTTTCATATGCAGATGCAGTGAGTGTATTTTGGAGGAGTTACATTTGAGAGTAAGAGAACTCATGTTCTTCACAAATTTCACATGCCAAGGGCTTTGCAAGTGTGACCTTAAGTAGTTCTTACAATGTCCCCATAATTCAAGTAGGATCCTCTGTCTATTTTGCACCAAAAGAGACTAGATCTCAGTGCAGAGAACTGACTTCCCTAGACGATGCAGGGAGGGTGGAGTGGAGCTAGGGAACCGAAGGCATGGTTTTCCCATTTTGGATATGGCACTTGCTTTCCCCACGTGAGTTAAGTTTGGAGATCTTGGGTCTGCACTGAGCAGAACTGAAGGACCAGATGGGAGATCATAGCAGCCAACAGAGTGAGACCAGTGAGGGGACACTTGTCTTCAGACTGCATTTCCTCCCACAGACTGGCAGAGGGAGGTGTAGGGGCTGAGTGCCCACGGAGATCTTCAGCAGTAAAAAACTGGGTAGATTCCACATTCTGACCTGGCTTCCCCCAAATCCTCCACAGGAGAAGTGAGAATGAAAAGTGTTCTTGCTTTCCCAGGGCTTGCAGACACTTCTCCACCCACACCCTGAGCCAGACACTAAGGGACAAGTGCTGAGAAGCCTTAGGAAGCATTCCCACAGTAGGAGCTTGCTCAATTTCCAATTCAAACTCTCCTCCAAAAGGAATCTTTGAGCTTGGCTTTTCTATTAGGAATATGTTACTAAATATACATTTTAGCAGTCAATTTTAAAGGCAATTAATATCTCAAGGCATAAGATATACCTGGTCAGCATACATTCCAATGCCTACAATTTTAAGCAATGCATTCATAACAATTAAAGTTTTTCCAGCCCTTCATAGGAAACCAAAGTGCTTATCTGTAGCCTCACATGATTCCCTCAACTGTGTTATGTTGGTATTACGGCTCCCATTTTATGGATAAGGAAATTGAGGCTTGGATAGAGTAAATTAATTATCCATAAATACCCAAGTCAACCAACTCTCAAAATTTCATATCTTGAGTTCTTTCTTGCCACTGCCTTTTGGCTTTCAGAACATCTGGACAACATCAATCAAAACCTCTTTTATGTCTGCTTAATGATTGTAAAAGCATGATTGGAAAATACTAAAGAATTCATCTTCTTCAATCCACAGCTTCTATCATAGATAATTTTCCTCTACTAGTACCGTACTAAATAAAGGATTAACTTTCTAGCTCTCTAGATCTAGTTACTGAATTTAAAGATGTGAGAGGAGAAAACACACTTCTCAGCAATAATTTAAAGCCTGTACATTGCTCTTCATAAAAATACAGAAATGACAAGCTGGATCATTAATTGCATACTTCCTATAAACAGCGCTCCAAGGATGTACATAACATACCAAACACAGTTCAACTTTAGGAAGCATCTGCACAATCCAAGTCTCCATCCTATTCTAAGATTTCTTAAATAAGGTAACAAAATAGAAGCATCCAAAGTTTGAACAACAACAACAAAAAAATAACTTTCCAGGCTTTTATGTTTTTTTACTATTTCCATTCTAAGTAAAAACCAAAATGGAAATTGAGGCCCATCTGGAAAGTGAGAAAAATGTAAGCAGCCCAGCAATAGTTTTGTGTTACTTGTTGCCTAAATTGAAACTTTTTAAAGATCTTATGATATCATAACTATAGACATTCTGCGACTTTTTATTAAAAGATGTTTTTCTGTGTCTTTATTGGGGTTCTAAAACAACCATATAAATGGTAGAGATCAAAATCGGCACTGTTTGGGGTTATTGGTATATACATACCCTCAAATGGATGTATTCATCCTTACCCATATGCCCATGCATTGAAAATTACCTTCTTGGAAAAAGCCCAAGCCGAAGTTCATCAGTGAAAGTGCAGACTTACCTTCATTCTTGAAACTCCTGATGATGTTGGCAGAGGGCATGGAGGTCCGGTCTGTGGCAAATTTGTTGTAGAGTTCCAGCATGTACTCTGGTGGGTCCACCTTGGCTGAGTCCTGCATAGGGATGTCCGACAGGTTCAACGTCTTGAGGAACTCGTCCTTCATGCTCTGCAGCAGTGTGTTAAAGTCAACACCATCTTGCTCTGAGAAGACATCATCAAAGAAGGGCATATCTTCTTCCAGAGGCTCAAGGCCCATGATGGGACTGCCAGAAACGGAGTGAGCCACCAGGCAGAAGACAGCGCACAGCCGCAGGACCAGAGAATCCATGACTCCGCTCAAGCCCCCAGGCCAACCCAGGAAAGTCTAGCTCTCCTGGGCTCTAAGTGGCAGTTTTATCTAGCAGAGCGTAAATGTCTCATGTCACTGCAGACAAGTTTGGAAGCTCTTCCTCTCTCTCCCCCTCCCCCTTTCATTCTTCCTCTCCCCCCAAAAGTCAGGTTGCAGTAATTGGCTAACAAAATCCTCTAGAGGGGCCTAGCCTTTCTTATCTCCTTAGTGTAAACTTGTGCACTAGATTTTGTTTCTATCTTGCAATCCCTTTTTTCTTTTAATGAGCATTTTGTAAACATTTCCACATTCTGACACTGGTTGAGAGATAGGACAATTTTCTCCTTGCAAAGGCTCTTGCTTCCTTTCAACAGAAATGCCTATATTCTGCTTTTATGGCATTCAGTGTCACACATGCGTACAATAGATATTAAGAATCAACATGATATGCATCAACGGTGATACATCTTCGTGCTAGTGATTGGGCTTACAGTGTCAAATAGACATTTCTGAAGATGAACCAAATAGTTAACTTCAAGTTAGATAAATCAACATAAATGAATTTAAATAAACTTTGGAACATACATTTTTAGAAATAGGAAAGTATGAACTTCATGGTCAATGGCCTTTTTTCCTACAGCTTCCATCAGGCTAAAATGACTTTTGAAAAATAGAGCAAGTGCTTAATTATAATGGTTACTAAAATTTATTAAGTGATTCCCACAAATAGGCATTGTGCTGAGTGCCTCATATATACCATCTAGTATACTTCCTGTAGTGATCCTATTATTATCCCCACTGTGTGGGGGGGTATAAACATGTATATTTATACACTGAGGTTCCATAGTTTGCCAGAAGTCACAAAGCTACAAAGTGAGAAAGCCACAGGTTAAACTCAGGAAGTCTGTTTCTTATGAAAGAGAACACAATCTTAACTCTAAAACCACTCTTCCATTAGACTAGGGCATAAGTCCCAATGTTGAAAAGCCACCCAGTCCCCGGAACAGCCCTTCACTGGTTAGGCATAACCACCAGGTGACAAGCAGCAATTTACAGCTGGATGTGGACCTCAGTTCCTTTGCTTGTGTAAGCAACTATTATATGACAAAAATCTCTGCCAAATTTGTCTCTAAGACTATATCAAATCAGTCATCAGAAAAAAAAAAAGCCCCGGCAAAATTTGTCAAGCATTACTAGGCAGATGAAATATACCAAATGCCTTGGTCCAAAGGGAAAGAAATGGCAGACATGATTGTGTCCAGTTTAGGAAACACTAATCAGGCTTATCACGCTTTCCACCCGAATGGCTGCAGTAGCAACCATGGAGCAGTCAGGGTGACCCTGTGGACAACTGCAGGGAATGATTTTCCCGCTGGAGCAGAGGTATTGGTATCTCTCTGGTTTGTTTAGTGCACTCCCTGTGCAACTATTCAGGCAGCCCAAAGCTGCTACTTTCAGAGGACAGGATCTGATATTTGTTACCCTGGAATACATTAGTTTGCAAGCTATATTTTCCTGCAGTTACCCAGAATATTTTGAATTTTTCTCTTTTCACCAGACTTCCCAAGGTTTCTAGTCATCTTCCAAATATTTCTCCTCCTAACATGTACAATTTTACAATGATTTTTTTAGTCACCATAGAAAGAATTACATTTTGTTTAGTAGCTGTTAAATGCCCATTTGTCTAGCAGTTGATGATTTTCATTTAATGTTCTATTTTGATTAAAGTTCCTGCTCTTATGGAAAGAAAGAAAGAAAGAAAGAAAGAAAGAAAGAAAGAAAGAAAGAAAGAAAGAAAGAAAGAAAGAAAGAAAGAAAGAAAGAGAAAGAAGGAAGTTGTAACACTGAATATATCCCAAACAGGTGCCCAAGTGAGTTGAGTCCTAAAGCCATAGCCTGTTCCGTGGGTAGGACATTTTAATGTGAGGTTTCTGACAGCATACCAGCAAGGCATGCTAATCATGTCCTGATCAAACCCAGCACCGGTTTATCTCCACACACAGAGATGTCAACGCACACTCCAAAACTCCGAATGGCAGGCATGTGCGTGAAACTGCCACAGGACAACAGAGCAAGTGGTGGTACGTACAGCCCCCTGGCTGCGCTGGTTTCAAAGGTCAAGAGGAGAGGTATGTGTCCCATGTTGCAGAGTTCTGGTCCTTTGCATTCTCAGGCAGGAAAATAATGTAACAGATTTCATTGATATTTCTATACTTGGTGTTAGGGAAATTATAGAGTTAAATATGTGGACCATTTCTTCACCAAAATGTTTATATTTTTAGCTGATTAAAAGAGAAAATGGAAAATGACCATAACCACATCTTACTACAACATTCTGAAATGCATGTTTAGTAAAAGTCCTTACACCACACACTTGTGCTGGACTTGGGGGTGCGGGGCTGGGCTTTGTGCAGGAAGGCACCAGCTTCCTCCCTCATCTAGACCTGGGACACCTTACGTTTTGACTGCAGAGTTTCTTTATCCTTTGATTTATTCTCCAAAATCTTTCCCTGATGATTCTTTTCTGATGTTAAAACATCCAACTATCTTTTCCCTATCTTGATTTTTCTGGATACAATGTATTCTATTATTTAGCAACATGTCTTGTTATTTTTGATGTTACTCATTGGAAATGTGTTCCAATTCATTCAGAGTAGACTGAAGGTCATTATACTGCTGAGCCAAAGATGTAGAAGGCAGCTCTAGACATTTTAAGAGAACCCATACATGTGGAAAGTAAAATACTAATGATATATTGTGCTTTCCTATCTCACTGAAAAATACTTAAAAGTCTGGGGCCAGGTTTTAAGACTAGTTCCATAACTGTGCAAACTTGAAGGATCTAGCATTGAACTTCATTGGATCCATCGAGAGATGGATCAGTGATCAAATCCAGCCAAGGTAAGAACCATTGGGCTACCTCCTTATGAATTCTGCTGTTCTCTCTGAATAGTGGGCAGAACCTGACCAGATGCTATCAGAAGACTTCTCCTGGCTGACAAGAGGCCAGTGAACTTAGCAGGTCTTTGGACATGACTCTAGGTTCTTGAAATGCTCTCCACCTTGGATCCCACATTAGAAGTATCATATTATTATTGCTACCTACTCAGAAATTTTCAAGACTTTGAGGTGCATCTCAAACCACATGTGAAAATAAAATATTGAATAAGTTATATGACAGGTTTGCCTATGTTAACATATACAAGTTGAGTCATTTTATGCTTTCTTGTATGACTTGCTTTTTTTTTTTTTTGCACTCAACAGAATGTTTTTCAATCTACACATGCTGACATGTATAGCTATAGTTCATTGCTTTTTCACTACTGAATGGTTGTCAGTTTTATGAATATATAAAGTTCTATTTGTGCATTTATGAATAGACACTTGGATTATTTGTTTTCTTTTTTTCTAGTTATACATAGTACTACTGTAAATAATCTTAGAACTATTTTTCTGTTCAGGAAATTATCTAAAAAGTGCTGGCCAGAAAAACTCCTTGTTATGATGGAAATGTCAGTCTGAGCTAATCAAAGCAGTAGCCACCACCGAAACTACTCATAGATACTGAGCATTTGGAAGGCAGATAGTACAACTGAAACACTGAATTTTTAAATTTTATTTTAATTAATCTTAATTTACATATATATAGCCACAAGTGAGTAGTAACTACCATATTGGGTAGTACTTAATAAGAATACATACAGGGATAGAACTGTTGATCAGTAGTCTAAGAAGACTCTGACAATCTTATGTAGTGCCAAATTGTTTTCCTAAACGAATTTCCTAATTCTGTTCCTTCCAGCAAGAGTTCTTTTTGCTCCAATCCCTAACAGCACCACATTGGTTGACTGCGGGGACTCTGGGTTGAGCCTAG
Organism: Callospermophilus lateralis; assembly: GCF_048772815.1. Classification (NCBI taxonomy): domain Eukaryota; kingdom Metazoa; phylum Chordata; class Mammalia; order Rodentia; family Sciuridae; genus Callospermophilus; species Callospermophilus lateralis. Next base: position 55,824,899 of record NC_135318.1, read on the forward strand.
GAGGCTCTCGTCTCTGCAACTCTCCCTTACTCATATCTGAGATCTCTCCCTTACTCATATCTGAGATCTGCAGCAGGGAATGAGACAGTCTCTGGTCTGAGTTGGGAGGCACTGCTTTTAAAGTATTGTGTTGGCTCCCCCACTTAGAGTGATTGGTCCCATGGCACTCAGGAGCAAAAAAATTTATTGAAGAACAGGAAGGGAAACCTACATAAATGTAGCTAAACTCCACACCTATCAATAGGAGGATAATATAACAAAGGTGTCAATAATCCCCAGAAATTTAATTCAATTAAACTTTGCTGACAATCATGATAGACTTTTCAGTAGAACTTGAAAAGATGATCCTAAAATTTGTATGTAGGAACAAAGAATTAGTAATAACTAGGATACTCTTGGAAAAGAAATAGGTGGAAGACTTTTCATACCAAATATTAAAATCTATTAAAAATTTTAATACTCAAGACAGCACTATGTTGTTTTAGGAATAGATCAATAGAATACATAGCCTGGGAATAAAGACTCACACAAATAATAGAATTGATGTGAAACAGTCAGCATTGCAGATTAATGAGGAAAGATAAATAATTAAATAAAAATGTTATGCAAAAATAAAATCTAGGTGATTAAGGGATGCACATGGAAGAATGATTCTAAACTTGTGTCTGGGAGAAGTCCTAGGAGGAGGGGGGCTTTTGTGGTAAAATCTGTTGCCTCATATGCCATTTCCAAACCTAGAGGATAAAAAGGAGATTATGGGATTATCCTATTTTCTGAGAGAGAGAGAGAGAGAGAGAGAGAGAGAGAGAGAGAGAGAAGACAGCTTATATTTAGAAAAAGCTTGATATCATACATCAAATTCCAAATTGCAAAAGTATATCATCATGATCATCATCTTTAAATAGAGCTTCACCAAGATTTCCTTGGAATAGTGAGTTTACCAATTACATTTTCAATCAAGCTCGTTACACTTACCCTCTTTTCAGAAACACATTTATGACTTGGAGTGAGGCAACTTTTTTACATGTCACAGAAGATTATATTATCTGAATTTTAAGAAACATATTTTGTTAGAAAGCTAACAATCTTCTTTGCATGTGCTTCTTAAGTTATAAATGCTAAAAATGAAAATGCCCATCGACCTAGGATATCCTGGGAGTGGAAGACACAGTACATCAACCTGCTCTTAGCATCACTAGAGGTGTTTGACAGCTGTGCTAAGCAACGACACAGAGTGCAAAGACAAAGAAGGAAACCCAGCCAGGGCGCTCTGCCACCACACTGAGATAAGTCAAGCCCTTTAACACCAGAGGCTGCTAAGGGTTTATTCCACACTCTCAGCAAGATAAGCTGCCATTCACGCCTCACAAGACACTCAGATCTAGAAAGCAACTCAGAGGGAAAATGCAGAGATGAGAATAAGTGCAATTATTTCAGTGAAGAATATTGGCCGATTCCAAATATTATTTGACTTTGACTCCATGAGGAGCCACCAAGAGCATATTCCTCAGAATGCTGGGTTTTCCAAGCACGTCATGGCCCGGGGTCCTTCACTGAACCCCACTATTGTTAGCCACTTTATACTCACTACCCAAGTCTCACTGTGTAAGAGGATCTTTGTTTCCCTGTTTTCACAGATGAACTTGAGGCTGAAAGGGTTAAATGGATTGCCCCAAGTTCACATGGTTGGGGAAACTTAGAGTCACTGTTTCCTCCTAATTCTCTAGATTCACTTTGTTAGACTTATAGTCCATAGAGTTGGCTGAATGAACACTCTAATGTCTAGATTTCCTAGGTCAGATTCAATTACAAGTGGTTGCAGACCTTCCCCAGAGCACCAGGAAAAACATGAGTTCCTCTTATTTTCTTTTATTAAGAAAATATGGTCACTTTGCCTGTGGAATTCAGCATGCATATGTTTTGAAGGAATAACACATACCTCTTCTTCTAATGGTCACCAACAGGATCTTGCTTAGTGAGCTACAAGGTCAAGGGAAACAACACTCATAATACTAAACTTGGAAAATGACTGTTATAAAACAATGGATATTTCAGTCATAAAGAAGAATGAAATTATGTCATTTCATTTAAAATTGGTAGAACTTGAGAGCATTATGTTAAGCGAAATAAACAAAACTCAAAAAATCAAAGAGTTGTGTATTTCTTTCTTATATGTCGAATCTAGAGAAATAAAGGGAAAATATGGGGCAGGGGCATCTTATGAAAATAGAAGGGAGACCAGTAGAATAGAGGAAGAGGTGCAAGGGGAGGGAGAAGAGGAGAGAATGGGCAGGTACTAGGGAATAAAGCTGATCAAATTATATTGTTATATTGTGTGCATGTGCAAATATGTAACAATGAAACTCCACTTTTATGTATAGTTATAATACACCAATAAAAATTAATGATAAAAAATAATGGATACCTGTAAGAAAAAGAAATGTGTGTTCATAAGAAAGATTCAACTCAGCCTAATCAATCTGTCAATGTCAGTGACACAGTCTGAGACTGGATCATGGTAAAGAATGTTCTAGATCGATCCCTTGCTTCCCAGCATTACAATCCACCAAGGCAAACCCTGTAACTTAGAATTGACTCTCAAGGCTGAAAGGAATGCCAGAGATCAGCATCTAATAGTCTGCAGGAAGAGAGAAGGAAGGAGGGAGAAACAAATGGGACCTGCCTTATCAATTGGCAGCCACTTTTCTAACTCCTTTCATTTTCAAGTTCAGAAAGCTGCATCCAGAACAGCTTCTTAGAGAAGGTCTGCATCCCAGCAATAGCCTGAATGTTGTAACAAAACTACTGCTATATATCCTTCATGAACTCAGAGTTCACATGTGACTCATCTTCATTAAATGTCATGCACAGAACAAAGAGAAAAATACTAGAAGCCATGGACAATCTCTGGCTTTAAGTAATGATGAAATGGCAAATTTATTTACAGAAATAGACTTCTGGTTTTTAAACAGAAAGAGATGGTCACTTCTGCCTTAAAAGGCTGAGTTAATCCCCATGACTATCTTTCTTTCTTCCCTTCAATGGAAAAGGTCAGGTTAAAAAAGTCAAGTTCCAATCTAATCAAATGATGTCATAAGACAGTAATTCTGCTTAAGTAATTCTTACGAAGCAATGTGGATATGACTGGAAAATGACAAAGTGAATTTTAGATTAAGTGCCTTCAACTAAACTTGTTCCAATGCAATTTACATCCAGGGAACCAAAGCTATGTATCTTGTCCTTCACATAACCTTCAAAATCATTAATGAACCATCTGTCACAGCTATGTGTTTAGGACTCACTGGGTAATGATTTCAGGGGATTTTGTGTGGTTGGGATTGATAACAGCACCTAAAAGGAATTCTAGTGGAGGATAACAACAGAATTCTTTAAATAGCCAACCAGACTGCTAAATGGAACCTGGGTAGCCAAATTATGGAAAAATATAGGACATTTTTTTCCAGATCTCTGCAGTCATCTTCATTCTGCCACTCTTCCTGCAGAGCCATCATTGGCTTAGCTAAGATCAAACGTCTGAGTGAACTTTGAAATAAAACCAATGACACAATTTGTGATTAAAATAATTTTAAAATCTGTATCCCCAAGATGTTATTCCAGGCACAAGAATGGTTATTCTCTGTTACATGGTTGACATACCTCTGAGTTGTATCAGCTTCCCTAAGATAAGGTCAGAATGTCTGTCTTCTCAAATAACACAGACCACTCAAGGACAGGGTGTATTCCATAAGCATCTCCCTGGAAACCAGTAGGAAGCCTGGCACATAGCACGAGCTCAATCAATCAATAAGCAAGATGCATGTTGGCGACGTGGTGCCAATGTGCATTCATATGCTTCTAGTTAAATGCAGTACTCTGTCCTTAGAACTAGGCTAAACTATGGCAGAGATGATCTACATTTAAATCAGAGATTCTAATTCTAAACATCACAATCTTCCTCAAAACTGTTGGCACATTCTCATCCCTAAGGGCACTGGTATCTTGTGCCTCTTGCCATCCATCTGCTGTCCCATGCCACATCCACATACTTTCCTCCTCCACAATCTCCTTTGCAAACATTGAGGTTAATTTTCTATTTTCCTTTTCGGCAATGTTTTTGGAAATGTGGGCCAAGGACTGCATTATGGGAATCCTAGTTGTCTAAAGTGGCTGATGAGACAAGAAGAACAGGGCTTCCTCACTTTAGAAGGCCACCTCCTCCCATTCCCAGCATGTTTACAAGGGATTTTCTGGATCTTTTCATTTTCTTTCGGCATTTACTTTAGCATTGGCTTTCTTCTTTAATAGACTGAAGTATGATCCTAGGAAAAGAAACACTGAGAGAGTTGGTTCTAAGCCTTAAAATCAATTAGAATGAGGTTTTTGTTTCCTTTTTTTTTTTTTTGCCTGACCCAGTCCAGGCAACATTAATTTGGGGGCAAAATCCTCATAGAAATAAAATGATTTTCCCTGGAGCATTCCCCTTCTACATAAATGGTGTTCTCTGGGACTTGTGGTGGTGATATCAAGAAGCAATGAGGAGCCAAGAGTCTTGAGCCACAGCCAGAGGCAACTTATCATGGCTAATAATTCACCATTCACCACCAGCACTTGAACAAATGTTTGTCAAGCACCTGCACTGTGTAATGCACAGTGGCACTAGGCCGGCAGGGATGGGCACTGGGATACTAACCAGCAGAAGAACAATTAAAAAGCTAGCTTTTGTTCAGGTCTTGCTCTGTCCCAGGAGGTTAGGCGCACTCAGTGTGGTCATTATTTTATTCAATTCCCCTGCCTCCAAGCCCTTTAACAGGGGTGCAATCATCATCTCCATTTTGCAAAATGAGGATGCTGTGGAAGAATTAGGAAGAGGCAGATCTAAGAATGACACCAGCTCTGCTCAGTTCCAAACTTCAGTCACTTGAACACACTCCATACCCCAAGGGGGGCTGACATCATGGAGGGAGGACATGACAGAAAGAGCACAATGGAGGGAGGAAAAGACATAGGAGGGGACACCTTTGTCCATCATGCAGAGAGGGAACATGGATAGAGATACAGCCCTGTTTGAAGGGGTAGGAGAAGTTGAGAAATTTTATATCTAATAGCCTCAGTTTTCTCTGGGTTTTAAGAGGCAACATTGTTGATGGGAAAAACGAGAGGAGGATGGGGTAGAGGTGAGATGATGGTGACAGCAGCAAATATTGATTGCTGCCCGTTGGGTAGTGCATTACATTACTCACATGAGTGATCTTTTCCAATTCCACAATTCCATGAGATAATTATTATTTTAAACATGAAAGAAAAAAAAAACCTGAGGCTCAAAAGAGAAATGTAAAGATGTTCATTGTGAAACATGTGCTAGTAGTAAGGAACTGGGATTTTAACTCCAGAGATCAAGCACTGAGTGGAAATTGAGTAAACTACTAATGGACATGTACAAAAAAAAACTGGCTTCAAATGTACTTTTCACTTAAAAGATAAAAGCTGGAAAATTAGTGTCTTAGAGGTGGTTTGTGGGAGAAGATTTTTATTTTACAACATCTGAACTGAAAACGGAACAGCCAGGCCAACATGTCAAGGAGGTAGATATACTAAAACTGAGGTTCAAGGGAAAAGTTGGGGGTAGAGTTTTAATAATAATGATTATTGACTTGATAAATGATATAATTCAAGATATGTACAAATCCTAACATTTATGAATATCACTAAAACATAAAATTTGGTATAATATGACAAAAAAATGTAAGCAACCCTTTTAGAATCTATTTATTCAAGTAGGGCTAAAGCCATTTCCATAGTCTTGAAGCCAGTTCTACTCTGAACTCATCAATATTAAAGTGCTATTGTAAATTTCAGTGGTAAAGCCAACTGAGCTTGCAGAACTAAAGGAAGGATGGTAAATATTGTGAGCTGCTCAGTTTGTGAACTGAGCATTCCGGTGTGAAGAAAATGAACAAATGACCTTTAGCGCATGAAGCACCCCACTGCAGCATGCTGAGGTCATCCCCATGATTGAGTGGTGAGAGGAGGAAGGGGACAACCATGGAGGAGACTGCCGAGGACCAGGGCAGGGAGGCCTTGAAGCAACAGAGCACCTTTCAGGCAGAGCAACAAGACAGATCCCACTCTGATTCTTTACTACTTGCACTTGGATCACAATTGTGTCAGCTTTTCATCCCTGTCATCCAAATACCTGACAGGAAAAACTCAGAGGAGGAAAAGTTTATTTAGGACTCATGATTTCAGAGGTTCAGTCCACGGTGGACTGACTCCATGGCTTTGAGCCTGAGGAGAGGCAGAACATCAAGGCAGAAGATGAAAGAGAAGAAAACTACTCAGGTCATGACAGCCAGGAAGTTGTGTGTGTGTGAGAGAGAGAGAGAGAAGGGAGTAGAGTGTGCTGCAGTCACTCACCAGGGACAAAATATAAACCACAAATGCACGCCCCCAGTAACCTACTTCCTCCAGTTACCACCCAGTACAGTAGTTCTTTCAAATTACTAATCCATCAGTCGGACTAATCTACTGATTACCTTACAGCTCTCATAAACTAATCACCTCAACCTTGACCCTTCCTCCATTAACATGGGGGGAGGGGTGGCACCTCAAATCCAAACTGTGGACTTCCTTCCTCTTTCATTGCTGAACTGTTGCTGGTGTTATAGTTAAAGCTTCGTCCCGGGGTTTCATAAACTAATTTCCAGACCACTCACGTATAATCGAATCAAGCCTTTATTGAAGCACACCGGTGGCGGCTGACCAGAACATAAAGCTGTTCCCCTGATCAGCCCCGAACAATTGCAAGGGCGCTCCTTATAAGCCTGAAAACCGCAAAAGGGATGATCAGGGGGTCTAGCCGACGCAAGCAAGCCAGGTTACAGAAGCGGGACAGTGCAGTCAAGCGGAGGGAAGCCTAACCAATCACAATTAGCCCAGTCACCCCAGTTACAGAAACAGAGCCCCGTTACCCTAGTTACAGAAACCATACCCCATTAGGTAGTTCCATGTTCTTCAAGGTTTCTATAGCAAAAGGAAAAGAACATCTTGCTCCAGTCATGACTCTTCTACTTGGCAGGGTTGTTTTACAGGATGAAGTCATAAAACAAAATGGAGTCACATTTGCTCCTACTATTACACTGGTAAAGATGTCATTTCTACTGCCATCCACTGAAGTGACAGACTGTCTCAAATTCTTTGGTCTAATTCTATAACATGGGCTTCGCCTTTTTGTAACCAGCATTTCTTGGACTTCTTCCATCTCTTCCTCTCTAAGACCCTCCATCAAATCCCACCCCTCCCAGCCAAACCCACACACTCCTGCTGTGCTCCTGCCTGGCACACTTGCTTCCTTACAGGAAACTGGTGCAAGGACTTCGTCCAAGAAGCAGTCCTCCTGTGAAGCTCTCCGTCCAGCATCTTGAATGGTACTCCTTCCTCCTTCACCTGAGAAGTGAAACTATAGATAAATTTTTATTCATTTTATTCCCAAGAAATGGGGAACAAATGAATAACTTCTCTTTTATAGCTCAACAATATTCTTCAGAATGTATTTCCAGAATCAGACCCAATCTAGCCCAGTGTTTCCTATTATTCAGGCTAACCCTGTGGTCAAAACACCCTCATATTTGCTCAAATTAGGTGATTTTTCTTAGCCTTTTAAAGTCTTCCTTTTGTCATCTATAAAGCAGAGACGCCGGTGTTTAGTCTAATGCAGCCTAGTTCTTAACATTGTTATTATGAATATAATGACCTATTCGGCTTCAGAATTTGAAACCATTTACTTGCCTTTAAATGAAAATCTTGCTTTAAAATGAATATCTTCTGTATCTTTTATCATGACCTGATCTTTAATTATTCCAACTCCTTAGAAAATTGCTTAGAAAAAAAATTAAATGATAAAATGAATATGTAGTTCACTGTCATTTAATGAGAAGATTCCACTCATTGGAATGACGCTCTGACCTACACTGGTTATTGTAACTATTAAGACACATTGTACAAGAGAAGGTCAAACGAGGAGGAACTCCAACTCAGTCTCCATTAGCGGTGTCTGCAAAAGGAAAATAAAGTAAGGTTGATTTAAAAAAAAAACAAAAACAGTGTGCTAAGACAAAAAACATATAAGAGGTATCCTCTGGCCTGTCCTCCAATGGACATTTGGACAGGAACAAAATAACAGTGCCAATAGAGGTAAAGGACAAAGAGTATGGGACAGTCACAGCATTGAAAATATGGACTCACTAGTTATTTATTTGTAAGGCCTCAGATTCATAGTTCTTGCAGATCTCTTTGGAACTTTCTGCTCTGTGACCCTGGGTGAGGGTTTCTCGGTTTGTGTTGAACCCTCCTGTCTCTGACCTTGTCAGGAAATGGGGCTGATCATGTGCAATGCTGGGTTTACTGAAGCACTCCAGGTTGGGATGGAAACCTGTCAATGGGATGCGGTACTAAAATACTACTGTATACTTGAGATATTGCTTTACAAGGCCAGAAACCAGGCCTTGCTTCAGTATATGGCCAGAGTTCTCTCCCTGGCTGCTTTCTGGCAGTGGTGATAAAATTCCACCGAGTATCTATTTGAAAAGTTACACATTCATTCACCATCAGAATTTCAAAGCAGTTGACATTTAGACCTCTGAATGGGGATTGTTTCAGAATGGACCATGTAAGGGGGGAAATGGGGATGATTCCAGAGAAGGCAGAATCGAGTCTCTCAGATTGGAAACTAATTTTAGTCATCCTGCACATGCTCATCCCTGTCACACCCCTCTGTATCTCTCCTCTCAAGGAATGGTTTGCTCATGCGGCAGGCAGTGTCTGATAGCATTTATGTCATCTTCATGATGCTCTTCCAGAATGTGATGTGTTGGAAGAACTTAGCATTGTCCTTTGGTACCCATGACTTATGAGAATGACTTGTATCACTCCATTGCCCAAAGAGTAGTGATAGATGTCAGGATTCTGAGATAGCTGCAGAGGCAGATGCCAGCACACATTTCCAAGAGAACATATAGGGTGGGGGATTTCAAGGACAGAACTTTGGGAAAGAGTATTCATCACAAGATGGGGTCAAGTGGTTCACGCATTGGCATTTATCAGCTGATGATTATGGTTGGGAAACCTTAGAGGTAGCCTACCAGACAGATCCCTTCCACCCAAAGACTTCCTGACCCTTAGACGCAATGGAATTCTTTCTGGAATGTATTAGTCAGGGCCGGACTTATTCATATTTCATATTTCTATTGCTATTTTTGTACGTCAGAGGTGGTAGAATATTGGTAAGTTCAGGTGGATCCGCCTGATACACGCTCTGCTCGCTAGAGGAGTTTATGTTGATTACCATCAGAGTTAAGAAGACTGAATTCCTTGTTAAGAATGTAAGGAAAGGGACATTGTGCCCAAGGCAGGAGGGGCCAGGTCTGCAGGTTTTGTTTATTTAAGCCAGAATTATACATTTTTTTCCTAATTGAGTACTTAATTAGAGGGCCTTCTACATACAAGATGATTAATAAATATTAGAATAATGATTGCTTATGTACAAAGTATCTGAATTAAAAGTTTGTACTACTCTTAATCACCTCGTTTTCCTTGGTTATAAAATTCCCTTTATGACACCAAGATCAAGTTGACACAATCATTTCCAAAACCAAATGCACAGCAAATACTTGTGATTTTTGTTGACTTGGTTTGGTTTGGTTTGGGAATCAGATCTATCATATATAAATAATTTGACTGCAAACCTGTGATTCTGAATGGGAAATAAGGTAGTACAAACCACGGAGTGGGAAGGGGTGTTAAGGTTGAGGGCTTTGGTTATACCTTTGCTGTTCTTCAAAAATGAAAAGATAGTGTCACGCACCTGTGGTCCCAGCTACTCAAGAGGATGAGGCAGGAAGATCACAAGAGCCCAGGAGTTTGAAGCCAGTCTGGGCAACAGTAAGACTTCACATTGGGGAAAGAGAGGAAGAAGAAGAAGGAGGAGAAGGAGAAGGAAAGAGGGAGGAAGGGAGAGAGAGAGAAAATAAGAGAAAGAAAGGAAAAAGAAAAGAAATCTCACATTAGAAATAGAAGAATCTAGAAAGAAGGATCTAGAAGTTGCAAAGTTCTCTCTCCAGTCAGGGATGAGAGCAAAATGAGAAGCTGAAACATCTGTGGTTTCCAAACCTAACCCACTAAACAACACCCCTGCCGGTCTCAAAGTCATCCGCAAATACAAATGTAACTTTGGTCTCTGGTTTGGGTCCAGAGGAGACAGTTCAGAGATGGTTGCTTTGACATGTAGTCAATGGATGGACTCTCAAGCAAACTCCACTAAGAAACAGACTTGATAAATGTGAATGTGCATTTAAAATATAAATTTAAAGGGTGTTTGCAATGCTATAGAGACAGAAAGTAATTAGTGGTTTCCAGAAGATGGGTTGGGGAGATGAGGATAGGGAAAGAGACTATGGTGGGTGAGGGATGAGGTTTCTTTTTGTGGTGTTGAAAAGTCCTAAAATTTACTGTGGTGATGGCTGCACAACTCTGTTAATATGCCAAAAGTCATTGAATTATGTTCTAGAAATAGTGATTTGTATTGGATATACATTATATAAGATGTAATATATGTATTTGATATATACCATATCTCAATTAAATTTTTAAGAAGGTAAAAGAAATTTATTTTAAAAACTTCTAATCCTACCCTGAGCATATATAGCCTGTGTAAGCATTTTATTGCATAACCCTCTGACTTTTTTTCACGCTATAGGAACTGTTTAGTAAACTACTTTTTAAATGTAACAAAATAATCTGAATATTTTTGATGCTAATGTATATTTATATAATTTTTATTAAACTACTGGATCATTTTCCATTTATGTGTATCTACCAAGATTTGTTCAATCTCTTGTTATTAAATATTTAAACTGCTTCTTTCTCTCTTTTGTTTAACTACTGAAATACCTAGAAAAGAAAAATTAGCAAGGAGAATCCCTGATAAACAGACTAAATGAACCCAAAACTTGTCAGTAGTACAAGTAAAAGGATTGACCCTTTCGTTCCTTAGAACGAAAGGCCTGCATTAGAGGTGACATAATCTATCTCTAGCAGAGCTAAGATTTGAACTCAGGTCCCTACAAGTACATAGTACCTCTGCTATACCACCTTGGCCTCCCACTTAAATCTTCTATGATACCTGCTACTGCCTTTACAACTACCCAGCATGAAAACCCCTCTCCTTGTCTACTTGTGGAGTGAGCTTGATGGAAATTTGGACTGAGACAAAATCCTCATTTTCCACTACCACTTGCAGTTAGAGATTAGAAGGCAGCTTTCTGGGGGCTGGGGATGTGGCTCAAGCGGTAGCGCGCTTGCCTGGCATGCGTGCGGCTCGGGTTGGATCCTCAGCACCACATACAGGCAAAGATGTTGTGTCCACCAATAACTAGAAAATAAATATTAAAAATAAATAAATAAATAAATAAAAGACAGTGGAGAAATGCCTTAAAAAAAAAAAAAAAAGAAGAAGGCAGCTTTCTGTTCATGAAATGCACCCTAAGGAATGCATCCGAATAGGTTTAGTAAAAGTGTGCTTTTTTTTTTTTTTTTTTTGGATTTTTCAGTTTCTATCTTATTTATAATTTTTTTTTTATTAGAGAAGTCACCAAGAATAATACTTTGTGCTTCTTTGTGGCTATTGTCTTTCTGTCTTTTTCATGTCAGAGCTGCACTTCAGGAGTCTATTGTAAAGATGGAGAAGCTGATCTTTGGTCATTTAATCCAGGTCTCTTTCTACTAATAGATTATCCAAGGAATGGATAGGATGTCTGCCAGGGTATCTGTGATCAGTGTAAGCCAGGATCAGGAGTCAAGCACTTCACTCTTTGCTTCTGAAAACATGCTGCCCTCCCACCACCACTGTAAAACCCAGGAATCTGGGCATCTCTGCCTGGTGTCTTACAGATGGCTGCCAGGGGACACTCTGCTGCCTCACTCTGGCACTCTGTATAAAGTTCAGAAATGAGCACAAGATGTGCTATCAACTTTTAGCTTATTTAAAAACTCAGTTTTAAGTCAGGGTGAAAGGTTAAAGGAAAACAGATGGGAGAGTTTAAAAAAGAAAAATGGATTTTATTTTTTTTTAAAAAAATGAGACCCAGTGAAGCAAGACTTCCCAACCCTCTCCACATTCCTCCCTGTGGCCCATCCCCGACTCACTGCCCAGAGGAGGATCACACCCCTTCCATCACAGTGAATCAGCCGCCTTGACATGTGCTGGGTTCTGCTTCTCTTTCCAGCCTTTCAGCACCAAATATTGGACACACATTCCTTTAGAGTCCGCAGCAGCCGCTGTCCCCTGCAACAAGTGGCCGCATATTGCTGATGCACACCACAGTCCACTGAGAGCTGTGGAATGGGTTATCACAGATCAAATTCCTAAGGCAGACACTTCCTCTTTTATCAGGGAATCGGGGGTTTTTATGAGGGCCGGGTGGATGGAAGCCCTTGCAGTGCACCAGCTGTCCCAGTGAGCATGACTTCCCAGCAATGCTATCTGAGAGTGAGTTCTCATCTGTGCTAATAGTGGGTGCTTCCAAAGAGGGAGTCCCTACAAGTATGGAATCACACATGCATTTACCCCCACATCCGACCTGATACAGTGAGATGATGAACAAGGCCAGTCCTTGTGCTGGAGGAATGTGGGGTGGACAATGTGAGAAATGTGCAGAGTGTCCTGGGATCCTCAGCTGCCTGATTGAAAGAGGATGAGGGATTATCAGGTTTGACAAACACTCATTGTGGTAAGATTTTGTGGCATGACCCTGCATGAACAGGTTTTGCAGCCAGAATTAGAACTCAGAGCTGATTCCCCAGTCTACACTCCCCAATGTCCCCTATGTGGACTCAAAGAAGGCAGAACAAACCACAAAGACATTGTCTACAGGGTCTTTATTAACAAATTGCTCCTGTCATTTCTGGGTCAGGTCATTGCATTTGTTGAGGCTGTCTTTGAGCAAAGATTATCTACTTGGAAATACCTATTGGTGCAGAACTTCCAGGATACCATTTCCCAGATTTAGTCACTTCAATTCCAAGCCAGTTGAAATAGTCGCCATTAAGAACATTCCAATAATATAGTGTTACAGTGGAAGAGTTCTCCTTTCTTTGTCTTGAAAAATATATATCTATCTGTTCTTTCTAGTCTCTTTCCTTCCCTTTCTGAGCAATTTGATAACAATTCTAAATCCACTAGGTGTGGCACAGCAAAGTAGGTGCCTTTGCCAAGGAGATAGAGTGAGGGTGGGAAACAGCGTAGCCCAAAGCAGGGTGTCAAGTCTGAGCAGGTGATGAGGGTGTCATATGGTGGGAGGGGATAATGGCCATGGTGGCAACCAGAGCCTGAAGGACTTCCACATAGGAAAAGAGATGCTGATGGAAATGGGGGATTGGCTGCATGTTGTCTGATTGATCAAATACGTAAACAAATTAAGGACAATGGGAACCAGATTCCTCATTGTCAGAAAAGTGAGCTGCAAATATGGAAAGTAAGAAACTAAAATGGGTTATGGCATTAAATTCAAATTAGAGGTATTAGTATGAACTATGGGGATTTGGTAAATATATAGACATGAATAATAAGTAATAAATTGATAACATATCAATACATTAATATATAATATGGTTCCTTTGCATCTAAATTTATCTCTCTATATTTCTAACTACACATGAATGTGTGTAAGTCTGTGTGTATAGATAATATATACAGTATATATTATATAAAACACATACAATATATTATATATACATTATATATTACATATACCCTATATGCATATATATTACATATATGTTTTAGTCAGCTTTTTCACTGCTGTGACTAAAGGATCTTACCAGCACAACTGTAGGGGAGGAAAAGTTTATTTGAGGGCTCAAGGTTGCAAAGGTCTTAGTCCAGAGAAGGCTGGCTCCATTCCTTGGGACTTGAGGTGAGGCAGAACATCATGGTGGAAGAGTGTGTCAGAGGGAAGCAGCTCATATCAGGAAGCAGAGTTTTCAGTGGACACAACATCTTTATTTTATTTGTATGTGGTGTTGAGGATCGAACCCAGTGCCCCTCGCATGCCAGGTGAGCGCCATACCGCTGGAGCCACATCCCCAGCCCTAGACTCCACTCTTCAGATACAAATACATACATCAAAGTCACGCCCCAGTGCCCACCTCCTCCAGCCACACCCTACCACTTCCATTACTACTCAGTTAATCCTTATCAGGGGATTAATTCACTGATTGTGTTAACACTCTCACAATCCAATCATTTCTCCTCTGAGCCTTCTTGCATTGTCTTACATGTGGGCTTTGGGGGGGACACCTCACATCCAAACCCTAACAATATACTATATGTGTTTGTGTGTGTGTGTGTGTGTGTATATATATATATATATATATATATATATATATATAGAGAGAGAGAGAGAGAGAGAGAGAGAGAGAGAGAGAGCTAGGGAATGTGTATATATGTACCACTGAGAAGGTCTGAGAACAAAGACACCCCAATAGGAATCAGCACATCTAGAGCCCATATTTGACTTCTGAATACCATTTTATAGCAAAAGGGGCAAGGATTACTGAAAGAGATGGCTGGTTTCAGGATTAAAGCAGGGAAATCACAAGATGAGCCTATAATGTCTTGTTGGGTATATTAATAATGGAGTATGTCAAAAAGATGCAGAAGCCAATTTGAAGCATTTCCTCTGGCAAAATAAGGGACAATTTGAGCATCAAAATAAATAATGACAGTAATGGATTACAACATATAATAGGGTTTGGAGAGTCCATACAGATATATATATATACATACACATATATAAATATGAATAAATTGACTAATGAGAAATGGAATATTTACATAGTTTCCAAGTATCTCTCAACAAAATTCTAATTACATATAAGGGGGAAAGGAGTCCCCACTGGGGAAAATCCTGCCAGAAGCCACCTCATCCAAGTAAGCAACATCAGTCATGGAACAAAACCAAACTGCACATCCCCTGAGGGGAAGCAACTCAGAGGACCCAGCATCTCTCCAGTGATGCTCCTGACAGCAGTGAACCAACTGAATGGCGATCTGAGTCCAGCCATGAAGAAACACCACATGGATTGAAGGATACTCCACAAAACAACTGGCTTGTAATCTACGAACAGGTCAAGTCATTAAAATAAAACACAGGGTGTGTTTTCCAAACTGTGAGGAATCAAAAAGCCAGACAAGCAAGTGCAACTCAGAATTCTAAACTGGATTCCTTTCCTACAAAGGACATTAATAGGATCATTGGAAAATTTGGTTGAGGCCTTAAGGATTATACGGCAGCAGTGTACCAACATTCATTTGCAGATTGTGTTAGTTGAATTGTGGTTATATACAGAAACATCCTGGTTTGTAAGAAGTGCAAATAAGAATTCAGGGGTAATGGGTATCTATGTGGCAATTGTCACTCAATTATCTGAGGAAAATAAAGTTCTTCTCCTCTGACTTGCAACTTTTGTGTAAGTTTGTAATTGTGTCAAAATTAATTTTAAATATAAATATAGAACTGTTATGCATTTGTTGACAAAATGTACAATGCTAACCAATTCTTTGTTAATATTGGCTTGTGAACACTTTGTTCTCACCAACTGATATTATTAAAATGGGATCTTAATTTATTTTATCAATAGTGTGTTCTTATTTTAAACAATAAAATCCCTTAATTGACAAGTCTTTGGCCTCTACCCTTGTAACAGAGACATGAGGAGTGATGACATTAGATTGACCAGTATGCTGTTTAGATTTTTCAATCGATCCTCAATAGAAGTGAACTACTTCTGCTCTTTGGTTTGTCTTAATGTCAGTAAGCAAGTTGAATAGTCCTGGTGTCCTTGTCTGTGTAGGAAGAAGTTGGAGCTCTTACTGGTCCCCTGAGAATCTTTTTCTTTTGGGGGGGATACCAGGGATTTAACTTAGGGGCACTTGACCACTGAGACACATTCCCAGCCCTATTTAATTTTTTATATAGAGACAGGCTCTCATTTAGTGCCTTGCTTTTGCTGAGGCTGGCTTTGAACTGCCTTAGCCTCCTGAGCTGCTGGGATATCATGTGTGTGCTACCATATCCGGCTGAGAATCTTTTTCTTAAAGGCAGTTGCCATGGAAATCTGTGGTGTGGATGTGTGTGTAAATGTGTACATGGGCACATATGTGCTTGGTAGCAGTGGACAGAAAGGGGTAGTGTGGGGGCCCAACAGAGACAGACACTTGATAAATTCTTCTCATTTAAACATCCTAACCTTCTAAAATTTCTTTTTTTTAGAGTGAGGCCTGAATTCCCAACACACAAGATATAAAGCAGCTCTCTCAGACTCAATTTCCGAATTTTAAAATACAGTATTATAATTTCATAATACTGCATAAAATGGGTAATAGAACCAATTATGAAATTATATTTTGAGCAAGTTGCAAAATTTGTGTGAGTGTTCCTCATCCTTAAATTAATAATAATTATAATGAGAATTAAATGAGGAGACATATGGCAAGAGGTTAGCCAGGAGTTGGATTTATGGGGAACATATAATATGTTATGATTATCATTTGGTTTGAAAGGAGGCACAGAAACAATAGCTATGTGACCTTTAATAAGTTACTTAACCTCTCTAATTCTCTCTTTTTCAAACAAAACACGTATTTAATATTCTAGTGAAAGTTGTCATTCTTTGCAGATGAGGGGAGGTTACACTGGTGGCTTTAGTAGCCAGGAGTCGAGGATGCGATGGAGGGTCTTCCTCACTACTGCTCTCCCCTTGGCTTTCTGGGTTAGCTCCTTAGAAAGGAAAGGGCCAGCAGTGAGTGCGGCAAGTGACTGAAATTAACTGACCTGGGTAAAGAGGTGTGAGCCACTGCATCAAGCCGGGCAGAGACAAATGTAGTATTTGAGATGAAGAATATGGGGAGCAGATTCTGCAGTGATTCCTGACCCCAGGAGACAGCATCAATCAGAACTCCTGCCATCCCAGCTCCAGCCCCCAAGGGCTCCCTGAGGAGCTGGATGGGAAGCTCAGTGAGAGGAGCAGCTCAGGTAGACAGCACCCGTGGATGTTGACGGGTGGCAAAGAGCACCCCCAACCAAAGCAGGCGCTGATCAACCCTGAGTGTTTCTGAGGTGCTGGGCATTGTATCTCCCAGAAGCCCAGAACGTTTTCAGCCATACATTGCAGTTCCTGTTTGGAATCATTGGGGCAGTTTGCTCTAGAAGGACAAGGAGAGTTGGAGGAGGCACGATCTCTGAGTGTAATGCATCCCAAGCAGCAGCCCTACAGACATAGATCCGATCTTTTCTTTTTAAAAGATAGTTTTTTCCTAGAAGGTGGGAATAAACATCTTCCTAACTCCCCAGGATGATCACTGAGTTCTATGAATTTAAGAAGTTATCAAAGACAAAAGGACAGTTGTAAAGTGTATGTGAGATAGATGATACAGAGATAAGTAGATAAACATCTGATCTAAGCCCAGCCACCTCTCCCCTCTGCAAGCCTCCAGAGTTACAGCTCCTCCCCTCCAAAGAAGAGCCCCAATATGCCTTTATAAGGTAACACTGAGATTCTAATTCCTCTTCTTAAAGCTACAGGAAATTGAAACAGCAGGTGCCCAAGGGGTATGGCCCAGGTCATATTTCCACAGTGACTCAGCAAGAGTCATTGTGGAAAGCAGGCCCCAGGAGGGTGTTCATTCTTCAGCAGCCAAGTCTGCAACAGAGGGGCTGCCCGGTGATGCTCCATGATGAGATGCCAGGAGCTGCCCATGCTTGTCCCGCGTATGCTTTCCAGCTGGGCTTGTCTACCAGGGCCACAAAATAATAAGCCCCAGTCCTTAGAGGCCCTTCAGTGGCTTCTTGTGTGTGTCTCAGGAAGAACCAGGAGCGGTGTTGGGGGCATGCCTTTGTCATCCTGTCCACCAACCCACCCAATTGTTCCCAGAAGGTCCAGCCAGCCTGAAAGCCCACTGGTTTCCCACTTGATCCCTGTTGCCACCTTATCCTTGAACCTGGTTTGCTCCTGTTTTCCCAGCTCTGACTAATGAAAAAAATGACCGTCCTGGTAAAGGCAATGAATTAGAAAGGAAGCCTGGGGTCCCAGCTATTAGAAGTGAGATGAAGATGATGCTGTTGACAGGAAAGATAGATGTGGGAGATACTCAATCGGAAAAATGCACAGGCTTGGTGGCCACTTAAGTAGTGGGGAGGCACAGAGACAGGGACTCTGAGATTTTGAACATAGGGATGATGGTCCTGCACACATTTTCCTGCTTTTGCTTTGGATTTTAGTTTCTACCGGTTTCTTTTTTCTCTTCAGTTAGTCTAGAATAGGGAAATTTCTGCAAAGGGTGGGGGGGTGGGCATGGCCTCTGTGTCCTCCCCATCTGGCTGTGTGTCCTAAAGAAGTTATCTTGTCTCTCTGGGCTTCACTTTGTCAGCTATGAAATGGGGGGAAAAAATCACTTTCATCTACTCCAGGGAAATTATGTCAATGAAATATTTGTAAGTTGTGCACAGCAAGGGTAAGATTACCTGCAGATAACTACAACCCATTCTGTCCAGCGAATCCCTCCTCCTCTCCCTTGGTACATTACTTGGGCTCTTAAAGAGCTTCAAAAGGGCCTGAGCTTCACCGTCTGGCCTCCTACACCCACCTTGTGGCTGCTTTGTGAACAGCATTCTACGGTTAAGGGTGGTAAACAATAAAGGGAAAATGACTTGGCAAATGTACAGAGTGGTTTGTTAATGCTCATTACTTTTTCAACCAAAAGCCCCTGATAATATGGTTTTAAAACTCATATGGAAGGATAAATGAACAGGAAAGATAAGACAAATTTGAAACATAAAAAAGCAGAGGAGGAGGTGGGAGTTGTGTCTTAGTGGTAGAACGCTCAACTGGCATGCGTGAGGCACTGGGTTCGATCCTCAGCTCCACATAAAAATAAATAAAGTAAAGGTACTTTGTACATCTACAGCTAAAGAAAAAAATATTTCAAAAAAAGCAGGGGAGGAAAAACATTAGAAAGCTATGGCTTAAAACATTGTAGTATTATCACAAAAAATAGACATAAGGATAATATGAAACAATTAGAATATGAAACAAATAATATGAATAATACATAAACAATAAATAAAATATAAACAAAATAATAGGAAACAAATAGAATCAAATATGAGTATATAATAATCAAACATACAACAAAGGAGACATTCCAAGTCAATTGTAAGAAATGAATAAATAGTATTGAAATAACAGGCTGTCCATTAAAATCTATATTATACAGTTAAAAACCTAAATTATAAACAAATTAAGATCAAAACTTTAAAACTATAACCATATAATATTAAAGAAAAATGTTTGGCGAATAGGAATGGCTTTTTTAGTGAAAAATAGTAGTCTTAAATAAAATGATTGAAATTGATATAATTCATTATATCATAACAGGAAAATTCTGTGCAATAAAAACTGCAAATGAAATTTTTAACAAAGAAACAGTATACAAAGAAATTCCTATAAATTAAATTTTTAGATGACCCATTTTAAAAGGAACAAAGTATAAAAATAAGCAATTCACAACAAAAATGGAAAAGTTCAGTAACTTTATTTTTGAAAGATGCAAATTTTCACTAGCAATCAGAAAATGCAAAGTAAAACAACAATGCCATTTACATCAATCTGGCTGAAAATGTTTAACTGTGAGGTCTGGGGAAAAGGACACTCATTTTCTGCTGACAAGTAGGGGAATTCCTTAGCAAACTGTATCTTTACTATGCAATTCCTGCAAACAAATGCAGAAGAATAAAATGGACCTCAATGTATGATATATACAATCTCCAAACATACTGAGTGAAAACAGGTTGAAATAAAATCTATGCAATATGATCCTACTCATGCAAAACATAGAAACACTACAGTTTTTGTGTAATATGTGTGGGCATGAGTGTATGTTCCTGGGTGTACATGCATTGAACAAGGAATTCTGTTACTTGCCAAAGAAACCCTACTGGTTACCTTTGAAGAGATGATTGGGATTTAGGTACTGGTCAAAAGGGATGTTGGCCTTATCATTTAGGCTCTCATGTTACGGTACATGATTTGTGTAATTAGAAGTTTATTTAAAGACAAGAGTAGTGGATGCGACAGGTAACATTTCAGAGGTAACTATACATGCTCTTGGCCTTATGACCTTCCCATGTCCCATCAGCTTTCAAATGTCAGAGCCAATATCCAAAGCTATACAGTATGATGAGATCCAAGCTCAAGCCTGTGACCACTATCCAACACTCCTCTGATTAATTAATTCTTACAATAATTCCATTAGTCAATATGACAGGTACTCCCATTATAAAGAATGAGGAAGCTGGGGTTTATATAAGAACTGTCAATTGCATATGATAGGAAGGAAGGAGGGATGAAAAGAAATATGGTCTTATGGAAAAATATCTGCTCTCATCAATAATCAAAGAAGTAAAATTAAAACAAAGATGAATTATAAATACTATTAACCATTAGGGAAATGCCAATCAAAACTATAATGAGATTCCATCTCACTCCAATTAAAATGGCTATTATTTAAAAAAACACACAAAAAATGAACAAATGTGGAGGAAAATGAAGCTTTATACACTATTGTTGGAAATGTCAATTAATATAGCCACTGTGGAAAACAGTTTGGAGGTATGTATCCAAAGAAAATAAAGTCAGCATACAAAAGAGATACTTGCATGCTCTTCTTTATTGCAGCACCATTCACAATAGTCAAGGTATGAAATCAGCCTTTGTGTTTATCAACAGATGAGTGCATAAAGAAAATATGGCATACATACACAATGGAGTATTATTCTCAACATAAAGAAGATGAAATTCTGTTATTTGAAGGAAAATGGATGGAACTGGAGGATATCGTGTTAAGTAAAATGAACCAGACATAGAAAAACAAGTATTTCTCACATATGTGGAAACTCAGAAAGACAGAAGACCTAAAAGTAAAAAGAGGGACTTTTAGGGACTAGAAATGAGTCTATGGGGAGAGGGAGGGAGAGGAAGATCTAGCAAGGGTAGATGGACATCATCAATGCATGAAGTCTACATGTGAGAAAATATCAGAGTCAATCCCATTAATTTGTACAATTAATATGTGTTTGTAATTATAATTTTTTAAAAAGAAAAAAATGAGATATGGTACCCTACCTACTAAATTACAAAATTGAAAAAATAAAAGATAAAAGTTGTTACTATAAATTGTGTATACCTCACACATTATGAATGGAAGTGAAAATTAACACAATACTTCAGAAAGCAGTTTGGCAGTAAATGATGCACATGTATCATAGCATCTAAATATTTTGACTTGGGTCTACTTTGGGGAGTCTCTCTCTCCCTCTTTTAAGGGAACACATTTTTATTATTTTTAGATATACATGACAATAGAGTATATTTTACATATTATACATACCTGGGAGTCTCTCTTAAGAAAAAATGTAAAAAAATAACATTGTTTGCACACAAAGCTGTTCATTGAATTATTATACATCTGATTAGAAAAAGTAACCTGTTTTATACCAGAATATGAATGAATAATTGAAATGTATAAAAATAAAAATTCCAGAACATAGTCACTTGTAGAAGTTATGTATGGGAAAATATGGGAGAGACTATGCAAGAATATCATAGCATCATGAAAGTCAACTGAAATTTCAAGATACTTAGTAATGTGGTTCTGTTTAAGTTTTTATTTTTAAAAGGGCAAAATGTCTTGATGATGCTCATCTGCCAGCCACTCTCTGTGCCTAGGCCGTAGTTTTTGCCTTGAAGAGTCATAGCTGGGAAATCCCAAGGTCATACAATAGGTTTCTTCCTGCTCTCTTGGGATGTGACAGTGGCAGGCAATAACATACCCAGGGCACCCAGGAGCTCATGTCACTGCCCCTGTGCCCACCTCAGGGAGGAACGTCCACATCCCTGCCATGCAGTCTGACATTCTTCCTCAGCCTGGCCTGTCTGCTGGCGGCTGCAGTCTTTGACACTTGGTTAATCTGCAGAGAAGTTTGAAGCCAAAGCCTCCGATCGGGTTGCTCTGCTGTCTAGGTTGAGGATTAACACCTCTATTGGCTGAATGTAGAAAATGGCTCAGAAATCCCCCCTTGACAAGCTCTTGCTTTATCAAGAAACCACTTCGATCTCACCCACTTAGCGATTCACAGCAGTGCCTGTGTTCACTGAAACCAGGTGGATGCAGAGTCTTCCCCTTCAGCGCAGTGTCAGGAGACCAGGCAGCAGTAACTCAACGCCCACTCCACCTCCCAGTGCCCCAGGGCTTTGGATGAATCTTCAGACCCCTCGTCACAGCCCTCAGCACCTGGAGAGATGGGTCCTCACACTTCATGCTTACCACTTTCAACCCATTCTCCACACGAAGCTAGAAATGGTTTTGGAGAGACCCTGTGGTGGCCTCCCCTTGCAGACAAAAAACACCTGCTGCCCCAGCCTAGAAGGCTCTGTCCAGCCTGGCCCTGCTGCCTCTCCAGCAGAGCATTTGCACTTGTCCCAACCTCTGCCATGGACCCTTTCTTCCCCTTCCCCTTGAGTGACCAACTCATCCTGGTTCACCTGCCACTCTCCTTTTAGCAGTGGAAGTCCCACATCTGGGAAACCTCCCAGCACAGGGCAAACCAAAATGGCTGATCAGGGTCCATCACCCCAAACACACTTCCAGCTGGCCACGCTTGTGCTTCTGGAAAGACCCAAAGCCATTTCTCAGAGAGGCCCAGTTTCTCTCTGGTAATCTCTTCCCCTCATCTACATTGGGTCCTGCTATTCTCCCACATGATGCTCTTTTCTTCTCTTTGAGGACACTTTTGATTAACTTATTACTTTGTTCACGATTTTTATTATCTCCCAAGGACTATGCATTGGGTTATGGATTGGGGATAAAGCAGGAAACAAAGTAGACAAGGTCCCTATTTTGGGGGACGGTATATACTAGGGAAATAAACAGGTAAAACTCATAGTAGGTCACACTGTGGTCAGTGGGATAGAGAGAAATAAAGCAAGGGACAGGGATTGAAATATCAGAGGTGGGAACCCAGTTTGCAATCTTATATAGAGTGCCCAGAGAAGGCTTAATTGACGTTACATTTTGATAAACACCTAAAAGATGAGAAAGTTAGGAACCAGGATTCCTGAGGGAAAATGTTCCAGACAGATGGAACAAAATATGCAAAGGCCCTGAGCAGAGTACAGCCAAACAGGGAGAGTGGCAGGAGCTGGGGTGAGTGGAGAAACAGCAGGGGGTGAAGGCAGAGAGGTACTGGGAGTCTGACCCCATAGGGATTTGTATATGTTGTGGCACATGTGGCTTTGATGCTGAATGAGACTGGAATCAATAGCTTGTTTAGATCAGAAAAGCAAAATGATCGCCTCATGGTCTCTAGCAAGCACCTGTTAGGAGCCTTCAAAATATTCTGAGTAAGAGATGGAGGTGGATTAAACAGGGGTAGAGTTGATGAGAAATTATTTAAAGCAGTGTGTATTTTGAAGGTAGAGCTATGAAGATTATGTGATCCATTTGGGTGGGAAAAAGTGTCAGGAGGACCCCAGTGTTATAGGCCTGAGTGAGTGGAGATCCATTCATCAAGATGGGGAAGACTGAGGGGCAGCAGGTTTGGAAAAGAAAAAAACAAGTTCAGTTTTAAACATGCTGCTGTTCAGATATTTTGCTATCAAGTAGAAAGACACATGGGTCTGGAAGTCAAGAAAGACACTTGGGCCAGGCACAGTGGTGCCCACCTGTAGACCCAGTGGCTCAGGAGGACCACGAGTTTGAAGCCAGCCTCAGCAATGGTGAGGCAACTAAACTCACTGAGACTCTGTTTCTAAATAAAATTCAAAATAGGACTGAGCATGTGGCTCAGTGGTTGAGTGCCCCTGAGTTCAATCCCTGGTACGAAAGAATGAAAGAAAGAGAGACCCCTAGGCTGAAGTATAAACATGGGAGCTGTCAGAGTAAAAATCATACTTAAAGCCATGATACTGGGTGGAATCTAAGTGAGCTAAACATAGAGAAATGGAAAGGCCCAAGGGCTAAGGTCTAGGACATTCCTCTGGTTGGAGTCTGGGAAGATGAAAAGGAAAAAGAATGGTGAGAAAAATAGGAGCAAAGTCAAGCAAGGGTGGAATCCTGGAGGCCCGTTGAAAGGTTGGAGGGGGTCAATGGCACCCAATGCTGCTGGTTTGAGAAGTAAGAGGAGGGCTGAGAATTGGCCACTGCCTTGAGTGTTGAGGTCTCTAGCTGTGGGAAGGCCAGTGGAGTGTCTGGGGGTGAGCTAAGTGAAGAGGGCTCCAGGGAGATGAGGAAGAGATAGTGTGGACCACTCTTCCCAGGGATTTGGTTAAAGATGGAAAGAGAGGAAAGGGGCAGTGCTTGGGGTAGAAAGTGCTGTCAGGAGAGGAATTTTTATTTTATCTCTGTCATTATTCTATTTTATTTTGTTTGAATGTGGGAGATGTGACAGCATGTGTTTTTTGCTCACAGGATTAGTCCTGAAGAGAAGTGAAAACAGATAATGCAATGGGGACACAGGTGTGTGTGTATCGGGAATGGGATCTAGAACCAAAGCAGGGGTGAACCTGAGCTACGAACAGAAAGCACCAGTCCTTAGGAGTGGGAGAGCTGTTGAAGTCCACATGCACAGGGGCTGGTAGGTGGGTACACTTGGTGGCGAGAGGCCTAGAAGTTCTTTTCAGAGAGCTTCCCTGGTCTGGGTGGAATAAGGGACAAGGTCTATCGATCAGTGTGCAATTCTGAACAGGAAATATTCTCAAGCAAAGAGAAGTTTAATGGAAGGAATTCGTTGCACGTTGTTGAAAGAGCTAAAGCAGCCAATGGAAAGAAGAGGTGTCACCTGTACGGGGACCACTGATTTGCTGGTGGAGCTGCTGCTATAATGAAGAGGAACCATCCCCTCCGGAGGTGCTGGAAATGCTGAGGGGGCCTCTAGTTGTGTGCAGCGGCTTCCCTTGACAGGGCCAGAATCAAAATATTGCCTGGCTTTTCCTGCTTTCTAATCTGCATCTGTGCCTCCCGTTGGTGACATCCCACTGGAAAGCCACTGGCCACAGTCTGGAAAAATCTAGTTTTGAGACTTCCTGCCACCTGCAGCAACAAGAAGACTATTGGAGGGCCTGCAATGGAGTCAAGGACACAAGCCACCCAAGGTCATGATCTGAGAGTGAGGATGGGATGGATATTGGAGGTTGGGACCAAAAGGCACCTGGTAGTTTTCTGGCAGAGTGAGCATATGATTGTTTGGACTTGAGGAATATGACACAACTGCCTGTGACTTTTAAGGTCACCCTAGAAGTAAGAGGATGTGAGTTTAAAGTTAGGACATTCAGCATGACTCTGATCCAGTCACCAAGTAGGCAGAAATGTGGGTTTAATCAAGAGAGTTCACTGAAACAAGAACGAGGCAAGGAAGTTGCAGATATTTTGGGGATTATGATATAATAATATGCATAATGTACAATAATTGACCATGGAACCTAAACTGGGTGAAGAAGGAAGTGAAGATGGGGAGTAGGGGTAGCTATCCCATGTTTATATAGTAAGTTCCTCTCTCCTCCACAAATTCAAGGACCAAAATCTACCTAATCCACCACTATATTCATAACACCTAGACTTCTACCCAGAACTAAGAAACCAACAGATATTAATATTTGTTAAAATGAAATGAACTGGGGGCTGGGATTGTGGCTCAGCGGTAGAGCACTCACCTAGCATGTGCAAGGCCCTGGGTTCAATTCTCAGCATCACATAAAAATAAATAAATAAAATAAAGATATTTTGTCCAACTACAATTGAAAGATAAATATTTAAAAAAAAAATGAAACAGGATCAATTAGAAAGGGAAAAAGAAAGAAAGGAAGGAAAGCCAGAAAGCAAAAGCAAGTTTTATGTCACTGCAGACAGAGGGTAGGGCAGGCCGTGTAGGACCTAGAAGACTCCAGCCAGAAGGGAAAGGAAAGAAACTAAAGGCTGGTTGTAATTATTTTTTAGTCAATAAAATTCAAAGTTCAAGTTCAATATGAGCAGCTGTTACAATTCCCAATATAAGTTAGAGGAACCAACGGGAATATGGTTGCATCAGAACAGGCTGGAGCCTTCTAGGTGCCGAGGAGACAGCATTGACGCCAGGGCAAAATGAATGAAGTCTGACCCAAAGTCTAGGCTCAAGGTTAGAAACCGAATGTGGATAGGCGAAACAAACAAACAAAAACCCACTTTCTCTCCCACCAACCCCACCAACTCCAAACCTACACCCAGCCCCAGGGGAACCTGAATGGGCTGAAAGGTGAGGAAGAGCCAGACTGGAGCTTCAAGCAAGGACTTATCCCTGGGAGGGTCCAGGCCTGGACAAAATCACAAAATCATGAAGTCGATAATGTTGTTTCAAGAATTAGTTTTTTTTTTTTTTTTTTTTTTTTGGTACTGGGGATTGAACTCAGGGGCACTCAACCACTGAGCCACATCCCCAGCCCTATTTTGAATTTTACTTAGAGACAGGGTCTTGCCATTGTTGAGAGTGGCTTTGAACTCCTGATCCTTCAGTCTCAGCCTCCCAAGCCCCTGGGATTACAGGCATGTGCCACCTCACCCAGCTTAAGAACTCTTAAATCTTGGTTTTTGGCTCCCACCAAAGTCTTAAATCTGCCTTCCTTAATGTGAAGTTAAGTTTGTTAATATTTCCTCACATCTCCTTCAAAATTGCAAACTCATGCTAATTTAAACATCTAATTTCCCCAAGTTAACAGGAAGCTCTTTGGGGAATAGACTGTCTTATTTGTTAAGGTCTGTAAACAAGTCTGGATGGTGCCTGGCATTTTGCCAGAGGGAGTGGTTTGTGAAGTAACGCCAGCAAGCCATTAAGTGTGGAGATTCCTTATTGGTTGACTATTGTATATAATTTATGTTAATTAAGATAAGCTGTGTGGAATGTATAAATACCTCTGTTGTCCTACAATAAGCGGCTCCCACTCCAGCTGTATCAATCTCCACAAGTTGCTCGTCACCCCTGGTTATTTTGCTGCAGCCGGACTGCGGCACTTATTTATCTTTAAGATCTCTGCAACACCCAGGTCCTACTTAGTAGAAGATGCTCAAGGAGTCCTTGTTCAAGGAATGAGTGAATTAATAAGTAGAACACTATAAGGTACTATTCGTTACATGGACCAAATCCAGATTCTGATAGCCAATGTGTCAAATAATTTATTCCTTCATTAGGGAAAGGCAAAACAAAGCCACAATGAGATATCATCTCATTGGAGCTTCATACCTATAGGATGGCTATAATTTAAAAAAAAAAAAAAAATATATATATATATATATATATATATATATATATATATTACAAGTGTTGCTGAGGATATGAGAAACTGTGACCTTTTTACATTGCTGATGGAAATGTAACACTGTTCATCAGCTATATAAACAGTTTGATGGTTTCTCAAAAACTAAAAATAAAATTACTCCATGACCCATCAATTCCACTCCTACTTAAATATCCCCAAATACTTGAAAGCAAGTGCCTTAACAAATTCATGTACAAACATGTTCATAGCCACAAGATTCACGATGGCAAAAAGGCAGAAACCACCACACTGTCCATCAAGACATGGCTGGGTAAACGCCATGTGATCTGTACATACAGAGGAACATAGCTGTAAAAAGAAAAGGAATATTGGTGGATGCCACATATGGGTGAACCTTGAAAATATTCTATGTGAGTGAATCTAGACAGAAAAGGATGCATATTGTACAATTTCATTTATCTGAAATATCCAGGTAAATATCAGGTAAATCCTTCCAGACAGAAGGCAGATTGGCAATTGCTAGAGGGTGAGGGAAAGGGAATAAGAGGTTACTGTTTAATGGACATGAGGTTTCTTCTTGAAGTGATAAAAATGCTTTGAAAGTAGGTAGAAGAAGTGGTTGCATAATTCTGTGACTATGCTAAGTATCAGTGTATTCTACATTTCAAAATAAATCTTTTTATGTTGTGTGAATTTAATAAAATAAAACCAACCATCCTTTGCTGCATAGTAAAGTATCCAAAACATTTACACAATTGACATGTATTGCATTACACAGACCAGAATCCAATGGGGCCCATCTGGATGGTTCTAGCTAAGGTCTCTTCTGAGATTTTAGTCAAAATGTTGTCCAGGGCTGCAGTCACCTGTAGCAAGACTAGGGCTGGAAGATCCACTTCCAAGGTGGCTCCTCACATGGCTGTGGATGGCAAGCCTCCGTTTCCTACTACATAAACCTCTCTCTAAGGCTATTGAGTGTCTCCCAACATGGCAGCTGGCTCCTCCACTGTGGGTCATCCATTAGAGTACAAAGCAGAAGCCACATTGTCTTTTATAAACTAACCTAGAAAGTTCTGCATGTTATTTCCATAAAATCCCACTGTTTGCACAGGTCAACCCTATTCATTATTTGGTGGGGGGACCTATACAAAGACATAAATACTAGGAAGGAAGTATCATTGAGAATCCGCTGGAAGGCTAATTACCACACACCCCCTTCTCTAGTGTATAAGGAATAGGAATGAATTAATGTGTCAGCACTCAGTCTGAACTTGAGGTCCAGAAGCGGAGAGCAGAAGGCAGCTCTGGAAACACATGATGGAAAGCTTCAGAAACGTTACCCTTGAATAGCTTATATGTGGAACTGTATAGGTCACACGTGGTGATGCACAAGTTGCTTCATACATGTGTTATCATGAAAAACTGTACCTTGCAATGACTTTCTGGGAACCAAAATCTTCTCAAAGGCAAGATTTCTTCAGGTCACTCGAGTATTGACCCCTGATATAGTAAGAACCTAACTCACAATAGCATAATAGGGATGTTGTAAAAGGCATAGGGAATGGTATCTTGCCTCTCCTTCATCTCCCAATTTCCTTTCATAGGTTATTAGAGGTCAGCATTCAGCTTTCCTAACAGTTCCTAGGCACGTCCTATTGCCCAAGCCTTTGGTCACTTCTTCCTTTGCTAGAGTGACAATTTTCAGAAGCCAAAATGTATTCCTACAAGATGACGGGCAAAGTTGTGTCATCTCATGAGTTAGATCTTCCAAGAGCCTGCCCAAATCAGATTGCTATTTGTCATATGCCTGAAAGTAAGCCAGATCAATAAAGTAACCCAAATCTTGACTTGGAGATAACGACTTGGATGTATTCATGGATCCAAATACTGGTGGGCTCTCATTAAAGAGGAAAAATGATCGGATTATTTAAAGTTTTTACTTGAATAACAAGTTTAGTAATATGGGAATTAAGCTGTATAAAAGACAATGTCTTTGCCTAAGAAGATGGAGTGACCTAGGGATACTAGGCTGTTCATTTACCCAGGATTGCCTTCAGAAATAAATGGGGTAAACCAAGCAATGTGAGGTTTTGTGGACCTGGAGATAAGTACCTCAGGGTACAGCAAGACAATGTTTGCTAAACAATTGTGCCTGCTCAGAGGTGGCTGCTTTAGAGAAAATACTAGGATCTGAGATCCAGGAAGGGATGGTCTAAAGAAATGACAGAGGGGACATCCAGGAAAATGGAGCCAGAAAGGGAAGAGTTAGCAGGAGCACAGTGAGGTCAGGGAAGCTGGTGGCCTGGAAGGTGGGGATCCCAGGTTTCTGAATGTATATAGGAATGAAGGAGGCACAGGGGCCTGAGAGGGGACTATCAGAAGAGTAGAGGAAGTAAGCAGAGATGGACATACTCATAGACATAATCATGGACATAACCAGTGGACATAATCATGACTGAACACAGGAATGTAAAACAAGTGGCATCTGCATGAAAAGGGCCATATACAGTATGATTCACAATCTGTAGATTAAACACAATGCAATAAAACAAGACACTGTTGGTGACCATAATGATATGACTGGAATATTGATTTACATTTTGCATTTGCTTAGGAATTAGGTAAGCAATACAGTAGATAGCACATGGGTGAATCTTGACTAATTGAAAAAAAATCTGAGTTTTGATTCCCCACTGAGTTCTGCCAACGTGAAAATACTAGTTAAATATCAGTGCAGTTTCAGGGATGGATGTAGAAGTCTGCGTTTTGGAATGAGACAAGAAAGTGAGGATGAGGAAGTTTCTGGTTTTACAACAAGCAGTAGGTACATTAAGGAGAAAAAATCAAAGCAGGTTTAGCAAACAGAAAGCAGGACAAGGAATCTGGGCAAAGGAGCTTTGCTCTTGCCAAAGTTTCCAGGATGTAAGATAAAAGGCAATCAGCTTTGCAGATGTCTGGCTTTCATTTTCTTTTGTCTTCATCTCCTAACCTCAAATCTAGGGACAAAAATATTAATTATGTCTCTCTGCTAGCCCTATAATTGGAGCTTGTAAAGAGGGCCATTTTTCTTGTTGAACATGCTATTCTGTTCAGACTTTAATTATTTTCCTCATTCACGTTGGCATGAAATACTTGATTCCATTATTTGCTATTAAATTCAACAAATATTTACTGCACACTGGTTATTTGACAGATACTGCTAAGTACTCCAGGAGGTATAAAGATGAATAATATATCAGTACTATAACCCATTCATTCTTTCATTTAACATATGTGACTTTCAGTACCTCCTCTGCGTGGGGGTACCGAGAACAGCAGAGAACAAAACAGAATCTCTAGCCTCATGGAGTTTACAGCCAAGTGGCATCAATGTGCAATTTGAAGACCTGCTCACACAGCTAGATGAATAGGTATAACACCACAAAAATGTAAATAGAAAAAGTAGAGTACAAGAAGAGAACTAAAGTGTTTCCAAAAAAGAGAGCACATTTGGCTGTGAGTGAAGCAGGGATGGGGGAAAGGGGCTGTTGTTCAAATTTAGCTTAAGAAGAAAGAAGGGAAAGAAGTAGAATAGGGAGCCTCTGGGAATGGACCTAGGCATGGAGTTAGGAAAGCATGGGCTATGTATGTGGGAAAGTGAAGAGGAAGATTTGGACAGCATCTGGAATAGGTTGCAAAGAAGTAGAAGGCAGGGAGGCAAAGGTTAATGGCAACCGAGTCATGAAAATGTTTGCAGGACTTTTGAGAATTTAAGTGGTGGGATTGGAAGAATTTAAGAATGGATTGGAGGATAGAGGAGAGTATGTAGTGGGGAAATGGGGGTGCTTTCTAAACTTTCTTTGAGCCAAAACTCATTCCTCAGTGAGATTCCATGGTTTGACTTTATTGGTGAAATATTCCTTTTGCATGGTACATGACTATTGGTCTTTGCAGAACTGAATGCAGATTTCAATATGCAATCGAATCATTATTTATTAGCAAACTTACATGCCAGTACTCTAACAAGTACTCATATATCATTATAATAATAATAATTGCATTTAAGAATAACCTTGTTTATATAAGGCATTTGATTGTGAAGCTATCCCAACACTATGCCATTACTCAAAAGACGATAAGGGTGACCCTAGAGGCTGATCCTACTGGAGGACACTTGAAGAGAGGAATTGAATGACTGTCCTCCAGTTAACAACAAATGTCAAATAGTAGGGACCTCAGAGGTGATGGGTTGTCTGTCATAGCTTTTTAATTCCTTGAGACCTTATCTCTACCTTCCTTCCTTTTCAAACTCCATTCTCTTTTTGTTTGGATTCCCTCCATTTCAGGTCTTTCCAGGACTGGAGACTCATTTGGAACCACCTGCTGGTTCTCTCACTATGATACAGCTTCCTTTAACTCTGGATCCTTCACTCCTTACACCTTAACTTAGGGCAAGAGACATGGCGCTTGGTTGTCTGCAACTTGAATAACTTGGTTTCTTTCCATTTGCATCAAGAGAGACTCCAACAAAATTAGTTGCTCAACATAGTTTCTGGAAAAACAGAAAACTATATATAGGGACATAAAAGCAAAACATTTGTTCCACCAGGATCCTTGCTCTTTTAATCTATGTTCTGAAGCTAACAAACTCCAAAAGGCCATACATTTGGTGGGGGAACTGCCCATAATTAGAAACTTCAAAGTCCAGAAACTCGAGTTCAAATTTTAGCTCTGCAATGATAGATCTGATAAATGCAGAGTTGGAAATTGAACTTAGTTCATGTACACTTGTTAATCTATTGACTGCATATCCTCATCTGTAAAAATGGATTAGCATTTACTATTCCTCCTAACCCATAGAGTTGTAATAAGGAGCAAATAAAATTTGACTGTGAAGTTGATTTATAAGTTGTAAGGTGATTCATACATCCTTTTGTTTTTCTAAGAATCACCATCCGTCCTGATTCCTACAAAGTTTTCATTAGCAAATCCACATGACATTTCATGATCCCTTCTCCTTCGAAATTTGATGGCTCTATTAAGCTTCTCACAAACTCCCTGGGCTAAAATAAAAATGGTTTAACTTTTATTTCTCCCTTATTGTCATTACCTATTTAGAGACAAAGCATAACACTTTTTGTTAGTCTCTAAAAGTTATCCTTTTGATCCATTTTACTTACTTAGTCAATAATGATTGAATATATCATTTGTACATTTTTTAAGGTACTGAGAGCAATGGAGATATGAGTAGGATATTATCTGAGCCCTGGATGACCATGTCCATCTATTCAAAGTACCCATGGCCAACTGCATTAAGTAAGGACTGAGCTGCCTATCTTTCCTCTTGGATCACTCCAGTGCCAGCCTCACCTGATTAGCTCTTTCTCTCTCTCTCAAAAAAAAAAATATCTGTTTAGTTCTCATCTTAAGGTATTTGATCCAGGTCACTGGGCCACCACATCAGAACTTAAGGAAAATGAAGACAATGTGTGAAAAGTCCTAAATTGGTGCTTAACTTGTTGTATGAAGGTCATGGTTCCTCAGGTATCAAGGGTTCTAGGCTGGACAAAGTGTTCTTTATGGAAAAAAAAAAAAACACCCTGAAATGAAAGCTGGGAGGAGAGAGTCATATAATGAGAACAAAATTTCAGAATATTAGGAAAGTCAACCAGAGGCGGATGTTGGAAGAGGTGAACTTAGGTCAGCTTGTTGGGTGGGCAGAGGGCAGTGCAAAACCATGTGCTTTGGGGTTTGGATGAAGAGCTGAACCAGGTTGATTTTCAACCAGTTTAATCTTAATTGAACTCAGTCTGCCTCTTTGGGCTTCATAAGGTTTCTCCCAACCACCCTGTTATTAAACATAATAATAAAAAAACTTCAGAAATTGACAAGTAGAAACAGTGAGCTCATTGATTGTGTATCTGGGTCATTTTGTGCAGGTCTACTGTTTGCAATCCTTACCTTAGCAGTTAAGGTCATGGATATGCCAGCCCACAAGGCCTCCTTCATT
Organism: Callospermophilus lateralis; assembly: GCF_048772815.1. NCBI lineage: Eukaryota > Metazoa > Chordata > Mammalia > Rodentia > Sciuridae > Callospermophilus > Callospermophilus lateralis. The sequence continues at coordinate 55,858,302 of NC_135318.1, forward strand.
TCCTATGTTTGCCTTGGAACCAGTGGTGGTATCAGGAAGAAAGGAAAATACTTAGATGAACTCAAAGAAAAGTGATAAGTATAATTACATAAACTTTCTCTCTCTCCCAAGTGGTATTTGGATCATGGTTAGCAACTCCCACATACCCTTATCATGGCAATAGTTGCAAAGTCTAGAGCTATATAAACCAGATTTAGAAATAAGTGGGACATACAGAATCCTATTATGAAAGCAGTTGCACAAAGTCTGAGAGAGAGAGAGAGAGAGAGACAACATGAAACACCTTGTAAGTACATTTTCTAATTTTAAATAAGGTAGTTTTACCCTCAGAATATAAAATAGCTAGGGAGAAGATCTTCTCTACCCTACTGGACTCTTCCAAATAAATCCAAATAGAATTTTCAAATCTTATTTTGGCAGATACCATTCTGGTTTGTTGTTTTGTTGTTTTGTTTTTTTGTACTGAGGATTGAACCCAGGTGTGCTTAACCACTGAGCCACATCCCCAGCCCATATGTAGAGAGAGGCAGAGTCTTGCTCAGTTGCTAAGTGCCTCTCTAAGTTGCTGAGGCTGGCTTTGAACTTTTGATCCTCCTGCCACAGCCTCCTGAACCGCTGGGATTATAGGCATGTACCACTGGGCTTGGCTACCATTTTGTTTTTTAGTATCTGAAAGAAGAGTCTTCACCAAGGAAACTAATAACCAATTTCTTAAGTTTCAGGACTCTTTTGGCATTGGGTAGGTGCATATTTTAAGGTCCTGTCTTCCTGGGTTTATCTTATTTACAAATTGCCAGTACAGGAAATCTTCAGATATATATTATATATGGCATCAGTAATTTTGTCATCTGCATCTCCATTATCTCCTTGACTGACCTCACCACACTATGATTACTGTTTGTCGATTAGCTATTTACTTCTTCTTCAAAGACATATCTCACCATAGGAATTGCCCCTGGAGTATTTCATGGGCTGTCATGGGGATGGGGGAGAGGGGGAGTGCCTGTCAATTCCAGCTGATGTGGAAGTGCACTTGAGCCAAGTGAGTCTGAATACATCAGATAATAAGCTGTGGAATATAGGGAAGGGTTCATTGCTGCGTTTTCTCACTGTAGCCTATTGCCACCCCCAACTAATTCACTTTCACTTCTTCTCTGATGCCTGAAATACCTGTGTGGCAAGGCAGGCCACGCAGAAAGGAAATGATTAGCAACCAGTATTTTAAGAACTGGTCACATTTGAATACAATCTATTCAAAATAAGGTTAAAAAAAAACTAATGATTGTTTTTTTATTTTCAAGCAAGCTGAGAGAATCCAGAGGAAGCATAGGGTAAGGCAGGGCCAATAAGGTGATTTGGGGTTTGTGTAACGATCTAGAACAGTGGCTAGAAGTAGAGAAGAAGGTGCAGGTAAAGGAGACAGAGGCCTGGAATTTGGCTACTATTACATTTGGCCTAGGATGGCCCTGTCTTGTGTGCAGATCCAGTGGTCCGTCAGGTTGCCTAATATTCATCCCAGTGATTGACTGTAAAAGTGTTTTTGAGTGAATGATAAAGCTTTGCCTCCTGAGAAGCCAGAATACCCTATTCAACCATATTGAACTAGTCTCCTGATACACACTAGAGTCCTGTGGGCATGAGAGACAGTGACAATTATCAATCATTTTAAGGAGGCTCTGACCCCAGCAGTGCCTTAGACTGTGGACCGTCATCTGAAGTTAAAGAAAAAGTGCACTGATATTTGTTCCCATTTCAGACTGCGTCTTCCATACTCATGGTCTTCTTCCTAACTCCATCTCTGGCCCTCAGGGTAAGTAGAATGAAGAGGGTCCCATCTGTCTAGTCCCCTTTGGGCAGAAATATTTCCAAGGTGATAATCAGCGTGACATCCCTCAAATTTCATATGGGTAACCCTTCAACTTACCGAATACTCTGGGCTTTTGACTCTTGTCACTGTTGCTTGGTTTTCTCTAGAACATCAGTGACAGCCATCCTCTGGATGGATCTGTTGGGACCCAACTCATCCATATCAATGCCTTCCGAGGTATGGTCAGCATCCGAGACAACAATGTTTTGAGTCAATGGGATGGAATCTTGGACTACAAGAATGTAAGATGTGAAACGCATTCATTACAATGCCGCAGGAAGCCTTGTCTGGTCCCAAATGTAGCTCAATGCTTTTCCAGAGAGAAGAGGACACTGTCTTCATTTGCCTTCTCCAGGTTTAGGTCCTCAATAGAAATGCATGCCTTTAGGTAAGGGACCAGCTTTACTGAAGGTGCAGTGACTTCTTTATGAGCCAGAGAATGTAGGAGACTCTGGTCTGTGGGTTCCTGCATCCCTTTGGGTTTTTGTGAGTTGTTGACTTTATGTGGCTGCCAAAGTCCTAAGAAGGCCACATAAAGAGCCCTCATGTCTTGTAACTGAGATTTGCTACGAAAGTTATTTTGTCTTGACTCCAGGTTTTATTGTCTGTTTCTAAAGAAGAGCAGTGTATTTCTTTTCTTTTCTTTTTTTCTTCTTCTTTTTTTTTTATCTGCCTGCACCTTGCCCTCTCTTTGAGTACCAAGAGCTAGCAGAAAGAGGCAAGATCAGGAAGGGAGCACCCATGTCCTTGGGTTTGCTCTCTTACAGAAAAGCACCTTCATCTCGGGAATCTCACTCTGCCTTGTGGGCCTTAGTTGCCACATCTGCAAAACAGCTTCAACAACAGCCTTGCCACCCTGGCAGGGCTTTGAAGTAAAAGCTCACACTCTTCATGCCCTCTGCCATCCAGGCCTTCCCCCACCCACCTCTGTCACGTTCTCTCTAGCCACTCTGGACAGTTCAGGATGGAGCCCTCACCCCAGGCATCCCCCTCTACTCTCAACCAACCCCACCATGTTCTCTTTCCTGACACTTCCTCCACTCTTCACCTAGCCCATTCCTGATTCCTTCTAGAAGACCTCTCTGGAATCCTCTTAGAGGGCACACAATCTAGTGATCACCATTGCTACTGCAAGCCGTGGAAAATTTTCTTCAATAAAATATTCCAGCTGCACACTCTACGGAGCACAGGAAGTCAACACCATTGCCGGAGAGGATTCACCGTGGGTCTTAGTCAGTTACAGCTGCAAGAGTGTGCATCTCTAATCCATGTCTAGAGAGACCAAATGACAGGCCCAGGGCCATACAAAAGCAGGTACCCAGGGCAGGCCTGGTGCTAGTCTAAGTCTATTGGTCTGGATCCAGAACTCCTAATAGCCCTGTACCTTCAGCAAGTACTCAGTAAACTTGCCAATGCTCTCACAAGCAGCTACATCTCATTTCACCCTGTCATCTCCATGACAACACTGTAGGACTGGAGTCATTATTTCTGCTTCACGGATGAAGAAATTGATAAGCAGGGAGGCCACTGAGTACCCTGATGACTGCTGAGTGGCAGAACAGGACCTTCAAGTGAATCGTTTTACTAGAGCTAACTCCCTGTGCTTCTGGGCCCACCTGTCTCTTAGTGGCTGCAGTGTGCCCCAGGGGATTCCTGGGGAGTGAACCCTCTCTAGCAACAATAGCAGGGGACAGTGCCACTGGGCCTGGAGAGCAGCAGGGCTTAGTCTGCATTGCTACTGGTCCTGGTGCTAACCTTTGCTCCCATGTTCAGGTCAGCACGCTGCTGGTGTGCTCTACACTACAGTCAGAACAGCTGGATGCCAGTCCCTGCAGAGAGTGGGTGCCTATTACTATTGTGACTGAATGAATAACATGTTTCTGCTGTGTTGCTTAAAGGCCCTCTTGGTGGCTAAGCTGTTTAGCGTGATGGCCTGTGTTCTTGCCAAGATGGACCAAGCAATCTTCCCGAGTTTGGATGACATTAGCATGGCCCTAGGCAGGCAGGTAAGTGTGACCAAGTCACTCTGGTCCCCTCCTACCCTGGTGTTTTCCAACTTACCTCAACCTCCTAGGACAATTCTGTGCACAAGGAGTGACTTAGTTCATGCTTGCTCTTAATGCCCATGAAATTACAACATTATACACATGGCCTCTTCAAGTCAAATTATAACTGAATCAATGGAAATTTCTTGCAGTGACCACCTTTCGATGTTTGTATTCATCAAAGGGTTCATGCTACATGCTGGTGAATGTGAGTTGTTGACTGTAAATATCAGAGTGACTTAAAATAATATTCACATCACCTTGCCTTCTGTCTTTCCCTTCCCACCACCAAACAATACACCAGTATTAACTTTAAATGAAAATGAGCCCAAGACTGCCGAATCTGTCTTCCTTAACCTCTTAAATGACAAGAATTGTTAATGATAAGTTAAAAACCAGCAGGAAGTCCTTGGCAATTCTTTGAAATCTGCTCATTTGCTAAGAAAACTGCAGAGCACATTTGGGAACACTGGCAGGAGGGTTTCCTGACTTTGGGGGAAAAAAAATAAAAATAGACTTCATGTCACATAGAAATAAAGCAACTTGTATTCTTAGGGAAGTCTAAAATATCCCATTGATTGAATTAACAAAAAACAACACATAAATGCAACAAATAATTTTTATCTACTCTGTATTATCATCAGAGATGAGAAAGCATTAGAGAGTGAAAGGAAAAGACAGGAAGTCAGTCACCAGGTCACTCAAACCTACAAATTTTTCTAGAGTAATGTCGCCTCCTTGTGGCTAGATGTGATATTGCTGTCTGAGACTGAACTCCATTGCAGGTTGGGTTCACAGCCTAGTTCTGTGCATTGAATCAAATACATCCTGTTGCCACTCACCTGAGGATCAGGGTCCCAGGATTTCATTTTTTCCTCCTTCTTGTGCCACATCTATATGCTGTCTCACCATTTTAACATGCTACTTCTTCCAGGATTCCAGTCATTACTCATCCACCCACGGCCTGACCTATACTGTTTCACCTAGCCGGATCAAGAATTTAGCTCAGTATGGAATGCTCATCAAGGACCTGTGCAGAGATGTCCCCACCTACTTTGCTCATCAACAGAAAGAAGGTGTGTTAACAAACCCAAGACCTTGGGTGAGTCAAAAGGTGCAGTGTGGTGTTTAGGTCATTGGCATAATTTAGTGATAGTTGATTCCATTTCTTTGTGAGTAGTATAAAAATCACATGGCCCAGGATGTATTGCCCCTGCTGGCAGAGACGATTTCTTGACACTAGGAATCACTGAGAATGGGGAGCAGAGCTAGCTTCATCAGAAGGTCAAGGTCAGCTATCTCATCAAAGGGATCTGACAGTTGATGGATGTCCTCCCCTGACTCAAGGCTACATCATGCCCAAGCATCATGGAGTCTGTTGTGAGTTAGAGGCCCATTTGGGGTTCTCACTTCTTGTTCTCAAGAAGGCTGGGGAGGTAAGACCCAAATAGTTACAGACCACACTGGGAAAGGAACAACGCAGTGGTTGGCACCCCTTTTGGGGATGTGACCTCAGCTTGAAAAGCTACCAGATAAGATTTCATGATCTTCGTCCTAGTCTGTATATGACCAGGACACTTGCTCCTTTAGGCTATTGCCAGTCATTTATACCTTAGTATAAGTTCACCAACGAAAAAGGATTCAGGAGAACTTGAGGGAGGGGCTAGAGGATTAAGGAGGATAGTTATGGGTCAGTAAAACAAACAGAGACGCAGAGGCACTTATTGTCCTTGGGAGGGGAGAAAGTAGAACCTTCCATTTCCAAGGTTCCACATCCCTTCACCAGGTGCAGCTCATAATATATCCATTCTACCTTGAGGCCATTCTACCTGGTGAAATGCTTCTCTTTCTTTTTAAAGGTACTGCCCTGGCAGTCGACCCTAATTCCTGTTTTGCAATCCAGCTTCTATCTTTTATGGGACTCTCCATCTGTGGTGAGATTCCTGGACTCTGAACCTCCAGGTCAGCTGCATGAAGAGTGTACCCACTTGGCCTGGGCTGCTGGCCTGGGGCAGGTACCTGGCCCAGCCTCTGCCTATGTGAAGCTGCTCATTTCAGATCTCCATCTTCTTTCTTTCAATCCAATACCCCATTCTGAAATCTGGGAAAATGGATAGACCCTCTTCCTCTGGATTAGAACAATAAAGCTTCTTTCATTACTGATCTAGCAGATGGGCCCTACCTGTCGGCACTGTCCTCTCAACATTGCCAGCCAAGTGCAACCTAGAAAATCACACATAGGCATGCTGCAAAGGAGGAGCTCCCTCTCTTGGGATGTATCTCCTTTCTTTCTCCTCCTCCTCCTCCTCCTCCTCCTCCTCCTCTTCCTTCTTTTTTTTGGTACTGGAGATTGAACCCAGGTATACTTAACCATTGATCCATATCCCCAGCCTTTTAAAAATTATTTTTTATTTTGCAACAGGGCCTTGCTAAGTTTTTGAGGCTGACTTTGAACTCATGATCCTCCTACCTCAGCCTCCTGAGTTTATGGGATTATAGGTGTGCATTACCACATGTGGCAGGATGTCTCATTTCTAAACATCTCTCTGGGATATTCCTCGAGGAATTCCTTGAGAATTTTTGCAATAAACAAAGAAATAAAGACATATCCATAGAATAAACTCAGTGTCGGGTCTGCAGTCTCCTGAAAATTGGACTTAAGATTCTAGGGAATCCCGTTTCCTGTAGTGGCCCAGCCTGCACCATAATAATCTCTGAAAGTGAGCAAGCAAGCCCCTCTTAGGAATTGGTCTGAACCCTTCGGTGATGACCCCCAGCTAGTCCATTGCAAATTAATAAGGGACCTGGATTCTTAGTGCTCATTCCTTAACTGTCCCCCTTTATGGGGAAAGTCTCCTCATTGTAGTAATTAATTTGGGTCACCCTAGATGGTACCTCTAACTTTCCCCACCATTCCTGCTTCTCAGCAGCTTCTGGGATGAGCCAACTGGCTCCAAGCTCAGGTCTGACTATGAGTGGGGTGGCTTGCCTGCCCCAGGCTGCTGCTGCCCAGTGTCCATTATCTGCCCACTCAAAGTTTCCCAAGGGATCAGGAGCCACTAGTGCCCAGATCCTGCCTGGAACATGCTGCTGGTCCTCCTACTGCATGCCTGCGCTGGAGACTCCCCATAGCTCAGCCTGCATAGTGTCCACGGCTACTCCCATGAAGCCTTTCACCAGGCCATGAGTGCAGGCAGACCCCTGAAGAGCTGCAGCTGCCCATGTGCCCATAGCCTCCTGGGCCCTGAAGAAGGACCACAATGAGGAGCCCTCAGGCCTGGCTCTGAGCACTTGAGACTGGAGCTCAAGACTTCCAAGACTGTTGAGGGCTACGGAAATCACCACCCTGTGTGTTTCCTGAGAATGCTGTAGAGGGGTGGGCCTTCTTTGTTCAGTTGTGTTTTAAATGTTAAAAATACATCAACATTTTTATTGAGGTAAAAAAATACAATGAAGAGCAGATTGAAAAGCGCAGCTCAATGAATTGTACATATGTACCCCCATGTAGCCGTCACGCAGATGAGTCTGTAGAACTTTCCCAACACTCCAGAAAGTTTCTTCATGCAATATCCTGCCCACATCCCGTCAGGCACAAGGGCATGGAGAGGGGCAGGTGACTATGCTGGAGAACTCTCAGCAGCACTCAAACACAGCTTGCAGGACTCTTAAGGTGTGGTCCACTTCAGACTGGAGGGGGCTGGTGAGCACCTCAGATTCTCCCCATTCTAGTCATTAATTTGAGGCAAACAGAAAAGTGAAGCTTCCCAAGGTCATGAACAAGGCCATTGGCCAGGCATTGCATGCCTAACACCATGTCCTACAATATGCAAAGCTACCTTTTCCAAAGAAAGCTAAGGGATGGGCTACCCCATAAATGGGAGGTGTGAGGGGCAGATTCTTGGCTCGTCCCTTCCCAAGGTCGTATGCTTCAACATGAATGGGAGGAACCACATGGTTTCCCTCTTGAGGCCCAGAGAGGTTCTATGGTGTGAACATCTGGTGAGTTGACAGAGCTGATGTCTACTTTTCTCAGCCCTTAAGAAGGAGCTGATTACAAGAAAATATAATGGAGTCCCAACCTCCTGGCAGTGGTCCATTGAACCCATTCCTGGTAGGCATGGGCCTAGTATGTTCTACCAGCTGCTTGTCAGTTATTCAGTGAGTCAACAGTGTGGAGTAGAATCAACTGATTTAGAGAGTTAAGAAAAAATCAGAACACAGCATTCTATTTTCAAAATGAGATTAATATTCTAAAAATGAATAGGGATAACCCATCTATAAGCAGTAAGTGCCAAAGGAGATTGCCAATCATAACACCCCTTCCTGGACCTTACCCCATGCCACCGACACTAATCCTGGACAGCTAGGGTCGTCACCAGAAAATTTTTAGGTTAAAACTAATTTGCAATTAGAACTAAGAGGAACCCTATCTTCACTGCCAATGAAGCTGGGAACATGAGGCCCTTGGGTTTGACAGCGATACTGGTTCTTTCCTCCTGAAAAAACCAGTATAAGACACTAAGGATGACAATTAGAAAAAAGGAAAGTTGAGACATGGGAAAAGAGGGTCTGGCCACCATCAGGCACAGAGTTCTAGCTTCCCAAGACCAGAACATCCCTTTCCTTCCAAGGCTGGTGACATGAGACAATAAAGTCTCCTTTGGCGTCAGAAAATTTGATTTGGGTTCCATTACTTACAAACGCCAAGGTTCCAGCTGAAATACTCTACCATTTACTTGACACTTTACTGCTCTTATCAATTTTTAAAATATAAATGCCTCATTTACTCACTGAGAAAATAACTTTCTTGACTATAGTAGCTCTGTCCTGGGCCTCTTCCTCCTGCGTACCTGTTCCAGTGTTGAGCACATGGTAAGTGCTTTAAAAAATGTATTAGTTGATGACTATTAAGAAGCAGATGTAGAATATTAGGAAGAGGAATAGTCAATGGCAGGTGGGAATCGTGTTAAAATAGTGCCTCTTTGTTCTGAACTTGCGATCCAGCTGACCAGACTACATGAGACCCAGGTATTTGATCTGGGAATTTTCCCATATGGTGTAATTTCTTTGAAAGGATGAAAATTGCTTTCCAGCTGTATATTCACTTGGAATTCCCAGTTAGATTTTCACTCCCATTAGGATTTCCAGTACAGTATGTCTTTTCCTAGATGTTAGTTGTTTCTCCTTCCCTCTCCACTCACTCTACTTGATTTGCAATGGCAAATCCAAAGATATTTCCTAAAGGGTGTCCGAATGGCTCTCAAAGTTGAGTGCTTATCAGAGGGAATAGTTTACTTCACCTGAGCAGTTAAGTTCTTTGATAAAATTATACTATGTCCCTCCCCTCACTGGGTCAAAGTCACTGCTACCTGAGCCCCTGTTCCACCCAGGCTTTCTGGTGCATTGGGACAAACACATGGGAAACTGGTTCCACAAGCAGATGCAGACAGATGTGGACACTCACACGCAGCCAAACCATCTGGGGATTTTCACACATTATGCACTTTATTGGAAATCCTGGAGGCTCTTTTTCCTTCTATATATTGCTTGGCTTCCCTTTGCTGCTCACAAAAAGAACTGACATATTTATCTGTAAATATAACACATTTTATTACTGAATCTCGCAATTAGACAGGATGTTGAGAAAGAATTTAATTTGACTTCTGAGTGGAAACCAAGGTTAGATTTCTTTGAAAAGATGAAACCCAGTAGGTGATCATCCTAAATATGAATGCCTGCGCAGATGGAAATTCCCAAGATGCCCAGGAGCCCTGCCTTTGCACAACCTCCAGCAGCAATATCATCTGGAAAGGTGAAAAGTTTAAAAGGTCATTAAAAATATATTACAATGCAACAAATCAAGGATTTTTGTAAACATCTTAAGTACTTATAACTTCATAATACTCAAGATTTTAGCTATTCTGGCATAGCAAAGAATAATACCATATTCACTTAAATAAGATTGACAATTCCTGGAAGTATTGATTAGCTCAGACCTAATTGATGCTGTAAATTCTGTGTTGGCAGCATACTTTGTGCCTTAAAAGTGCTAATGGGTATTGAAATTTTTTTTTCTAGGCAGTAAAAAAGTAGTAAATGCTACTCCTTTTTATCTACCTTCGGCTACTCTGGGAATTTCTTCTGTGTTCTCATGTGCTGGCTCTGGTACTCTACTGCATTTAGAAACTGTACACAATTCAGTAATGACTGCAGTGCCCAGTGTTACCCGGATGATACAGGGCTTTCATTCCTTTGCCTGCTGTTTCCTGGATCAATTCTATTCTAGATTCTGAGGACATTTCTTAATGCTTTCCTTCATCTCCAAAAGACGCTATTCTGAGGGCCCAGAGACTTTCTTCTACTTGAAATTCTTACATTTGAAAAAAGAGGGCCCATAGTTGTCCTTTGACACCCAGGAATCCTTTCCTATCCCAACCTTTTCCACTTGATGGTACATTCCATGGAAGCAGACCTCTCACCATCTCTGTGTCTACGACATTTAGTGCAATTTCCACACACACAGTAAGCACTTGATTCCTGAAGTAAACTGAGTCAGGTCACCTTTCCATTTATTTGCATTTCACACAGCACCTAGCAGAGGGCCTGGCACAGAGGAGCTTTCTAAAACGATCTGGTGAATGAACAATTCCCTGGTACTCACCTGTCTTTTCAACCACTTCCCCCTTATACAAGGGGATATGTTTGCAGAGTTGCTCAATGGGTGACCCAAACAGGAACCAGTCCACATTCGTGATCAGAGACTGCAGAGGGTTGTACTTGACCCAGGTGTATTTGTTGGAGGACATGACGTTTATAGTCTGTACCGGAGAAGGAAGCATAAAAGAAGCATAAAATAAACTGGCAACTTTGGTGCATCTTATTCTTATTTTCTCTTTCAAATTATTATTATTATTATTATTATTATTATTATTTTCTATACTGATGATTTCACTCAGGGCTTCAAGCATACTAGGCAAGAACTCGTCTACTGAACTACATCCCCCAATCTTTCTTTCTTTCTCTCATTTTTTCTTTCTGACAGGATCTCACTAAGTTGCTTAGGCAGTCTTTGAACTTGCCATTCTCCTGCCTTAGCCTCCCCAGAGGCTGGAATTACAGCATGTGCCACCTCACCTGGCTCTCTTTCAAATTATCAAACACAAGGTCATCAGGGATCTCAAGGCATCCTCTCTTTCTGACCACTCTGTCTGCAGGGAAACCTCATTATTACTAGTGCTATTTTGAAGTTGTGGCAGGTGGCTAAGCCCCAGGTATGAAGCATCAGTACAGGGTTGTATGTTCTCACTGTATCAGATTGTTTCTTTGCATCTTTTAAATCATCAAATATACAACTTTACTCATTGTTCTGCCAGTCTCTATTTCATAGAGCCTGGCTCTAAAAAGACAATCTGATCAATCATCTCTACAAAGACACTGAAATTTTTTATAAGTTTATGAGTTTAGGGCCTTATGCTGGAAATTGAGCTGAGATGTACTTCAGAGCTCAAAGAAAGAAAGAAATACAGTTAAAACATTTTGATAAATTGAGTACCACCTCATGGGAATGTACAATATTTTAATCTTCTCTCTCACTCTTCATTTCTCCATGGCTCAGAAACAGAGCATTTTTAAAGGTATCCTAAAATTACCTTCATCTCATAGAGGTACCGTTCCAGTTTGTCCAGAGCAGGGATAGCTGAATGGTCCATCTTTAGGACGTAGCAGGCTCTTCGGGAGAGCACCCTGGATGCGATGTAGCCCTGAGGCAGTAAGAACAGAGTTACTGCCCCTCCTCAATTGCCTGGTTTCTAAACAATCTAAAATGATGTCTATGCCTTGGAGGAAAAACCTGAACATGCACAGTGAGCCCTTACCCTTGTTTTTAAATCTGTAATCAGTTCTGTGCACTCAACTTTTACAAAATTGCACTGATTTTTTTATTTCTCATTCCCAACCCTTTGAAATTGTGCACACCCATGACTTAGGCCTACTCTTCATATTATGGGATCAGGATCTGCAGTTTGGAGTTTGAAAGATTGAGATGAGGCAATCTTGTGTTTTTTGATAGGTTTTGTGTTGCTTTTCCCCCAGTTTGGAATAAAATACAACATTCTTCAGAATTGTGGTGTTCAGTATTGTAGTTGCTAGTCACATATGGTTATTTAAATTCAAATTAGATAAAATTTTAAATGTGCTTCCTCCATCACATATTTTGAGTGTTCAATCACAACAAGTGGCTGGATAGAGGCTTCCCTACAGGAAAATTCAGATATAGGACATTTCCACAATTACAGAAAGTGGGTTCTGTCAGACAATGGTGCTTTAGAGCTCTCTAGGTGTATCTACCCCTACCCTCACACCTGCACACATGCTTCACCATCTTCTTCCCTTCTTTTTTCTCCATCCTGTCTCCACTTCAAATCCAAATTGGCTGAAGAGGAATTAGTTTGAGAAAGTAGGGATGTGAAGAACCTTGGAACATGGGGACCGTGGAGCCAAAAAGCACCTAAGCCACTGAATTTTCATCCTGAGTGAAACTTTTCTCTACACAGTTTTAAATAATCATACACTCCATAAGGTTGTATCTAATAGGAAATCTTACAGTTCCTATTTTTCAATTCTCACAAATTTATAGTTTCTAAAACTCAAAAATATGCTGAAGGCAAGGCTGAGGATAGTGTAAGGGGCTCTAGTTTTTTAAACATTTGGGGGATTTCTGTGACATTTGCTTTGTAAGAATTTTAGAACCACTTCCTTTTAAAGTGTATCTTGCAAAGACTTCATACTTTCAAATGTGCCATGGCACTCCCAACACAAGGGGGAAGTAAGTAAGCATTTGAGGAGGTTTCTAGAAGAAATGGAGAAAAAAAAAGCCTGTTTAAATGACCAGTGAGATTAGCTACAACCTACTTATATCTATTGTGCACATCTCTGTACTCTGGTAAAAAAAAAAAAGGGGGGGGGCATCACTAGTGTTGGTATAACAAATGGATAAATGGATGAAGAACAGAATAAGTTTTCTGAGCAGTTTTCTGAGATGTATTTTTAATGCTAGTAACTAAAACTTGAAAGTACCTTCTTATAAAAATGTGACATTACTTATCCTATATACATAATTAAATGGTATAAAGTTGCTCTGATTTTCTGCTATGGTGTGATTGCCTTGTGATTGTTCTTTTTCTACATGGTGTTTTGCATTAGGAGCTCTAATTTATTTGTTTATCCATTCAACAAGTATTTTGAGAGTCTCTGTACTGGGCTTTGCTTTGGTCACTCTCTTATGCTATGCACTTTCTGAGCCTGTAATGAACAGCACATCACTCTTCCACTTTCTGCCTGAAAAGGTCATGACAATGCAAATGATTTCTATCATATTGTTTCTTAGAAATGATTCCATTTGCTTCTTTGTTAATAAATCGCTAGATTATTTCAAGGGAAAAGCAGAGGTGAGGAAATTTATAAGGAACTGCAGAGACAAACCCTGGAATGTAAATACACAGTAAGCAGCTGTCCCTCTGCCCCTTAGAAAACCAGTGTTGAAGAAAACAAAAACCCTCTTGCTGCTTACATGTTTATAGTCAAAAATCGTGGTGGAAGAACATGATCCAGCATGGATGTCAACGGTAGCAGTATTTTTTTCATTGTCAATCGTCACTGTTTCCTGAACACTGCCACCATTGTTGCCTGGGCTGAAGATGTTATAAACCTAGAATTGACAACAAAGATATTATGGGTATTTCCATAAATCACATGCATTTGAAAAGCAGGTCTTTCAGCAAAATAAAGCTTTCTAATTACTGCGAGCAAGTCATTAAAGGCTAAAACTTCTTCCTTGGAATCCTAGTCCAAAGCCCAGGCTAAGATAAGAACGCCAAGCTTTTCTTCCGTTTACTGCATCATAAAAAGGAGAAGTAATGATATCACAGGAGACTGACCACCTTTTAAAGGAATGGGTTACATTGGTGAAGGCTTTGCAGTTAGAAATGATCACCCCATTATTTTCCTTATTGGCTATTTCTGGGATTCCATCTCAGGGCACATGGACTCTCCATGGTCCTTCAGATTCTCTTTTATCTTCCTTTACACCTCCCAACATTTCTAAGGAAACAGTTTACCTCATATCCACGCGACTGTGTCCCAAAGATGGCCAGCACCACCAGAAATGCCACCTGAAAAAATAGAGCAGTCACATCCATTCCTTGCCGGGTAGTCACTGAGGGTAGGAGCCAGAGGGGTAGACCAGGACACCTAGAGGCACTGGTAAGTGGTCAAAAAGCGGAAAGCAGTCCTCTTCCAAAGAGGAAAACACACACATTCCCACACTCAACAGGCATTTGTTGAGTTTCTGACATTTATAAGACACAAGGCCCCTGGCCACTTTGTTCCCAACTTTAAAACTATCTAGATAGAAGAAAAAACTGGGGGCTGGTGAATAGAGTGGAAGACCTTATTTTCCTAGGAGTATATCCCAAAATAATTCATACTGGCTTTGGATTACTTTTGAGCAATGATGTCCTCTGGTTAAAAAAGAAGATCTTTAGACACTATTATTGCTATCTGTATATACGTGACTGTATGACCAATGTGATCTTGCAACCTGTACAAGAAATTATGCCCCATTTGATTCAAATGTATGAAATGTCAAGATCATTGTACTGTCATGTGTAACTGATTAAAACAAATAAAAAATTTTTTTAAAAAAGAAGACTTTAATCCCCTGAGACTGAGAGGGTAAAATAGACTTAAAATAGATTCACGAATGGGAAAAAGCACAATGGATTTCTAATAGAAACTATGAAGCTAGGATGCTTAAGAATACAGTTAACATTTGAGGCTGGCATCAAGGAAAATCTCCATATCCTGCTAACCCGTGCCCTTGTGGGTTTTATCAGGTGAGTGCTGGGCCAGCACACTGCAAGCCTGACATGGAGGCAGATCTGATATTTTGCAGATATGCTGAACAATCTAATGTGCTGACCTTAGTCGACATTAATCGTGCTCTCTCTCCAGGGCATCGAAGTGAACTACACTAACATTGAAAGCTTCCAATGGAGAAGATCTGTGGGAAGGGCAGATACTTTTTAGAACTGTCAGTGGGACTTTTTATGTCCTTTTTCATTTCACTCCTAACGTTTGTCACTGGGGTTGGACCAGCTAATTAAGTCGCGCTGCAGATATCCAGCGTCCCCACTTACTCAGAGGCTCACCTTCTCGACCCCAAGCCTGCTCTATCAACCTGTGATGCTCCATTCTATTTAGTTGATTTAGAATAGAGATTTGAATAAGATGATGAACAGCCCACTTTACTAGTATGATTAGAAGGCGCTCAGGGAGGGTCCTCTGCCCCAAAATAATCTCCCATGCAATACCATCATTAATACACCCTGGTTATAAAATTTTGCTCTTAGAAAATCAAGCAAGCCCTGGGAGAGGAACTCTTCAAACTCACAGCCTTTATGGCTTAACACTTTGCTTTCTCCCTTTGCAACTGAATGAGAATAAGAGACGGAGGCTAGAGGAAGGAACCCCCTTCTGAATCAGTGTGGCACTATGGAGACTGGGATCAGATGGAGGAGTGGGTACACTCAGGAAAGGAATGCTTTGCCTTAAGGGAGAGTTTAGATGAGTAGACGTGTTGACACTCAGCTGCTTAGATTGTGCCTGACCGCTCCTATGAGCAAGACTTGAGCTGGATAAATTACATCCTAAATCCCTCATTCATAGGCTTGAAAAATTCACACTCTTCTATGTCTACTGATCTAGAAAATGAGGATAATACTATCTAGCTTACAGGGTTGAGGCAATAAATAGATGGAATTGTTCCTGTGAAAGATTAGCCTACAATTTAATATGCATTTGAAATTCTAGATGTGGTTTAATACCATAGCTGCTATTATTACTATTACTGGCATTTTAAAAAATTACCACTTCTCTTTTTTTAAAAATAGTAAATGTAATTTCTCTAAAATGCCTACCTTACTAACAATGCTTGAGATAAGGGATTAATATTAAACATCTTCCAAATTAAAATAACTTACATATAGCCAATTTTTTTCTTTTCTTTTTAAGTAAACATCATCAAAAAAAAAAAAAGACAAGGGACATATTCAACTTAATACTCAGCACTATTTCTGCCAAAGACATTATGAATTCAATAACAGAAGCTTAGAAGCATGAACAGAGTCTAAGACCCCTGAAATCTTTTACATATTGCACATGAACATTCTCTGCAAGCAGCCCATCACAAGGATATCAAGAAGTATGAATAAATACTCACAAGAATTTTCATTTTTCCTGACGGGAAGAAGGTACTGGAGCAAGTAAAGCTGCCTGGTATAGCTTCTACCCTTTATATTGGTTCTAAGATGTGGAAATCTCTTTTCCAAATGATCACATCTGCACAGATCATGTCCATATCTTTGACACACCCCAGCAAACTGCTTTATCAGGTTCAAGCACCAACCACACACCTGATATCAATGAATCTCATTAGTCAACAATGAAAATTCACCACTTGGTCACTCTGCAAATATTTCCTGCTTATCTGTTTTATGCTGTGTTTGAGATTTCAATTTCCACCCTTTAAAAATATTTCAAGATGCTTTTTCTACGCATAGGCACATATGGGCATATTCTTAAAATCTCCTCCTGGAGGTAAAGTCTTTTCATAAGTCCTGAGTTGGGTCCCCACTGTACCTTCTCATCACCATCCTGCTTTTTTAATTCATCCACCTCAAGAAAGGGCATGAAACTAGAGGCAAGGGCAGTGGCTGGGAGCCCTGCTTAGAGAATGAACAGTCCTAAGACTTTCTTTCTGTTTCCCTTTGCATTTGGTGGCAATTTCCAGAGCTTCATGAAAAATGAGGCTCAGAAAACACTCTGCCCTATGACAAGGCCTAGCCAAATGCTTACATTGAACCTTGTCTACAATGCCATGAGAACGATGAGATATAATGCATTTCCAAGTTATCTTGGGAGGCACTGAGAAGTTCTCAGATTTTTTTAAAAGAGAGAATACATTTTAATTCATATAATTGTTAATACCTCAATTAGAAATAAATGTCAAATTATCATTAGCATAAGATATGAATTCATAAGGTAAGGAAATTTATAAAAATTGGGGGAGATTTACCTAAATCCCCACACCATGGTGTCTTTTTTAAAAATTTAAAAATGGTAAAGCATTTGTCTAACATGTGTGAGGCCCAGGTTTTGATCTCTAGCTGTGTGTGTGTGTGTGTGTGTGTGTGTATGTGTGTGTGTAAAATAATTATATATATATAATTATTATTATATAAAATTACTATGTCTAGTAATTTTGCAACTTACACATGTTTGTATATATAGGTATATATATAAATTATAAAATATTGAGGAGCACCACCAAATGTAAAAGGATTCTATGAACAATGTTCTTGCTCTACAGCTGGAACAACTTCCTAATTAGCAGCTTTTTTTTTTTTTTAAGAGAGAGTGAGAGGGGGGGGGAGAGAGAGAGAGAGAGAGAATTTTTAATATTTATTTTTTAGTTTTCAGGGGACACAACATCTTTGTTTGTATGTGGTGCTGAGGATCGAACCCGGGCCGCATGCATGCCAGGCGAGCGTGCTACCGCTTGAGCCACATCCCCAGCCCTAATTAGCAGCTTTTTTTAAAAAAATGGATATTTTACAAAGTGGATATTTGGGCAGTTTGGGGGTCACCTAGTTCACTGGAATTCCCCTACCCTGGCTATTCAGCTGTGGCGGATGCAAAATGTGCAGGTCTGTTTAATTTTTCTGAGACCCTAGAAAACCCCAGAAGGATTTCAATTTTGTAATATATTTGCAAATTTTCTCCCATATCTGGCTCCAGAGACTCCAAAAGAGCAAGCAGACAAGGCCTCTAGACATCAGTGCTGATGGAAGTATTACACTTTGTCTCCTGGAGGGGTGCATCTTCCCTGTGTTCCCTTCCCTCTGTTCGCTTGCACTCGCTCTCTCTCCCATGCTCCCCCCACCAACTCCTGGCTTCCATGAGTGGAGCATAAACACCCTTCTGCCATGATGTTCTGCCTCACCTTGGGTCCAGAGCAATAGACTCAAACCACCATGGACTGAAAATGAACTTTTCCTCCCCTAAGTTGTTGTTGCTGGGTATTTTCATCACAGAGACACAAAACCTGACTAATATATAAGTAACTCCCCAGAGTCACACAACTTGTAAGGGCAGGAGTGCAAAGTTGAGTCCAGGTCAGCAGCATTGTCCACCCTCTTAACTACAAAAACCATATGTCCTCTGGGATTATTTGCTGGGTTAAGTGTAACTGCTTACCCTGCGGAGAAGGGAGCATTAGCAAGAAGGCTTCTTCTTCCAGAACGCTACTGAGATGGAGACTTGGAAATCCTCAGTACAACCCACAACTCAAAAATGAAAACAGGGGGAATGAGAAGCTGTATTTGTAAAAGTTTCTATGAATGAAATTCATGTCTCAGCTGCCCAGCTCCCACTGAGGCAGTAAAATCACTGTTACAGAAGGGGTGTTGAGTGTGTCCACACTTTGGGTCTCTGATGCAATAAGTCTGAGAAGGGGTGCAGGCATGCAAGCTTCTAAAACTTACATAGGTTATTCTGATTGAAATAGATGTTTTTAGTCCCTCCTAAGCACAAGGTTACCTAAGACCTTCCAAGATAAGGAACTTGCCCAAGTCTGTATATAGTCAGTGACAAAAACAAGACTATTTCCCACACCTCTTTGATTTCAGTAATCCTTAGTAGGTAAATCACTGAAACCTTTGAAAAAAGAACTTCAGTGAATGAAAGGATTGATACTTGTTTATTCACTCTACTCCTGGTCATTGCTTAGCTGAGCCCAACAGTATGGACACCAACACATTTGCAAGTGGTCACGTGCCCTGGACTGTATGCTTTGCTTGGGTCACGAGAGGTCTACAGTCAACTATCGCATTTCCCAAAAAAGTTGATCCAAATTACAGTGTGACACCTGGTTCACTAGATCTTCCCAAGACTTGGCATTTTCAGATTTTTAAATTTTTGATGAGTATCAAGTGATATCCATTGTCGTGCTAATTTGTACCTACCCCACCTGATACTATTAATATTGAGTTAATAGTATCTTTCTCATAAATTTGTCCATTCCAGGTTCCTCATCTATAATTTACTGGTTTCCACCCTTTGGTCATTTTTTCTAATTTATGTGCATTTGTAATTGCTACATAGAATTTTTTTATATTCAGAATACATATTCTGGAATAGATAATCTTCTCCTGGTGTATAGCTCGTCATGTACCAACCTTGTTTATGATGTGATTTGTTTTACAGAAGTTTTGAATTTCAATGTCAAAAATGAGAAATATTTCCTTCAACAATTTGTGCTTGGAGTCCTGCTTAAGAAATGTTTCTAATGTCTTTAATGTATTTTCCTACATTTCCTTCAAGTCTTGTTTTTCACATTTAATTTTACTATTATATTTTAGTATAGTATTAGATTTCAGCCCAAATTTTTCCCCCATTTGGATATCTGGTTGTGCCAGCATCTCTTATTGAATAGCTTAGCCTTTTTTTATTTTTACTGACTTATAAAGTCATATGGTTTCCATGTACATACTAGCTGATCATTGTCTTTCTATTTCATTGGTATATTTATTGATGCAAAAAAAACACTGAATACCAGTGTTAATTTCACTGTCTCAGGCTGAGGTGGTGGCTCAGCCGTAGAGTGCTCCCCTAGCACATGAGAGGCCCTGAGTTCAATCCTCAGCACCACATAAAAATAAATAAATAAATAAATAAAGGTATTGTGTCCAACTACAACTAAAAAATAAATATGAAAAAAAAAATTTCACTGTCTCCATAAGTAAGTTCTGATATCTGGCAGATCCAATCTCCCAGCCTTGCTGTTTTTCCAAATTGTCATAGCATTCTCATGAATTTCCTTTCTCCTTGTCATTTATTTCTATTCGACTAACCTCAAAATTACTGTTATTTTTCTAACTTTTTGAGTTGGGTACCATCCATTTAAGTTCAATATCTCTTGCCATGTTTTAAAGAAAGCATTCAAAAATATGTGTTTACCTCTAAGTACATTTCATTTGCATGCCTCACCTATTTTATCAGGGTTTTGGTTTGGTTTGGTTTGGTTTTGGTATCAGGGATGCTGAACCACTGAGCCACATCCCCAGCCCTTTTTGTCTTGAGACAGAGTCTTGCTAAGTTACTTATGGTGTCACCAAGTTGATGAGGCTGGCTTTGAACTCTTGACCCTTCTGCCTCAGACTCCAGAGCCACTGGGATTACAGGCATTCACCACCATGCCTGGCCTACATCAGTTCTTAATATTTCTTAGTTTCACTCCTTAACCCAACAGTTATCAGGGATACTTTTCAGTCTCTGGATTTTAGGAATTTTCATCTCTGTCTCTCTACTTTCTCTCTTTCTCTCTCTCTCGTTCTTCCCCTCCTTCTTTTGCATAATTTGTAAACATTCTATTGGCATCAGATTCACCATTTTAGGTCAGGAGCCATTTTATCTAGAGGTTCCAAAGTTTCAATTCTGAGGCAAAGCTGCTTAACTTCCCATAAGAACATGGGCCTGTTCCCAACCCTACCCCAGCTTATACTCCTAAGCAGTTTATGAGATTTTTCTTGCAGGGTATAGAGTTGCTCTGTGAGTGCTGATAGGCTGCTGCTCTCCTTGGAAGGACAGCCTTGTTGGTATGCTTCATGTTACCAACAATAAATCTCTTGTGTGGGATTTCGGTGTGCTGTATGATGTTTGGACTTTGCATGACTCTGGAGCATCCTTTCACATTCCATACATATTTGAAATAAATGTTATTTCCAATGTGTATTCTCTATCTGGTGATTACATTTGAAATGGATTTTTAAATTAGATCAAGCTTATTAATTTTATTTTCCAATTTTTTTTAAGTGCTGGGGATGGAACCCAGGGCCTTGTGCATGCAAGGCAAGCAACTCTGCCAACTGAGCTGTATTCCCAGCCTTTATTTTCCAACTATTAACATTATTCCCAATTTTGGATCCACCTGATGTAACTAATTCTACTAGAGTTACATCAAAAATGATCTTTATGATTGTGCTTTTGTTTGATTCTGTGTAAGTTCATCTTAACATGTTATCCTGAAGAACAAGGTCTTTCATTTTCATTTTATGTAATATGTTCCATTTTGCCTCTGTTTATGGCTTTGTTCTGCTTTGTTTTGTGTTCCTCGTTAGTTTGCTTTCTTTGATACTCTTTGGCTGGTACAGTTCTTTGGTTCTTTTATTTTCTACTTTTCTATGTGATATTGCTTTAGATATTTCTCTTGCATTTAGCATTTTACCAGTCTGACTCTCTCAATTTATGAATATCATTTTTTTTCTTTATTGTGATTACTAATGTATTTTGGACTTTTTTTCTACTCTCTTGCTTTATTGTATATTTACTGCTTTTTCTTTGCATTCCCTCCCATTTTTCTGCCTTCATTTATAAATATTTTGTTCTTTCTTTTCCCTGTCATTATGATTTAATTTTATTACTTAGTACATTGAAACCTGAATATGCATACTTAATTGCTCATATTTCCTACAAATCCTACGTTTTTATCTTCTTCCCCAAAGAGACAATAAAGTCAGTACCCTTTAACCAATTACTAAGCATGTTTTCTACCCCAATATTGTTATAATTGTGTAGAGTTTTACTTACTTTAAAAATAAAAAATAATATTTAATCTTACTATCAGTGGTTGTTAAATTTACTATTTTGTCAATTCCTGTGCTAACTACTTTTCTCATATCCCCCAAATTTTCTTTGCTTTTTGTGTAAGTATATATTTTAATTGTTCTTTTATTGGGAGCCTACCAATGTTAAATGTGCTTGGTCTTTTCATGTCTGAAAGTGTCTTTGTTTTCTCCTCACTTTTAATGAGCAGTGATAGGTTTACATCTGTTTTCTTTTTAACATTATGCCATTGCCTCTTGGCACCTAGTGTTGCTGACATGAACATGCTTCCTGTGTAATTATGACCTTCCTAATGTTTTGTTTAATAATTTCTTATATATGCAATGCCTTCATTTGTATCTTTGGGTGTCTTAAACACCTTATCTATATCTATCTATCTATATCTATAGATAGATATTTTTTTTTTCCTAACTGTTGGATTGTTCAAACCAAATAGAAAATCCACTCCAACTACTGATATGGTCAGTTGCCCCTCTTGACAAGCAGACCCACTTTAGGCCCATTCTAACTATTACCCTTTTAATTTTGAAACCTAAATTCTCTGTTTTTACAATATTTGCCAGACATTTTTATCTGCATGTACTATAATAAGCAAGTTCACCATGTCTGAAATAAAAGTAGTTGTTTAATTTCCCCCAAAGCAGCTCTTACCATGGATACTATTATTTCTGTTGACAATTTCTTCATGTCTTCCTTGATTCTTCTGCCATTTCTCCTCTGGGATGTCATGCCTTTCCAATAGATGTCTTCCTTTTCCATTCATCATACCAAACTCCATTCCTTGTCCTCGCCATTACACACTCCCTATCACAGTGACCTTTATTAGTTAAAATTATCTGCACTAGCTACCGTAACAAACAATGCCTAATTCATAGTGATTTGAGAAAAAAATTATTTCTAATTCATGTGAAATCCAATGCAGCTGATGTTCTTGGTGGGTGGCTCCCCTCCAAGTAATGATCATGGATTTTAGCTTCTGTCTTATGTGGCTTCCCTAGTCTCACTGGGCAGCTTTAGGATTATCCTGGTATCCTCCAGGTGGTAGAAAGAGGGCTAGGCCAACAGTTAGGTTGTATTAACACCTGCTTTCAACTTCTTCAGACGGAAAGTGGCCACCTCTGCTCACTGTCCTTTAGTAAAGAGCAATGGCACAGCCCCATCTAGTTGTTAGAAAAATGGAGCCCAACCCTGTGCAAGAGAAGCCAGTCTATACCAAAAGACCAAAGTTGACTTCCCTTCATCCTTACCATCACCATTAATTCATGGCCTGGAAACATCATTTTGCCTACATTTCTCTTTGTTCAAACACTTTTTAAAATTCTTCATCAAGTAAAGGACAAAGTTTAAAACGTGAAATTTAATTCACTCTACAGTCTTGTCCCAAAGTAACTTCCCCAAGTGGTATGAGAAAAGGTGCTACAGTTTGGATCTTGAATTCCCTCCAAAGGCCCATTTGCTGAAGGCCTTGACACCAGCCTGTAATGCTATTGGGAGGTGGTGTAACCCTTAGGAGGTGGAACCTAGTAGAAGGAAGTTAGTTATTGGAGGTATGACCTTGAAGGGGATTCTAGTACCCCAGCCCCTTCCTGTCTGTCTCTCTTCTCTTTTCAGCTGTCATGAAATGAATAGGCCTCTTCTGACATGCTTTTCTACCATGATGTACTGTGCCACCACAGGCCCCAATCAATGGGACTGAGTAACTATGAACTGAGTCCTTGAAACCATGAGCCAAAATAAATCTTTCCTCCTTTTAAGTTGATCACCTCACGTATTTTGTCACAGTAACAGAAAGCTGACTACCACAAAAGGAAATATTCCAAATGAAAGAAAGAAAAAGTGCTTATAGAGTCAGAAAGATTCTCAGGTGCTGAATTGCCACTAGAGACACCCAAGCCATCCTATTGTACTTTCCTGTTTTTTTCTCTGTGTATCACTGATTCCCCACCTTTACCATGCTATTCTTCCATACTCCTTTTTTTGTTTTGTCTTTCTTTCTCCTCTTTTTCTCTCCATCCCGCCTTTAGTTCCTATTTCCCTCCTGTTCCTAATGACTGCCTACCTTATGAAAATCACTGGGAAAAAATCCTGAAAAGAATAAAAGGTCAACTAGAGGCAAAGAATATCTGTCTTCATAGAATTTGCTGTGTAGCAGAAATATAAATATTAAAAGATATTGTTTTATTCAGCTTTTTTTGCTGCTGTGGCTAAAATACCTTACCAAAACAACTGTAGAGGAGGGAAAGTTTATTCAAAGGCTCGTGTTTCAGAGGGCTCAATCCATGGACAGCAGGCTCCGTTCCTCAGGGCTAAACATAATGGCGGAAGAGTATGGCAGAGGGAAGCAACCCACATAACAATCAGAAGCAGAGAGACAGATCTCCACTTACCAAATACAAATATATACCCCAAAGTCATACCCCCAATGCCCCACCTCCTCCAGCCACATCCCACCTGCCTTCAGTTACCAATTAATCCCATCGGGTGATTAATTCACAGATTGGGTTAAGGCTCTCATAATAATCATTTTTCCTCAGAACGTTCTTGTATTTTCTCACACATGAGCTTTTGGGGGACACGTCACATCAAAACCATAACAGGTAGCGATTATAAAGTCTCAGAAGAGAAGTACAAGTAGAATTATTTGATAATCCAGAATACAAATTGTACTGATCATATCTATCAGTGATAAACAAAAGCATTATTTATAGTCTCCATTGTTTCCTATATTATATAAAACAGTCACTCATTTCCTTTAATGGCCCTAAATTCTACTGATGAGTTATGCAGAATCTGAAAATCACATACACAGGCCATAACATATCCCTTTACTCCCTGTTCTGCCAAAGATCCACTTTAATATGGTAGGCCAGCTATGACTTTTGCTGCAATATGTCAAGTAAGGACTCAAAAAGTATTATTGGGAAAAAGAAAATCCAACTCTAAGTAGCCCTGTAATGGGGGTACAGTTATTTAGGAAAATCTAATAGTGATTCTACCATAAGCAAAATAACCTCGGCAGAGTAGCAACTCAGCGAGACTCTGTCTCTAAATAAAAAATATTCTAAAAGATTGGGGATGTGGGTCAGTGGTTAAGCACCCCTGGGTTCAAACCCCAGTGCCAAAAGAGAGAGAGAGAGAGAGAGAGAGAGAGAGAGAGAATATAATATCAATTCCATGCAAATTCTTCTAGAAAACAAGAGAGGCGAGTACATTTCCCTACTCACAGTTAAGGCCAGTACTCTCATACAGAGGAAAAGAAAACTACAAACCAAAATCCTGCATGAATACAGATAAAAAGAATCTTTCAAAATGTTAGCCCATTGAATACAACAATATATAAAAATAATATTACATTGTGATCAAATGAAGTTTTTCCTGGAATGTTAGGGTTTTTGACAACACTTAAAAATCAGCCAATGTAATCCAACATACTGTAAACTGAAAATTAAAAGATATATGATAATTTTGATAGATAGAGGAAAACATTTGGCAAAATTCAACATTCTGATGATAGCAACTCTTAGGAAATGAGGAGTAGGAAGGAGTTGCCACATCCTGATAAAGGACATCTGCAAAAAAGGAAAGAAAAAGAAAAAACTCTTCAGCTAATATCACACTTCAAAATTCACAAAAAAAAATTAATAAGTGGGACTTTAGTAAAGTTAAAATTTTTGTTCTTCCAAACATACTCTCTCAAGAATATGAAAATAAAAGCCACAGAGTAGGAGAAAATAGTTGCAAAATACATACCTAATACAAGAACTGATACTCTAGAATATGCAAAGAACACTCAAATTCAAGAAAATTAAAAACAAGCAGAAGATTTGAAGAGACAATGGACCAAAGAAGATACAGAGATAGCAAGTAGGTACATAAGTAGATGCTCAGCTTCATTGATAATTAGGGAAATGCAAGTTAAAATCATGATGTGGTACCACTATATGCACATCAGAATGGCTGAAACAACAAGGAAGCAGATTGAAAAAACATTGAAAATTATGATTGGAGGACCTGGAAAATTTATGCACTGCTGTGGGAATGCAAGATGGCAAGAGCATTATGGAAAACAATTTGGCAATTTCTCATCAAGTTACATGTAATTACCTTATGGCCCAACAATCTCACTCCTAGGCATCTAACCAAGGGAAATGAAAATATGTAGCCACATTAGAAACTGTGCATGAATATTTGGAGTGGCTTTCTATCATGCAAAACCAGAAACAACTCAAATGCTTTTCAACTGTTTATAGCCAAACCATGGTAAATTTATGTAATAGAACACTACTTTATGATTAAAAAATCGGTAAGAAAGGATATACCTCAACACATAATAATCTCAAATACAGTATTCTGAGTGAAGCCCCTAGTGCTTATACACAGACAGTATACACAAACCAACTCCCAATCAGATTAACATAAAACATCATACAGAAAATATCTCAAGTCTATCACCTAAAACATCATGCTTAGCTACCTTTTTAAAATTAATTAATTTATTTTAATTAGGTATATATGGCAGCAGAATGCATTTTGATTCATTGCACACAATTGCAGCACAACTTTACATTTTTTTGGTTGTACAGGATGTAGCATCACACCATATGTGCAGTCATACGTGTACTTAGGGCAATGATGTCCATCTCATTCCACCATCTTTCCTGCCCCCATAGACTCTCCCTACCATCCCTCCCCTTTGCCCAATCAATGTTCCTTCATTTTTCCCATGCCTCCCTGCTCCCCATTATGGATCAGCATCCACTTATCAGAGAGAACATTCAGCTTTTGGTGTTGGGGGATTGGCTTACTTCACTTAGCATGATATTCTCCAACTACATCCATTTACCTACAAATGCCATAATTTTATTCTCTTTTAATGCTGAGTAATAATCCATTATGTATATATACCACAGTTTCTTTATCCATTCATCTATTCAAGGGCATCTAGGTTGCTTCCACAGTTTAGCTATTGTGAATTGAGCTGCTATGAACATTGATGGGCTTCGTTACTATAATATGCTGTTTTTAAGTTCTTTGGGTATAGACCAAGGAGAGGGATAACTGAGTCAAATTGTGGTTCCATTCCAAGTTTTCTAAGGAATCTCCATACTGCTTTCCATATTTGTTGTCCCAATTTGCAGTCCCACAAGCAATGTATGAATGTGCCTTTTTCCCTACATCCTTGCCAACATTTATTCTTGTCTGAATTCTTGATAATTGCCATTCTGACTGGTGTGAGATAAAATTTTGGAGTAGTTTTGATTTAGCAATTCTCTAATTACTAAAGATATCAAACATTTTTTCATAAAACAAAAAAAAATGCACATGTGAGAAATAGCAAGAAGACTCAGCTACCTTTGAAGCAACATACGATTATTTGAAAGTGGAGTTACATTGGCTGTAAATGTATTTTGAAAACCCAGTGACCTCTAAAACAACAACAACAAAAACTATTAAGTAAATTTGATATGCCAAGAAAGGAGAGAGAATAGTGTCATATAAAATGTTTAGTTAAAGTTAGAGAAAGAAAACCAGAAATAAAAAAGTTCAATAAACAGAAAAGTTACAGATATCGTAGCTATTAATCCAGTGATATTAATAACGATTTTGAATGTAAATTATCTAAATACACCAAGAAAAATAGATATCTGAGAAGGTTAAAAAAGACTCAGCTATATGTTGTCTATAAATGCACTTTAAATATAAAGACATCAGTTAAAAACAGAGATGGAGAGAGATACCCAACTAATGCTACTCAAAAGTCAGCTGGAGCAGCTGTATTAATTTCAGATAAAGCAGAATTGAGATTAAGGGAAATTATCAGTGATAAGTATAATTTACACAATTATAAAAGAATCAGTTCTTCCAGAGGAAACAACAATTCTTAATTATTCACTTAACAACAGAGCCTCAAGATATGTGAGGCAACTGGGTTGTTGGCACATGCGACTAATTCCAGCAACTCAAGAGGCAAAGGCAGGAAGATCGCAAGTTCAAAGGACACTTCAGCAATTTAGTGAGAACTTGTTTCAAAAACAGGGGCGGGGCAGGGGGTGAGGATGTAGCTTCCTTGGGGTGTGTGTGTGGGAGGGAGGTGTTAATTAGAAAATTTCCAAACCTTTTAATCAATTTTTCTGTTAACCTAAAACTTCTCTAAAAATAAAATCTATTTTTTTGAAAAATTGTAAAAAATAAATAGCCCTTTAAATATTGATGGAACTACAAAAAGAAATAGACAAACTCACTCATAGCTGAAGACTTCAATACTCTTCTATCATTCATTGATAGATTATATATACAGAAAATTAGTAAGGATATAATCAAACTGAATAGCACTAACAATAAATTGGAGTCATTTGACATTTACAGAATCCTTCATTAAACAGCAGCAGAATACAGATGTTTCTCAAGCTTTTATGAAAAACTCACCACAGTAAATCATATTCTGATCCACAAAATGCACCTTAATAAATTTAAAAGAATAGAACTACAAAGCATATTGTCAAACCACAATGGAATTAAATTAGAAATCAATAACAGAAATATAACTGGAAAATCCCTAATTGTAGGAAGTCTGAACAATGTATTTCTAATAGCACATATATCAAAGTCTTAAGAGAAATTTAAAAAATCCTAAATAGATTAAGTGAATAGCTCTGTATTCTTTGACAATGTTCCATGTTTTCTACAATCGTAGAAATTGTAGGAATTATTTTTTATGACCAAAAGAAATTTTGGGATTATTGTTAAAAAGTGATATTTAAATGGTGAGCAATTGTGCATGAGGAGGAAGAGAGTGGGTGAAGAATCAGAGTCGAGGATGGCTGAGGTACCTACCTTGATTGACTCGAGTTTAAAATGCTATTAAAACTAATAGAAATTACAGAAAATCAGCGTGTTTGAGAAATAGTGAAAGTGGTTTGGTCTAAAGTCTATCTGACTTTGGAACATGGTTATCTAACACATGCAATAAATAAAGACGAAGCTTGGTAGGGTTGAGTCCACTTTTCAATGATGTAAAGGTGGCTCAAGTGTTCAGAGTAGAGCAAGTCACACCGGAAAGAGGCAAAGGGTGAAAAAAGAAGATCAAGGAGAGAATACAATCCTGACACTGAAGGGACCCATGATAGAAAAGAGGAACGTAAATGATGGGATGGTAGAAGTAGAAATGGGAAAAGGGGACGCCACAGAACTCCAGGCAGGAGACCATTTCCAAAGTAAGAGAAGAGCAGGATTAAAAAGCACAAAGTCAAGTCAGTGGGTCACTAAGAAGCCCGGGGTCAGAGGCTCATTTCGAGCCCCAGTACCATGGTTAGCCTTTGATTACCCTGAAGCCAGACTTCAGAGAGCTGAGCTATGCCTGGTAAGTGAGGAAGTGGAATTAGAAAATATGTGATCCTCTTAATAGATGTAAAGAGGAGGACAAATGCAAGGTCTCTGTTCATGAGGAAAGTAGAGTTAAGGGAAGGATTTTATGCTTGTTTTTGCTTTGATTTGTTAGTATTGGGGATATCTGACCCTAGACACCAAAAAGAAGGTACAAACCAACAGGAAGAGATTGAAGTCTGAGATAAAGGACAGCTATTTGATTCAGGAAAGTGGAAATCAGAGAGATGTTGGTCTTGGAAGCAATATATTAAGAATACTGGGCTGGGGTTGTGCCTCAGTGGTAGAGTGCTTGACTAGCATGTGTGAGGGACTGGGTTCAATTCTCTGCACTGTATATAGATAAATAAAATAAAGGTCCATTGACAGCTAAAAAAAAAGAACACATTTCTCCAGGATAGATGAATGAAGATGGGGTGAAGATAGAGATTGGAAGATGCATAACACCTTCCGGGTTTTTAGTGGACAGGGTAGATAGGTGAAGAATGGGGAAGACATAGAAGACTGACAAAGATGTGAACAGCCATGGAAAGGAAGAGGCAAGAAGTTGACTACAGACAAATAAACAACAAAAACAAAATCATTGAATTCTACTGATACTACTACAGGTCCAAGAAGAATTGGTTTTGAGTTTAAACTCTTTTTTATTTTAACTTCTACTCAAGAAGGAAAAGAAAGGGCTTTGGGGATTATTGGGCCTTTTCTAGGTTTGAGGAAGGCGGTCAACATTTTAGAATCTATTTTGTACCTGAATTTCTGTTGAGGTAATCCTTTACTGAGCCCTAATCACATGGCAGGACGTATTGGAGATATAAGGGGTTTGAGTCATACAGCAAGAATTCCTCAGTCTGATAGACACACAAGGAGGCCACTAACATCATCTGTCTATACATTTGATCTATTTTAAAATGAGTCAGAATATTTCCAATAATAAAGAGTCTTTACATTCCCCAAATACATAAGCTTGTTTATATACCTACCTTTATACGTGCCTGATATTCCTTTACAAAGAGACTAGATCAAATTTAAAGGTGTGTCAATTATGAAAAAGGTAAGTGAGATTGCTTTTCTAGAGGAACACCCATGGCTACCAACTAAAATATTAATTTAGTGGGAGGAGATCAAGGATATTAGAACACATAGGTGGAGGAAAGAGCAAGGAGTTCTCAGACGTTCAGAGACATGTTGGACCCAAGAGAAAGGGCAGTTTCAAGTGGCTACTGGTGAAGATGAAATCCCTATAATATCTCCAGCTCAGTGTAGAGAAATGGTTGATTAGTTGGATAGTTCTGACTCAATTTTTGTCTGTCCTTGTGACTAAGTGAGATTCTGAATGACCATGAAGTTGAGTATTAGAAATGTTTTAAGGAAGTCTCCCCATGGCCACTTAAATCCTCAGTTCTCACCATTTGGCTCTGCTACTTCTCTTAGGCTGGAGGGTACAACCCTCCTTCCCAATGTGTCTGTGAGTCTGTCTCATAGGGCTCAGCCAAAGGTCCGCCTGCTGCAAGGAGCCTCTGCAACCACTCCAGCTCAGAGAGGCCACAATCTTGTGAACATTTGTCCCCACTACTCATGTCAAGAAGCTACAAAGTATAAAGGACAAAGCACAGGCTCCTACGTATGTAAACTCACTGTTCCATTATTACCTGCCATGTGATCTGGGACCAGCTACAAAGCCTCTCAGAACCAACACTCTCCTTACCTTTCTTTGGTATCCATAATATTGATATATTGCCTTCCCCCAGAATCATTATGCCATTTGCAAAGCCCAGTACAAATGGGAATAGGGGACCCCTTGTTCAAACAATAGGGGGGAAAGCTTTTTCCTTTCATCCATAAATTGTCTCTTTCTCTTGACCTTAAATGGTGCTTTTGATTTGTCAATTGACGTCACACTCCCTTGGTCAGCAGGATATTTGTAAGATTAGTGCACATCCTCAAAGTTTCCTGGAACTCCATCCTGCAACATAGAATGTAGATGTATGTTTCTGGCCTTGATCCTTCCTGCACCAGAGCATGGACCTTGGAGTCATACTTGTCACCTGTCCATAAAGCCAGCACTGCCTTTTATACAGATTTCAGGAACTTGAGCACTGGCTATTTTACACTTTTAAATGTTCCATAGCTCTTATGCTTAAGTGGGGGCAGTGCATTAGTTGGAGCTAATGAATTGCAATCAATTGATTTGTTTTCAATATGAGAAAATGAGTACAGGGTTGTAGGCCCAGGTACCCTTTGCTGAGCAGCAAGGACAACACTTGTTTAGTCTGCATGAGGGGAGTTCTGCTTTTCTTTGTTTTCAGTTCCAGTGAGACTTCTAAAGGAAAAGCACTCCTGAATAAATTCCAATGGATGCAGTTTCTTAAGCATTTTCAGGAACAGGAGCCTGGGATTGTGGGGAAGAGAGCAACTGAATGGTCATGCAAGTTCAGAACTCCTCTGGGGATCCAAAGTCTCCATCTGAGGCCATGTTCTCCCAGAAATGAAGAGTATGCATAGGAATATATGTTCTATTTAAAATGTAGAAAAGGAAATCAGTTCCAAACAGTCACTCTGCAGAAAACCATGATTCACAAAACCACGTTTCATTGTTCAGTGGACTTGGGGCAAGTCCTTTACTTTGGCATCTTCTGCCAAGTAAGCTCTGGAAGACAGTGTCACGCGGGACCACTCTGGCTCTTGGTGTGGCTCTGCCAGCTCCAGCACTCTGGTTCTGGTCCATGTGGGATCAGATTCTCATCTTTTAATGAGCACTTCAGTCCTTTCCAGGCCTGAAGGGTAAGATTGAACGAATACACTTTAATCATGAGTGCTTTTATACCCTTGTCACCAAACTGCTTCAATATGAATGCTGAAAGAGAATAGTGATGTTATTTTTTCTGAAACCACAGGGTAATTATAAAAGCAGCATCTTATTATCACTTTGTGATTTCTATTCCTCATATGGGTATATTTTCTACAAAAATATTTTCAGAACAGAAATACTTAACCAGGTTTGACCATTCTCCAAAATGATGAAAAAATATACTTTTGTATATTTTATACCCATGATGAAATTACTCAGGAGAACTTCTTTTAGCAAGATTTTTCCAAACCCAGTTTACACACTGTAACACTCAACTAACAACTAATCTGAGCCATAATATATCACTGTTCATCCCTGAGGGGACCCAGACTTCTTGGCAAATGCAATTGAACAGACTTATACAAGCAGCAACAGAAAGGCATATTTAAATGTATTCTGGAAGGCAATGATCCCAGAGGAAAGAGCAAGAATAAAAACCTCGGCGATGCCTCAAGAAAGAGCTCCCTCAAGTTTGCTGTCATTTGAAAAGAATTTCTCTTCTATACAAAAACAACTACATTATAAGTTTGGATTTTCTGGAAGTAGAATCTTACTAGTAATAATGATTAACATGCTATTTTACACATTCTTATTGCTCTTTTTTAAATGTGTCATTTCTGGCCACAAGGACATATGGAAGATTTGATACAAGTATACTATTCCCACAAAGCCAGGGCTATAGTCACAGGAGTTATTGGTAGTCTTAGCTATAAACTGGTAAACCCAGATGCAGGAGGGATCAGATATTTGCCCAGACATAAAATATGTTCAGACTTCATAATGAGCCACCTGACTTGGGCCATTAAAAAAATAGCCCAGCAAATTGGTGCACAGGTAGCTTAGAAAAAAAAAAAATCTCTGCAGGAAGGAACTTCCACACTCAAATACGTTATAGCATGAGAATTAATGGACTAAAGCCAGCTAAGTCCTAAATAAGAGAAAATGGGGCAAAAATTCCAGGGAAAGCTTCATAGTTATCAATAACTGCCAGGCCAGTCCACTAGCAAGAAAAACACAGTAGAGAGAACCGCAGAATAAGATTATTTAAGGATGGCAATGTGTCCCACAAGTAAGATTCCCTTCCACTTGAAGGGTGGGGGTCATTGAGGTGGGGGAAAGAGAGAGAGAAATGCAAAAAGCCTGATTTCTGTGGGAAAGCTCTAAGTCTCCACATCAGTGGTAGGAGCATACGGTGCATGAATTCATCTTGTTTGTTCCAGACAAAGGGAGTTTTCACTTAGTGCAACAATCAGGGTGTGGAGTACAATGAAGTCTTGGGCATGTGTGCACTGTGAGATAAAATGATAATAGGGGTTTGCTTTTTGGTGTGGCCCAGCATTAACCTCTATGGGCAGGGCAGACCTATTTACCTATGGACTGGTTGACCCCACACTAATCCCAGGGCACTGGGGCTGCACTATCATCAGACTCCTTCCAGGTACCACCACAGCCAAGGGATGGCAGCACCTCTCAAGCTAACCCCAAAACACAGAAATAGATAAATATTGTGCACTTTGTATCATCTCCTTTACACGATTCAAATATTTTAAAAGGACCTAGAAAGCATCATGTGTCAGAATATTATAGGTCCTATGGAGGTGACCAAAAAAAAAAAAAAATCGATACATTCTGCCTTCCTCCCAAGAGGGCAAGAAACTTAACTCTCAAGGCAAGAAGGAGCAGGAGAGTTGCTGATACTTCATTAGTACTTTTAGCTTTGAATGAGACCAGGTTTGAAGTGAAGGTTGGTCCCTGTCCCCTGCCACACATACTCGCAAATCCACCATTCAGATTTGGGGAACTATTGAAATAACAATATTGTATAAAGGAAGAATTTCTTCTTTTTTTGCCCACAGGAAATCTAAAGCCTAGAGGGGGAAAAATGACTCATTGAAAGAAGAAGAAGAACAGAATATAGGTCTCCTGAATCCTAGCTTCATCTAGTAGCTGCCCGAATGGACTTTCAACCTAAGGTGCAACCTCAGAGTCAGCACCCAATATTGATTCCCTAAGGAAGGTTCCCTTAGAAATATTAACAGGTGTTAGGAAAAGTTAATAAAAAGAAAAGGAACACAATGAGGTTCTGTTGTTGGTTAAGTTTAAGAGAATCTGGATGAAACAATGGGCACAGATTTCTCTCCTACAAATTTCTTAACACATTCAGTATGTGAATGTGAATTGTGCATTTTGAAGAGGGAAACCCTGAACTAACTCTCTCTCTCTCTCTCTCTCTCTCTCTCTCTCTCCCCCCCCCCTCTGTTATGGAGTATCTGCCATACCAGCATTTCACAGATCCACTACAAAATATGTCAACCTCAAGTCACACATAAGGTATGACCTGCAAAATATGTACTGGGTACTGCAATGATATACTAACATGACAACCCAAGGCTGAACCTAAAGACAGCCCATACTACCCACTCCTCGACCTTGCAGTGTTGTGACAGTTCCTAAAGTAGATGAAAACCTCTTCACACATGTCTGCCCCATAGCCAAGGCTTATTGATCTTTGCAGCTAATAGTGAGTTTGAAAAGTACTGGTAGATGCATTAAAAACTTAAGTAATATCTTACTAGAACTGACCTAATCTACTCAACTAACATTTGGAAGAGATGTTGATATCCATGCTTCAGAATGATGAAAACCCTTCTTCTTCTTCTTCTTTTAACATAAAAGATCAGTTTATTTCCATATTATAGCTGAAAAATTTGGAAGTTAAAAATAGACACTATTTACATTTGTGTTCAGAAAACTTGAAATACTTAAGTATGAAGTGTGTACACTGAAAACACAAAACATAGTTAAAAGAAAGTAAAGATCACATAAATAAATGGGAAAATATAGCACGCTTATTATGCTTTAGAAAATTCAGAATTATAAATATGTTAAATCAACTCAAATTGAACCATAGTATCAAAGCAATCTTGATCAAAATCTGATTTTTTAAAATGGAAATCAATAAATTGATTCTATAACTTATGTGCAAACATAAGGACTAAGAATTTTTTTTGTCTTGCAAAAGCAAACAACAACAGCAAAATTTGGGTGATTCTAAGTGATTTGAAGACATCATAGAGCTACTGTATTCAAAGAAGTATGCTATTGATGTAAAAATTAGACTGATCCATGGAATAGAATGGAGAATCCAGAAATAAACTCATACTTTCATCATGAAGTAAGTTTCAGCTAAGGCTCCAATTCAGTCCAAGCAGAACCCCTTCTTCTTATAGGTCCAATCTACGTACAGGGCACAATTGCCATCACAAGAAGGTTTCCAAGGGAGAAATTTTTGATCAGAAATTAATGAGCTTCAGTTTTTCAGCAAGTTTTACTCACCAGCTTCAGTTTGTAGGCGAGAGCAAGAAAAAATTAAACTTTAATTTGTCTCCATGAATGTTTTGAGCATTTGTTTGTCAGCCCACATTTGATCTTTCTGATGAAAACTTTATTATTTTAATGTAATTTCTGAAAATTAAATAGTGCAGAGGCAAATAAAAAGATTTCTTTTATAGCTCCAAGAGAAAAAAAAAGAGAAAGTTTTCATCCTGGATATGGGGAAGAAGGGATAGAAATAGTGATATTTGAGCTAGGCCTTGAAAGGGGAATAGTTCAACTTGCTGTTAGAGAAAGGCAAGGGGTGGCACTTCATGGTAAGCAAAGCACATGAGAAGGCATGAGTCAGACTCTGGTGTGGCTGGAATACAGGTGCATGACAGGGAGGCAGACCCAGCTGAGGAAACTGGAGACATTATTATAAAGGAACATGGATGCCATTCCAGTGCATTTGAACTTCATGTTGAGTTCTGCCAAGGAAGGTTTCTAAGCATGGTAGAGTCATATTTATTTACAAATGCACTTTAGAGAGATAACTTTAGGGGAAATGGAGAAAATATGTTGAAATGTAAGAGACCCATGACTAGGTTGGTCAAGTACACAGCAGGAGTGAATGTCCTGTGTGGAAAGCTGTCTCCAAGGCCAGACTCGAGGGGCATTTCTGAGACGTAATGACTATGTTCAAGTCACTAACTGAATATCAGGGTGGGAAGGCAGTGCTGATAGCAGCCCCTCGGTTTTCTAAGCAGAAGTGTGGTACTATTATTGAGACATCTCAAGGATGTAGAAAACTGGATCAGTCTGATCAGAGCAGCTCATAAAACATGTTTTTCCTAAGCAAAATCATTATATGAAGGTCAGATGAAGGCAAGAAGGGGAAACTGTTCCCACATTCCTCCAGGAGCTGATCTCTGGAAGGCCAGATGTAGGCATAGTTTTTCATCTGTGGTCTTGTTTGGTTTTAGGGATTATTCTTTTTCTAAATCTGAGCTACGTCAATGTACCAAACAACCACACCCATGGCTCTGATTGGACCAGATGTTATCACAAATCATATTGAGTTTTTTGTGATACCTTCAACTTCAACAGATGATGAGTCAGATCAACTCCATGTCAAAGTATCTCAGATAGTTCTCAGAATAGCTGCTTGGAAAGGCTTCCTGGTAATGCCGGGTCATGGCACAGATATAGGAAAAGGAGAAAGATAAGTCTTTGACTCCACCTGAGCACACCTATTTTGAGTAGAGCTGGTCACGTATAAATACAGGAAGGCTGCTCGTCCAAGCCCATGCCTCCCAGCTCCTCTGCTCCCCTGCATTCACAAAGACATGAAGTTCACAGTGAGTAGATATTTTTTTTTTCCTTTTGGACTTATTACCATCTAACTGAGACTGTTAATATTCTGACAGAAGAGTGTCTGCTTCTTATAGCAATGTCACCATGATGGAAAACCTTGAAAAAAATTCTCTTTCCTTTTCATGGATCATGGCCTTTATAGTTAACCTTCTCTATATAACTGTTCAGGTCTCTACGTAGAGCAAGAAGTCCCTAAGTTTTAGAAAGTGCCTGATCTTTCCCCATTCTTGAGTTCCATCTTTAACCACAACTCCTGAGCATGTTCCAGCCAGATAAAAAGCTAATTATCAAAATAACTGGGTAGTGACTTGCTGTCACATTTTTCAGCATGGGATGAATCTCTAAGTAAAGAAGGTTGGCCCTGCCAGGGCCCTGTTCATGGCCATTTCTTTGGGAAAACGTGAAGCTTGAAGCTGATGCCTGGTCTCACCTGCAGTTCCAGGCAGAAGCCTAGAGATGTTGAGGTGGACCTCAAAATTCTGTCAGTGGTATTCATAGTCCCCAGTGTCCTAATGCAAATGGAGCTAGAATCAAATAATTTCATGTTTCAACACCCCAAACACTAGGGTGTTGAAAACTCTGCTTTATAATGGGGTTGCACATGTAAAATACTTGTTTAGAAATAAGTAGTCTTAATAGAGGTGAGGTTTATAAAGGGGGGGGGACTCTAGACATGGGTCAGAAGATCTGATTTCTAGTTCTGCTGTGAACAAGA
The DNA here is from genome assembly GCF_048772815.1 of Callospermophilus lateralis. Taxonomy (NCBI): domain Eukaryota; kingdom Metazoa; phylum Chordata; class Mammalia; order Rodentia; family Sciuridae; genus Callospermophilus; species Callospermophilus lateralis. The sequence continues at coordinate 55,895,588 of NC_135318.1, forward strand.
GGTATGATTTTGGCCAAGTCCTTAGCCTCTACAGCTCAGTATCTTCATCTGTATAAAGATTACATTGTACTAAATGTTCTCTAAAATTTCTTCCACTTCTAACTTTTTAAGAGATGAATTTTTAACTCTTACTTAAACTAATAAGAAAAATAATAGAAATTTATTAAACTAATGAAAATAATAAAAGTACTTCTGCTATTAGGAGGAAGTATCCAGGATCAAATAGGAAAGTGAACATTTATTTTTCAGCTGTGATTTTTCAGAACTTGTAACCATTTTCTATTATTCTATTCATTTTAAAATTTATTCTTCATCCTTTTTTTGATAAGGTCTAAATTCAAAATTCTAAAAATTATGTATCATATTAATAAAATTATTTATAATTCATTAATAATTCTATATTAGTATTAAAATTGTGGAAGTTTAAAAAACATTGTAGAGCAAGATGACTTACTATAGTGACACAAAATTATCCAAAATAGGGTTTATTTGAAGTTGGGATTTATGAAAAATAATGTGAATAGGGTATTTTAGGGTAAACTTTAGGGTATTTATAGTAAACTTTAGTAGAGATGATTTATTCTCCAGTTACTGTTTAACTCCATTTCTGGTGTCTTGAATAGTTAATTTTTTCCTTTAGGTATTTCAAAATCTTCTAAAAATATAAACATTTCAAGTCTATTTCAACAGAGTTTTATTTCTAGGATATTAATCAATGTTTTAAATATGTTGTCTTTGGTAAAAAATAAATTTTTAACATTTCAAATAACCAAAGAAAGATAATATGCAAATCTAAAATAAAGGGTAAGAAGAAAACACAGATTGTTCATCACATTGGTTAAGTTAGTTAACTATTTTTCATAAATTTGGATGGAGAAAGAAAAGAGAGAGTATATCATGTTGATGATTTTTTTGTGTGTGTGTGTGATTTCAGATGATTCCTATTGGGCTTCTTGGACTCTTCATAGCGTCTGCTTTTGCTGACTATGTAAGTCTCATTCTTTCTGGTTTGTTACCAAAATGCATTTGCAGAGAACTGTGGTATTAAATCACTCTTCATTTCTTATAAACTTCAGAATATCAACATCAATGATGATGGCAACACTGCTGGAAGTGGGCAACAGACAGTGAGTGTCAACAACGAACACAACGTGGCCAATATCGACAATAACAACGGATGGAACTCCTGGAACACTCTCTGGGATTATAACACTGTAGGTAGCCAGCAAGCAATTCCCATTCTATAAAAATGTGGTCTTTTTTTTTCTAAGCAAAAATTAATGTACCAGCTAACTAAAAAAAGAGAGAGAACTAAATACAGTAGGTTCCACGTGCACATGAGCATATTAGTTATTTTTTATGTGTGTGATGCTCAGGATCGAACCCAGGCCTCATGCATATCCCCTGCCACAAGCATAAAATTGCCTATTTTCCTCATCCAATTTTACTTGCTAGCTATAACTACTATTCATAAGTGTTGCACAATTAGTTATATAATTCAAACCAATGAAGAGTTATTAGAGTCAACTAGCTTCAAAAAATAGTAAGGATATGAGGCAAATCATCTCTTTGCCTCGCCTGCAGATGCCCTCGATAATGATAAAAGACCTGTATATTAGTACCACTGCCATTCATCTATTACAGTTTTCAGTTTTCTTCTAAAAAGACAGAAGTTGACACTTCACTTCTAACTCCAAAGGATCAAAGGGGAAAACTAAAATATACTTGCCACTAGTTAAGAGACCCAAGTCTGCAATTAGCAGCCCTGTATTTTACAAACTTAGTACTTTCAAAAAGCAAATTCTTTATTGTTTCAGTTTTATCATCTGATCAATGAGAAAACGACTTCCTGTCTTACCTGCTTCCTTGAAATGTCATGAGGATCAAAGGAAACTAAGATGTGATAGCTTTTGAAACTTTATTTCAGTCATATCGACATATGTAAGTGCCTCTTCTGCCAGAATTGAGGATAACGCAATGAGTTAGATACTCACTCTTTTCCTTCAAGGAGCCTGTAGCTGACAAATGTCGGTAACAGATCACAGATCCACTGTGCTTATCCCAGTTCATCTGATCATGGAATTCCACTTCCCTTTGCTGGTAGAACTGATCTCTGATAAGAAAAACTCCTTGGGGGAGCATACACTTCTCCCTCACCTTCTACCATCACCTTCTTTACCAGGGCTTTGCTGCAACCAGACTCTTTGTCAAGAAGTCATGTATTGTGCACAAAATGAAAACTGATGTCATGCCCTCCATTCAAGCCCTTGATGCACTGGTCAAGGAGAAGAAGGTAAAGATAAGTTTTTCAACTTTTTCTCATAGGAAAACTTACAGCCTCCAGTAAATACTGAGGAGATCACATTCCCTCTGACCACAGTGTGATGCAGTGTATAGCACAAAGTGTACTTGGTAATTGCTTAAAGGTACCTTTACACACCAGTGTGGCTCACACAGGCCTCTAAAGAGCTGAGCAGAACACCTGATGACCTTGACTGCTACAGAACAAAGTTCCAGTCACATCAATGCAAGCCCTGGGAAATTCTCCACAGACATGTTTCTGCAAGAGTTAGTTAAGGTTATCAGATTTAGCAAATAAATATAAAAGATATCCAGTTACATATGAGTTTCAGATACACAGTAGATTGTTTATAAGTATGTCCTGTAATATTTGGGATATTCTTACAATAAAAAATGATCTGTTGTCTATCTGAAATTCAAATGTGCCTGGTTGTCCTATATTTTATGTGGCAACTATCATTGAGGTAGATGGAAAGAGAGGATCCACGTTTTCTTAAGTGTTGGTCTGAGTTCATATACTCCTATAACTGATAAATAGGTGCCTTTTATTAACAAGGCAGAGAAAAATAAATCAACTACATTCCTGGAAGTTGATTATCACATGGCCCAATCCAAGAAATCTAAGATGACAAAATGAGGTCCAAGTTTCAGAATACATTTAGCCTCAGAGTTCTGTATTTATGAGATAAATCAGCCAATGCTTTTAGAAATATGGAGATAAATGAAACTGGAATTGGCTCTTATTCATCTTGATTTCTGAAAAACCTATAGTCAAGCAATCCCCCTGTTGGCTTTGTACCCCTTCAAATCCACAAAACACTGGGTTGGCACTCATACTTTCTCTTTCTTCCTTTCTGTGTGCCTTCTTCATGCTCAGCTTCAGGGTAAAGGACCAAGAAAACCATCTCCCAAGGGTCTGATGTACTCAGTCAACCCTAACCAAGTTGATGACCTGAACAGATTTGGAAAAAACATTGCTGGCATGTGCCAGGGGATTCCAACCTATGTGGCTGATGAGATTCCAAGTGAGTATGCTCCCTCCTGTGCATTCCAAGTTAGCGCTGGCAAAATGACCAGACTATCTAGGACATGTCCATAGAGGAGGCCAGTCACCCAGGAATGTCATCAAGGCTACCAATTGTTAGCACTCTATTCCAGGCACTGTTCCACATGCTGTAAATGTGTTAATTCATTTGTTCCTCACAACAATCTTATATTACAAGTTCTATTGTCAGTTCTACCTTATGAATAAGGAAACTGAGGCACAGAGAAAGAACTCAAAGCTCTTGCCTGGGTCAATCCCAAGCATTTTGGTTCTGGATTCTGTGCTCTTGGTTCAATATTCTTTATGGAATATTGCCTTTCAGGGGTGGATCCAGAATAAACTCTAGGCATATTCAAAAGAATGCATGAAATAACTAAATGAAAAAGAATGCTGATCAAATCTACTCACTCTCTATAGCTCAGATTATTGCTTAATTTCTGGTTAAAGAATAGTTTACACCAAAACAAAGTGTCCATCTAGGACCCTAATCCAACAGCAACTTTCCAGATCTCTGAATTTAGTAGTTTTATTTTGATAGATAGACAGATAGATAGGTAGACAGACAGACAGATGGCTTGATCTTGAAATTAATAATGCATAGCTAGTTTGTAAATAGCATGACTTGCATCCATCCCCAAAAAGAGTCCTTGGACAGTAATTGATATAGACTTTTTTTCTTTTTATCAGGAGCAAACATGTTTTTTTACTCAGAAAAGTGCTACAGTGCTGACATACTCTGGATTCTGAACATTTCCTTCTGTGGAAGCTCAGTGGAGAACTAAAACAAATATTTTAAAGACACTCTGGATTTAGTCATCAGAGTATGCTATGTAGAAAAATATGGGTCCTAATGTTTTTTATCATGTCATTCTGAAATGGTTTCTGCTAGTTATGTTTGGTTTCCTTAAGCTTCAATAAACCCATTTAGCACTGAATTCAGTTTATACTAACATTCCTTATGATTTCTATGGGGAAGGGACAGGATCATAGGTTGTGTGGTGGTGGCAAGCGGTTGGAGTGCATTGAACCCACTGTTATCCTTACTCAAAACCTGTCCCCTATAAAGAACCCCTTCAGATGCTTTAGATACTGCTAACCATAGCCCTGGGAATGGTTCCAAAACTGTCCAACTGCTCTGAAAGCTGCTCTATAGCTGGTATGCAAAGGAATTTTTCAGATCAGCAGACAAAAATCCACTCAAAAGTAGCCTAAGCCCCAAAGGAAGGTTCATTGCCAGAATCTAGGAATATCTAAAATAATCCAAGGGCAAGAAGAGCAGCTAGGTATCAAAGAGACTCAAACCAGGAGCTCTATAGACACCAAGACCCAAGACTGCTTTCCTCTCTCCCTGAAGCCACATCTCCCCTCTTCTCTGTTCCTCTCTCAATTCCATTTCCCTCTTCTTTTCATCCTGAAGATGGATTTTTCTGTGCTCATAGCAGAAGATAGCTGAACCAGAAGGTCAACTTCACCCTCCATGGTACATGTCTTTTCAGTTCAAGGGATAATGTTTAAGGATGAATCTCAATTCCAATTTTTCTTGACCCTGTTTGATTCAGCTATCCACAACCTCCATTTGTTGATGACCTGGAGAGACCATGAAGTCACATGGTTCCCACATGGTGCAGAGTCTCCAGAGGTAGGGGATGATCTCAGAGAAAATAGACTTCAAATGTTATATACTACAACATGAAAATATAGTTTATTTATAAAAGATGCTCCTATATATTTTTTTAAACTCTTTGATGCCATAAGAGGAAATTTAAACCATTATCATGTCATTGGTAAGATAGCCCCAAATAACCCCAACAAACAAAACTAAAGATATTGATTCACACCACCTGGGGAAATGCTAATATGTACCAATATGTACCAAGTTAAATACCTGACTTTTGGGAACTGATAAACCCTATGTTTTATAGGAGAACTATCTAGTCATTAATTCAGAATAAAAAAATTAAATTCACAGAGAATTAACATATATCTTTCAGTAACATACAGAGGAAGCAGTTATTAAGATATTAGTAAGATGATATTGTCAATGACTTTATTTCAATATATTTGAACGCTTGGGTCAACTGAATTTCTAAAAAAAGTATCTTTCTAAAGTTGACTCTGGGGTTGGGGTTGTGGCTCAGTGGTAGAGAGCCTAACCCTTACATATGAGGCACTAGGTTCAATCCACAGCACCACATAAAAATAAAATAAAATAAAGTTATTATATCCATCAACAACAAAAATATTTTTAAAATAGAAAGTCTGAATAGTTCTTTTTTTAAATTTTTTTCTTAGTTGTAGATGGACACAATACCTTTATTTTGTTTATTTATCTTTATGTGGTGCTGAGGATCGAACCCAGTGCCTTACAAGGAGTGGCTGCTGGAGTTCCTTTGCTGAATATCTGGGTATCTTGTGTGGGATCAACGTCCAGGACTCCTGCAGGGGTGGGAGGCCAAGGGTCCTGTGCAGATGCTAATGCTGGTGGTCCTACTTGGCACATGGAGAACCTTCCTGGATGAGCGGCCAAGAGTCCTGCACTGACACTGAGGCCAGGATGATTCCTGTGTGGGAGCAGCTGTTGGGGGTCCTCTAATCACTCGCAGAGAAACAGTATTCCCACAACTTGAATCCCAGGTCTCAGAGCGACACAGAATGCAGCCTTCTTCTTGTCTACCATCTTGGAACCAGCCTGGAAATTTTTTGTGAATCTTTTAAACTTCTGAACCAATTTTATTTTTTTTTAATTTTTATTTACTTATTTTTTAATATTTATTTTTTAAGTATAGATGGACACAACACAATGCCTTTATTTTTATGTGGTGCTGAGGATTGAACCTGGGTCCTGCCCATGCTAGGCAAGCGCTCTACTGCTGAGCCATAATCCCAGCCTCCCAATTTTATTTTTACTGATTATATAGAACTATTCAGGGGCTGGGGTTGTGGCTCAGCGGTAGAGTGCTTGCCTCACTTGTAAGGCACTGCCTACCAACCAAGCCTATCCAGGATACACATCTGAGTTCTACATGACCTTTTAGAAGAACTAATACCAATATTCCTCAAATTATTTCATGAAATAGAAAAAAAAAAAGGGAACACTTCCAAACTCATTCTATGAGGCCAATATCACCCTGATTCCCAAACCAGACAAAAACAAAGAAAGAAAACTTCAGACCAGTATCTCTAATGAACATAGATGCAAAAATTCTTAATAAAATTCTGGCAAATCAAATACAAAAACATATCAAAAAGATAGTGCACCACGATCAACTGGGGTTCATCCCAGGGATGCAAGGTTGATTCAACATATGGAAATCAATAATGTAACTCATCACATCAGCAGACTTAAAGATAACAATCATCTGATCATCTCAATAGACGCCAAAAAAGCATTTGACAAAATACAGCACCCCTTTATATTCAAAGCACTAGAAAAACTTGGGATAACAGTAACATATCTCAACATCATAAAGGCTATCTATGCTAAGCCCCAGGCCAACATCATTTTAAATGGAGAAAAATTGAAGGCACTCCCTCTAAAAACTGGAACAAGACAGGGATGCCCTCTTTTACCACTACTATTTAACATAGTTCTTGAAACTCTAGCCAGAGCAATTAGACAGATAAAAGAAATTAAAGGGATACAGATAGGAAAAGAAGAACTCAAATTATCATTATTTGCCAATGATATGATTCTATATCTAGAAGATCCAAAAAATTCTACCAGAAAACTTCTAGAACTATTAAATGAATTTGGCAAAGTAGCAGGATATACAACCAACACCCATAAATCAAAGGCACTTCTGTACATCAGTGACAAATCTTCTATAAGAGAACCTAGGAAAACTACCCCATTTACAATAGTCTCAAAAAAAATAATAAAATACTTGGGAATCAACAAAAGAGGTGAAAGACCTCTACAATGAAAATTACAGAACTCTAAAGAAAGAAATTAAAGAAGCCCTTAGAAGTTAGAAAGATCTCCCCTGTTCTTGGATAGGTAGAATTAATATCATCAAAATGACCACACTACCAAAAGCACTATACAGATTTAATGCAATTCAAATCAAAATTCCAATGACATTCCTTATAGAAATAGAAAAAAAGCAGTCATTAAATTCATCTGGAAAAATAAAAGACCCAGAATAGCCAAAGCAATCCTTAGCAAGAAGAGTGAAGCAGGTGGCAACACAATACCAGTTCTTAAACTATACTACAGAGCAATAGTAACAAAAAACATTTTAGTATTGGCACCAAAATAGACTTGTAGACCAATGATACAGAATAGAAGACACAGAGACAAACCCATATAAATATATTTATCTCATATTAGACAAAGGCACCAAAAACATGTTGGAGAAAGGATAGCCTCTTCAACAAATGGTACTGGGAAAACTGAAAATCCATATGCAACAAAATGAAATTAAGCCCCTAACTCTCACCATGCACAAAACTCAACTCAAAGTGGATCAAGGACCTAGGAATTAAACCAGAGACCCTGCACCTAATAGAAGAAAAAGTAGGCCTAAATCTTCATCATGTTGGATTAGGCCCCAACTTCCTTAATAAGACTCCTATAGCACAAGAAATAAAATCAAGAATCAATAAATGGGATGGATTAAAGTAAAATGTTTCTTCTCAGCAAAAGAAATAATCAGTGAGGTGAATAAAGAGCCTACAGAATGGGAGAAAATTTTTACCACAAACACATCAGATAGAGCACCAATCTCTAAGATATATAAAGAACTCAAAAATCTTAACACTAAAAAAAGCAAATAACCCAATCAATAAATGGGCCATGAAATTCAACAGATACTTGTCAGAAGAGGATATACAATAAATCAACAAATATATGAAAAAATGTTCAACATCTCTAGTAATCAGAGAAATGCAAATCAAACTACTCTAAGATTTCATCTCACTCCAGTCAGAATCACAGCTATTAAGAATACAAACAACAATAAATGTTGGTGAGGATGTGGGGAGAAAGGCACACTCATACATTACTGGTGGGACTGCAAATTGGTGCAACCAATATGGAAATCAGTATGGAGATTGCTTGAAAAACTTGGAATGGAACCACCATTTGACCCAGCTATCCCACTCCTTGGTTTATACCCAAAGGGCTTTAAACCAGGATACTATAGTAATGCAGCCACATTAATATTTTGTAGAAGCACAGTTCACAATAGCTAAATTGTGGAACCATCCTAGTTGTTCTTCATTAGATGAATGAATAAAGAAACTGTGGATAAACACACACAATGGAATATTTATTTAGCATTAAAAGAGAATAAACTCATGGCATTTGCAGGTAAATTGATGGAGTTGGAGAATATTATGCTAAGTGAAGTAAGCCAATCCCAAAAAACAAATTCTGAATGTTTTCTCTGATATGAGGATGTTGATCCATAATGCGGATGTGGGGGATAGCATGGGAGGAATGGAGGAACTTAGATACAGTAAAGGGGAAGGAAGGGAAGGTGGGGCAGGGGTTAGAAAAGACAGTGGAATGAGATGGACATCATCACCCTAACCACATGTATGAAGGCACGAATGATGTGACTCCACTTTGTGTACAACCAGACATGAAAAATTGTGCTCTCTATGTGTTCTATGAATTGAAATGCATTCTGCTGTCATACATAACAAATTCGAATAAATAAAGCAATTTTTAAAAATTCCAGGCTAATATGGTTTTTACAGAAAATCTAATATACATTGGTCTGATGATGCAGATTTTCCTTCTCTTATACAAACTATTCAAGTATATAGGAAAACAAGAACCATATTCATTTCATGAGAATATTACTAACTTGACTCCAATGGCAAAAATAAGTAAGAAACCGTCTTTCTAGGTTTTTTGATACCTGTAAACAATTACATTCCAGAAATATGTGAATTTGCTCACCCAGCACCTATTGTATGAAGGCATGTCCTTCAACAAGCTCTCACTGTCCCTCAGGGTGTGAGGTAGCTGGGGCAGACATCATGGTGCCATATGGAAACTGAACCTTAACCAGGCAAAGGGATTCACGCAGAACCACATAGCTATTCTTAAATGCTGAAGGACCAGGGGCTGAGCCTCATTTGGCTCTCTGTGAGTCCAGCATTCTTCTCTCACACCTTCATTCAAATGGGGAACAAGAATGGGTTATGAAAAAGAGAGCTTCAATCTGCACCAGTTTTTTTTTTAATAAGTATTAAAAATAAGTCTTAGATGAAGGCTAAATTTTCTGTTCATTGTGAAGAGCATCAAAGATCAGCGCTTTAGGGCACATGCACTCACATAACCCAAACACACACATGCATTTGTGTGTGTGCATACACACACACACACACACACATACACACACACACACAGTTGATCTCAATAAGAGCAATGTCCACCCAGGGTCTTTTAAGTTCTCTAGCCACAGAAGGCAGTCAAATCAACAATGCTCTCTTTTATGCCTGAGAAAAACAGATGGACCCTCTCTCCTCCGTTTTTCATCTCTTCAGTGGAAATTGCTCAGGAAACTGAAATAGCACAGCAACCTCAACACACACACACACACACACACACACACACACACACGACAAGATCAAATCTGAGGAAACTCCAAGGAAGAAATTCAGACAAGAGGCATTTCTACTTAAGTCTTTCAAAACCAATGCCTTCCAGCACCCCATCCCACCCTACAAGGTCCATCAGAACAAGGTCATACCTGCCTTAAGGCATCTCCTGTGCAGCAGACAGTGTGGTGATGGGTTAATCAGAGTTCAATTCAAAAACTGGTCTCTAGCCAAATTAATTAACTTCTCAGGACCTTGGTGGGATGGGGGGGCGGGGGAACAGAGCTAACAGTCAACTGAAACTTCATTAGCATTCAAATAAGAAGCATTTTCTACCTATCTGTGGTCGGCTAGCTGGGAACCGCCTGATTGAGCTTGATTAGCTGAACACCTCTTCTTCAAGCTGTGGGTCCAACTGGCTCCAGTCTGTTCCATGTGCCTCACTCTGGATTCCAAGTAGAAAAGGCATCCCATGCCAGAGAGGAATCCTTCTCATGGCATTACAAAAGTGCCAGAGAGTGTGTTCATATGTAGAAGCCCATTTGAAATCTATTTTCAACACATCTACTATTACCCCATGGACCAAAGTAGGTCATAGAGTCAAGGTAGAGGTCAAGGTACAGAGATGTAGCCGTCTTGTGCTTTTCTCATGTGAGAGGCAGTGAATGAGCCATGACAAAGACATGGATCCAGGGAGCAGTGAAAGATTGGAGCTGAAAATTCAGTCTGCCCCAATATTTCCTGTGGTTGTTGAGAAGATTGAATGTAATAATGTATGCATAGGTGTTGATGTAGAAAATGCATTTAATAACTACTCATTTCCTTCCATTATATACAATCCAGGGCTATCACTGTCATGCTCTGCCGAATGTCTGTCTAGGCTGGTATAACCAACCAAATATGGCCTCAATCAATTCCTTCCCTCTCCCTACAGACATGCTTCCTTGAAAAAAAGTAGAGTCTTATTTGCTCTCCCTTTGAATCTCCACTGGACTTAGTGACTTCCTTTGACCAGAGGAGAGATGCAGAAATGACTTTCTGAGACTTCTGAGGGTAAGGCATGAGAAGGCTTGTAGCCTCTGCCCAAGTCCGTTGGAATGCTCCCTATTGGATCACTCCCTTTGGGAACCCAGTTGCCAAGCCGTTAGAAGTCCATGCCACATGAGGAAGTCACACGTACATGTTAAGATTTACAGTCCAGCTGAACTCCCTCCAACAGCCAGTGTCAACTGCCATCCATGCGAGTGGGCTGTCTTGGACATCCAGCACAGCTGATCCTTTGCAAGGCTGTAGCCCATCTGAATCTTGCTGCAAGCACAACAGAGATCCCTAGTCAACTCTGATAACCCTGGGAAGTAATATAAACTGTTATTTTAACTCCATCTTTGGGAGGAGTTTATTTTGTAACAGTAGGCAACAAGAAAGCTGGCCAGCAGTTAATATCTCCACTGGCCACTGAGGCCACGCAGGACCCTGGCGCACAGAGACTCTGCAACTCTACAACCTTACCTCTCACCCCCAAACTCCACAGAGCTGACTTCTGGTGCTGATCCTGACTGCTCCTTTCCAGGACAATGGAAGCTCTTTGACAAGGATTATAGCATTAACTCAGTTCCATTTTCAGCCGCTTCAAGGGTCTGCAAAGGTACCCACATGGGAGAAGCACTCAGGATCAATTTGGCAACAACTGGGGAAGAAGTGGACAAGTGCAGGTTCAAGTTCTTCTAGGGGCTGAAACGAGATGGCTACTCCGAATTCTGCATGTATATTTCCCAACTCTCCTCCTTCAAGGAGACTCAGAATGACTCAAACTCAGACCGAAAGGACTCTGATTTTCAATTAACAGATGATCTTTGCCTGGGATTGCAAGTGTAATCTGATGCCACATTCAAGAGGGATTTGAGAACTGATTCCCCTGAATTCTGCACTGACCTCTCCTATTTCACAAGCTCCAAGGAACACAAGCCTATGGGCAGACATGTGGCTAGACAAGGTCTGAACCTCGGCCCCGGAGGATCTGGCAGCAGTTCAGCAACCCTTGATTCCCACCCTTCAGAACATGGGAGATGTTCATAGGAACCGGTCAATCTGCCGGGAAACAAAAGCAATTATCCTTTTATTCAAATAACTCTTCCTTGTTTGTTTGTTTTGGACATCTGCTGTGTAAAAGTAATTTTACAGGAAGTAAAAAAGCAACTCTGTGTTTGAATTCAAAGGTCTTTTACCTTTACATTAGTTAGTCAAAGGAAAACATCTCGTCATCCACTTACCTAAACACGGTGGCTAAACTGTCACGAAAAGGATTTACAACATTTAGATAGATTGCAAACTTATGATTCAAAAACCCAATTTCCTGGCAGCAGAATGAAAAAAATAGCAAAGCTAAGCACTATGTTATAAATGAAATCCAGAAATTCTAGTTCCTAGGAATTCTACTAGTGAAAGAGAAGGGGGGAGGGGATTATCATGTTTAAGCTTAATCTTTCAAAACTTCGCCAACTCTTTGCCTTCCCACTCACAGATTTGTCAACATCCTGTCCTTCACCTCCAGCCTTGAATTGGAAGGAAGTATGTAGGCAAATAAACCTAACTTCATCCCAGCTCTCTCCATCCAGGGACACAGATACTTAACAAAGGCATTTGCCTTCTCTGAGTCTCAGGTTTTCACTCATGGAATGAGGATCATAATATTGAGATCACAGTTGTTGTATTAAATGTTGTGAGCATTAAATTAGCATTCACGAATCCCCAGCAGATTTCCTATCATATGGCAATTCACTTCCCAGATCAATGCTAACCCATTCTCTGCTAACCCATTCTCTGTTCCCTGGATCTCAAGTCCCCCCCCCCCCCCCCCCCCCCCCGCTTCTCTCTCTCTCTCTGTCCCTCATTGGCAGTCTGTATTTCCTGGCTTCTTTTCCCATCATAGATACCCATTTAAACACCTCCCAACATTCAAAAAGAATCATGCAAATAAGCAAATACAAAAATACCTTCTTCCACCAGGTATGTTTCTTCCCTTCTCCAGCTCGACCCCAGCGACCCCTCTGCAGCTTCACAGTGAATTTCGCACACTAACTGTGTCTACCGTCTTCCCTTCCCTTTACATTTTTTTGGTTTGGATTTAAGCACTATTTGACTTGTAAAATTTACTCCTCAGCGCTCATCTACATGAACATTTTTCATAATGCCATTATAACCAAAGTATCTTTTTCATGAAAAACGCACCATGAACACTTCCTTCCTCATATTTTACAGTCTTCAGATTTTTTCTGCAGTGGCTACATAGTATGCCATTTGTTACTCATTCAAAACTTTTAAATATTGAACATTATTTTACATTCTAATTATAACTGTTGGGTTGTGTGTGTATGTAAATATATACATGTGTGTAAAATAAATATAGAGTAACCAACATTAAAGAGAAGGTATCATATGTTATTGTCATATGTGCCACATTTTAGTGTATCTTGTATATGATTTTTAAGTGTTATCTTTGAATGTTTATAAATTATGCTCTCTATGTATTTCAACTTTTTCAATTTTTTAGGCTTTATAAGTATTCCATTTATTATTATGTAGTTCACATGGGTTGTTGCTTTTTAACATGACTTGACATTCCTTTGTGCCAATAGTTGGATAGGACAAAGCGATATTCCTTAACAGAATTGTGAGAAATTTTTACTTTAAATAATAAATGCACATGGTTGAAAAGTCAAATTATCCACAAGTCTTTAAGCGAATACTCCCATTTCCTGCTCCCGATTCTCCTAATTCTCCTATCTCCTTTCCACAGTTCTAGCTAATTCTTCTGTCATCTACATATTGTTTTTAAAGGTGCATGCACTGTTATATTTTGATGTATCAAGTTCAGACGTTATCTATTGCCTTTCTATTTTAGAAAGATAGCTATTGATTTCTCCTCTCCACCTTGTCAGGGTCCTTCTGGAAACCTTCGTCCCCCTCCTTCCTGGACTGGTTGACTTCCAGGCCACCTGCTTAATCATCTTCCTAGAAGGCCCTTTGTTCTCAGCCTAGGATTCCCTTTTCCTTTCTCCTGAGTTGGTACTGGTAGATTTCTCCAGAGAACCAAAACCGATAAGGATATGTATTATACACTTCTCTTAGGGGATCATTTATGTTGTCCTTTATTCAATTGAGAGACAAAAGATATTTTAAGAAACGGGCTTGCACAATTGTAGGGCAGACCAGCAGGCTGGACACCCAACTGATGTTGCAGTCTGGGGTCCCCAGGCAATCTGGAGGCAGAATTCCTTCTTCTCTGGAGGACCTGGTTCTTTTTTCTTAAGGCCTTCAACTGATTTGATGACACCCCCCCACATTATGAAGGGTAACCTGGTTTTCTCAAAGTCTGCTGATTAAAATACTAATCCCATTTCAAAATCACCTTCAGAGAAACATCTAGGCTGGTGTTTGACCAAGCAACTGGCCATGACAGCTGAGCCAAGTGAACACAGAGAGTGAGCCCTCACAGTCGGGCTCCCTGCTTCCTGGCTATCATGTCTTCCTGTCTTGGTTTCCTCTTTCATTTTGATGGAGCTCCTCCAGGACCATCTTGGAAACGTAAGCACGGCGGGCAAATTTCTTGAGACCACACATATTAGAACACGGCTTATTCTATCCTGGCATTTCCTTCATAGCTTGGCTGTAGATATAATTCTGGGTTGTAAACGATTCTCCTTCAGAGGTCCCTTCAGTGGTCCCCCAGCCCTGGAGAGTTCCATTATCTGCTGGCTTTATGTGTCACTGTTGAGGGGTCTGAGGGCATTCTCATTCCTGGTCCTCCATACATGTCCTGATTTCTCCCTTTACAACCTTACAAAGTCTCATTCTCCGTCCCCAATGTTCTGAAATGTAGTGATGAGCTCAGGGTAGGTCTCTATTTAGCTCTTGTTCTGAGCACTCAGAAGATCCTTCCAATCTAGAAGCTCAGGCCCTTTCCAGGAAAATATTTGTTAGGATTTCTTCCCTTGGTTTTCTCCATTCTCCCTTCTGTGGTTCTGTTATTTGGATGTTGGACATCCTGGGCTTGTTCATTGTTTCACTTGTGTCTTTTTTCATTGAACTATCTTTTTTTTTTATTCTACTTCCCCCAAAGTCTTCAGGCTTATTTTCCAACTATTCTATTTAGGTTTTTCAATTTTATTATTGGGCTCTAATTTTTAAGAGCTATTTTTTTCTTTCTGGATTTCTCTTTTTTTTTCTAGCATATTCTTCTGAATTTATGGATGTAATATCTTCTCTTGTTGTTTTTTTCCAAACAAATTTTAAGTTATGAGCTGTTTCTTCTTCCAACAATCTCTGAGGTCTTTTCTCTGATATGTGTTTTTTGACTCCATCTTTTGTAACACTTCTTTCTGCCTCATTGTGGTTATTCTTGCTTATCTGACTATTTAAGAATATGAAACTGAAAAGCTGATCAGAAGTTCTAAGTTTGCAGGATGATCTTGTCTTCTGTAGGCTTTGCTGCAGAGTGACTGGGCTGTCCACCTTTGAGAAAGCCCTGTGTTAGTATCTGCAGGATTTTCGTTTGGGATTGATAAATTCCCAGTAAGAAACATTTCAGTCTACTTCCCAGCTGGAAGGTCAAGATCCAGCTGCCAGCACCCTGGGAGCCCAGGAGGGAGTAGGGCCCAAAGCACTCAGCATTTCTCCAATCCCACTTAAGGTACCAGGAGCCTCAGCTGTGCCTGGTAACCCCTGTCCAGAAAGCCTCCTTTATGTCCTTCAGGGACCTTCCAATCTGCTGCTGAGGTTGAGGAAGAACAACTGTCCAGAGGGCATCTGGGGATCTAACTGCACTGTAAACAGTTTTCAAATCACCTTCCTGGTTTCAGCCTTGCGCTCTCTCCCTCAGCCCTGGAGAGTTCACAGTGTGGATCAGGAAGCTTCGTGGCTTTTGCCACTACCAGCATAGCTGTGGCTTTCTGGCTTTCAGATTTGCAGATGTTATTCTCTCTTCCTCCCCTTCCTGTTCTTCTGGGGTTTGCTGTTGTTTTACTTCCCTTACTTTGGTTTTAGTGAGGTTTTGTGGGAGCAAGAGGTTGGGTTCCATCCACTATCTTTACCTGATGGCAACTATACTTTTCTTTCCAGGGCAGTATGAATTTTCCTCCTGCATTTACACTAAGCTCCTTTTATGAAGATCACCAAAGAAATCCTAATTGCTAAATCTGATGAATAGTTTTCTGTTCTTAGCTTCTCAATCTCTCTACTCCAGTTGGTGCACATGACTGTTCCCTTCTAGAAGTCTTTCTCTCTTCCTCTCTTCTCTCTCCTTTCCCCTCCCCTTCCCTCTCCTCCTTTCTCTCCCTTCCCACCATAAGGGCCTCACTATGTTGCCCAGGCTGACCTTAAATTTGTAATCCTCCCATCTCAGCCTCCAAAATATTTTCGATGACAGGCACGTAACCACACCTTGCTTATTTACTGTTGGGTTCCTCTTTCTGTCAAGCTCTAAAAATATTGGTGCTCTCCTGTGTATTCCATCCTGGGCCCACAATTCTTATCAATATTTATTTAGCCTAAGGTGGTATTTAAACACACACATACCTTAGCTCATAATCTCATGATTTCCAAAGCTCTTCAGCCAGGCCTTGTTCCTGAGAATAAAATTCATAAATGGGGTTGGGGTTGTGGCTCAGTGGTAGAGCGCTTGCCTAGCCAGTGCAAGGCACTGGATTTCAATCCTCAGCATAACATAAGAATAAATAAATAAAATAAAGGCATTGTGTGTATCTACAACTAAATTTTTTTTCATTCATATATGTATTTTTTGGTTTATAATTTTGCAATTAAACATGAAATGGTTGCATCAATTAAGAGTGTATGTAATATCTTCTCTTATGAATTATAAAGAAAAGGTATGAAGAACATCTCAAGAGAGGGAGAAAATTATCCAATTGGAGAGGCATAGTAGTACTATAGTTTGTGTATTTAACTCCAGGAGAAATGAAGACTAGGAATTGAGTTGTTTTAATTCTGCTAGTAGAACATGATTTATGGGGAAATATCAACATGTGGAAAAAACATTCCAAAAATGTCTACAACATATGCATTGAGTATTACCATTTTCCAGATTTATATATTTTTCTTTTCACCGCTCCCACGGTTCCTGAATTGAGTACGTGATTAAGAATTGTGTCTCAGGCTTACCTCATTACTTTCTGAGTTTACAATAAATTCCTTCCATACTTCTGTTTTATAGTTTTCTGTTTAGAGAGCAAATTGTAGAACCTCTTCATATACTACCTAGGGTTTCCCCCTCTGCCTCTGAGCAAATCTGATGTCTATTTCTATGTTTTCCAAGTATGGGTCTGAATTTCTTTCTCATTGGCTCTTGGAGCTGTAATAATTCCATTGAGTGTTTCCTCCATTTCAACCTAAGATAGTGAGTCCCCTTTGTTGGAGAGGCCCAAAGTCATCGGTGTGTGTTTACTTATCGACTCCGCTATTTTTCTGAGGGTTAAAGTCACAATTTAAGTCCCTAAGTTTATGATTTGATTAAGATTGCATAGCAGGCCAGTCTCACCCTTGATGAAAAATGCGATAAGGAGAAAACAAACCTGGGCTGGCCACACCTCCCAGACCTTAAGCCCCACCTATTTTTGAGAGGAGTCTGCTCTAGCTTCAGGAATCATTCCCTATGGTGAGGAACTTCAGACCCTCTCCCAGGAGTGATGTATGATTTCTCCAGTGTTGCTTTGGCCACAAGAAGAACAAATGTTTTTATATGTGCAGTTCCTTGAGGAGCCTACTTCTTTACACCCAATTTAGACACATGATAATTTTAGCCTGAAGATTCAGACTGGTTCTGACTGTTCCCAAGTGGTTCCTGAAGGCATCAATGCTCAGAGGCAAATTCATCAGGTTATGCTTATCTTGTCAAGAGCTGAGCTATAGCTCTGCCCCAAGCCTTTCTGTGTCCTGTGACTTCTGATGGATCATGAGTAAGAACAAGTATTCTGGGGATCTCTTTTGCCCAGAATGGAGACAGTCTAGGTAGCCCAGACCTTGGTCCCCTTGCCACAGGCTCCTTCATGACCACTGTTGGATCTTCCTACAGAAGGGGTATCTTGTTACTGGCAGGAAGAGACATTTGCCATGTCTTAATTCACTCACCGCCTATGACAAGTCTTCCTAAGAGTTGTGGTCCAACAATGCATACTAAGGACTCTATTGGGTTAGACTACTTCTCTTAGGATTGGCATGATGGGGTAGAAGGGACATGTTGAGTTTCCTCTAAAAAACAAACTAACCATATTTTGTGACAATACATTTTGGTCTCCCAAATAGACTCTGTTAAGATCCGGGTTATATTCATTATCTTCAGTATAAGCATGGAGATTGCCCATATCATAGATACCTAAATATTACTTTCTGATAAATAAATGAGTTAATGAACAGGACTAATATGGAAACCAATCACAGAAAGAAGCATCACCAGTTATTGCAATGTACTCAGACATTTCATTATAATTTATCTATCTAACATTCTTGGCTGGTGCAAACAGCTTTGCTGCCAGTAGATTATTGATAGTCCCTAAATGTGTTTCCTGTTTGTTTTCTGAATGCATCCTAGGAAACCACCAACTCCCAATAGTTCCTGGATGAGCCAGAGTCTTCATCTTTGCATTTTTTCAAAGTTGATAATATGAATATTCATATTGCAGCAATAGCTTTTGTTCCCTGGTAATAGAAAAATCAAATGCTCTACAAGTGGGTCTTATAAATATGTTCTTATCTCTACAACAAGTTCAAGTGCAATTTCTCAGAATCTCCCAACAGCAATGATTGTGTGCAGCCTGAGGGATATACTACATGACATATTAACTCATTGGAATTGACCAACAACACAATGAGGTAGGTGATATTATAATCTTCATCTGCTGATAGAAAGTTGTGGAATGAACAAGTCAGGTAACTCAAACTCAACAATTTAGTACTGGCAGAATTGAGCTTTGCCCCAAATAGCCTGTTGTGAGGCGATTCATCAGTGTGTTATCCTGCCAAGTGCTCAATTTGGAGGAATTATCATTAATCCTGTGTATTTTGATAGATCTCATTAGGGAGGAAAAGGGTCATAGGCAAGGAAGGAAACAAAATTGGCCACTGTGTCCCTCACCCCCAAACCCATTTCTCACAGTCTCCAGACATTTGTACCTTTAAAAATATCCACTGGTTATTCCACAGTTAGTGAGGCTCCTTCCTTGTCCACCTTCACAGCACTCCTTCCACACATCCCTGTCCACACACGTGTGTTCACATACTCACAACTCCAGTCCCTCCAGCGGATGACTTGAATGGTGGCCATTAGCAAAAAGGTCAAGGAGGTTATGGGCTAGAGAGGTCTAGTTATATTTCTCCTGATTTCTTCAGTTGTGAGTTGATTTGGGGTCTTTGAATAGCACTGGTAGGATTGGGTTGACTTAGTCTTGTGCTCAGCTTTGTGCTGGCTTTGACTTGTCAAATACAATCTTCCAGAACTGGGCATGGTGGTGCGAGCCTGTAATCCCATCGACTTGGGAGGCTAAGGCAGGAGGACTGCAAATTCAAAGCCAGCCTCAGCAAATTAGCAAGGCCCTAAGCAACTTAACAGGACCCTTCCTCAAAATAGATAAATAAAATTTAAATGGAGGGGGACACTGGGGATGTGGGTTCAGTAGTTAGGCATCCCTGGGTTCAATCCCTGATACAAAAAAAAATAAATCACAATCTTCCATTAGGCATTTGCAGTCTCTGGGCTTGTCAGAATCCTGGATTGTACTGGTCCATTTCAACCTTCATCTGAATTTTGAGTAGGATTGACCTTGTCTCTTCGCTAGATAAAATGAACAGTTTGCTCACAAGACTTTGCATCCTTTCAAGGATCTGGGATAGAAGATTTAGGATATGCTGTTTTAAATTATAGATTATTCTCTTGACTAGATCCTTGAAGGAATGTGCTCTTCAGAAGGCTTGGCTGTGGCTTAGGATCCCCTGGAGTGGTGTGTGGCCTTAGCTGAGTTGTTGTGAACTGAATTAAATAAATATCTGGGCTGATATTGACTGATATGTGAATTGAGCTCATTTTATGAAAGATTCTGAATTAGTCAAGTTGGGTTGGGGCCCACTTGAATGGGTTTCATCTCTGCATTGAGGTCATTATTAACAGAGCTTTGGGCTGGGGTTTGGTTTTCCCTGAATTAAATCAGAAGATAAATTGGGCTGAATTTATTCTTAAACTAGAATTGCCTAAGCTTTGGTTGAGGGATTAATGGGATGCTTTGCTCAACAAGGCTTTGACTGTTACTGGGCTGAAATTGTGGATGGCTTGGCCTTTGGGATACCATCAGGGCATCTTGCCCTAGACTGTGGTTCTGCATCTGGGCTTAACTTTATTACTAGTGCCTTTGTTTTTTCTATTGGTAAAACCTATTACTTGGTTGATTTGAATTCTTCAGAAACTTTGTTATTCCAGTTGATAAATTGCTTTTGGAAATACCCTCTTTATTTTTTGCTGATAGTAGTCCAGGGACCAGTGAGACCTCCAAGAGTGGATATATTTGATTGACACAAAATTTACTGGAAAGTATCAGATTTGTCCCTATTGTGGCAAGTATTTCTAAGAAAATTTTTTTCACAAATTTTTCTTGGATAGTTTGTTATCTGGAACTTTTTCCAGAATCTTTGTCAAGAACTCAAACAGCACTTGAAAGTCCAGTGGGATTCTTGAAAGGTTAGATGAAAAAATTATTAGGATGGCAAGCTTCATGTTGGACATCTTGACAAAAGGGGCTAGGTCACAATTGTTAGGGAGTGTGAGAGTATGCAAGTAAAGAACCTATTTAATAATTTAATAATATTTAACAATTACTGTAAAATTCAGATACAGCAGTGATTGTAGTTCAGGATGAAAGCCTTGCTATGATGAGTCTAGCAAGACAAACTCTCCAAAGGAACTTGACATTTCTGGCATGCTTAAATATCTTGAGATTCTTCCTGTGGCAAATAAAACATCTGAACATTCACAAGTTATCTCTTGAAAGAGAGGTTTCCCCTTGCTATTAACTCAGTACAATCTAACATCCCTCACTTTCATTGGAATGCTCCTGGGTGGCACAGTGACATTCATGTCAAATCAATGGTTTTTTTCAGGGCTTATTCTCCTGACTTCCACAGCATGAGCACTATTGACTACTTCTTCCCTGCCTTGGCTTCCACATGCATGATTAATTTTCTCCTGCATTTATTCAACTCCAGAAATAACTATCCATAGCCTTGACATCACCGTGTAAATTGTTCTCTCACTCATTTAAATTTAAGAGGCAGGGGAGTTCCTTCCAAGTCTCATATACCTATCTCCATGAACCTTGGTCTATCCATCTCTTCCAGAGCACTGGAGTCCTTGAAAAGGAGTAGGGTCACGATATTTCCAATCAGGTCAGAACATTGAACATTACTTCAAAAGGATGGTAACATTTAGGCAGGGGACTCTGGATATTCAAATGTCTCTGAACTCTGAAATTAATCTGGGAAATTCTCTGCTGAGAGACTCTTCCCAAATCCTGCTCTAGCCTCCAGGGACTGATTCACCTCTCCTGTCTCTCTATGTGCACTAAGTCTGAGGTTACCAAATCCCAACAACCAAAGGCACAAGCTGATGCCAATTCAGAGCACTGGATACTGTCACCTTCCCCAATGAGCTACCATGCTAAGATCAAACAAGGGACTTCATTTACCATTGTTGGAAACTATGGACATCTTTGTCTATTTTACATCTTCCCCTGAAAAAATCATATGTCTGTAATTCAATGTCAAGTTCACTTCATGAGAATGTTTGGGAGACATCTCCTCCAGTGAGTGAGGCAGCCTGGAATGGATTTCTCTGAGATAGACAAAGAGAAGGGTAGATCCATTTTAGGATCTGGAGATGATCAACTTGTACCAATAGATATCTTTTTAGAATCTTGGAAGAAAAGCAGAGGCAGCTGATACACTCAAATATTTTAACCATTGCAACTACTTCCCTCTCCTCTTAAGCACCATACTTGTCCTAGGGGAGACTCTTTCACCCTCTCCCCTTCCCTATACATTTATTCACATGAAATATACCCCTGCCTCCAGAATGTGGGCC
This sequence comes from Callospermophilus lateralis, assembly GCF_048772815.1. Taxonomy (NCBI): domain Eukaryota; kingdom Metazoa; phylum Chordata; class Mammalia; order Rodentia; family Sciuridae; genus Callospermophilus; species Callospermophilus lateralis. The sequence goes on from NC_135318.1 coordinate 55,917,622, forward strand.
TTCCCCTGTCTTTGATGTGGATGTCTCTAATTTGAAGACCTCTATTAGGACACCTCATGCTTCCCCTCTTCTAGCTAACTTCATAAATTATTTTCCCAATGAAATGCTCAAGATATTCCCCTGTCACTCAAACTCTTAACCAATCTAAGAGGGCCCTGGGGGCACGAGGATGAGAGAAGACTTTCCTAATGCCTCCCTGATTCTTTCTGCCCCCGCCCCCAGTCCCTTAAGGGACATTCAAGCCCCTTCCTGCCAATCCCATAGACATTCTCCCTACCATATTGTCCTAGCTCATATTCCCTTACTTTCCTGACCAGTTAGTTCCCTCTGGTTTCCCAGCCTTCATGTACCCAGCTAATTTCTATAGATTTCCCCTTCTTTCTCATCACAGGTCTGTAGCAGGAACAAGATGGGTTTTCCATCTTTTGAGGATGACAAAAGTATAGAAAAAGAAGACTTGGATAGATTAGAGTATTTTTAATCCCCACAGTTATTTTTTTCCAGAAAGCAGTAATTTACAAAATATGAGTGTCAATGAGTATCATCTGAAAAGAATAGTTTCATGGTCAAGGAAATCTGGGAAACAATTAAAAAAAATCTCCCCACAGAAATATCCAGGCTTTTAATAGGCATTTATTAGTTATGTATTATTGCATAACAAATCGTCCCAAAGTTAGAGGCTTAAAACACCAATAAACCTTTTATATGGGACAGGAATCAGGAAGGGCTAGCTGAGTGGTTCTGCTTTGAGGGTGGGGTGTGGTCTCTGGTGAGGTTGGAATCACCGGAAAGCTTGACAGGACTGGGAGATCCACTTCTAAGATGGGAGACTCACATGGCTGGCAGTTGATGTTGGCTGTCAGCAACGAAGCTCAAGTTTCCTGCTGTCTGGATTCCTCCAGAGGGCTGCTTGGGTGTACTCATGATATGACAATGGGTTCCCCCAGAGTGACCCATGGAACAAAGGGGAAAACACACAATCTCCATGGCCTAGCCCCAGAAGTCACACACCATGAGTTCTGCAATATCTTATTAATTACTTATGAGTCAGTCATGTCCATCTGGAAGGAATGTGAATACCAGGAGGTGAGGGACACTAGGGATCATTTTGGAGGCAGGCTAGGGCAATGCATTATGAGTCTCCAAGACTTGTTTGAAAATGCAATTAATGCTGCATGGAGCATTTCAAGACACTGGGATTTCATGGTATACACATGAGAACCACCTTGGATAGTTCACTGGTGTGTGTCTTGAGGGATCAAAAGTAGAAAGGAATATGTGTGTTGGTCTGGGGGAAGAATCCTAAACAATGAAGCATGCATGTGCATTGAGGACTCCCAGAGTTGAAGGCAGGGGAAGGTAGATCTAGGGTCCTATCTTGAACTGGGGCTCAGAGACCACTCTAAAGAAAGATTCTGCAGTTTAGAAAGGAGAGCACAGGATATTTTTTTTTTTTTTTTTTTTTTTTTTTTGCCAGTCCCAAATGTACACTTCTGTAAGCTGTTTACTTCTTCTGTCCTACATCAAAGATGGGGGAAGAAAGTCAAAGTTCATGGGCTGAAAGGATGAACTGTTGTCACGGAACCCCTAAAATATGGAGATGGAGACAATGTAGAGGGTTCAGCTGTTCCAAGCCGGGAGCAGAGGGAGTAGGAAACTTTGGACATTAGGCGTGCTGCTTTCAAAAGAGTCCTAACAATCTCTTTCATGATCTGGACTAAGAGTATATAAGGTCACTTGATAATTCAGATCACAACGACTTGTTTTTCTCTGCTCGATTTGCACAATGGTCTGTGTTTCCAAGCCTGGAGCCGGAGCCACAATGCTTGGAGGAAATGAGTTCTCATCAAATGTTTACACTGCCCGTATCCGCAGACATAGAGAAGGAAGAGAAAGTATAAGAAGACTAGAGAGAAGGGAGAAGTGGTTGGGTGCGGGGGAAAGGAGGAAGGTGCACAAGGAAAAGAAAGGAATAAGAAAAATATGCCCTTTACCTGAAAATGATAAGGAACATAAGGTTGGTACCCCGCATCTCTAAGTCTCCCCAGCTCCCTTCTGAGCCACACTCCCAGGGACCCCGGTGCGTGCTTTCGCCATCTCTGGCCACAAGGTGGCACTCTTTGGACTTTGTGCCTCCAAAAAAAATAAGAAAGGGGGGTAAGGGGGAGGGAGAAAAGGCAAAGCACTGCCCCAACCAAGAACAATTTGAAAACCCACCCCATAATACTTAAAATCTGGGACAAAGAACCGTCAGGACGGAACTGCTTCAATTGCAAAACCTCCGCGCAGCCTGGGGAGCGGTCCCACCGTCCGAACCCCGGAGCAGTCTCTTTTTTGAAAAAGCGGAGTACAGTATTGAGATTCTTGAAACCTGAAACCTAGAAACAGAATCGAAGCGGAAACCAGAAGGAAAACCTTGAACTCCTCCAGACAATTGCTTCCGGGGAGTTTCTAGGGAGCGAGGGGGAATAAAGAGCCCAAAAGGAGGGGCCCTCGGATGGCGTGTCCCTGAGGGTCGTGGCAAGCTCGCGGAGCGTGAGAAGAAGACCCCACTCTCTCTCCCTGGGCTGTGGGTCATGGCCACCGTGGAGCAGAAAGCCCTGGTCATTGGCTTCAAGTGGCTCTCTTTGGCCACTCTTGTGCTCATCTGCGCCGGGCAAGGGGGACGCCGGGAGGATGGGGGTCCAGCCTGCTACGGGGGATTTGACCTGTACTTCATTTTGGACAAGTAAGTGCCATGAGCCTTTCACTCTAGGCTAAGCTGGTGATGATGCTTTCTCCCCGGTCAGGGCGGGTTGGCAGGGTCGCTTTGGGACAGGCGTGCATCTCAAGGGACCAAGAGGGACCACGGGAGGTGGTGGCGGCGAGTGCTGCGCCTTTGTTGGGGAGCGCTCCTCCCATCCCTCTCCTGTGCCGCCCCATCCCGCTGGAGAGGCGACGCTGCTGGTTTGGGGCACAAACTTCTTTTCTGTCTTGCTCTTTGTGACCGAGGAGCGTGCGTGCAACTTGGAGGATGCTATTGACTCACTGCGTTTCTGAGGCTCCTTCTCATTTTCCTGAGAAAGTCTTGCTTGCCAGAGGAAGAACTTGCAGACACTTTAAAGAGACGTCGGCATTTCAAAGTCAATGGTCTCTTGTTAAAAACCGTGTCCTACAAAAAATGCATTATCCTTGTCCCCCGTAATATAATGTGTGTTCAGCCTGGGCACTTAATGAAAATGCAAGATAGGGTTTCTCAACCATAACACTATTGAGGTTTAAGCTTGGTCATTCTTTGTTGTGGAGACTGTCCTGTACCTTGCAGGATGTTTAGTTGCAACCTTGGCTCCTACCCATTAAGATATCAGCCACATTTCCCCTCTGCCTAGTAAATTCTCTCTCCTTTGCCTTGAGAACCTCGGTGGAGGAGAAATCAGGCTCTTGATCATTTTGACTGGTGGGCTACCAGGGAGGTGCTGGAGCCCTGGTTTCCTTGTTAAAGGTGGAGAGTGTTTAGACTTCAGGACTTTGATCAAGGGAGAGCTGAACTCTGACCAGTTCAACACTTCCCAGATTCCCATAGGCTTGCCAAGCTGCACTCAGGGAAGCCCCTGCTATCCGTTAAAAAACACCTTCAACAATTAAAAAAAAAAAAAAAGCCCCTCAGAGAAGATCCCTGTTCACTAAAACCAGTGGAGCGCCTTGCAGTTACAGCGGTAGGGAGATGAATTTCACAGACTGGAAAGTATTTGGGAATTGGAAAAAGAGTCCAGCAAAATAAGCTGGCCAGCTAGACACCAAATGTGCTTTGCAGTTGCCCCTGGAGTTTGGTTTTTCCGTAAAGTCTGTTTTGAAACTCCAGATTCTTTGGATGAAAAGTGAGATCTCTTTCTTGCAGATTTATGAGAAGGTGGATACTGAAAATATAATCCAATACTAAGAAGTGGAATTTCTTTTGTTAACTTCTGGTGGCTGGGAGCACTAGATCCTAGACTCAGGGACACTGTCTGAAAACCCTCAGAGATGATCAGCATTTGTGTTGTTTTGAAAACTAGTTCAGAGGGGCAAAAAGAAAAAACTTGACAAAATGGGCAGAATCACCATTCCCCAAATGGAATGCCTCAAAACTATAATCAGTTCTCCCCAAAGCAATTCATACAGTGAATTAAACTTTTTAGTCTAAGTTCTGAAAGAATTTATTTTGGTGATGGCTGGAATTTAACAAAATGGTTCTAGGCTTATCTGATAGGGGGAAAAACACAAGTAAAAAGAAATAAAACATTTTTGGAAATGAATAATAAAGAAATACTTTCAAAATATTAAAAAAAAATACAAGTTAATTAAAACAGGAGGGTAAAGGCCAAAGAACAGAGAGACAAAAATAGAAATCCAAGTACATATAAGCATTTAGTGAAATTTCGAATCAGTAGGGATTTTTTTTGGACAAAGGGTTGATAACGTGTGGGGATCCAAAGGATAGATTTATACTTTATACCGCACACCAAAATAAATTCTAGAAGGACTGAAAATTTAAATGTTTAAAATGAAATGATCAAAGAGCTAGAATATCATAGAAGATCATTTAGATGAATATTGCTGTAATCTTAGGTTTAGAGCTTTTAAAGCATAATAATAGTATAGAAACTCTAAAGAAAAATACAGATTTAAATATATCAAAATTCTACACTTTCATAAATAAAAATGCATGAATAAGATATAATAACAAGTTACAGAAATGTTTGCAACATTAATCATTCTCTTAAGGTGATCTTACTATATAAAATGTGGAGGGGCCAGAAAGGATGTAGCTTAGTGCTAAAGTGCTTACCTAGCATGTGGGAGGTCCTGGGTTTGGTCCCAACACCAAAAAAGAAAAAAAAAATACACACACACACAAATATATATATATATATATATATATATATATATATATTATATATATATATATATATATATATGATATACATATTTATGTGTAAAACTATATGTAAATATATACATACCAACTATATTATATTTACATATTAAAACACACACATGCATCATCTCAATAAAAATAATCTACTGCATAATTTACAGGAGAAAAATATATATGAAAGTCAACAAATAGTCAAAAAAGTTCAACTTTACTAGTAATCAGAGAAATGAAAAAAAAATCAAACAAGATAAAATTTTGTTATTAGGTTGGCAAAGAATTTTAAAGATTCACAATATTCATTACTGGCCAGCTTGTAAGCACTGTCACATCTTACTAGGGAAAATATAAATTGGTACCCTCTTTCTAGACTTGCGGTGTTCAATAGAACTTTCTAAGATAATGAAAATATTCTGTGTCTATGTTGTCCAATAGGGTAGCTTCTAGCCATAGGTAACTGTTGACACTTGAAATGTGTCTAGGGAGACTGAGGAAGTGAATTTTTATTTTATTTGTTAATTTAAATAGTCACATGTGGTTACTGTATTGAAGACCAGAAGATAATTTGGCAATATATACCATATGCTTTAAAAAATATGATGGGGTCTACTTTTCCACCCAACAATTCTATATCTTAAAGATAAATCCAAATAGTCACAGAAAAGTACCTAAATGTATGCTAATGGCCGTGCTGTTTAAAGCAATAAAAAGTTGAAAATGACATAAATGTTCAACAACAGGGGATTTAAGTAAGACATGTAATATGAAGAGTATTAAATATGTATTGTATATTTTACATGCTGGGAAGATATTTTAGGAGAAATAGGCAATGTTTATACTCTAGGGAGAAAATGCCATTAATTACCAAACATTGTATGCATTTTGATTCTACCTTTGTAAAAAATGAAACACATATATGCATGTCTATTTACCTGATATGGTAATGGTATTTCTCTGCAGAAGCATGATTTTTTAACTTCTGCTTTTATGCTTTTCTGAATTTTTTTAACTTTTCTGTAATAAGCATACATTAATTATATTTTCAACAAAAATACATTAGTTTTTTAAAAATCAGGTGTGGAGAGAGAAGGTCTCTAACCAGTGTGCTGAGTTCCTTGCCCCTCTATTTATACAGGAAGTTGCTTCTTTTGTATTTACTCCTGAAATAAATTTTTGAATGTGCTAGTGGATCTTTTGAAGCACATTAGGGAACCCAAAAGGCTCAAAGGATAGGGAAACCTTTATAGGCACATACTTTTACATTCAGGTGGATGACTTTGAGTTCCTTTGGTTGTCCTGTTACCTGAAGACAGGGATAGTATGTGCTGAATAAAAACTTGCTAGGACTAGGTTGTCCATGTGTACAGCTCCAGCTTGTCACCTCGAGCCAGGCTAATTTATGTGACTGTTGAGTCCAGAGCTGGGGGATGGGCCAACAGGCAACCAGGACAAACAGCCTCCTGGGGTGGTCCCTAAAGATATAGTCTTTTGTCTTAGAAAGAACCTCCTGAGACATTGCTGTCCAGCACCCAACCACAGCAGAACAGGAAGGGAAAAAAATGCTGACTCGTTTTTTTCCTTGGGCTTCTAAGATCTGCTGACTGCCTAGACCCTGTCTACAGGCTGAGACCAGTGGATCACAGGGAATGAATCCACCATTCTCTTCTTCTCCCCAACCCTGCAACTGGTTCTCTTTCCCATGGCATTGAATTCCAGCTCATTTCGACTTCAGGCAAGATGCATCTCTGGCTTGGAGGGAACCCAGATTATGCATTCAATGGAATGTCATGTTTTCTCAACCAGGAGCAAAGACTGCATAATGATAACCTAGGACACCACAGTAACACAATAGGGCATTATTAGCAGCTTTGGCGACTGGGCTGCACTAGGCTTTGTACTGATGGAATTTCATGTTCATTTAAACATGCTTTTCTTGTTATAGTCAGGAAAAGTAGATTGCTGGGAATTCAATCAGGGATTTGAAAAGTCAGATTTGGAAGGCCTCTGTCCAGAAGAAAAACAGTAAAAAAACAGCTAACCTCTTCTAAGTCTTCCAGGCCAGGATTGCAAAGATTAGTGCACCCATTTGACCAATCCATGGACAAAAATGGCCCTCTCCTTCAGGGCCCTTCTGTTATTACAGTATACATTTATGTATCACACCTTGGTTTATTTTATATTGAGCTATTAGACACTTAATTGCAGAAAGTGGGTTTTCCATCTTGACTCTGGCTATAGTATATATGCCCTAAAGACTTCAAAAATAGAACATGGGGAATAGAACAAGAGAGTGGAGGAGGTGACAGGGTGGGAGAAGGCACTGAACGACTCTATTTATAGAACTTTCCAAAGTCAACACCTGTCATTTCTTTCCTGCACCCAATAAATCCTTACATTGAAAAAGGCCCCCCACAGCCTCACCATGTGCTCCTTACCATGGTAGCCCCAAGTCCCTTTTCCTTTTTGTCCAGCATCAGTTTTCACCTCTTTTCCCCATACACAGGCACCCCATCTTGCCATCCACCCAGACTTCCAACCACAGCACCCAGCATTGGGTGACCCCCTGGTGGTGATGATTTGTAGGACCCTTACTATGTGTTATGCCCCAGAGATATGGTCATGAGACAGATTTTTGTAGGTTAGACTGGAAACATCACTACCGGGTCTAGTATTGCTTTTCTGAGAAAATACCTTCTGGATTCCCAACTATCTACTCACAAAAGAAATTCTTTAGAGTTGAAACTTATGCAAGTCTCACAAACTCTTACACTCCTTTACAAGGACATCAGAGACAATCTTTTTTGGTAGGTAGAGCCAGCACAATTGCTGTTCCTAATTTATGGATGAGAAGAAAACCTTTGTTCAACCCACTGGGTTAAGTGACCTGCTCAGGGACGGGGATTAGATCATGACACAGCTAGAACGACGTCTGCTTCTGACTCCCAGCCCAGTTCTTTCTGTTCATCTCTGCCCTGCACAGTTGGGCTATAATGAGAAGCACATGGCAGTACAACTGGAGGAACTGGGTGGGTTCCAGGAGTTAAAATTCCCTGCATCAGAGTTTCAGTAAATCATGGTACAGAAAGCAGCTCAGATTGCTTAATTGAGGAACTACTGCTCCATGTTAAATCAGCTGCAGTTGATTGAAAGTTTCAGGAACTCCGACCCCCTGCAGCCCACCCAGATGCTGTAAGGATCTGGGGGAGGGGGGTGAAGTGATGCAGCTGACCTTGAGGTATATTAGGACATCTGGTTATCCTGCACTTAAAGGTCTGATAAGTTGGTGAATTGTTCAGTCTGAATCTGAATGGAAGAGGGAAACTCAAATCTGTAGATGGGCTAAAACACATGGATATAGCGTAGTTCAGAAATACTTTGGAAGATGGCTTAACGTAATGAAAATGCAAAATTGGCTCTGAAGAAGGAAAACGAGTCCATTAGAAAGTACTTTTAAAGTGCTGCAATAGTAACTTAAAAAGACATCAGAAAAAGAATTCTTCAGAGGACAGGATATTTTCCCCTCCCTCCCTCCCTTTCTTTCTTTATTTCTCTCTTTCTCTGTCTTGAGATGGATTCTGTGGTTAGATCTAAATGCTCCACCTAGGGGCTGCAGTTGTAGCTCACTGGTCGAGCCCTTGCCTACCTAGCATGGGTGAGGCCCTGGGTTCAATCCTCAGCACCACATAAAAATAAATGAATAAAATAAATGCATTGTGTCCATCTATAACTAAAAAATATTTTTTAAAAAATATTTCACATATTAGGTTCCAGATTTGGAGAAGGCTTATTAGACCAGGCAATAGTCAGTAGAACTTCCCACGAATTGGAAGGTTTGGCATATGGATCAAAAATAAAGTAAATAAGGCAAAAGTGTTTTGTTTTTCTGTCTGGGTCAGCCAAGTAATTATCTCTACTTTCCTTAGCTGAGGAGAACTGGTAAAACTCAGTGTCAGGCTGAGAATAGAATCCAGGAGTGCTGGAAGAAGACATCCGTCCTAAGATAACCTATAATTATCTCCAAATGCTAAAGGACTCCTAGTGGTCTAGGAATAAACTTTGGCATCCCTTAAGGAGACTTGGCTGTCACATAAATGCAAATGAGATTTGCTTCATGCTAATTTAGAACGTGTATCCATTTTTGGTGTGGGAGCAAGGGACTGGATCTCACTTCTCCCACTCATGATTCTGTAGCAAAAGAGAAAGAAGGTATTTGGGCATTACTTGTCATGGTTTTCTGATGTGTCAGGGTCATATTGAAAAAGTAATGAGATTTCTTCAGTTTGACTCAACTGATTCTTTCCATTCATTTAGTGTAAATACATCTCAGTATTGAACTTAGGAGTGGACAACAGTAAAGATAGGTATAACACAATACTTGATGCAAACAACGTCTGGTAACATTTTACCATTTAGTCTGTGCAGTTCTCACAATGTCTGTACAGTCACGATCATCATTTCACACATGAGGAAAATGAGGTTTAGGGAAGGTAGCCCAGGCCACTCTCAGTGGTGAAATCAAGGCTCAGCCCCAAGCCTCTCTGACTCACAATCTCTGTACTAAGATAAAAAATCCAAATAGGCAAAAGAACATTGAACCAGCCGGGCTTGGTGGTGCACACCTGAAATCCCAGCAACTCAGGAGGCTGAGGCAGGAGGATTTCGAGTTCAAAGCCAGCCTCAGCAAAGGCAGGGTGCTAAGTAACTCAGTGAAACCTTGTCTCTAAATAAAATACAAAGATAAAACCAATCTACAGCTTCTGCAATAGCCATCACTGAACTGCTTGCAGAACTTGCCTGGACTATGTATCGCTTGTATGCATTGTGAACTCACTTGTATGCATTGTGAACTATCTGTTGGTGCAGCGACTTGTGGTAGTGTTGGGGTATTTATGCTGATGGTGTCATCGGTGGTACAATTTTTCCAAAAGGAGCCGTCAATTGGCTTGGTGTATCTTCCTCCCTTCTGCTTATCATGATCGTTCAGCTAAAATTTTGGGGCCAACAGAGGTGAGGCAAAGAACCTCACCACCACCCCACCCCGATGGTACAAAGACCTCTCCACAGGTGTGGCTGTATACTGGACTGGTAGTCAGTGATGGGTAAGATCCAATTGCAATGGTACCAACCTAAGACAGGAGGCTGACGCCTTGAGGTCAGCTCATCTGATAACGGGTAAGGACCATATGTACTATTGGACAACCTAAGGCAGGCATGGTCCCTAAGCCACATTCTTGTTGTTTAAACAGAGAGGGGGAGATGTTGAGAGCCACAGCCAAAGGGGCCCCAGCAAACTTTCAGACTGCCAGCTGATGATTGGCTCACAGCGGCCCCAGCAACATCTAGCTGATTGGCTCCTCTGCGGTAATGCTCATTGGGCTGTTTCCCTGCCCTTTCAGGCCACGGAGCTGCTCATTGGGGGACTTTTTGGCTCCACCCATGTGACCCAGCCAATCGGCCTCTAGAGCAGGAGGATTGTGGGAGGTGGAGAGGCTGGTGGTAGTGAGAGAGGCTTGTAGGAAGCCGGTGGTGGCAGTTGGGCTCTGAGGGTTTTTCCTGAGGAGCTGTTTTGTTTGGCGTGTGTGGTTCTAAAAATAAAGTTCGTTTCTTTTGACAAGTGGCTCCTGAATTGTGCCCAGCCAGACTGCGGCAATACAAAATAGGGCTGGAGATGAGGCTCAGTGGTCAAGTGCCCTGGGTTCAATCCCCGGTACCCAAAATATAAACAAACAAACAAACAAACATTGAGCCAATCAGAGTTGGTGAGGTTATGCCATGGTAACAAATAGGCCCAATTTCAGTAAAACAGGAAGAGTTTATTCTCTGGATATGCTCCATGTTTGATGGGGCACAACAGGGGCTCCTCATGGTTGTTTTGGGAGCCAGGCTGGCAGAGACTCCTTCTTGGCACCTGTTTCACCATCCAGCTGCAAAGGAAGAAAATGCTGGAAAATGCCTTGCTGGCAGGGAGATGCTCTAGCCAGAAATGGCAGCATCCTTCCACATACAGCCCATTGGCCAGAACTAGTTCACATGGCCTCATCCTATGGAAAGGGACCAAAGAGATGTGTCCAAAAGAAAAGGAAAGCCAGAAATGGGTGGGCATGAAATGCCTCTACTGCAAACATAATTATACACTGCTATGGCCTGAGTAAGCAAGAAAGAAATAATCATAGAGATAGGGGAAGAGGTGAGACTTCTGGAAAAAGGTCAGTTTGGAGCTATGTCTTGGCTCTCTTCATCAGTCTGGAATTACTGTCAGACATGAGATTTCACATCTGCCCAGGGTTGGAATGTGATGCCTCCTGTTCATTTCCTCCTCTCCCCAACCTCCCCTATTTCAGGTGAAACATTCAGTGCAGTAGGTAGGGGATAAATTAGATTAAATGAAAGGTTGAAAGAGAGTTTAGAAGTGCTTCTCTGCCACCTAAGTTTACATGAATATTTATGAAAGATAAGAATCTCTTTTTCCATAGTTGATGGAATATGAGGGAATTCGACAGGCCGGGGAGGGAGAGAAGCCCTTGAAATGCTATAGCGGCTGAACTAAGAAGGATGCCCATATACTAAGACACTGACTCAGAGTTGAATCAAGTGTCTGGGTTCCAACTAGTGTTTCTCCAAGTGGATGCTGTTGGCATATTCAGTGAGATAGTTTTTCACTAGAAAGGACTGGAGGATGCTTAGCCTCTCCGATCCTTGCTATCTGAGTACCATTAGCCTTCTAGTCATGTGATAAACAATACATAAATACCCTTACATTTGCTTTTATTTTTATTTTTGGTACCAGGAATGGAACCCGGGGCACTTAACCAATGAGCCACATCCCCAGCCATTTTTTTAAAAATATTTTATTTAGAGACAGGGTCTTGCTAAATTGCTGAGGGTCTCTTTAAACTGCTGAGGACAGCCTTGAATTTGTGATCCTCTTGCCTCAGCCACTCAAGTTGCATGGAATAGAGGCATGTGCCACTGTGCCCAGAGAGATGTTATTTTAGATTGTGGTAAGAGGGGCTCAACATGATATAGAGGAAGAAAAGACAAGGTTACAGGTAGGTTGTGCTTTGCTCTTCAGTGTCACCAGGTCCCACCTCGTCTGTGTATACATGTAAGCCATGCTGTTCACTAACTCTGCTCCCTTTATGACAAGACTCCAGGCATGGACTGTACTCTGGTGCTTCAAGGCAATGAACAGAGCCCCAAACATAGGGGTTCAGAGGAACAGCTTTGATATTAGGTATTTCCATTTTCAAGCGTCAGCTCCATCATTCACCAATCATTATGAGCTTGGCAAATTATTTAAGTCTCTCTGAAACTCAGGTTTGTTTTTCATGAATATAATAGGCATTTTAATGTATGCTCACAGAAGTGTTATAAGGATTAAATAAAATTAAAGCCTTTCAAGAAATTATTTGGCACGTGTGTGCCAAGTGATAGATGGTGATGATGATAGGCTTACTGATGATGTTAGTAATGGGTGCTAGTGATGATAATGATGGTAAGGATGATGAGGCTATTCATGATGATGTTAGCACTGGTGACAGCAGTGGTGGTGATACAGTGACGTTTGTGATGGTAGTGATGGTGGAGATGGTGATAGTGATGGGGGGATTGTGATGGTAGTGATGGTGATAGGAATGATAATGATGATGGTGGTAAGAGATGCCAGTAGTGGTGGTGGTGATGGTGGTGATGGTGATGGAGTAATGGTGGTGGCAATGGTAATGATGATGTTTGTGGTCATGGTGGTAGTGGTAATTGCCCCTAGAGAAACAATGCAGTCCTCTAGAAAAAGACACCTCCTAGATTCTAAAGAGTCTAGGGTAAGGAACATGTCATGTCAACTTGGTATTTATCATACTGTGCTGGACTTGTGGAATTACAAAATGCTTGAGAGACATATCCTGATTCTCCAGGAGCTCACAGCTTAGTGGAAGAGACAGGCACTGGGGAAACAGTTAATCAAATAATTTTGATTGATATGAGGGGGATTTAGGAGGCTTCATAGAGGAGGTGACATTGAACAGGATTTTGTCACATTATAAACATATAGGAAAGGTAGGTGACATATCTTTTTCTCTGTGATATAAGTGTGACAGGAAAAGACTCTGGAGAGGGTTTGGATTTTATCCCATCGAAAGTATGTTTTGGGATGCAAGTTTGTAAAGACAGAAAAGGCAAGTGTCTCTGTGTGGGTATCACCTATTCTTGTAGAGAGGATGTGGAAAAAATAAATGAAATTGGAAGCTCTATGTACACAGTACCAATAGGACTTGAGTGACTTACTGAGAGCAAATGGGGCAGTAAGGAGCGTGTTTCAGAGGGAAAGAGCTTGGTATGGACGTGCTGAGTCTGAACATGTAGGACATTTGGGTGGAGACGTTGAGTAGGCGGTTGGATTGGTGACTTGGAACTGAAAATAAAGGCTTGAATGTTGTTAGCCCGAGGGCAGTAGTTGAGAATGTGGGTGTGGCTAATAAATAATATCAAGATATTATCAGGATTTTAAAATGTCAGGAAGAGACGCAGTTTGAAGAGGAAGATGGCTAAGGTCCAGGCCAGAGGACTTGCCAACAGGAATTGTCTGGGTAAAAGAAGAAGCGTCATGAATCAGAGCTGAGAAGAAGCAGTCGGAGCAGTGAGGGGGTGGGGATCTGGTGGAGAACTGAGCCCTGGTACCAGGAGGGACAGCCTTTCAAAAGAAGGGTGCTCATCTAGGAGTTTCCCCCCACAGTCCTTTCCTTCTCTATTCCTAGTCTTGGTGGCACCATAAACCAGGGCAGTACTCCTCTTTTTCACCCTGCAAGGCCTGACCATGTCAAATCCCACAGCTGCCCTGGAATACCCATTCTCTGGCTTCTCGGTGCCTATCTCCACCGTGTTTCCCCAGTTTACTGAAACATTCTCAAAACGACTCTCTTTGCCTCCTTTCTTAACCCCTCTCCATACCTTGTATTCTTGGCACTGGTCCCAAATTGATCTTTTAAAACATAAATATAAGCTCAACACCATCTTCCCCAAGTCCCACCTCTTGGCCATTAAACACCTATGAAACTTTTTCAGGAAAAATATAAACTTCTTAATAAATATGCAAGACTCTTATTGCTCGGTTCACTGTATGTTTCCCAGTTTCAACTCTGACCACATCCTGTACCTTTGCAATTTCTAATGAAACTACTGTGTAGTTTCTGAAACTAACCCGTGCATTTTCTTGCCACTAGCTGTGATGCCCTTCACCACTGCTCCTATCCTTACCCAGGTGGTGCCCACTTATCCTTTGACAAGATTACTCGTACTCGGTCCCCTCCCATCATTAGTTGTGGGCTGCCTGTGTTCCAAAAGTAGTTAAGAAAAAAGAGTTACCTCCCACATTACATCTTTATTCAAAATCCCTTCCCTGGCCAGGCAAGGTGGTGCACGCAAGTAATCCCAGCCTCTCAGGAAGCTGAGGCAGGAGGATCACAAGTTCAAAGCCAGCCTCAGCAAAAGCAAGGCAATAAGCAACTCAGTGAGACCTGTCTCTAAATAAAATACAAAATAGGGTTGGGGATGTGGCTCTGAGTTTAATACCTGATTAAAAAAAAATCCCTTCCATGTACAGAATTTCACAGCCCCATATAACTCATATCCCATAATAAGCAGTGCAGTGGTACATTATCAAGAAATGGAGAAGAAAATAAAGGAAGAGAAACTAAGAAGGGATGATGGGAGGGAAAGTAGAAGTACCGGGGACTAAAATGGAGCAAATTATTCCATCCATGTATGATTATGTCAAAATGAACCCCACTATTATGTATAACTACAGTGCAATAATAAAAGCATTTTTAAAAGAGAGAAATGTACAGGGAAAACTCCAGGGTTTGTCCTCCAGTGTCTCTTCCAGTGACCTTATTTTCTTTTCCTCATCCAAGATATGCAATAAAATGAACCCCTGATTAATAAGTACCTGTAGGATCCCTCTGGAATATGGCTTTCCCAACATTTGATGGCATAAAGATTGTGATCAGAATCATAACCATTCTGCCACTACCCACTACATAAAAATAATGAAAATATTAGGTTTATAGAAAACGTAGAAAATAAAAGTGAAGAATCTTGAGTGTAAGTTTCCAACAGTCACAGTCACCATGGATCATACTAAGCATAAATAAATGTGAGGTATAAAGATCATTGTTAACAGGACAGCCAAATGTTCTGATTTGTCCATGACAGCAATGGTTTATTCTTATTGTCCCAGAGTAAATAACAATGTCCTCTTTAATTCTCAGAAGTGTCTCCATTTGAGTTTTAAATTAAATGGTCTTCCTGAGTATTAACTGTCATATAAAATATCAAAGAAATAAAAGGGAGGAGGATTGAAGGCACCTTGTATACTTTGTTCCATTAAAATGGGGAGCTATGTCAGCACTCCCAGTGCCATTAAAGTGGCCCAATTTTAAACTTTTCCTGGAATCCCCACTTCCAAATTCTCATAATAATTAGTGAAAATTCTCTGGTACTGCTCACTATCTCAGACCCAACACTGAACCGTAATTATACATTTCCTGACCCCTCCATGCGGGGGCAGCATTGCACAGTGGTTAAGAGCACAGGGTTCCACATCAGGAAGACTTTATGAACAGTGTTTGGAACCAAGAGTATGAACTCTTAAGACTAAACCACCAGAGGTCAAATCCCAATCCTACCACTTAATAACTGTGTGTCCTTGAGCTTCTCAATGTGTACTTAGCTTCTCTGTGAAGTCAGTTTTCTCATCTGTAGAAAGGGCAACAGTAGTATGTATTGCATAGAGTCCTGCTCAGAACAGAGCAGGTCACAATGCTAACTGTGATGATGACATGACAATGAATATAAAGTGCCTAGAACAATTCCTGCTGCTCAGTGAGTACTCAGTATATGGAAAGTGTTGTAATTATCAATCTTTGTGCATTACTGAGAACCTACTAGGTACTCAAAAATCAGCTGGCTGAATCAACAAATGACACTTTCTAAATAGGTCCAGCAAGATAAGAACTAAAATGTTTTAGCTGAAATAAAGGCCTTGATGACTTTGGGAAGTGTTATTTCAGGGAATCATATAAGCCCCCAAAGTAAAATTGAATAGGAGGGGCTCAATGAAAATGAGAAAGTTTACAACTTTGGAAAAAGAAGCTAAGCATAGACAGCTTCTCCCTCCTTTGTCCCCCATTATCACCTAAAATTGACCCATCCTCCCCAAAGAGAAGATCTTAGGATGTGTCCAGGGGAAGTTGACATCCATAGGATGGTGGCACTGACATGCAAAACATAAGAAATGACACTAGAAAGCAAAACAGTGGACTGAGTCTGAAGGAGGTCAATCAGAGTTGACTTTCAATTCTGTTGCCAAGTTATAAAAAACACGGAGAAAAAGATTTTCAAGGAGTAATATTCCATTGTGTATATATACCACATTTTCTTTATCCATTCATCTATTGAAGCGTACCTAGGTTGGTTCTGCAACCAATCTAGATGTGAATTTAGGTTTAGCTATTGTGAATTGTGCTGCAATAAACATTGATATGGCTGTGTCCCTGTAGTATGCTGTTTGTAAGTCTTTTGGGTATAGACCGAGGAGAGGGATAGCTGGGTCAAATTGTGGTTCCACTCCCAGTTTTCCAAGGAATCTCCATACTGCTTTCCATATTAGCTGCACCATTTGGTAGTCCCACCAGCAGTGTATGAGTGTATCTCTGCCCCCCCCCATATCCTCGCCAACACTTATTGTTTTTTTGTATTCTTAATAGCTGCCATTCTGACTGGAGTGAGATGAGATAAAATCATGGCATTTGCAGGTAAATGGATGGAATTAGAGAATATGATGCTAAGTGAAGTTAGCCAAAACCAAATGCTAAATGTTTCCTCTGATATAAGGAGGCTGATTCATAGTGGGGTTGGAAGGGGGCACATGGGAAGATTAGACGAACTCTAAATAGGGCAAAAGGGAGGAAGGGGAAGGAAGGGTGCAAGGGGGTACAAAATATGGTGGAATGAGGTGGATATCATTTCTCTAAGTCATGTATGAAGACACAAATGGTGTGAATATACTTTGTATACAAACAGGGATATGAAAAATTGTGCTCTATACATGTAATATGAATTGTAATGCATTCTACTGTCATATATAACAAATAAGAATACAAAATTTAAAAAGAAGACTTTCAAGTTGAGAGTTTCAAGAACAGTTCCAAATCTGGAAGTAAGTTTGAAGTAAAGAGTGGGACACAAGAGGGACAAGAACATCCCCAGGGAGCCCTGTTGTCATTGTGCTTCATTATAAAGAAGCAGCTGCGTTGGATGGCAGAAGGGGAACCACCGAGGAGACACCTGTGGACACCAGGAATCTTCATGAGAGTGACTCTGTCCAGCATTACTGAGTCCCTCCCATAGACCCTGGGCCTCCTGAGGAATGGGAGAGTCCTGTGTTTGATTATGTGGCTACAATGGGGATAAGGAATGAGGCCCTAGCCTCAGTACAGTGCAATGTGAATCTGGGGTAGAGACCACACAAAAGAAAAAGAAAAAAAGAAAGCCCTACATAAGGCAAGCTGGAATGGTGTATCCATTTCCAAAACAAATAAACCTTGCAAAGAAAAAATTCCTTTGTGGAAATAATAAAGATCAGTTCTATTTCCCATTCTCCCCTGATTGATAAAACAACATAAGCTTACTTAGTCATCAAGACCAATGCCCATTCCCTAGATTAAGTTCTTGGAGAAGTATATAAGTATGAGATAATGCGAAGAAACAATATAATAATTATACACACATAAATATATGTATATTAGATACACCCATATAAAATGATATGCATATACATATGTACATACCAAATATAGTTTGGAGCTCAATGACACCTTTCCATATACAAGGATTAACAATAGAGCCTGCAAAATTTTAGTAAAGTAAGTGATTAAACAAAACTCTTGAGGTAAAAGAAGAATGTATTAATGGAAAGCATTTTCAGTAGTAAAAAAAAAAAAAGGTCAATTATAGAACCATGTGATTTCATCAAGGTTAAATAAAACAAGAAAATGTGAAACACTTTAAAATATGAAATGAGAAGACAAGGAAACCTAGAACAATTCAGGAAGTATAAAATAAGATAGTCGATTTTTAAAGTCACCTGAGAAGCAGTAAAGAGCAGATGGCAATGCAGAAAATGAAACAAATGATAAAAGCACATTTGAGAAATTCTCATAATTTGAACAGGAAACTGATTTAGTTAGATAAAAGTGATGAGAGAGAAGATGATACATAGAGAATGACAAAAAGAGATATTCAAAGTTACTGGATATTTTGCATTGTGGAAATATAGTCTAGAAGAAACATTCAAAGAGAACTTTTTTGAATTTAGAAAAAAGAACATAATGCTAAGAAGATGCATCTGAAGATGCAGATTGAATAGACTCACCAAGTAACAATTGAAATTATTTTTTAAGAGACTAAATAATAAAATATATCCTAGTGTACCTTTTTTATTTTAAGGACTAAAGAAGAATCATACACCAGAAGAAAACAATGTCCTACAAAAACTTTGCAATGTTAAATGGAGAGAAAGTGTGATTGATAAAATTCATCTTTTATGATGGGTAAAATTATTCTGGTGGATATGCAGACTAACAGACTAACTAATAGTGGATATGTACCTAACCAAGTGTCACTTGCAAGTGAAGAAAATATGAAAGCATTTCCAATAGATATGCATTCTTCTAGAAAGGAGAAGACAGATCATTTACATCAGGAGATTATTATCCAAAAAGCAAATCAAGTTTTAAAAAGACATTTATAATAGTTGTCACATAAAAGAAGTGGTAATGACCATGGAAACCTTTTCAGCAAAAGTAGGTCTTATTAGTATTTTCAATAAGTGTTGAGTTGATAGCCTCTTTAGCACACATGAGCAATCTATCACGAGAAAGGAACAAATTGAAAATGAGATTTTTGGAGAAAAAGCCTAGAATGTTTCTGAATATTCAAATCCATTGGCAGCAGTGACTGCCCAACTGAATATTGCAAAAATCAGATCTAGTTCATCTGAAGACAGTTTGAGAAACTTTTTCCAGAACTTAAGCAGAGGTATGCAAAAATTAAAGTTACGAAGAAAGAGCTTAGTAATACAAAGGATACCTCATGGATGTCAACAAGAATTCTATGAAAGAGCCTTTATGAGAAATACCACAGAAAACAGTCATGACACAGATTGTTTTCCTGAGCTACAGAAAGAGCAGAGTCTTCAGATCCAAATGATGGATGAAGTACTCAGCCTGATTTTTCAAAGTGATCAATAATTTTAAATAAATCTTAAAATATATTAATAAATAGGGAAAATATGCATTCTTCCAAAAAGGAAAATAAGAGGCTTCTCCAACCGAAAGAAAATGAGACTTGATTGGCTTTATTTTTTTTAACTCTACAGTAAATGCTCAAAAGCCTCAATAATTATAATCTTGAGTGAAATATGGTTTTTAAATTCCCTTAGCCAGCGTTTCTCAGACATGCAAAAATTCACAATGTATGCCATCCACAGGCCCTTGCTGAATAAAATACTTGAAAATACTGTATGTCAAAATGGAAAATATATTTGAAATAAAGTATGAGAAAAAGGCATGGCATAAAAGAAGCAGAAGTAAGGAATGGCCTTAGAAAAGTTAAGAAGTAATAATAATGTTATTATTATGTAGGAAGACACAAACCTTAGAGAATAGATTTTCAAAAGATAAAATTTATTCAGGATAGCAAAAAATAATTGCTCTTGCATTTATACATACATGGATATGTAGTTTATTTTTAGCTTCCAAACTCCTCTTCCTCCTCCTAAGTCCAACTACTAAGTCCCCAAGTCTGGAACACAGTAGTAATAATCACCCAATCTTGTTATTTTTAGACATCCCCTTAGTTAAGATTTCCCCAATTAGATTTTGCCTTTTCCTCACCAATAGAATCTGGGTGTTTGAGGGTGCTGACTTATCCTGGTGAGGAGATCGTTTGATTCCAGACCAGTTGATTTCATGGAAAGTTCTAAGACATCTTCAAGGAACAGAAAATAAACAGGAAAAGATAGAGCATTTCTCAGTTTATTTTAGGAAGCTAGCACACATCAGACGTCAATATCTACCAAAGATAGTATGTTCACAGGCAAAACTTTTACCATCTTTTGAATGTAAACTTTCAATCCTAAATTAAATACATTTCCAACAAAACTAGCAGTGTAGTAAAAGAATACTATATTACAACCGAGTAAAATTTATCCTAGAAATGCATGGATGCTTCAATATTTAGAAAATATTTTAAGATAACTCACATTTATTTTGACTGCTGGAGATGAAAACCACATTATCTCAGCCGAAATCTGAAAGACATCTGTCTGAATACTTCCACGTTCCAGGGACAGAGAAGATATGAATAATAATTAATCAAGCTGATTTAATAAATATATTTTGAACCCTATGCCCCTCAGAGAATAAACTTTCCTTTCAAATGCCCATGAAATATTTATTAGGTCACAAAGAACGCCTCCATGTATATCCCAAGGCACAATTTTTTCCAGTTCACATTCTCAGTAATAAGTAACAGGAAATGAGTGGCGAAGTACACTAAAACTTCACTTATCAGGGCGGGGAAATGTAGATTTTTTTTTATATTAGCTTGTCATGAGAAAGACATGATAGTGGATATAAGGATAGCAAAAAATAGAAAGTAACTGTCTGGGACAGAGGTTGGCAAACTATGGCCTGTAGTCTGTTTTTGTAAATAAAATTTTATTGTAGCATAACCACATGCATTTGTTCCCCTACTGTCAATGGCTGCTTTTGTGCTGCAAAAGAACAGTTCAATAGTTGCCATGGAGACAGTAGGCCGGCCCCCATCAGCCTAAAATATTTACTGCCTGGCCCTTTAGTGAAAAAGTTCCCTGAATCCTGGGCTGAGAACCTGTAACTCAATAGAGAATGGGCCCAAAATAAAGATACAAGGGTTAGCTTCATGGGTGTGGACCGGTACTGTCACCCAGGACCCTTGTTTACAAAACATTTGACTTAATGGGCTGCTAGAACCATCTTGAAATTCTCAATACTTTTCAAAGAGGCCCTGCATATTTGTTTTACATTGGATTCTACAAAGTATGTAGCCAGACCTAACTGATACAAAGAAACCCAAAGGAATAATAATTTTTTTTAAATTGTGGCTTATAATTAAATACTTCCAAATTAAAACTATAATGAAATCATTTAGTCCTTCCTCTGCCACCTCACTGCATGGTCTGGTTTACCTTGATGTGGATACAGTCTGTAGGACAGTTGCCTCCCTGAGACCCAAACATGAATCTCCCATTCTTGGCACCTGCCACCCTCTCTCTTTTCATAATTCTCAAGGAACAGAAGGGGCAACTGAGAACTCTCTATGCTTCTGTCTTCTTCCTTTAGCTAAAGAATTCAGGGGGGAAAAAATCTCCCTTTGGACAAAATCTTATTTTCAAACTATCTATCTTGCTGCAAAATCACATTTTAAATCTCAAATATTAGCTTTTTCTTCTTTGCATCACTGCTTGGAACAGCCAATCCCCCACCCCTGCACTGTGGTCCCTGGCAGATGGATACCTTGGACAGACATGGTGTGTTAGGTCACTTTCTGTACAAATGCCAGAGAAAAAGAGCACAGTCAAGTGTTAAAATATTCCCCCTAATATATATAAAAATGTAGTTATAAAAATGTTCATCGTATTGCTGTTAAAAGTGGAAAAAAAAGGAAGCCATCCTATGTACATGTACATGGATGTACATCCAATGTACATGTACATCTGCATGCATAACATGCAGATCTTGGAAATGATGCTCGGGAACATTATTTAATGAAAATTATAGTCGTGTTCATTAACCATACTAACAGGTAAAAAGAGCAGGAATCATAACCTATAAGTGGACAAAGTGGACATGCCTAGAGGAAAAGTCTAGAAATTGAGTCACTATAATATGGGCAGTGATTATACCTGGACTGTGGGATGATAGGTGATTTTTGTTTTCTGCTCTTTGCTTGTCCCCTCCTGTTTTCATTTCTAACAGTGAACATGTTGCTGTAATAATAGAGTATTTTAAAGTCCACTTCTGTGGTGCCCTCATTCTGAGTCACTTCCTCCCAAGTGATAACATCCATAGCCACCTCTTTTGAAGGGAGGAAGAGTGGCTCTTATGGCCTCATCTCTGAATCTGGAGAGTGTGAGAAATAAGTCACTGCTGTGCACTCCATTATGGGAAATATCTTCTGGGCAACTAACCCATTGTCTGTGTTTTTTTTTGTTGTTGTTCCAATTAGTTATACATGACAGTAGAATGTACTTTGACACACCATACACAAATGGAGTATAATTTCTCATTCTTCTGGTTGTACATGATATAGAATCACAATGAATCATGTACTCATATATGTACATAGGGTAAGAATGTCGGATTCATTCTACTGTCTTTCTTGTTTTTTTGGAGGGGTGGGAGTACCAGGGATTGAACTCAGGGGCACTCAGCCACTGAGTCACATCCTCAGCCCTATTTTGTATTTTATTTAGGGACAGGATCTCACTGAGTTGTTTAGTGCCTCACTTTTGCTGAGGCTGGCTTTGAACTCACAATCCTCCTACCTCAGCCTCCCGAGCCACTGGGATTACAAGTGTGAGCCACCAAGACCGGTATCCTTCTCTTATATTGAATTTGCACCAAGAATACCAATAGTTGATATTAGGAAATGTTTTTAGGCTTTTCCTGCTGTGTGTGTTTATGTGTGTGTGTGTGTGTGTGTGTGTGTATGTGTGTGTTTGTGTTGGAAAAGGTAGAGTGGGGATAAAGGAAACAGATATTTTGTTATAATATTGTTTTGATGTGACTCATGGAAAAAAATACACTTTACATCTTAATGCAGCACATATGTGATGCACATAATTGACCAAAAGTTTCATGCAACATTGCTTTCTGTTTCTACATGCAGTATATTCTGATATTTCAATTTTATTATTATTATTCTTTAAAGTTGGCAATATCCCACCAAACTGATTTCCCAATTCACAAGTAGATTGCATTCTGCAGTTTAGAAGTCATTGTTTTCAAAGCTATCATAACTAACGATTGACGAAATTCTTCACAAATCAGTAGGGTGGGGCTGGCCATCCTGGGCTGGGGTCTCCACAGCCCAGGAAAGAGCAGGATGGGTGGTCCCAAACTCAAGAGTACAGTACTTGGGGACTGGATTTGGGGCTGGGCCGGTATCTAAAGAAGTTGGAATGTTTGGCTGTGACCCCAGACAGTAACAGGAGGACAAAGGCTGAAGGCGTGGGCAGGCTTAGGGTTCCAGCCAGTTAGGGTGCAGTGTGAGGCCACAGGAAGGAGGAGGCCAAGGAGGAAGCGGGGGAGAGGGGCACACTAACAGGTGGGTGCAGCATCTCTGAACTAATTGTGGGTCCACTTAGTGACATGTGAGGCTGCTGATATACCCATGGCCTTCCCAGGTTGGCTGGGGACCTGTATGGTTCACTGAGGTCATGAGTGACTTCAGCTGGGTGGGGCTAAGGAAAAGCAGGGGCTGACAGTTTTTTAATTTCCACCCTTAGAGCTATTCTGCTTTTCTAGATTAAGAGACTCTGGCTGATGGTTGCAACTATAAGCCGCCTTCTTCCCTTTTATTATATTCTAATCTATATGCAAAAGAAAGGGAGACAATTTCAAGCCAGTTTGGCCCATTTAGTCCTGACTCTGGTGTGGCTAATGGAAAGAGCCTGTGTTTTCTGAGGTGCTAAACCACAGAGAGGTTTGGAAACTCTTATAAACACACAGAACAATGCATTTTTTTTTAATCCAGAAAACAAATCAGAATAAAATTTGGGGTTCTTTTTTTTTAGAGAGAGAGAGAGAAAGAGAGAGAGAGAGAGATTTTTTAATATTTATTTTTCAGTTTTCAGTGGACACAACATCTTTATTTTATTTTATGTGGTGCTCAAACCCAGCACCCCGCGCATGCCAGGAGAGCGCATTACCGCTGGAGCCACATCCCCAGCCCAAATTTGGGGTTCTTATTTTGCTCCTACTTTTTGCATATTAGACCCTTGGAAATAATTGAATGCAATGCCTGGTTCCATGCAGAATTTCTCACTGGGAACACACAGTGAGTGCCATGTCACAAAACTTTCTTAACTTCTTACCATGTTCCAAACACTGGAGAGAGCATAGCAAAACAAAAATAAGAAACTCTGGCGCTGCCCCCAGCAGGGACTCTCCTCACACCACTAGTGAGAACTGGTGACTCTCCCTTCTCTAGGTGGTGAGTGAGCTCTTCTGCAAAGGCACATCAGAAGACAGCATGAGAGGGTATGGACTCTGACCTGGAGTATTGAATTGAATATTAACCAAGTGCCCAAAATCCCAAGAGGAAGCCTGTACCTTCCACATCCTCCTGATATCCAGAAGACACATGGAAATCTTCAGGGACTAGAACTGTTTATGAGTTAGGATTTGACGACACCAAAATCAGAGACCTTTCACATTCACTGATTTCTAGAACGTGGAACTGTAACTCTCTGTAACTGTAGTTTACTCAGCAATTATGTGTTAAAAGCATTTCTGGAAAGAAAAATATCCACGACTAAGTCCAATGGAACATTTCGAGTCTTATTTGTATTTGGACTTAGAAGGAATTTTTTTTGTTTCTATCTAACAGCTTGGGACGACAACGTCTGGGCAAGCCATAGCGTCTGAATGTATTATTGGGACTCCATAGCTAGAATTTAAAGTCATTAATCTTAAATAGGCTGGCATGATAAATGAGATGTTTTATATAGTGTAAAGTGGAGAGAACCTGGAATTGGATTCACTCACTGCCTTTTCTCCAACCAATATCTGGCTTCTTCCAGCTGCGACTAGGACTCCACTTAGATCCTTGGGGTTGAGAAGAAGCCAAGGGTCTGAATTACCCAGAGTTGATTATTCTGGGAATAGCCCCTGGGGCAGTTTCCAAACCACAAAGTTGTTCACAAGGCAAAAGGCAAGGGAGACATGCATTATGCAGCAGAAAATTCAGACTGAGACAAAGTCCCATCATGCTCATCACCCTGGGAAAGGGGCAGGAACTCTACCGGTTCCCATGAGTATTTGCTAGAGGGTCAGAAGATGAGCTTTGATGCTTGAGGACTGTAAAGCTCAAATGTGGCACAAGGGGATGTATTTTGGTGAAGGCTTAGATAATTATGTAATAAATGATCACTTACACATACATGTACACATACAAAACAACAGACCTCAACATTGAGAATGAGATGGGAGAAGCCGGCCTGTCGGTACCATCCGGCCCCCAGTTTGCATCAAATCTTCCATTTTCTTCTTGAGAAAATTTGGCACCTGCCCATTAGAAAGGGTTTTGATGACCCCAGATTAAAAAAAAAAAAAAAAAATTAACACCCAGGACAGTCCTTTGGACCTGCCTGTTTACCTAACATCAACAAATCCAATGAATCTCAAAATCATAAATTCTACATGTCAGTTGAATAGAATAGTGAAAATGAAATTTTAAAAAAAATTTTATTTGTTTTAATTAGTTATACATGACAGTAGAAAATGAAATGTTTTAAGACAAAATAAAGTGTGACTTTTCTTCAGGTGACCCTGTTTAATAAATCAAGGAATGTGAATTGATTTGTGGGCTGTAAAATAGGGCCAATCCTTAGAATTAAGAAATTGTATTCCAAAGAAGGGAGGCAGGAACAGTGTCCCAATTTTAGTTTGAGTTCCTATTTAATTTGTGTTCCTCCCAGTAAAATTTCCATACTGCAAATCATCTCTACTGGTGAAGAAATCGTCACAGGTAGAGGAGGTAGTATGGGGGTTCCCCATTTATCCGTAGGCATCTTACCCTTCTCCTCAAATTTTAAATTCTGTTAATATAGACCAAAAAAAAGCACTGCATTTCAGAAGTAAGTGTGGATCTTGTTCAAGGAAATCTCTTAAGCCCTGTGCAAAGGAGATGTAGATTCTGGATTTGACTATGACTGCTAGACGGTCATGTGCAGCCTCTCCAAAGGCACCTGGACCACTCACCTGCTAGACCCTCACCTAACATCCCCAGGACCAGAGCATCTACCCAATGGCTAAAGAAGAGCCTCCCAGACCCAGTCTTAGAGAGTCAAAGCATACAAGGGAATCCTGTTCAAGAGGATGGCTGAGGTCCAGATGAAACGGTTTCCAGTGCTTTAAAAGCCCAAGGCAAAGATGTGCTTTTCTGGTGAGCTCTTGGGAGACTCCCAGCAGCCATTGTTTATTGAAGCCACTGTTGATGGTCAGGCAGACCCCTTCACCGTGGAGCAATGGGAAGGCTCCTTAGTTTCACACAGGGTCACAGGAGTTGTGTGGATCTGAATCCCAAACCCAGGTTGCTTATTCAAGCCAAGGTGATTTCACTTGTTGGCCAACAGGTTGGCAGAGGACCAGGAGGCTTCCATGAGAATAGAGGCATCCATGATATTTGGGAGCTTGAGGAAAAATATGATCACGATTGACTATCAGACAGTGGTGACAGCACATGGTGCCCCGGGAACCCGAGGCAGGCTCAATGAGTCCCTCTCTGTTGGTCAAAAGCAGCAGGTGGCACTGAGCTGAGTCTTAGACAACGAGTGGGAGTTTGCCAGTGGGGACAAGAGTGTCCCAAACAGACAGTACAAAGGCTGCAAGAAGGGAACCAACAAAAGAGATTGCTGTACCTCTTGCTCATCCTGACCCCTGCCCCTTCTCCCCAACGCCTCACCCCATCCTCCATGGGCTCTATGGTGCTGCCACATGAATCTACTGCATCCTCCCCAGCACAGCCTGGCCTGGCTTACTTCAGTGTTTCAAGAGGGTGCTTTTTCTCCCTTGTCTTCCCCAACTCTAGCCATCCTTCCAGATCCAGGTCAAAGACCGTCCCCTCCTCAGAGCCTGCACAGACACAGCAAGCCATTCCCTCTTCTTTGTTTCAAAAGCACAGACCTCAATAATACTTGTCATGACATGTGACATTTTAATTTATCTGTATCCCCCGTTCCACATTGAGTTCTTAGAGAGTAAGCACTATTTCTTATGCAACTGTGCCTGTTGGGCAGCTCAATAATAGTGCTAGGCAATAAATTATGTTTGCAACTTGAGAAATATGAAATCCTCAGTATAATTCCCCTGTTGCTGCTGGTTATACCAAATACTATCTCAAATTAGACGAAGTAGGGTTTAAAATCAGTTCATAAAAATAGAATTTTATTGAATATCTCTTATCTTTATATGGAAGGACCGAGGATTTTGATTGTCTACAGAGTCTTTTGTAAAATTCTAGAACAATGTATATTCTTTTTTTTTTCTTTTTTTTTTTTGGTACTGTAGATTGAACCCAGGGGTGCTTAACTACTGTGCCACATCCCCAGTCCTTTTTTATATTTATTAGACACGGGTCTCACTAAGTTGCTTAGGGCCTCACTAAGTTACTGAGATTGGCCTTGAACTTGTAATCCTCCTGCCTCAGTCTCCTGAGCTGCTGGGATTACAGGTGTGCACCACTATTCCTGGCCAATCTATGTTCTTAAAAAAAGTAATAAAAATTTAATAAATATTCAAGAGTTCTCTAAAATAAGTAACTATTAACAGATTTTCGCATTTGTTTTAATGGTTTTTTAAAAAGAAATATGCAGTGCGTGCATGTGTGTGTGTGTGTGTGTGTGTGTGTGTGTGTATTCACAGATTACATGTTGATGGATATTGAGGTCATTTGTAATGCCTGTAATCCCAGCTACTCAGGTGGCTGAGCCAGGAGGATCACAAGTTCATGGCCAGCCTGGGCAATTTGGCAAAAGCCTGTTTCGAGACAATTTTTTTTTTAAAGGGCTGGCAATGAAGCTCAACAGAAGAGCACTTTCCTAGCATGTGTGATGTCCTGAGTCCAATTCCCAGCATTATTACCTCCTAAAGTTGGGGTTATTTATAACACTTTTCTGTGGCAAACAATGCAGCAGTCACCATCCTTATTACACAAGATCCTTCTGCACGTTCCTTGTTTCCACAAATGATAACCCTGGTCTTAGGAAATGCTTGCTTTGAACCACACAATGCATTCCCAAATGGCTCTCCAAAGGAGTTCCATCAATTCCCATGTCTATCAGCAATATAAGAGGATTCCATTTTCTCACCAACACAAATATTGTCAGACATTTTCCAAATCTGAATGGTCTAAAGCAGTATTTCACAATTGTTTATGCATTTCTATGTTTACTAGAGGAGTTGAATATTTGTCATATGTTGAGTTCCCATCTTTTGTTTTACATAATCATTTCAAACATCTTTCATTATTTTCTTGTCTTTTAACATATTTATGATATCTTTTTATCATTCAGAAATTTGGGTGTTTCGAGTAAACTACATAATGCTTTTATTAAGAAATGATTTTTAATTTCCATACCTACTTTGAGAACCCCTGCACTGATCTGAGGGCATAAGAACCATCAATAATTCTCACAGATTTAAAAAAAAAAATTGTGTTTTTTCCATTAGATTTAAAATATATGTAGGGTTACATTTGGTAAGAAATAGGAATCTAACTTTTTTTTTTTTTTAATTTTAAAGAAAACTCTTTGTCACGGGATCTTGTGCCAGAGGATTTATTCTCCCTCCCAAATCTGAATTGCCTCTCTTCCTCGGTAGCCAGATCTCACATAGGTTGAGATTTGGGCTCTGTCAGTCAGCTTTCTGTTTCCGTAACAAAATACCTGAGAAAATCAGCTTATAAAGAGAAAAGGTTTATTTTGGTTCAGTGTTGGAGATCTCAGCCCATTGTCGGGACTCCTTCCTTTTGGACCAGTGGTGTGGCAGCGTATCATGGCAGGAGTAAGGGGTGGATGAAGCTGTTCACCTCAGGTGGCCAGGAAGCAAAGAGAGAGGAGGAAGAGGCTGGGGCCTGACAGTCCTCTTCTAGGGCATGTCCCTGGCAACCTAATACCTCCCACTAGACCCCAACTCTTAAAGTTTCTACCCCCTCCCAGTAGCACCAAGTTGAGGGCCAGTCTTCAACACTGGACCTTTGGGGGGAACCCCAGGTCTGAACTCCAGCAGGCTGCCAATGCTGTTGCATTCACTCTCTGGAATGTTCTATGCCAGGTATACAGGGGTCGTTATATTTGATAGGGAAAGCCCTCTCCCCTTGTTCTTCTTTTTCAGCATCATCTTGAATAGTTTTCGACCTTTGATCTTCATTTCATTTTACAATCGGTTTTTAAGTTTCACAAAATTTTTTTTTTTCAGCATTTTCCCTAGAATTGAAATTATAGGTTAACTTGGGGAAAGTGAGGCATCCTTAGCATATGGAGTCTTTAATTATATGACCATAACGTACTGTGTCACTTTTTTCAGGTAGGAAAAAAAAAAAAACTCTCGTTTCTGGATATGAGACAGAAAAATCATACTCTTCATAGAGATCCAGAGCCAATCAAAATAAGAATTCTTAGGAATCCTGTACCCTGGGAAGAAGGACGTAAAATCTACTTTGCCCATATTCCTCTTAAATGTCTATAAAATAGTTTGAGACAAGGAAAACATAGCAACAGGTAACTCTGTAGAAATTAATATTACAAAAAAAGTAATCGAAACCTAATGGGAAAAGTTTGAAGTATAGTAATAGAAGTAAAGTCTGAGCTCAGCAATTATTAGGTAGCAGGCAGAGATTTGGGGCTCAGCTGACACAGACCAGTAAGTGAAAGGAGGAAGCATCTCAGCAACAGGAGGGAATGGGTTTGAAGACAGAAAGCTAATATTAACTCACTGTAGCAGACTGAGTACAAGCCCTGCAGAAAACACACGGGAGCAGGACATGGTGGTGCACACCTGTAACCTCAGTGGCTGGGGAGGCTGAAACAGGAGGATCCTGACTTCAAAGCTAGCCTCAACAAAAGCAAGGCATTAAGCAACTCTGAGACCCTGTCTGTAAATAAAATGCAAAATAGGGCTGGGGATGTGGCTCAGCAGTTGAGTACCCCAGTTCAATCTCCAATACCGCCTCGTGTCCCCACCCCCACCCCCCAAAAAGAAAGAAAACACATAGAAACTAAATTGAAGTGGTAGGTCATATTAATAGTGAAACAGTAATCAGATTTAGGAAATAAAGAAGATCCTTTGCAGATCTAAAATCCTGTGATTATAAATGTTCTGGAAAAACAAATTCCCTCTTTTCAGCAAGAGAATTCCTTTTTAATATAATAAAAAGCAGAATAGGGTTTTTTTGTTTGTTTGTTTACAATATGATGAATCACATTAGATTTCCTTAAACGTTTGACTGTAGTACCTTCCTGAAAAGAACTCTACCAGTTAATTAATGATTTTTTGATTCCTTGCTAATGTTTTATTTAAGGATTTCACATCTATATTTACAAATGAAGTTGGACTCTTGGGAGTTTATTTATCTTTGTTTTCTCTGTGTTGATTTCACTTAAAAGAACTGTAATAACTTTCTCTTCTGCCATCAGAGGAATAATTTAACTAGCACAAAAATGACCATTTTGCAAAGATTTGGAACTGACCTATGAATCAGTGTTTCTGTGTGGTTGTGTGTCTTTCAGTGCATGTATGAAAAACACATCAGTATGTGGAGTAGCAGTGGGGATGGTGGAGATGGAGTTGGGAGAGTTCTTGAACAAAAATGTTAACAACTCTAACAGGAAGTCTAAACCGCCTTTCGGATAATTTCCAAAGCCAAGATAGGGAGCCCTGCTAATGGATAAGTCAAATGTAAAATGATAGAATATGAAGAGAAATAGCATGAGGTGAAGACAAATGAATTTCTGAGTCAACAATACCTGCTCTGTCTCCCTAGGTCAGGAAGCGTGCTTCATCACTGGAATGAGATCTACTACTTTGTGGAACAGCTGGCTCATAAATTCATCAGGTGAGAAATGCAGTGCTTTGATTTCTCTTATATTTCTCTGCCATGAGTAAAACCAGTCTGTCTTGTTGTTGTGCAAACTCCTAACCACTTTGGGGATGCTTTTTGACAAAGGTGAACTACCAAGTCTTGGACCAGGGACAATTTGTTTTGATCCATCCCATGTATTAGAGTAACTTTGATTTAGTGTTTTCAGGAGGAGCTAGATTTAGTTACGAAACCAAAATTTTTAATGTTTTTTTCCTCTGTGGTTGAATAATGTGTTCTTGTTAAAGGATCATTAACATTTTTCCTATACGGTGCATCATGCAGGAAGAGTGGGTGCATTCTAGCGGACTTGTATGTAGGGTGTTATCAGGTGTAAACTACTCATCTCAGTTTGCCCACAGCTTCCTGTTTTTCAAACCAAGAGTCTCCCTGGAACACACCTTAGTCCTGGGTAAATTGTCATGGTTGCTTGCTCCAGCCATGTACCCTCTCAGGTACAATCCTCTGAGCATCCTCTACACCACTTTCCCAGACAGGTTTAAACCTGATCAAGTTAAATACTGGGGGAGTCCTCGAGGTGCTCCTTTCTATTAAGTATGGTGCCCATGAGTCACACTTCACTCTCCCTGGTGTAGCCTCCAAGGGATAACACAAGTGACAGTTCTGTGGTTGTGTTCGATTCTTTATCTCAGAATACAGGGTATCCTTTGAGCCTAGGTAGTGACAGACGTGCTCCTCCCAAATTCAGTTATGGATCAACACGTACCTAACTGCCTAATTAGAAGGAAGGGATTAGGAAGTGGCCTGTCCTCAATGCCAAAAATTGGAAGCTGCAGCAGGAATCATTTAGACTCTGATGATTTGGGGAAAACAAATGCTAAAGGGAGGGATGGGAGTAAAAATACAGAGAAAAGAGAGAAGCAACATATGAGTGGTATTGCAAAATATGTAATAGGATCATTGAGACTTAGAATTGGGAAGAACAACTTCCCAATCTGTCTTTGGAGGTCTTCAGCAACCCCCATCTTGAATAGCTCTGGAGAGAAACCACTGTCCGTTGAAGCAAACAATCCAGGAGCTGGACAATGTCAGTTTTCAGAAAAGTCTTTTTGTCATTGAGCCAAAATGTCCTTTCCTGCACTCTCACCCATTGGTCCTTTGGAGTGTCTTAAAACACATCTGCCTCCAGACATTTGACAGTGTGTGCTCTGCCTCCATTTTTTTTTTTTTCTCATTTTCTGCTCCCCTGAAGCCGAGAAGTCCAGTGGGACAGACTTTGAAGTTAGGCAGATGTGGGTTTGAATCCAAGCTCCATTGTGCAACCATAGCAGTCTACTTACCTTAGCTGACCCCTGATTTCCATGTGGAGATTATCAAAAGAAACTGTGTGCAAACTTACTAACCCAGCACCTGGCTTAGAGTGGGCACACGTCTCTCCTGCAGCTGTTCCAGACTCTTCACTATCTTAAAGTCCAAAGAGGGGGAAGGAAGTTGGGACTAATCCATTCCCCCTTGCTTTCCAAATGAATAACTAAGGACCAGAGAAGTTGGTGTGACTTAATCTAGACTATGAGCCACTTTCCTCTGGCTGGCTGTCACCTCTGTCCTCCTTGGTTATGGCCCCCTCAAAGTCTGACACTAAGGCATTACCATCATGGAAACCCCATACGGCAGGGATGGTATTTTGTTGTCTGTTGGAGCCCAAGTGCCCGTGACGGTGGCAGACCCAGTAGCATATACATGCTCAATCAGTATTTTCAAATAAGTGAATGAATGGATGGTTTTTATTTATTCATTTTAAAGAATAGTCTAAGACATTGATACTTCATGGGGAAGATGCATTCATTAACAATGACTGACCATCAGTGGAATCCTTAATACTTCAAATCCTTTTATTTATCTTGATCCGCACCCCTCCCATCTTCTTAATAATGATTCTAATTCTGCACCACTTTCTTCAAAATGGAAATTCCCAAACTATGCCTCATACCCCTCATTATCAGAAAAGAGTCTACCTCATTAAGGACCCAGAGAAGAGTAAACGGAGTGATGACCTCAAGTTCCAATCTTACTCCTTAGAAGATGCTTGCACGTCTTTCCCACCAGTGCCTGAGAGCCAAGCAACCCCTGTAGCCAATCTCTCCATTTTGGTCCCACTTGATACCATTATCTCTAGTCTCCTGTGGGTCCTTGTTTCACTTTTGTATCTTCCTCTACTTTCCCCTGGCTCCTTCCTCACAGTTTACAGACATAAACTAACCTTTCTTGCTGCTTATTCCCCCCAAAACCAATGACAAGAAATCTCCTGATCAGCCCTTCAGTGTTGGCATTGGTCCTGTGTTTGGCTCATCTCCATTTTCACTGTAGATACTGTCTCTGAACAACTTTGCCACATCATAACAGTGTCCCAAAAACTCACAATGTTAAATTGTCTCCAGCCTAGACTCATACACCAGTTGTGTCCAAGACATCAAATCCATCCTTTTCAGAGCCAAACTCGGTAGTAGCTAAGGCAGTATAATAGAGTAGTTAAGAGCCCAAATTCTAGAATCAGAACTTCCAAGCCCCAGCTCCACCATTCACCCACTGTGGAACCTGAGGAAAATAGTTTTTAATCTTTCAGAGCCTCAGTTTCCCTTGATGGAAATGATGAATAA
Source organism: Callospermophilus lateralis (assembly GCF_048772815.1). Lineage (NCBI taxonomy): Eukaryota > Metazoa > Chordata > Mammalia > Rodentia > Sciuridae > Callospermophilus > Callospermophilus lateralis. The sequence goes on from NC_135318.1 coordinate 55,951,093, forward strand.
CAATAGTGCCAATCCCATAAAGTTGTTCCAAGCTTAATGAGATCATACAGCCAAATCATGATAGTGTGTGGCACATAGTAAGAACTTGTTGAGATTGGCCCTATTATAATACTACCATCATCATGATTATAATTATCATTTATAACATGGTGTCCTGCTGCCCAACCAATGGTGAGGTGGTAGCAGGTAGCACAGGATCACGGCAGAGAACTGAAGTTAGTTTCGAAAGACCAGTATTCAATTCACCAGGTACTACTTAGGCTCCTACCAAGAACTAAACACCATGCTAAGGATTTCTAGAGATGTGTCAGATATGTAGAAATAATGTAGACTCTATCCTGGAAACAGTAGGAACCATTAGAGTTTTATAGCAGATAGGTGACAAGATCTGGAAAATAATTGGGAGAGAAGTGGGAAGAATTAATCAGAACAATGAATGATGCTAAGCAAGGACATGGGCTATGAAGGAATTGCAGTAGTCAGGTGATTGAGGCCAAGGTCCTAAGCTAAGAAAAGGAAAAACCACAGGCTTAAGAAATGTTTTGGAAAGTGGAAACTCTTAGCACCAGATCAGGTGTGGGAGGCAATTGTCTAGTGAAGACATAGTTTGATGTTCTTCTGGATGAACTATTTGGTCACCCAGAGGGAGCCCACAGGATGGAATTGCTTTGCCAAACCCTCTACAGTCTGGAATTCTTGCAGAATGGGAAGTATGTTTGGTCTTCAGCTGAGAGATGTTCTGTCTCCCCGAGTGTGAATTTTACATTGACAATGCTCGTGAACATTGCCATATAAAAACAATGTCAATTTGTTCATTAAGAATGACACCTATAAGAGACTGAGGCAGGAGGATCACAAGTTCGAGGCCAGCCTCAGCAACTCAGTGAAGCCTTAAGCAACTTAGTGAGAACCTGTCTCTAAATAAAATACAAAATATGGCTGGAGATGTGGCTCAGTGGTCGAATGCCCCTGAGTTCAATCCCTGTAACCCCTCAAAAAATCAAAATAAAATGGACTGGGCTAGGTGTCCATCAACAGATGAATTGATAAAGAAAATGTAGCATTGCACAGTGAAGTTTTATTCAGCCACAAGGAAAAATGAAATTATGTCATTTGCAAGAAAATGGATAGAACTAGAGACCATTATGTTAAGTGAAATAACCCACACCCAGAAGGTTAAAGGTCATATATTTTCTCTCATATGTGAAAGCTAAAGAGGAAAAAGGAAAAGAAAGATGGTGGCCGATCTCATGAAAATCAAAAGGAGATCAGTGAATGAAAGGGCCCAAGGGATGGGAGGTGGGAAGTGCTGGGAGGTGATATTGACCTGATTATGTTGTTATATGTTGTATTGTATGCATGTATTATGTAACAACAAATCCCATCACTATGATAGCTATAAAGCACCAACTAAAAAATGTGGTAAAAATTAAAAATAAAAAGGATGGGGGATGTAGCTCAGTGTTGAAGTGACTCTAGGTTCAATCCCCAGTACCAAAAAGTAAAAAAAAGAACCAGAGAATGAGACATACTGAGTGGAAGAGAGAGTCTGCGGCCAGTCAATTCATTCTCTCCTTATAAGATAACCTCCTTGGGAGGCTAAGGAGAAATTAAAAGTTGGTGATGATGTCACTTTTAGATCAAAGGAAGGTCACGGTATGAGGTCAACAGATGGTGGCATCAAAGGGCTACAATCTGAGACAGTCCCTTCATTACAGGATCCACCAGGCTACTGTGGGGACACGGTCAGACTTTGTCTGCCAGAATTTCTGAACCTATCGACACCTTGCAGACCAGGCTCCCAGGGCCATGCTTCAGACGACCCAGGGTCGTGATGGACTTTGTCTTTCTTTCTTGTAATCCATTCACTGAGCAATAGTGTCCAATCAGAAGTGGCTTCCAGAAATACACAGCAGGTCACCACCCCTTTGGTTTGTTCACAGCTTCAAGATGAGTGCTAGTTAAATGCTTGTAGGTCCTCAGCTCTGGCAGCCATGATTCAAAGAGAAGAACTGGTCGGAAACCTTGGTGGGAAAGAAGGGTGTGCTATGGTCTTTTCTGTCTGCCTTAATGGAATTTCTTTCCCTTTCCAGCCCCCAGCTAAGAATGTCTTTCATTGTCTTCTCTACTCGAGGAACGACCTTAATGAAACTAACAGAGGACAGGTAAGATCCTTCTCAGCTCTGTCTTTAGAAACCCCAAGTTCCTAAGTAGCACTGGGATTTGTACTCTGGTGCCTTAGCCTGTTGATCATTTTAATCTAATGGCTTTCTCATTTAACTGAAGCCTTGAACTTTGTATCTGGATCCTTCTGCTATTTTACTCTCTTGTGGTTTGTGACAGAATTTTTTAATGTTGAAATTTTATCAGTGACTAAATCATATTAAGATAAATATTACGTTTGGTAATTCAGTTTGCTAACTTGGAGCAAAATGTTAGCAAACCGAATTCTTGGGAGGCTATACTTCCTTTAATTTGTTTTTTAGATTAGGGTTTCAGAGATATGATGAGTGTACCATAAGAGAAGCAAGAGCTTGAAATATTATCATAGGTAATTTCCAAGGAAGAGAATGGAAAGGGAGGGTTTATGATACTAAAAAAAAATAAAAGAAAATTTGAATTGGGTAAGGCAAAAATGTTCACATAAAAGGAGTAGTTAGACCCAGCTTAAAAAAATACTCCTGGATTTAACCACATTTTACTTAAAGATGAAGACTAACAATAGCAAGGACAAGTCATTTTTTGATAGTTAGGATGGTATATTGGAGAGGAGAGAGAATAACTTTATTATACTAATGACACTATACAAGTTTAAAAAGTGATAAAATCCATATGAGGAAGCACTGTTGGGGACAGATTTTTATGTGTACATATAGGAAAAAGGAAAGGAAGAAGGACAAGTGTTTCAGTCCATGTTTTGTTGCTATTAACAAAACACCTGGGGCTGGGGTTGTGGCTCAGTGGTAGAGCACTTGCCTAGCATGTGTGAGGCACTGAGTTTGATTCTCAGCACCACATATAAACAAATGACTAAAATAAAGGTCCATCAACAGCAAACAAATAAATAAATAAATAAAAATACCTGAAGCTGGGTACTTATAGAGAAAAGTCGTTTCTTTCATTCACATTTCTGGAGATTCAAGAACGTGGCACCAGTATCTGCTCAGCCCTGGGGAGGGCCTTCTGTCTACATCTAACATGATTGATGGCATCATAGTGGGAGTGTATTCAAGAAGGAGAGATCACAAGATGAGATGGGAAGTCAGAGATAGTTGGGGGCCAAGCTGACTCTTCTTTAAGGACTTACTCATTCAGGAGCCAACCTAGGTCCTGCAAGAGCCTCTTTAATCTCTTCCGGGGGGGAGGGTGTCCCCATTGACCTAATTACCTTCCACTAGACCCTCCTCTCCACATTGCCCTGCTGAGGACCAAGCTGCAGGCATGTGAACCTTTGGAGGACCCACTCAAACCATCTAAACCATGGCAGAAAGTAGAGGGAGGGCAGGAAAACTTCCTGCTACAACATTCTTACAGAAATTTACAGGGTGGAGTCAGATTTTCTGGCTCAGATTGGAAAATCTAAGCTAGTTTCCACTTTTTTCTATGCCTTTGTTTCCCATCTAGACGTTTTCAAATTCTGTTCCTTCTTACATGCATGCATGCTATTGCAGAACCAAGAAACCCTGTTTTTAAAAGGCTCCACATTCTTTCTGGTTTATCCTGCAGCCTTCTGTTAAACAGAGAATCAAAAACCCAAGTAGCCTGTGTGGCTTTCCTTTAGGATTGGTCAAGAATTTTGAAAAGCTGAACGTCTCTAGCCATCTGCAAGACTCCCAAGTCTTACTCGGTGTTTCTATGATGCCTTTAGTCATAAAGGTATGCAGGGATGTCTTTGATTCAGAGATGGGGAACACAGGAAAGACCTGGTTGATTCTGCCAGTAGCCTCTGCTTGTCTCAAGGTGGAGCATTTGTGTTTGAGTACACTCACTTGGTACAGAGAACTATGAATGGCTCTTTAAATCAGCTGTCACTGCTTTAGTTGCCCACTCCTCTCCTACTTGGATAATTGGTAATTCTAAAGCTAATTCTTGCCGATGGATGCTGACCTTCCTTGCAAGGGGATATCCATATTTATCAGGTCAAAACCCATATTAGTTCTCACTTGTGTGAGTTCTTCACACTCGGCTCCAACCCAGGGCGTCGCAATGTAGCTTCAGGCTAACTGCTGTTCCATGTATACACCTTTGGCAGAGAGAGAGCAAGCTCCTGGATCATTTGTGTGCTGTTGCTCACAGCCTCTGGGAAGCTGGGAATCATCACAGGGGGGTTAGGGATATATAAACACTATCAGAATGTCTGGGCTTTCTTATCCATTTTGGCTTGTTGTGTTTGTTGAAATTTGTCATCCTCTGAAACTACTTGAAAATTTTTTTTTTACCTTAATATCACAACTACAGGTTTCCTGTGCCAAAGAGATGCAGAGTTTAAAATCTGTTCTTTGCTGGAAACTGTATTTAATAAAGGCCAAATGCACACCCAACAACAGCCAGGGACGCCTTGTTAAAGACTGAGATTGACATGGCCACTGCTTGGCTTGACTCAGCTGGCAGAACCCAGGGAGGTTCATTGGTGCTCATCCAACCTTATCAACCTAGAGGTGTGGGCAAGGGAGCTCTCTAAAATGCCTTCTTAGAAGACCGTCCAAAAGAATGAGGCTTTCCAGGCTATTACTGCCTGTGATTTACATGACTCACAGTGTCTTAGTTAGGCACTGAAATCTGTACATTTTTATCTTCACCATGTCTCCATAAGACAGTAAAAGATTCATTTAATCTGTATAATCTTTGAAGAAACTTAGAGACTTTTTAAAAACTTGTTTAAATACAATATGTGAATTAGCAAAGACTCATTTCAACAAGAGCAAAAGATCTGGGGTAAATTAAAAGAAATAATATCCAAGATGTATTTGCATGTAATTCTTGGGATCAAATATGCATAGTGGAGGCAGGGTTGTGGCTCAGTGGCAGAGCACTTGCCTAGCATGTGTGAGGCACTGGGTTTATCCCCAGCTTTCCATGTTAAAAAAAAAAATAACAACAAATAAAATAAAGTTATTTAAAAAATACATGCATGAAAACTATGGGAAAGTTGAATGGATTGAAAAAATGAATGTAGTGTGTTAAGATGTAGTAAACAAACTATAATTAAAATAATGATACCATTTGTGATATTTGCCTAAGCACTTTATGTATCATTTCTTATAATTTTGATAATGACTGTTGGTCATTCGAATCATAGTTTTATATAAAACATAGTTTTTCTCTGCTTTTAAAATTTCTTCTTTATCTTTAGTTCTCAGAAATTTGACTAGGATGTGTCATGGCATGATTTTGAGTTTATCCAGTTTTGGCTTGCTGAGCTTCTTGGATCTATAAACTTGTATTTTTCCTCCAATTTGGGAAGTTTGCAGCCATTACTTTTCAAGTATTTCTTCTATATCAATCATTTTTTACCCTCTTCCTGGATCTTCAATGACTCAAAAAATGTTAGACCTTTAGATTTGGTTCCACATGCTCCTGAAATTCTGTTCATTTCTTCTTTCTATTTTTTTTTTCTGTTCATCAAATTGGGTAATTTCTGATGACCAATCTTCAAGTTCACTCTTTCCTCTGTCACCTTCCTCTAGCTATTGAGCCCATCAACTTAATTTTTTTGTTACAGATATTTTGTTTTTCGGTTCCAAAATTTATATTTGGTTCTTTTTGAAGATTTTATTTCTCAGCTAGAAAATTTCAATCTTTCTGTTTATTTCAAGTGTGTGTACTGTGATCTCATGGAATACAGTTTTAAAGTCTGTGTTATAATTCCATCAAATTATCTTTTATCTTTTAAAAATTCTTTTCTCTTGAGAGTTGATCATATTTTCTAGGTGTTTTGTATGTTGAGTAATTTTAGAGTATAACCCGAAATTTTTGAATTTCATGTTGTTTAGATTTGGGATCCTGTTCAAATCCTCTGGAAAATGTTGACTTTTTTTTTTTTTTTTCCTGACGTATGCAGTCATACTGGTTAGGTTCAGACCACAAACTCTATCTCTTCGGTGGCTGCTGGTTTCAATGTTTTCAGCTCAATTTTCAAAGACTCTACTGAACTCTTGTATCTGTCCAGAGTCTAAAACTGTTCATGTGCAGTGGGGGGCAAGAGCCTGGGACTAACACAGCTTCGAATTGGGGGATCCCTCTCAACTCACCCTCTCTAGGATCCCTCCGCACATTAACTGGCCCATGGGAACTTCTTTCCCAAATCCTCTAGCAAGAAAGACACGGTTTCTGTTGGAGTCTTGGCTACCTACACTGAACATATAGTTCTCCACTGAGGCTTCCTTGGGAAAGAAGGAATAAAAAAGAGAAAGATGGATATTTTCTCCACATAAGGGGTCCTTTTCCAGGGGTTCTCAGAAATTTGGGGATTTTTCTGGCCTATAAAGGCTACATCTCAGCCACGGCCATGTGACTAAGACTCACCTTCCGGTTAAGACCATAAGAGAAAAGAGGAAAACTCTATGGAACTCACCTTCATTTCTCCAGGATTAAATGACTTCCCCAATCCACCAGCTTTGTGAACTTCTTGAAGTTTTTCCATGGTTATTTCTTTATTTTAACCAATGGGTTTTTGGTAGTCAGAGACATAGGCAAGTAGCAAGCACACTATATTCATTGCACCTTGAGGTTCAGTGAATTTAGATAACTTGCTGAGGTGAAATAACTAGTAAATGGCAGAACTAGTGTCCTGATTTCTGGATTCTAAATTGGTCCAGTTCATGCACTTTGATTCATCTCATATTGCTCTTCCAAAATTTTTTAGCTTCCTCAGTTTAAACAATTGACAAATGGTAACAAAATGTGTAGGTCATTTCATTAGCATAAGAGTAGATAATGCTAATTTATGCACTAGTAGAATAAAAGAGTATAGTGTTAGCTTCTTCATATGATTCCCTGAAAACTCCAAGAATAGTCTTATTTTTGACATTAACCAAAATACTTTTAACTTTTAATCATTTGGAAATGAGAACATGTCCAGGAAGTCCAATAATCTATTTAAAAGAAATCAGGAATAAGAGGTAATACTGAGGAATGATAGTGATCAAATTACATTGTTATAGCATGAGCATGTAAAATATGTAACCACAATCTCACCATTATGTATAATTATAATGCATCAATAAAAACTATGGGCAAAAAAAATGAATCCATGTGTACTTTGTCGTAATAACATGGTTGTAATTTTTTCTTTTATCTACTAGAACAGTGAAATTCATTAAAAATATTTTAAAATATTGGATTATTATTATATTTCTGGCTATACTTGGTTATGATATAGTCTTTTCATGCATATCTGAATTCTGTTTTGTATATATTATTCAGAAACTTTATAAGTTTTTACCATAATTGAGATTGTGTTGCATTTGTTCTTTTTAGGAATATCTTTTTAGGTATTCTTAATTTGTTTTCATTTAAATTATTACTTCTTTAAGAGTTTATTTATGATATAAGGTAAAAGGCCAACATCCAACTTTTATCCCCAAGTGATTTGCCAGTTTTTCCAACACCATTGTGGAATAGTTTTTAACCAATCATTTTACTAAAAAATTAAACTCTTTGCTAGATTTAGGTCCATTGGTAGGTTTTCTATTCTATTGCTATTCTGTTCTTTTTCTATTTCTCTACTCAGATCACATTGTTTTGATTAGCTTTAACATCTGGAGGGCCAGTTTCTTCTCAATTCTAATATTGGGCAAAAATCTCCTCGGTCTTTAGTGGATTTTTCCAACCATGTGCATTTTAAATACTTTTTTATGTTCTAAAATGTCCTTGGGATTTTTATTTGAATTGTATGAAAAGTACAGATTAATCTCAGCCACAATGACTCTGCACTTTTATTATATCTGCTTATTCTCTTACTTCAGGACATACCACTTTTTCTTTTGTGCCCCTCAGTCCGGTTTGTTCTGAAGGTCAATTTCATACAATGGCTGTTAACTTTATTCCCAGGCATTTTAAAGTTTGCTTCCGTTGTGAATGGAATATTTTTCTGCTTTATTGTCTGGATTGTTCACTAGAGCAGTGAACTCACATTGTGTGGTCCACGGGCTTCTATTAAATTCTATACAATGATTTACTGAAATAATCATGTCACTGGGTTTCTATGGAGAGAGGATGTGGTTTGTATCAGAGGCAGCCTGTGATGCCACCATCCCAGAAAAAGCTTAAGAAATACTGGGGGAAATGATTGGTTTTATAGATATGTTTCTTGTCCCACTGTTTTAATAAAACATTTCATGAATTCTGATACTTATCCTAATTACCTGATGATTTGTTTCTAAAATTTATTCTTTGTTTCTGTTTTGTGTACTTTTAGAAATTTTATGATTTATTATTTTATTCTTCTGCTATTAATAATTCCTTCCTTGTGCTTCTTATAGCTTTTCTTTTCTTATATTTTTGAGATGGGATTTTATTCATTATATTTTCTTCTTTATTAATAATCAAAACTATATATGATTACAAATTATACATTAGATCTGAACGTGGTTGTTGAATCTCTCCTGTCCTGAAATGTCCTGTTCTCATTGTTGTTAATTTCTAAATAGTTTGCATTCAGAATATTCTCCTTGATTTAGAATGATTTAGGAGGGTGTTTCACCATTTCCATGTAATTTTTGTTTATTCTTTTCTCAATTTCTAGAGTCATTGAGTTTCTTCACAGAATATGGTTGAGGTCATTTTAGGTTTTTTATTTATTAGTTTTTATTGATAAATTATCAAATGACCAAATTTTATCTGTCATCCAATGATGTTAGAAAATATTGATGCCCTGATGAGTAGAAAGTTTCATATAAGAAATATATTAGTTAAATTTTCAGATATTTTATATTTTTGTTTATGTGGTCTGTAAAAGTGGACATTTTGAAGTTTTCTACCATGACTATGTTATTTGAATTTCCAACATAATGCTTTATTATTTACACCATATTATTTAGCTCATTTGCATTTTTATTTTATTAGGGAGTGTACTTTTTTTTTTTTTTTTTTTTTTTTTTTTGTACTGGGCATTGAACTCAGAGCCACATCTCCAGCCCTATTTTGTATTTTATTTAGAGACAGGGTATCACTGAGTTGCTTAACACCTCACTTTTGCTGAGGCTGGCTTTGATCCTCCTGCCTCAGCCTCCTGAGCCACTGCTGAGATTCCAAGCATGTGCCACCAGCCTGGATAAAGTATACTTTTAAAGAATATAAAATGATCTTTTGTCACCTTTTATTAAATTTAAATTTTGTTTATATTTTTTGATATAAATTGATGTATTCATTTTCAACCCTTCTTTGCTATTTTGTCTAATTTTCCAGTGACTTGAAAAGTATAATTTCATTTTCATTCTTATAATGATTTTTTCCCTTTATAATAGCAAAATTAAATAATATCTTTAGATTGTCTTTGCTGATTTTTTAAAGAAATATTTGCATTATATTTTGCAAGCATATAAAAAATTATTAAACTTGTAAGATTCATTGATTTCATTCAATATATATGAACCATACATACACACTTTCTTCCTTTCCAGGACTTGAAGTTTTATTATTGTCTTTAAATTTTTCACTTTGCTGAGTCATTTTTTAGGTAAGACTTTCCTGAAAGTACATGAATATTGAGGTTTCTGTGTCTCTATTTGTCTGAAAATTTCTGTTTTTTCATTTATAGGTAAATATTTTAATTAAATAAAAAATTCTCATATCTTGTTGATCATTTTTCTGTTTCCTAAAGGTAAAAACCCATTTATCAGCTCTGCATGTAGCAGAGAAATGAGAGGTGCCAATTTAATATCATTCTTTATCTGTAGCTTTATTTCTTCTCTTGACACTTGTAGAACTTTTTTCTTTGTCTTGGATATCTTAAAAAATGTCTACAGAATATATCTAAGAACAAGACGTTCTTTTAATTTTGTATAGCACTTTGTATAGTACGTAAGCCATTCTATCCAGATGCCTAAATTTCTTCAGCTTACAACATTTTTCTTCTGTTATTTATTTTATGATTTCTGTTCTTCTGTCTTTTCATTGATTTTTTTAGTTTTTATTGATAAATTAATCAAGATCTCTTTTATATTCTAATTTTTAATCTATCATTTTTCCTCTAAGTTCAGGGTATAGAATTCTTACTGGTTCTCTAATTTATTAATTTGAATTGTTTCTTTTCTTTTCTTCTTTCGTTCTTGTAGTATTTGACTTTTCACCACTTTGCATTTTCAACTGATAAATATCCTTCATCTCTACAAATACTTTCTTCCTCCTTAGTTTTACCCTGTGTGTGTGTGACCTTGCTCTTGTTTTAGAAATGGAATGTCTTCATCATAAATATGAATTAGAATTCGTTTGTACCCCTCTGTTTCTAACGTGAGTTTATTTCAAAGAAATTTTTTCTCAAATTCCTAAATTGGGTCTTTCTGCCCAGTTTCTGAGACTTTTCCCAAAGAAAGGAACCATTGGGGCTTTTCAGTACCAGGACTTAGGGTGGCTTATGTTAGATACTATGCAAGTTCATGATTGAAAATGTTATGATCTCAGGCGAAAGAAAACGGGTAAATTCAGAGGTAGTGTAATTTTTTCTTAGAGACCCAGCAGTTTTTCCAAAGTAAAGAAATGGAACCCAGATGAAGATGGTCAGATACAGGCATTGGATCCCTCTGGAGAACTCCCCACTCCCTTCTCATGACCTGGAATTCCAGGGTAGGGTGTCTTTCCCTCACTCTGATCTCAGCAGTTCTGCTTGTGCCATGACTGTGACACCCCTGCCTATCTGCCAACAGTGAGAAAAACATTTTCTTGATTGCCCTAGATTTTTTTTTTTTTTTATCTACATAATTTGGAAAGAGAAGTGAGAGTTAAAATGGGTAGACCGAGATCACTATCTTTGACTGGAAATGTCTTTCTTCCAAACTTTGCAAGATTGAAAAACAAAGCATAACAAAACAACCATGTGCCAAAGAATTACTTTATTTTACCCAGCCCACTGACCTCACTTTACCACTGAGAAAAACGATTCCCGAAGAGATTGAGCTATTTGCCCCAATTCATTCATATTCTCAGAGACAGCCCAGGTTTTTGCTTTATTCACAAAATTTAAAACACTAAACCCAGTGATTTTCCATCATTTACCATAGCTACCTAGTACACATTGCTTTTATATATAGGTATATGCATGTGCACATACATATACATAGGTGTGTAGCCATATATAATCTTTTATTAAGGGCTTACTATGTACCAATAACCTGGAATATTTTCCTCATCTATAATAATGAAAAATAATTGTACCCACCTAACAAGATTATTATGAGAATCTCTCCATTTATTTTATGTATTAGAGTTGGGGATCGTGAGACAGAAGCCTCAAGGCCATTCTGCTGTACAAGTGTAGGGGCCTGGGTTTGATCCAGGAAGCGTTTCTCCCCAGAGGCCATGTGGATTGCTTACTCACCATGTTATTTGATTTCCCACAATTTTACTATTATGTACAATTTTAAACTTGTTTAAAAAAACAAATCCAAGAGCACACAATTCACTACCCAGACGCTTTTTGACTTCTTCAGGGAAACAGTTCCCTGAAAGCCCAGGCCTGCCACCCATTTCATCTTCATGGTCTTGAAAGCTGGCGCTTGGAAATGTTCCTCGCGTTGAGGTAAAAAAGAGGTGGCATCAGCATTTCACAGATGGGTGAAGAGGTGCAGGATCCTGCTTATTGCTTAAGGAGGCAGAGCGCAAGCCAAGAATGCTTGGCTCCAGCTGCTGAGTGGAAACCGAGAGACCACACTTCTCTCTCCCTCTCAGTCATCCTTTGGTTTGGTTGAGAGTGTGGTTTTGACATTAGTGTCACAGGGGAAAATGACATATTCTGGACGCATCACTTGATTCCTGGAGCAGAATGATTACAGGTTGCCATTACCAAGAGACAGAGTTCCCAAAGCCTTTTCTAAATTTAAAAACAACGAGAGAGAAGAGTCATCAGATATTTAGTGCTTGAAAGAACTTGGATTCATTCCATGTTGAGGTAGTATGCATTCAGTGGTGAGAGGGCTTCATGGCAAAATTCAGAGAAATGGCAAAGCAGTGGGGGGATTTATTTATTCTCTTGTTCTGGTTATTGAAAGTCCATGAACAAATTTCTTACCTCTCTGTGCTCTACATTTTTTTTAATCTATAAAAATGAATATAATGATAGATTGTCCCGACCCAACAAAGTTTTGGGAAGAATTATCAATGCAGACATGTAGTAAGTGCTCAATAAGCAGTTGTTACTAGCATAGTGGTTGTTAGTGATTTTGATAAGTACCTAGACAAACCGCATCTCGAGTTATCACAGCATATTCAACAGTTTTTCAAAAACGAGACCCTGTCCTCCCTGGTTCATGCCCTTCTCTGAAGTTTTTAACATTTATCTTGTCTGCCCCTGTAAAAAGGTAGTGGTAGAAAGTTCTGCTTGAGCATGAGGCCAGATAAAAATTGCTGTCTAATAGTCAAGAAAATACAGACATTGTCTTCAGAAGACATTTTGTCTGAAAGCTCTCCAGGTTGAATCATGACAACAATAACAAGAACCCACCTCGGGTAGCTTAATGGATCTGGAACACGCTGACTTGTGAGGGTGTGATCTCGTGTTTCTCAAACTTTTCCTCTGGAGTCCTTCGGTTGGTAGAAGAAAGAACAAATCCCCTCTTGGGGCCCCAGGGTATCATGTGATATAGTCTTGAAAGGACGGAATTTCTTCAGAGTTCTTTATCTCAAAAATTCATGTGTATTTATATTCAGTTGCATAATATGCCAATATTTTATATTATATAAAACTTACATTGAGTTCTTTCTCAATTTTGAAGTATGATTTATGCTCCAGAAAAGAAAAATGTGTTCTTCATGTCTTTGGGTAAAGCACACTGTTACAAACTCTAGGGAAAAAAAAAATGTGTCCTTCATGTCTTTGGGTAAAGCGCACTGTTACATACCAAGTTTGCACGCTACAGATGAAATAACCAGAATACGGACTTTGCACCAGGATCCGGTAGGGGTTCCAGTCTGGGCTCCACCACTCTGTGCATGTCACTGCATTTCTCTGGATCTGTTTTCTCATAGTTTAGTGAAAATAATAATGCCCACCATACGGTGTGAGGCTTTTGCAAATAAACGTATGGAAAGTGCCCAGCTGACACCCTGACACAAAAGAGGTGCTCAGGAAATATTTCTTATTGATCCACCTGCTATTCCTCATGTGGCAAATACAGACAAATAAAGAAAAAGAAAGAAAGAAGGAAAGAAAACTGACAGAGTAACAACCAGAAACATTTCTGTTGTCTGGTTGAAAGGAGAAAGACAAATTTCAAAGTTGTCAACAGAACCAAAGCATGCTGGCATTCTCATATCCAAAGGTGGCAGCCCAAACCAGGAAACTTTTTGTTTTCAACAAAAACAACATCAGACAGTGACACTCCCACATCACCTGACTCTTTACACCTAGCAGCCAACGGAATGGGCTCTGAGGCTTGGTCTTAGTGCTGCCTGAGAGATACCCTGAATGACTCCTCACAAACTCCATATTCCACCCTGTTCTCACCTCAACAAGTATCTTAAAATTATTAAATATTTGAGGTGTAACAAAAGTATGGAAAAAAAGTAAATGAAACCCCTTTACCCACCACCATGCTTGTGAAGTAAGGTATTACAGGTAATACCCTGTACATACATGTTCCCTCCTCTCTTTTCAGCAAAGATAATCACTATCTTGAATTTGGGGTCTTTAATTTTAATAGATGTATACTTTTATATACCCATAAATATTTTTTCATATTAAAGAATATGCTCATAATGTATGTATTTTTCTTGAATTTATTTTTCACACTTAACTTCATGTTTTTGAGACCTTTTCCATGTAGATCTATGTGCTTAGCTTATTTGAACTATCGTATCCTTTTCTAATGAATTAGATTCTATTGTGAGGATGAACCACCTTGTACCTTCTATGTTCTCCTATTTGTGGACAATTAGTTTGTTTCCTGCTTTCTGCTATTATAAACAATGCTGCAGAGGACCTTCTTGTACTTGTGTCCCGTTGAGGGGTAGAGGTGGGCAGAAGCAAGAATTTCTTTATGTTATATACCTAGGGAATTTCTAGGTCTAAGGGTATGTGATTATATAATTTCACTAGGTATTACTTCATTGATCTTCAAAGGGTTGCACCAGTTTTCATTCCCAGAGTGATTTGTAAGAATTCTTGTTGTCCCACACCCTCTATATCTTGATATTATCTCCCAACTCTTCTTCACAAACAGATAATGCCCACATGTGACTTATGGATGAGGTTATCTGATATGGATCTAGTATGTTCCTTTCCACTTCCACATCTTTGCAGTCCAGTGTTGCTGTAAAGGTGATAGAAAAACACTCTCATTGGTAGAGAACTACAGTCTGTGCTGGCCTACACTAAACAGACGTGGTCTGGCCACAACAGAAGACTCTTGCCTGTCATCCACCTTAGGGCTATCTTTCCCAGCTTCCATCCCAGAAGCTGATGCTGGGTCCACCAGTCTCTGCTGTGCAGGACTTGTCAGACTGCCACTCTTTTGTGCCCCTCCAACCCTCACTGTGGTCATTGGCACTGAACTCCAGTCCATCATGCTGATCATTCTATATGCCCACCAGCAGCAGGAGAGATCTTGAACTCACAGGAGCATAGAACTGAAGGTTCTCATAAGAGAAAACTACACATTTGTGCAATCCTGAAAATAGAGTTCACTCTCCATAACTCTCATCGCTTGCAAACTGTGGCTGAGCTGAGGAAAAGAGTCAGGGATAGGGAAGATCTTACATGGTGTGTTTCAAAAGTCAAACGGAACCACAAGAAATCACGTGGTGAAACCATTGCACATAAAAGAGCTAAATAAAGAGGAGTTTGAACAAATGTATCACCCTGTGAGTAAACTATCCCTCCTGTCCTTTTAGTTAGCTTAGGCTGCAACCTTTGGAAATTCCTTGATGGGCTCTTTTTGGTGAACTTAAGTTCTCCATCATGGGCTACTCCTATCTGCTCAGTGTGGACTTTTCAGTTTCCAGCAGATGCCCAGATTCTGTTTCTGTTCACTCTCTGTGGTCCCCACCTAATATTAGGTGTAGTACTCTGAGACTTGATAGATCCTAGAGTTCTATACTTCTGTTGAACATTTGAGAAAACTCAAGTTCAGGGAGGTTAGCTGGCATAGCTCAGAAGTGATGAAACTGGAATTCAGTCACGAATCTTCCACAGAAGTCGGTGCCACTTTGAATAGACTTTGGTATTGAAGCCAGGGGGAAAATGATTACCTTGCACAATAGTGTAGGTGTGAGAATGGGGGTGGGTAGGTTGCTGAGTTCTAGAACATTCCAACCTTTAAAATTCTAGAAGAGAAGGAAAAGTCTACATAGAAATCTGAGAAACAACTAGTGAGGTAAGAAAGAGCATGGTGCCATGCAAATCAAGAGAAGAAAGCAGTTTTAGGTGATGGAGGAGTCACATGGGCCATGCGGCAAGAAGTAGCATAAGATGAAGCCAGAGAAGTGACCACTGGGTTGGCAGTGTGAGAACCTTGACAGGAGAAGTCTTAGTGCTGTGGACACGAAAGTCAGCAGGAGAGTCGAAGACTCTGAATTTGAAAATGAGGAATAAAGATATTTTCATCCCTTTCTCTAAAAGAAAGCACACCCCAAACCAGGGATTCTGGAATGAACAACTTAAAGCAAAAACACAAAGCTCATCACTGAAGGAACCAAGAAACATTTAAATCATAAAAACACTACGTCTGAGGGCAGAAGGAGATAGGAGAGTGATAAATGATGGGGCAGCATGGAGAAACATCAAATGTCACAAAAGAGGAATAAACTGAGAAGCCTCTCAGATGCCTGGAAAGCTCAAAGGACTAGAGTGACAATGGGGTAGTCAAACTGCAGGCCACCAACCCTCTCACCTCCTGCTTGCAGTCTAAGGATTACCCCTTCTCCACCTCCACCAGGGAGGAGAAGCATAGTCCCTGGCAAAACCGCACAAGAAATATCTGTTTCGTGGTTAGGGACACCAGGCTCAGACATGATCATGGAAACATCTGCATAACAAATGTCACTGCTTCCAGCCTCCCCTCTTGCCCAATTCCAGACTGGACACCTAAGGAAAGAGTGTGAAAACTACTTCCTTATAAAAATAAAAGTCCTAGAGGAAAAAAAAAATGTCCCTACACTGATCCTTGAAGATCCTCAGCAAAAAAAAAGATTGTTTGCAAAATCCAGTCATCCACCCATTGACATGCCCCACCATACCCGTGGAGCTGCCCACATGTCTTTTGGTCTTGCTCCTTCAGTGTGAACAGCCAGAGATCACTAAATGAGAGGCCTCGTCTGGAGAGGCAGGAAAGTTAGGAACTGAATTTTAAGAAACTATGTCATGAAGAGGGGTGGTATGGGAATATGTGGGGTCAAAGAGGATTTTTTTTTAAAGATGAGACATACTGAATTATATTACTATGCTGGTGATCAGCCCCTCGTGTTTTGCTTCCTCCCTTGAAACAAATGTGCAAATATTTAGTAGCCTGTATGGTTCGTCTGCTTCTGGTTAGGATATGGAGGGATGTGAAAAACCTTCATTTCCATGGTCAACCAGAATGGCCCAGACAAAATAAAATTCATATGTTTCCATGGGGCTGGCCAAGACACAGGAAGCACCGATGAACTGAATTAGAGGGAAACAAGCCTGTTATAGCTCATCAGAGATCCACCGAAGCCGCCATATTTGAGGTTGGATGGCTGGTGTGGGATGGGCAGTTGGGAGAGTAGGTCTACCATGAACAGAGATAAAGAAAAATCAGCATGCCTGGAGGATGGGCCAGACTCTGAAATGAGAAAAGAAATCTCAGCCTCACAGACTCACCACGCACCCACACCTCTGACATTTTTTCAAAGAAAATAGCAGTGAAAGAATTGATGAAAGTAGAAAGAAATCTCTTAGTCACGTGGGTTCTTGAAGTACTTAGATTTTCTAGATTCTTACCAGAGTTGAATGAAAGGGTCAGGAAAAAACATCTGAAGCTGCACCTAACCCAACCCCAACTTAAATACTGAAAAGAGCACACAAGCAGGGAGGGCAGAAGGCCAAGGGTTGGACTAATAACAGGGAGCACATCCTAATTAGAGCTGCGGCCCTGCCCAAGCTCTGCCTAACTCAAGGAGGAATTTAAGTGACCAGTCCCTCACCCCAGCTCACAAACAATAAAGGGCTTACACTCTGTAGTGAGGAAACAACAACAAAAAAATTTATATTGTAAATAAACCCCCACAGGTTTTTTTATGCACAGTGTATAAAACACAAATTAAATGATTATGACTGTGGGAAGGAGCAAGGAAATGTGACCCATAGTAAAGAAAAACACAGTAATAGAAGCAAACCACAGATCATGGCTCAGTTATTGGCATTAGCATACAGGGACTTTAAAGCAACCATTACAACAAATACTAAAGAATTCACAGAAAAAAAAGATGACTAGAACTGGGAAAGATAGATAAGAAAAACTCAAAGAACTAAGTGAAAACTGGAACTCAAAAATATAATATCTGAGTAAAAAAAAATTCATTTGATGGGCTTAAAAGCAGATTGGATACAGCAGGGAAGAGACTGTGAATTTAGAAACAAGTAAATAGAAATTATCCAAACTGAAAGAGGAAAGGGGAAGATTTGGGCATTAGAGGAAAAGAATATATCAGGTCCTATGATTTTTGGGCTGATATCAAGTTGTCTGATACTTGTATAATCAGAACATCAATCATGGTACTCCCCAGTTAGATCCAAGAATCTCAACAACTTCTAAGCAGGACAGATACAAAGAAAACATCACCTAAATGCTTCAGAGTCAAATTTCTGAAAAAAAATTAAAAACAACCAGAGGAGAAGTGCAAAAGACCTTTTGCAAACAGGAACAATATTGAGAATAACAACTTATGTTCATAAAAAATATACAAAGACAAAGGACCAATGTCTTTAAAAAGATGAAAGAAAAAAAGTCAATTTAGAGTTCTATTTTCAGCTACAATATCTTTAATTGAAGGCAATATTAAAACATTTTCAGGGAAAACTGCATTTTCATTTGCTGATAAGAGAATTCTTACAAATCTACACTACAAAAATAAAAAAAAAACAAGAAGAATAAAAACAATGGGTAATGGAATTCTTCAGGCCAAAGGAAATTGACACTAGGTGAAAATTAGGTGTGAGAAGGAAAAGGGGAAAAGAAGAAGAAGAGAGGAAGAAGAAGAGGAGGAGAGGGGAGGGAGAGGAGGAGGAGAAAGAAGAAGTGGCAGGGAAGAAGAGAGTCTAAGAAATGATCAATATTTAGGAAAATCTAAAAGGCTATTGTTTATCTTTTCTTAATTTGATAAAGGGACAATTTACTGTTTAAAACAGAAACACTAACACTGTACAGTAGTCAACCCTGCCCCCACTCTACCTATGGTTTGTTTTCCCTGGTTTCAGTTACCGAAGTCAACTGATCTGAAAATATTAAGTGGAAAATTCCAGAAGTAATTCATGAGTCTTAAATCATGTGCCTTTCTGAATAATGTGATGAAATCTTGCTCTATCCTGCTTTCATCCTGCCATCGATGTGAATCATGTGTGGCCAGTGTATCCACACTTTGTATACTACCCACCCAATAGTCACTTAGCTCTTTCAACTGTCAGATTGCCTGTAGTGATTATTACAGTGCTTTTGTTCAACTAACCCTTATTTTACTTAAATAATGCCCCCAAGATGCAAGAATAGTGATGCTAGCTATTTGAAATATGTGAAAGAGAAGCCACAAAGAGCTGCCTTTGGGTGAAAAGTTAAAAGTTCATAAGAAAAAAAAATTGTATGCTGAGTTTATTAAGATCTATAGTAAGAACAAATCTTCTGCATGTGAAATTGTGAAGAAAGAATAAGAAATTTTTGCCGGTCTTGCTGTTATACCTCAAATTGCAAACGTTATAGTCATCGTGCATAAGCGTACGTATGTTAAGATGGAAAAGGCATTAAATTTAGGGGTGGAAAACATAAAAAGAAAATATGTTCCAAATGATAATGACATCATGTTGTGCAAGAAAGCATAGAGCCTATATGAAGACGTCAGCAAGAGATCCCCTGAAATGAGTGACCCCAACTACTTACTGCAAGTAAAGTTGATTGCATGGATTCAGGAACAAATTTGGATTGAAGAATATAAAATGTATCGGACAAACTGCATCCGTATGCATGGGAAAAAAACATACCTATAGTTATATATGCATAGTTCATATATATTATGGTTCAGCACTATCAGAGGTTTCAGGCCTCTACTGGTCTTAGAGCAAAGCTCTGGAAGATAAGAAGGGACTAGTATATTCTGGAGTTCATTACAAATATAGAAATAAAATGTATGACAATAATAGCACAAAAGAGGAGAGGGAGTTATATAGATGTATATAATATTAGAGGGTTGTCCCTTATCTGAGAGGTATCAAAATATTACATATTGTAATCCATAAAGCAATTGCTAAAGAAGAAAAATGAGAAGGAGATAACAATAGCTATATATAGCTTTATGCTTTTAAAAAGTCCATAGTTGATATTAGAAGAAATCTTAATCAATGCAAAAGAACATAGGAAAAGAGAAACGAAGTGATCATTACCAAGTAAATGACAAGATAGAGTGATGTAATTTCAATCTCAGCCCTGTAAATATTTGCAATAGATATAAAGTGAACAAAATATTCCAATTAAAAAGCAGAGAATGCCATACTAGATGAAGAAGCAAGAGCCAATATATCCTTCATCAATTGCTGCATTAAAAAAAACCACAAGTATTATTAGTTTGAAATATTAATATCTTGTGCTGGTTTCACCTGGACTTGTTTATGCAACTTTATTTTCTGTAGGATTCTCTGGTGAGGAGATTTGGCTGCGCTAGGAAAGATAATACATCCGAGAGGGTGGAGGATCATTCCTTCAATATGGGCTTCCATTCCCAAGGAAGCTAGAAGACCAGGTTTCCTCCTTGGTGGCTGTAACATTCCATGATGGTGAACTCCCATGAACAGGTGTCTTGGCTTTTGTCATATCTACTGATGCCTCCTAGGCCAACACAAGTGACATGGCCAAGTGCAGAGGCAGTGTAGGAGAAGACTATTCACAGACAGGAATTCTGGAAGGTGTGGTCTCTGGGGGCATTAGCGAAACAATTCACTGCACTCTTATATAAGAATTATAGGACACTCGCTTTAAATGTAAATATGGTGAGGGTAAAGTGAAAGAATAGAAAAAGGTATACTGTGCAGATGCTAATCATGGTAACATTGCAATGGCTGCACTGATTTTAGACAAAGTCAATGCTGAGATAAAAAGAATTTACTAGAGATAAGAAGTAATCAAAGAAGATCCATGTGTCAAAAGCAAGCCATGTGTCAAAGAAAAATCACAAGGGAAATTGGAAAGTGTTTCCAACTGAATGATAATAAAACCCTAACATGCTGGCATTTGTGGGCTGCAGCTAACACAGTGCTTAGGAAAAAAAGAACAGCTTAAAAGATTTGAAACCAATGATTTCCTTCTTTAATTTATGAAGCTAAAAATGAAGAACCTATCAAAATCATAGTAAATGAGAAAAGAAAATTGAAAATAGAAAGTAGAGAAAGCTACAAAGCATAAATTTGAGTATTTTAAAAAATAAATTGACAAATTCCTAGATTTCTAAAGCAGGACAGAAAATACAATTCACAAATAATACCAGGAATAGAAAGGGGGCTATTACTACAGATCCTACAGATGGTAAAAGATAAAGAAATACCATGAACACCTTTATAGAAATGAACTCAACAATTATAAAGTAGGAAAACAAACTCTGTGCATATATATGCTATATTTAAATTGTATCTCATTTAAAAATATAGAGAAAGGCTTGGTTCAGCATGCACCTTATCACAAATCATCTTGATCTATCCTTAATAAAAACCCCCAAAGAAATTATGATTTACATAAATTATAAACAAATAAAAACAGGTTGTTGTTTATTTGTTTGTTTGTAGAACTTCATTACTCCAAAAGTAGCAGCAATTTGTTTTTAATCTGTGTTTTCTATTCTGTTCACACATTTTGATTTTCAGTCAAGGGCCTACAGCCATTGGCCATCTGGAAATATCGTTAGAGGAAGGTTAGTGGTAATAAATCTCAACCTGTGTTTCTATACAAGCTGAGACTCCAAAGCCAAAAACTGTGAGGAACTTCAGAAAAGTTCAAGTCCATGGACATTCTTGTACAAGAGACAAGAACGTTGACAATGCAGAGCTGATGTCGGGTTATTTGGGGAGTGGGGGTGGAGGTGGTTTTTGTAGGGGAAAAACACGCTAAATGCTTCATGAGCCCAAGGGGGGTTTTTGCAGTGGGAGTATCAGTAGGATATTTGTTGAAGTGCTTTTTGACATGCATGTATGTGTTAAGGCTTTCATCAGCAAATATTATCAAAATGTCACAGCACAACCCAAATCCCAGAACATAATCTTCCTAAAGTGTAGAAAAATTCCCAGATCAACAAAAAAGTCCAGAAGATAACGTGATTGATTCTCCCCATCCGCTATCCCTACAAACAAGCATGCTTGGTGCAAAACATGTGCTCAGAAACATAGTAGTGGCAGTGAACAAATGATGTACCCAAAATGGAATAATTCCTTTAGCAATCACCAACTCTGTGCCCATTATTAAGTGTTGTGGGAGTCACAAAAGAAACATAAGACAGTGGCCTGAAAACCCTCAGCTCCTAAGTAAGAACAGTGGCAGACATGTGAAACCACCAAGGAAAATTAAGACCTTTTAATAGCAGTTTCTCTCCTAGGATTTTCAGCCTGTCTCGTTTCCCAGGAAGATAACATTGCATCTGGAAATAACTGAGTTCTCAGAGAAGTTCTTATCATCCTTTAAAAGATCTCTCTCCCAATTTTCTGGTTTCTAAGAGAGTGCAAAGAATAGACCTTTAGTAATAGTTCTGGTGTCCCAGAATTAAAACAGACCTACGATTCCCATGAAACCATCTGTTTTGTTTGTCTAAATGTTGTGGGTGCTTAAAAAACAGGCTGGGAGTGAGGAGGTAGGGCCACGAGCTACGTGATCTCTTAAGAAACTGGTATATCGGGAAGTTGTGATCGCTGCTCCCAGTTCATGAGCTCCTATCTCAACAGACACAAAGCATCAAGGATAAGGACATTTTCCAAAACAGCCTTTGCTTGTTCTGGTACAAAAAGAAAGAAAGAAAGCTCAAGAAAATGCTTATAAAGGAAAGGAAGTAGGCTTAGAGAAAAATACCCCAGTTCCCAGACTTTATTTGGCAGGGAAAAAATATAGTGAAGCCAAAGAACCTTTTCCACACCCCCAATATGCCCCCCCTTTTTAACCCTATTTTTAAAAACTTCAGTCTTAACACGGTCTTCCAGTTTTTGTGTTACCAAAATGTTCTCAGATCTCACTAGTCCATAGCCAAAGAATAAGATCATATATACTTTTAGTGCCCAATCTTCTCCTACCTAGTTGTCAGAAATTACCCCCTCTCTAGTAGGGCCCCCCACTGTTCTGCAAGATTTTGTGGTGCTATGTCTGTGTGCTCAGGAACAGAAACAGACCCTGATTTTCCTATCCCAGACTCACCTTCATGTCGCTTTGCCACTGCCTCTGCTGCTGAGACCCTCATGGAATTGCCAGGACAGGGCGGCCCTCTGCCAAATGACTGCTCATGCCATCCACTCCCCGCCCCAATGGCCTTGGGGAAGGACATAGCTCTTTTCTTTATCTCTCCTCAGGCTGCATGGGATGTTTCCTGTTTCTCATTACCAAATAACAGAGTTGAAATTTAACTGTGCTTTTTGTTGGGTTATATTGGAGGTAATATAATGAATACAATACAAAGAACGTTTTAACCATTGAAAGGACCCAGATTTGTCCTGATGCCAGTTACCAGGCCAGCTTCTGCTTGACCTTCCTCCACATGGCCAAGTAAAGTTCTTCATCCCTTTCCCTAGATTGACCTCTTCCCAGGGTGATTAACAATGGAGATGTTCATTCCTTCCATCCACCACTTCAATATTTGTTGAACGTCTATTTTGTTTCAGGCACTCCAGTGGACCCACAAGCTATAGTGGGGACCCAAATGCACATGGTCCAGCTCTGATGGGGTTTAAAGTCTAAAACTAGGTGGGGGAAAACACTATATAAATAATTACCTACTTAAATATTATGGGTTACAAAATGTTCAAAGTGTCATAAAGTGAAAGTTATGGGATCCCATGAGAACGTCTAATAGAGGGAGATCATTTAGATTGGGGAAGGCTACTTTGAGCAATTGACATTTAAGCTGGAACTGAAATTTGGGTAAGAATTAGCCCTATGGGAGAGTAGCTCAGTGCTTGCCTAACATATGTGAGGCCGTCGGTTTGATACCCATCATCACAGAGAAAATAAGTAGCCCTATAACCTGTTTCTCGGGCAGCGGTGATTGCTGATAAGAAGGATCTGTCACAGAAAGGAGCATGGGAAGAGCAAAGTGACGGAAGGAATTAGGGGTAAAGGGGTACAAGATGAGGGTGGGCAGGGAGGCAGGAAACATCCCATGTAGACATTGCAAGTCCCCATGAAGGATTTGGGAAGAGCTCCCAAATATAATGGACCGTTACTGAAGTATTTTGAGTAAGGGAGGGAATGGCATGAGTTGGTGTGTGTTTTAGAAAGACTCCATGTATATTTTAAAGGGGACAAGAGGGCAAGTCCCAGTGATCTAAGCAAGAGATGACGATGCCCCAGACCATGTTGTTGTCAGAAGAGATAGAGAAGCAATCCATGGTCTAGATATGTTTGCAGTAGAACACCGGAATGTGCTGCTGGCAAATGTTGGAGAATAGGAAAGAGAAGAGTCTGCCTAGAGGTTCAAGGAAGCCTTCCAGTTCTGCCTGGGGCAGCTGGGAATGTGGTTCAATATCTGAGCACTGATAAGATAACAGACAACAATCAGTACATTTCCCCAAGTCTGAGTGAAGTCATCTTAAATATTCCACCATTGAAGGATCTGCAGCCTAGGGACAGGCCTCAGCTAAGCCTTTTTCAGTCTGTCTTTTAAAATCTCCACCAGTCAGGTGATCCAGCCTCGCCTGTGGCTACCATCACATCTGTTTTCACATGAGGTTGGTTTTTCATTGGAATTTCTCCCCAAGCATTACCAGGATGAACTCTAATGTTTCATTCATTCATTCATTCATTCAAGATAGAGTTTTTCACACCAATTGAGAGCAGGACCTCTGGGATTAAATCCCACCTCTGCCACTGGTGAGCTGAGAGGCCTTGGACAAATTTCTTAACCTCTCTCTCTCTGATGCAGTTTCCTTATCTGGGAAATGGAGGTTACAGTGGTATCTACTTCAAAGAACTTAAGGAGATGAATAACATTCCAGGTGTTCAGAACAGAGCCTGAAACATCATAAATACCCAGTTGATGTTAGAAAAGACCATTGCTCTTCATATGAGGTAGATTTTAGATGTTATTGAGAGCTGCCTGCTTCTCCAACACTGTTCCATTCTGGGACACTACTTCACACAGTAAAAATTTTAAGCCTTTTGGGGGTCAGACAGATTTGACTTCAAGTCTCTGTTCTCCTACTGAACCTCTATGAGCTCAGGCTTTCTCACCCACATTGGATACAGAAATCCCCACCTTGAGTGGTTATCACAAGGGGGGGAGTCAGAAATCTTTGAGCAGTGCTTTGAATATAGCAAATG
Source organism: Callospermophilus lateralis (assembly GCF_048772815.1). Taxonomy (NCBI): domain Eukaryota; kingdom Metazoa; phylum Chordata; class Mammalia; order Rodentia; family Sciuridae; genus Callospermophilus; species Callospermophilus lateralis. The sequence continues at coordinate 55,975,977 of NC_135318.1, forward strand.
CTCAATAAATGCTAGGTTATTTTCCTACCCAGAAGGAGCTTCCCTTCCTAATTTAAATACTGCACCTCCACCTCTGCCACTAAAGAGCCCTCAGTGGGAGGAAGGCAACTTCAAACCCTTTCGTAGGCTTACAGTTTATGAACAAGGTTATGGTTTGTTGTTGTTTTTTTTTCATAAATTATACTCTCTGGCCATTTTGGGCACAATGTGGAGCAATTTAAAAGCCAGGGATATGAATGTGGGCATCTTATTCTCCAGAGAGAATGGTCCACAACGGTTCCACTTGGATCCCAAACCACTCATGTTTTCCAATACCAGTCCCGCTCTTTCCCATGCCATGTCCCACTTCCTCCTCCTGCCCCCACCATCACCTTGAAGGACCAGAGTAAGAAAACACAGGCACCAGCCCACAGAAAACACTCTTGGTCATCCTGGAAAGCATAGATTCCTCGGGTCTTTATTTTCAAAGCTGACTGCATGGTTTCCTTTGGCGTAGCCGGGCATGTGGCAGAGTTTGCTCTGGATGCCTCTCCCTCCTGCCGGTGGCCTTCCTCTGGCTGCCTGGTACATGCTTTTTATCTGGTTCACATGAGCTACTTGCCCTTGCGTACGTTGTTGGGACCCCTCTGGAGCAGTTGTGTTTTAAGACTCATTTCCAGCACCAAATGAAAACTTTGTCCCTGTTATGGGGAGGGAAAACTTTCATGAGCAAACAGAATTTCCTGCTGAAGTGACCTTTCCCTCAGCCCTTGAAATCTCACTCATCCTATGCTATGGCCAACCCTAAATGGATAATGTAATATAAAGACTTTCCCTCGATGGTTTTAGCGGGACTTTGGGGGCAATACAGCAGTGGCCACAGAAATATGATGACCAGCAAGTAAGACTTTCAACAGCAAAGTAAGCAGTGTTGTTAGAAGACTAACAGGGTATCTTTGGATTTCAGGGAACAGATCCGTCAAGGTCTAGAAGAACTCCAGAAGGTTCTGCCAGGAGGAGACACTTACATGCATGAAGGATTTGAAAGGGTAATTTAAAGACCATTTTAAACCCCAGGCATCAAGTGTGATGTTGAAATGTCAACATAGGGATGACTGATGAGATAAAGCACATGTTTTAAGGCAACTGAATAACACCCAATGGCAAGATGGTACAATTTTTCTCCCTATAAACTTGCACTGGTTAATTATATCCAAAAGAACTAAGGAAATGAATTTCTTTCTTCCTTCACTGACACTGATGAAGGCCTTGTTAACTAATGATTGATGTCGCTCATGACTCATGACACACCCAAGTCCCCTAATTCGCAAAGGGATCTTAGTTGGATGGCAGCAATAGTGACTGAGCTAATTTCAGTGTCTTTAAGAGACACTTTTGTTATCTTAAAGCCTTTTGTTATCTCAAGCAAATCAGTATTATAAGTGGGATTTTCTTGCTGTCTAGCACTCTACAAGTCTAGACTCTGAGAAGTGAGACATTGATCCATGATCACAACTGTATTGATTAAAATTTAGAGGAACTTTACATGAATATTACCCATTGATATCTGGGTGAATTACACGAAGAATCAAGACTGGGGCCAGGCCTGCATACCCAGCCCCACAGCCTATCACCCAACATGGTATTTGGAGTGACAAATAGTGGTTGTAGGTCTAATGGCTTATTCATGTATTTTTCAGGCCAGTGAGCAGATTTATTATGAAAACAGTCAAGGTAAGATTGTGGTATAAATTACCATTAAGACATATTTAGGGCTGGGGCCATAGATAGTGGTAGAGCACTTGCCTCATAGGTGTGAGACACTGGGTTCGATCCTCAGCACCACATAAAAATAAGTAAAGATATATTTTAAAATATATTTAACATTTTTCTGTGTTTGTTTCTGAAAAAAAATGTCTCAGTAATTTCATATTTCAAAAGACATGAATGATACTGTCAATAATCCTTGGATACACACTCCATTACCAAAAAAGAATGCATAGAAAATGGCACATACCAGATCAAATTCTACTGTCCTGGGGGTGCCAATAAGAGTTACATAAAAATAATTAAGATCCCATTATGAACACAGTCTTTAATTCCTATGAATAATTTTGCATGTTGAGTTCATTAAAGTAGTAAATGCTTGGATGGATTAGTAAAGTCTTGGGTTTTTATGTCAAATCTTGTTACCTTGTCCTTCTCTGAGTACCAAGCCTCTTCATTAACTGTGTTTGAATATATTAAGATCAAGATTTTAATTTGTTTTAAACATTTCTTCATTTAGATAAAAAAATGCTTAAAATATACTTAGTAGAGTGTCTAGCAACAGAAATATTGACCAAATTTGTTATCGTTTGAGCTATTATAACTACAGTGTCTTTCATGGGTAGGCTTTGTTTATCTCAAGCAAATCTCTTTTAAAAAATCAATATTGTAGTGGGGATTTTTCTTGCTAGGCCTGTAGAAGTATCCACTTCCTGTTTGCATTTAAACTGCAACAAATACAAGGGAACCAGAATGAACACCAAAACTTGCTGGTATAACTCAACCATGAGCATTGTTACTAGAAGTCTAAATAACACTGAAAGAATTCTAATAAGTTTTGCCAGCTGCCATACCGCTTCCAGTCAGCCTGTGAATCATGATGCCTATTACTTTTTGCCAAAGTGCATTCAAGGGATAATGTATGTGGTCAACTACAGCATGTGAGAGGGACTAGTAAGCCCGGTGGTAGAGGCCTGGGTGACAATCACATGCATTGCTAACAAAAAAGTAATCACCCATGGTTCACTGGAGCTCTTGCCAGTTATTGATTCAGTGACCATTTCACCAAGTCTGACTATTTGGAGAGATGGGACTGAGAAACACGGAAACCAAATTTATGCCTCCTTGAGGCTACTCTGATGAAGTTTTCTCCAACCTGAAATTGCTTCCCAGTCCCCAAAGAAAGGATAGTATTTCTCACAATATTGACTTCCAGGTGGTTGAGATGATAAGAGATCAAATGCCAGGGCTAAGAGGGGGTTTCCCAGGGGGCAGGACGACTGAGTTGGTCTGTGTTGTTTTGAGCAGGGTACAGGACGGCAAGCGTCATCATTGCATTGACTGATGGGGAACTCCATGAAGATCTCTTTTTCTATTCAGAGAGGGAGGTAAGTAATGGCCTGGCCTTGTCTAAACACATACCTGGGGGCAGGGAGGTATCTCAGTGGTAGAGCATGTACTTACCATGTGCGAGGCCCCGGGTTCAATCTGCAGCATCCCAATATAACAAACAAAACTCTTGAAACAGGGCTTGTCTTTGAAATGGGCTGCACTCTTTGAGATGAGCCTCTTTACTCAGGCAAAGTGATAGATGTTCTCTGTAAAACCCCTGAATGAAATAGTTTCAGATGTAAAAACAATCATAATAATTCATTTTTTAAAGTGAAGTTTTATGTCTTTCACATGGTAGATGTTTTTCCCCTTTCAAAATTTTGCATATTGCTTTGTGCTTAGAGGGATAAAAAAATATCTATTGTGCCTTTATTAAAGGCATCGTATTGCTTTAGCAGTTTTGACATACTATTTGACATACTTTTAAGCAAAAAAAAAAAAAAATGGTACCGTTTTTCCTCCATTTTTCCTCATATTTTCTTCTAAAACAAGAGGAAGAGAAAGAATTGCTTAAAATATGTAAAAGCCAATCTTGTCCACATGTGCTAACCTTTAAGATTGTCCCTCCAAGAGCCAAAGTTAAACAATAATTGGTGACAGATTTTACTGTATTCTCTCCTTCTGTATTTCTTCTTTGCCTTGATTATCTTCTCAAAATACTCTTCAAAGCAAGTGAAGGAATTCTCTAAATGAAGCTTCCATTAAACTTAAAAAAAAAAAAGGTTTACTCAGGAATTATAAAGTTGTATTTACACTTAGGAAATGCCTTTTATCCATGTTTTGGACTTGAACTCTATGTATAGGTTAGGAAACATGTTAGCTGTGGGAATGTGCTGAATGAAGCCTCATCAATGCACAGGCTCACTCAGGCCAAGGTAGAAAGAAACACAGGAAAGGACAAGGTAGTGGGGGAGAGAACTGCTGGGTCTGGGAAAGGATTTTGTCATAGTGTTACATGTGCCTCAAGCTCTCGACTACGATTTAGTTTAATTTTAGTTCCCTCTGCAAGTATGAAGTATGTACTCGTTCGTTCACTCAGAGCTTGGCATGTGTTGAGCTCTTGTCTAGACACGAGAGACACTGGTAAGCAAGATGCTGTTGTTGCCCTCAGGGGTCTCACCGTAAAATAGTTTGGCTTCATTATCTCCCTCCTCCCACTGGAACAGAGGATGGCCCAGCATGGGGAAAGACACAAGTTCATGTGACGGACACCCCTGAGTATTTGGGAAATGATACATTTCTATATTCTAAGGTCAAAACTATGTGATGGGAATGCAGAAATAATAGCCAAATAAAGTAAAAACCCTCATAAGGGAAGAGCTGAAAATAAAATAAATAATGAGTGTCAGTGGCTTAAAATAGGGGTTAGTAGAAAGGCATTTTAGGTATGGCACATACAGACTTGGAAAAATATTTGGAATGCCAATGCCAATAGAAGAAAGCTTTACGAAAAAGATAAAGCTCAAGAAGATATAAAGAAATTAAGCTTTCCCATTCTTGATAATTCTATAGAAAGCCCAGCTAAAGGAGAGCAGTCAGAGTTGTTACAGATAAGGTGGGTGCTAGACTAAATCTAAACATTTATTTTATCCTGAAAGCCATGGGGAATGTTTCTAACATGAGTTTTAAAAAGAGATGTTTCTGTTATTTCTCGAATTCAGTGTTAGACACAAGTAGGTTGGGGTATTAGGGGAGGGAGGGAGGATAACACAATTCAAATCAACAAGCACAAATTGAGCACTTACTATATGCTCACTATTGATTAATCACTGAGTACCTACTATATAAGCCAAGGATTTCCAATTTTTGTTCTGAAACATGGGAGAATCTGGAAATCAAATATCAGAGCCTTTAATAAACCAAATATTAAAATCAAGCCTAAACCCAAATGTTATTCATTATGTTGCCCTTTCTTTTAAAAAAATATTATTTTTTGTTGTAATTGGACACAATATCTTTATTTTATTTATTTTTATGTGGTGCTGAGGATCGAACCCAGGGCCTCGCACATGCTAGGCAAGTGCTCTACCGCTGAGCCACAACCCCAGCCCTTATATTGCCCTTTCAATGATTAATTATTGAGAACACAACATAATGAATTGGGTTCACTTATTCAAATATAGACCTACCATTAAACTGATTTATTTTATAGAAATGAAAAAAAAAGCCTTATTCATAGGGAATCCTGACATATGCAAGAATCTATATTGTTCTAGGCCTTCTGAAACAAGCTGTGCTTGTATTATCTCATTTAACCCCCAAACCACTTTACAAAGTAAAGTCAGCCATCAAACTCAGATATATCTGGTCCCAAAGGTCACATTCTCTTATGATACTATGCTGCCATTACAAAGAAAAATGTGTCCAAAAAAATCTGTTAAAGAATGGAAAGATGTTCTTTCCTCAGAATATTTAACATGACTCATCTTAGCCTTCAGTTTTCCTTTCTTCCTCTTGCCTTTCAAACCCCTTCATCAAGACTCCACTTCAGAAGATCTTTCTCAACACCTTTTGCTGGAGCTATCACTCCCCTTACTTGCATTAGGTTAGAATGGGATGCCCCCTGGAGTGGGAGCTCTTGGGGACAGAGATTGTTTCTCCAGTGCAATGCCTGGCATACGTGCTCAATAAATACCTAATTGTTGAATCTAGTCTGACAAATCCAAGAGGAGTATTCTTGCCACTGCTTCTCTTTCTAATGTCTTTTGTTTCCCTGTCCCAGGCTAACAGATCCCGAGATCTGGGTGCAATCGTTTACTGTGTTGGTGTCAAAGATTTCAATGAAACACAGGTACGTTCATGAATTTCCTCAGATGTGGGAACATACTGACTCATAGAGAACATATATTCAGTATAGAGGGTGCATCGGCAAGAAAGAAATGCCTTAGATAGGTTATTTTTCCAGAAATGCTAAGCAGGAAAGAATTATTGGATGTGTAAAGAATGTGAAATCACTTTTTGAAACACTTGGGGTCTTCAACATGAACCACTTAAGCAGCATCTTTCTTGGTTGGCTTTCTTGGTGAACATTAAATTGCCAAGGTGTTAAAACAGATCTGAATTAACTTGAAAACATTTTTTAGAATAATTAAAATGACAACAATTTTTTTTTGCTATAAAAAATACAATGCATGGTCAATAAAAAAATACAGAAATAATTGGACCAGTGGTCCAAAAGATGCACAAGTACATTTCAGTAAATCATGAAAACTTGCTAATGACTGAAATAAGTGCTCCTCAACATTGTTCCTGATTTCTTTTTGTTATAATGGCATAAGTAAATGCTTATGATTATTAAGAAAATAAAACAGAATTACAAAGAAGATAATAGTAAATGCTACTTTTAGAATAAATTTGTATGCAATTTGCACTGAGAGGTATGAACAACTATATATGTATGTTTATATAATTGTTGATAAAGATAGATATAGATAGAAGGATTATGAGTAACTTTTATTTTCTTTTTATATTAACTCTCTTAGTTTTTCCTAAGTTTTCACAATGAGTATGTGTTATTTTTGCAATTGGTAAAAACAGTCAGAGCTATTTTTAAAACCATGCCTGCCAGCACTGAATTTGACTGGGGCCCTCCCCAAACTATACAGAGATGGAGGTTGGGATAAAGCTCTCAGATCAACTTCTCTTTGCCCTCTGTCTTCTGCCCCATAAAGCAGGAGCAGTTAAAGTTTTTGCTATTAAAAAATACAGTGGTCCATTCCTTTGTCAACAGTTTCAGTGAAATTCAGGGGTCCACATTCATTGACCTAACCCAACACCAAAGCCTGAATCTATTTTTAAAGTTGCTCTGAAAGGAAACTTGAGTCTGCTTGATTCAAATAAAGTTGCCAACAGGAATTTGGGTGAATGGGAGAAAAATGAGCCAATGGCATATCCCCAAATCCATAAATATATCAACCCAGGCCAAATGTTCATCCATCTGGACAATCTTACCTCTGCTCCCAAGGAGAAAAGTATTTAAACAAATGTAAAGGCTGGAGCTGCCCCTCAGTCTTGCTCCAGAGGGGCTCCTGGTAAGCTCATTACTGCTGAAGGCTCTTCAGAGATGCCCTGGAGCCCACCGAGGGCCTCACATGCCTCAAGCTTCTAGAAATAGGTTGGGCCCCTCGACCCAGTAGCTTTCCTAAATTCTCCACCTCCTCTCCTGACATGGCTCCATGTGATTCGTGTGTTTGCTGTGTTCTCAGCTGGCCCGGATTGCGGACAGTAAAGATCATGTGTTTCCAGTGAATGATGGCTTCCAGGCACTGCAGGGCATCATACACTCCGTGAGTAGAGCTCTTCCTCTGAGGTGGACGTGCGTGCACATTCTATCTCCAGTCTACAACAAATACCCCTGTCCCCTCTTTCTGAGGCTGGTGTTTTTCTGCTAGAGAGAACGTTCCCCCGTATTATCTTTGGGTCTACCATGTCCCACATCTTCCTTTGGCCTTTCGTGCATGTTTCTTTCCATTCTCCTTTGCCAATTCTACCCTAAAATGCAATACTAAAAAGTGAGGGGGTCCCTACCCAGGCAGTGAGCCAAACTTCAGGCAGCTCCTCACTTGTTCTACTGGACAGACTGGCTGGTGGTGTGCTTTTGACTGACCTCATTAGAATCAGCTGCTGTGACTGAACACTAGCTGATTCTAATGGTGGGCCAAGGTTGGGAACTCCTGCGTTAGACTGCTCACGGGGCTTCACTGTTTTCCAGAGTCTGCACAGTCACCATCCCTCATACACACACACACACACACACACACACACACACACACACACGTGTTATTCTGTAGCCCTTCTCCTGGGAGGTGAGCAAGACACTGGCTTCCAGAGCCTCTCTCTCCACTTTCCATTCACAGGCCAGGCCTTTGGACCAGCTGAAATTTTGGATGCTGCTGGTCTTTACACCCTCAGCTGGAAGGCCAGTGTGTATGTTTTCTTATTTGTAAAAAGGGGCTGATGATTAAACTGACATTATAGTCTTGCTGGAGGATTTTAACATTATTGGTGATATATCTAATATTTCTCCATGCACATAATAGGTACTCAAGGCACAAGAATAATAATTTTTTTCCCATTTCCTATCATTATATGATCCTCTAAGCTTTCTTGAATGTGCATAAAAATCACATGAGAATTAATACCAATTCCTAGGCCCTATTCCCAGAAGATTCTATTGCTGTCAGTGGTGGTTTATCCAAGGAATCTGCATATTTTAAGTCTCATTTTTAAAGAATAAGTGCACAGGGTATACTTTTGGAACATTGATATATGTGACCATAAGTTTTCAGAACTGTGAAAAATAATCCCATTTCAGGTTGGACATTTTTATCTTAAATGTGTGATGGTTTTCCTATTGAAGATGTGGTGGTTGGCAAGGAACAAAAACCCAAACTGCCTTAGCCAGAAAGTGGAAATTATGGAAAGCATAGAAAAGAATCAGGTCCAATATGGGACCAGTTATGCATTTTGCTCCAAATAATTTATAGGGTCACTGTAGCACACTTGGTTATATAAGCACCAAGAGCTACAATACATATAAAAGAACAACGCAACAATACAGAATATGATTAACAGCAGGACTTGGGGCTGACCACGAATCCGCTAGAAGCTCAGAGGTGGATTATTCTGGTGGGAGTCTTCATGAGAGAGTAGGGCAGACCTAGCTCACTGAAAGCTCAGTGGGGTGTTGGTGGGTGGCACCAGAGGGGAGATGGCAGGACCTCTGCCTCTTTCCCAGAGGCTGGAAAAGAGCGGGCATCTTCAGGAGGCAATAATGATAATACCTGACTATCTAGCAGGAATGTTTCAGGAATAATGGAACCTGGACATTGATTGGATTGGAACAAATTTGCAAAAGTCTTGAAAGGGTTTTTACTCTAACCTTTAAATTTTATTTTTCTTTCCTCTTTACATGTAATAGTTGTACTTATTTATGGGGTACAGTGTGGTATTTCAATACGCATATATAACATGCCTTGATCAAATCAGCATAATTAGCATTTCTATCTCCATATCATTCCTTTGTGTCTGGAGCCTTTGAGTGCCTCTCTTCTAGTCCTTCATAAAGTAATGGAACATTTTTAACATGCAACAAACGATATTTTAGGAGAAGATTATTGGCAGTGTCTACATACATAGGAAGAAGGTTGGCGACACCAGATGCAGTATCAGGTAGTGAGGACAGTAGACCTACCTTCAGATGATAGGGATACATCTTTTTATACAATTTTTTAATCTCTAAGATTTCTTATGAGCCATGTGCTTAACATTCAAGAGTTTGTTCCTACAAAAAAAAATTAGATTCTTTTTATCTGCGTAAATCAGTGTTGTCCTTGAATATTTTATCTTAACAGCTCTCTCATATTCAACATGAGCCCCGGATGTTTGTAAAACTCCCCTCATTCCCAAACAGAAATAACTCCAAGGATGTGTTAGAAGTTGAGCAAAACAGTGCCCCAAAAAGGGAAGAAAAATAATTTGAGACTTCAGTCTCCAAACGTTTAGCTGAATGATAACATTCTTGCAAGCGTTTATCTGGGAGTTAGACTAGTGGTTTTGATCCTCCCAGTACTTGAAACCCATGTTTATGGCAGTTGTTAATTGGTTTGCTTGGACAGAGAAACAGGGACAAGGCATAGCAGGGCTCATCTTTCTCAAATCAGACAGAAATAATTATGGCCTAAAAGCCAGCTAACTATTTTTAAGAAGTAGGTTCATTTCCCCTTCTGGATACGGAAAAGAAAACCCTCATTTTTTGCCCCATCTGAAGCATCTATTCCAGCTTGTTCTCATGGAAGTTGTTTTGCGACTAGTAATTTTCTTATAATCAAATAGAACTGGGCTTAATTACTCAAAATAAGGTTGCAGAGCAGCTTCTAATAAGCTCAAATGGTTTACAAAGTTTTTTTGCCCATAGAGATGGTATTTTCAAACCTCAAATGAAGATGTAGGGGTTAATATTCATTCATCCATCAAAGATGCATTGAAAACCTTTCTGACCATTCAGTTAAAACTAACTCAGATAGTGGCTGTGTCCTGTGGAGCTTATGATCTAATGAGAGAGACACATAAAAACAACTGTGTGTGTGTGTGTGTGTGTGTATAAAATTATAATGCATATAAAGATATACAATTAAAACTGATAATGGTTAAAAGAAACAGTATTTTGAGAGTAGGAGTAAGGGGTTGACAGAGAACCCAAGCTCCTTTGTAGGGGTAACCTGAAGGATGAAATGAAGCCATCCATGAGAAGAGAATAGCTACAATGTTCATAGCAGAGAACTGTCCTAAGATGGTGCAAAAGAGAGTGAAAGAGGAGTGTCAAAGGTGGAGAATGACAGAAGATGAAGAAGCACACAGAACTAAAGGCTGTGGAACTGACCTGAAGAACAGCAGGAACTTACAGAGAGATGCGGAGTTTAACGACAGAGCAATCATGGCTGCAGTCGAAACTCAGGAGATCCAGACACTGTGGCATCTTATCCACGTCTCCTGTGGATGGTGAGTCCCCAGGCACTCAGAATCCGTGGGCACCAGGACTGTGCCCGTGTGAAGAAACAGCACCGACTTCCTGAGCATCTCTCTCCACCAGCTCCGCTGCTAGGATCTCTCCAGCCACTCCTAGGAGAAGGGTTTCTATCCCCAGTGTACAGGTGAGGGGACTGAGCCGCAGGAAGTTTGGGTAAACCTCCATGTCTGCCCACACATAGCGGTTGAGTGGGGAATTTAAAACCCAGGTCTGGCTCCACAGTTCCTGCCCTCTCTGTGATGCTCAGCTGTGCAAGTCTAAGGAAATGGGAAGTCACTGCTGGATCACCAGGAGCTGATTATCCAGGGATAGTCATCCAGGTGGATGAACTCAAGTCCCCCGATGCCTTAAATCTGGTGCCTTCTTGGTCTTTTCACAATTTCTCAATCTTCTCTCCTTTAAGGCAAAAGTACTTAGACATCAGATTTATAGAATGGGTTATCTTTCAAAGTGCTATTGCTTGGGCTGGGGTTGTGGCTCAGTGGTAAAGCGCTTGCCTAGCATGTGTAAGGCACTGGGTTCAATTCTCAGCACCACATATAAACAAACAAATAAATAAATAAAGTCCATGGACAACTAAGAAAATATTTTTAAAAATATGTTGACCCTTTATCCCACTTAATATCATTCCATTTATAAAACCCACCAAGTAAATATCTGTATCCCCATTTAACAGGTGAAGAAACTACAGCTAGAAAGTCCACCCAAGAGCACACAGCTCTAAAGGGGAAAGCAGGGTGGGAACCCGTTCTGTGACTCCAGAGCCCATGCTTTCTCCCGCCTCTGTTTCCTTACAAAGGTAAAAATAATAATAATAACACAACCCACCAGCTAGTGAGTTTTTATCATATACCAGGCACTGTGAAAATCATTTTACACAATCATCTCATCAGATTCTCACAAGCACCATTTGCTGTTGATATAAAGTAGATACCTTAAGTTCAGAGAGGAGACCAGAATCCCTGCAGCCTGGTCTGGGTGCACAGTAGGTGGGTAGGGAGCCTTTGCCTTTTACTGCTGATGGAAAGCACCTCCAAAAATCTCAACTACTGTTCACTGGATGAAGTTTCCATGATCATGAGAAGGTGACAATTTGACAATTAGCCTCAGACGTTGGCAGACATTTAGGCCAGGCATTTCTCTTAAGCTATTGTTTCTATTCAGCGAATGAAAATGTCCCAATGTAATAAAAATTCCCATATCTGGAAAAAGCTACAGAGATCACAAAGGGGCATGTTCAGACCAAAAGGAACACCTTTCCTTCCACATCTACATAGGACTCTGCCTCTGAGGACATGAGAGTATTTTTAGTAGCTTTTGCAGAATACACTGATAAAATTTTAAGGAAAATATGTGAATGTTTGCAAGTTCATAGCCCTAGAAGCCAATAAAGCTGTAAAGGAAGAAGCTATTCCTTTGCCTTCCTTTTGTGGCTTGTTTTGGGGAATTTCCACAGACCATAACTGGTGAATTTAGCACCAACTCTTATATGAAAATATGAAGCAAAGATTCCAGTGTCTTTGTCTCCTTTTTAAAGTGCTGTGGGCAGTGAAACAGGAATCTGCATGAAAGCTGAGTTCAGATAACACTGAAATGGGTTGGCAGCTTTGAATCCCAACCCTTGACCCAATTACCATGACGCCTTCTCCCAGCTGTCCCCACTTTGTGTGCAGTTGAGGGCAGTGTCTGGAACCAGGAACACTGTCTACGAGAGGGAGAGCCCAGTTGCTGGCACCAAGCACCTCCACCTAGGAGCACTTTCCTGCCCTATTTAATCCTGATTTGGCTTCCTATTAATAAGAGGGTGAGTCAGCACATGGAGCTTTCTGCATGTTTGATCTGCAATAAACAGCAAGCATTGAGCAAACACAACAGCATTTGCAAGAATTTTTTTGCAAGCTTTGGCATAAACATCCTTGTTATCATGAAATCTGTAAGATCATCAAAACTGAAGAATACGTCTGTTCCATGGTATATATCAATTTATTTTTATTTATAAAAACTGGATCCCATGCTGATTTCTCCCTTTCACTCATGGGAAGGTAGAAGAAATGTACCCACCAAATTCTGGCCTAGGCCCTAGAAAAACTGACAAGAGGCAAAGTCTGTCTGCCAGGCTTGCCTCCCACCCACCCTTCCAAGACCCGACTGGGAACTGATAAAGGATTCTCTCCAATCAAAATCCATGTCACATTCCCAAGATGTGTCTGGCTGTTGAACTGGTCCTCTTTGCAGGATTAGAAGACAGAAGGCACATTTCAGCAGCAGCTTAAATCAAGTTTATTTATCATTAGTGGAAACCCCTGCACCTTTGCCCCATCTTGATTCTGTCTCAAGGTCTGTCTGAATTCCAAGGCACTGCTCAGTCTCCTCCAGGGAGCCTGCCCTGGTCTCTCCTCCATCACAGACTCTGGATGCCTTGAACTTCAGTAGCATCCGTCCTCAGAATCTCTTGCATGGCACTTGGATCCCTGCCACGCTATACACCATTCCTCATGGACAGATGCTAAATTGTGCAATCCCAGAGTCTGCCCGCTGTGTCATATTTCCAGCACTGTGCATGGCGTATTTATTAATTATAAAGGATCCCAGAGGACTGTACAATATTCCTGACCCATGGAAGACCTACACTGCACAACAGATGGGCAGTTCTATGGCTCTGTTTCTTGTAAAAATCCCCTCAGTGCCCCCCCGCCCCCCGGCACCGACTCTCTCTTCCAAGATTTCATCTAGAAAAGATGGCATTCTGGACTCCATTCACATTGCCAGGACTGGATACAAAATATAAATAGAATCAATTGTAGTTGCTGTAGCAGGGCAGAAAATCTTAAAAAAAAAAAATCGTTTGCCTCAGCAGTCATTAATTAGACTCAGACTTTGCAGACACTCGGGCCAGGCAGTTTTGCTAAGATGTTGGTTTCTATTCAGCTTTTTTAAAAGCCTCAAAGTAGTACAAATCCCTTAGCTTGAACAGGTACAAAGATGCGGAGGGGGCTTATCCCACTCCTGTGCAGCTCCTTCTTCACCTAGGAATCTGGTAAGACCCATTGTAAAAGCAACAGCAGAATTTTAGAATAAAATCAGCTCCCACAGAAGGCCATTCCCTTCCCCAGCACACAGGAGCCACAAGCTCATCTTACTAAGTAAACCCCGTTTTGGAGTTCACAGCTATCTGAGCTTTCCTTCTGAAAATATGAAAGGAAAATGGCTTAGAGGGAAACAAAAAAAAAAAATGAATTTCCTCAATTTCAGAAGCTTGTTTGTCCTTCACTTCTCCAGACCAGATGCTCACAGTGTGTGAGACTAACAGAGAAGAACAGCATTTGTGTAAGCGAAGCTGAGTATCCTTCCTCAGCAAAAACTTCTGCATGTTCTGAGGCAAAGCTTTATTGTTTTAAATCCCATAACCTTTAATGATGTGTTTTGTGCATGTAAGAGTCTTTATTTGGTATAATGTCCTAGCATACATAAAACCATGTATGAATTCCAGAGAGATGTGTGGATAATTTTCAAATTCTATTTTAGAGTCAGACTCTGTAGAACTGACATGAACTTAGGATAATGGCCAGTGTGAACAATAGAGGTGGAGTGGCATTTGAAGTGTGGAATGGAATTTAATTAGGAAAAGTGAATATGTCTTTTTTTTCTAACATTTTACTAATAAATTGTACAGTAAATCACTTCAAAATTCACAGAAGCAACACTGACAATCTTGAATTCATAGGGGAGCCACTTTTATGTCCCAGGCTACCTGGATGTTCCTAAAAGCAGTGATCCCCAGGCTTATCCAACATGCTTTCTGCCATCAGCTGTGATGGAGGGTGTGATCCTTCTGAGGAGCCTGAGTCCCACCTGCCAAACACAGACCTCTACGTTTTTTTGTTTTTTTTTTTCAAGTAAAGAGGTCAAGGCCTTTTACAAAAGCAGGCCAACCTAGATCTTAGGGGGAAAGGATACACTTACAAGGTGACTGTTGAAGAGATCAGCGATTGAAGAAATGGAGACGATGAAGCAGTCCTCCCAGGAAGGCAGTTCCCAAAGATGGTCTCGCTTAACATGAAGAGCCAGTCGCTACAGGATGCAGAATACGATCTTGTATTCAGATGACCTTCTAATTCCACTTCCAAGGGAAAAAAAAAGGAAGCTAATACATAATGTGCTATAATCCCATTTATAAAGCCATGCAGGAAGTGTGCCATTTATTCATTTATTTATCCCATAAATATTTCTTTAATGCCTACCTGTGCCAGGTTAGGCATCATGGCTATGGCAGTGGGAGAAAACAAATCCAATCCTTGCCCTGGTAGAGTTCATAATCCACAAAGACAACAACCAAACAATCAAAAAACCAAATATGTGATTTTGAACTATGAGAAATCCTCTGAAGGATGGTGGTTTACACTAAATTGTAGGTAAGCGTGGTGGTACTGCACTGGTCAGAGTAGCAGGACTTAGTGGCAGAGTTTATATTGAAGTAGTAGATGACAAAGAGAGCAGAGTAGGATTTTTTGTCTTAGGAAACTAGACAGATGCAACCTGTCAACAGATAGCTAACCATCCTCAAACCAGCCTACTTCATAAAACAAGTACATTCCCCTCGATGTAAGGAAGACATCAAGGAACATCCTCCAAAAGACTTTTTGAAAACATGTGAAAGCAAAAGGCCCCTGTACTATGAATGGAAAAAAAGAGGATCATCCATGATGAACCCACACAACAGGAAATGGCCAAGTAAAGATTGACTGCTTGTGGCGTGCGGGAAAGAGGCATGTCTGTCCTAAGGCAGAGATTCCTAATAACTGTGCAAATATTCACGTGTTCTTTAAGGATTCTTGAGAAATCTCTGCATAAACAGAGAATTTTATAACAAAGGACATTAGATTTTTAGATTCCAAAGAGAGCAAATTCTTTTATACAACCTGGACTGGTCCACAATGGATTTCACTTAAGCATATTAAACAGCTCTTTGAACTTGGCAAAGTCCTTTTCCAGCTGCTACCTCTCTTGCTCCCCCAATAATTCAAGAAGGTTCGCGAAAGTAACCCTACCAGTAACAACACATTGCGTTTAGTTCTTTATGGATTTAAGCCTGCTTTTTCATCTGTTTTCTTATTGAAATCTATCCAAAAGTTGGCAGGAAAATAGTTTAACATGGGTTCAGTCTCCACTATATGATTAAGCATGAGGCTCCAGTGAGTGACTGAGCAGAAACATATATGAACTGTGGTTCCTGCTCAAGGGTTGTAGCAGCAGTGGTAGGTAACGACACACAGCTACCATTCTTTGAATATGTGTCAGATGTCCTCCTGTGGGATTTTTACCAAGGTTGTTCAGAACACATTTCTTGGTGTCTTATTTTTACAAAGTACACAGGCCAGCTGGTGGCCAAAGGGTTGGAAAATAGTTTAACATGGATTATCTGTTGAGCGATCAATTTTGTCCAGTTCTGTCTATAAGACAAAAACCTTATAGCTTGCCTTGATCTCACTCTGCCTCACCTCCAATCCCCCATGAGTTTTATCACCTAAGTTCAATTGATTTTACAAACTCAATATCTCTGCATGCACGTCTCTTATTTCATTGAACCATCATGCAACCCTTTGAAGTCATGTTTTCCTTATTCAGTTTTATGGATGAGATTCTGAGGTTTAATAACCTGTCCAAGCCCAATTGCCAGTAAGTGGTAGGGCTTGGATCTCAATATAAATACATTCAGAGCTCAAATCTCTTCTCTATCTCTGGAGCCCAAGTTCTTGGTAATAATAGCTCACATTCATCAAGCACATAACCAGGTTCCAGGCACTGTGCTATGCTCTGCCTGCATGATCTTATTTAATCTTCCCAGCACAATAACTTTATGCTCCTGCTTTTGGTAGTATATCATGATCCCACTCTTACAGATGAGGAAAGAGATTCAGAGAAATCATGGGGCTTTCCCAAGTTTACACTGCTCAAGCCCAAGAAATTTGATTCCAGACTATTATTCAGTGTGCTCAATTGCTTCCCAAAATTGGGGTTCAAAAAGTTCAAAGAATCATCAAGGAGCCTAGATCAGGTAAGTGTAGGATCACAGCCAAGACCCAACTCCTCACGTGAGATCATATCTGAAGCATGTGACAGTATCGTCCTGGTCTTTTATATGAACCAGTTATACCTCACCTGGATGTCACCTCAACCCTCTGTGAGTCTCTTCCTTTTCATCTAGTGATTTCCCTTTAGAGATTCCCCAGAGCTGTGTCTACATCTCCTCCATAGCTACTGTTGCCCGGGGCAGGGAAGGAAGCCTCTACCTCCTCACTGCCCTATAAGGCTGCAGTTCCCTACACTGACTTGCTATCTGCTACAGTTCAGACAGACTAATTACCCTGTGACTGGGCTGCTAATAATCAAGGGAACCCCCCAAATCCACTTAGTACCATTATGACTTCCTACTTTTTGGAAGCAGACGTTTGAAACAAATAGAAGTCAGCATCCCAGACAAATCCTGCCCATCCCCCTCACTGATAAATTTTACTCTATTGGCTGTAATGCATCCCTTCCAGATGTTTTAAATTAAGATTGGGAAAGCTGTGTTTTTACTTGATTGAATCACAGCACTTGGCTGACATTTTTTGGCCCTTGATGCACTCCTTAGATTTATCAGCTAATTGCACACACTTTGAGAGAATAATATAGCATATGTATGTTTTGACAGACTCTTGTTAGTGTGTCTTAGTGGTCAAAGATTCACTGGTGTTTCTCTTACTGATCCCTGGTTAGATGTTAGAGTTGGTTCAAAAACATTGATCCAAATCCAGAAACTTATGTACATGGAAATTTTATATATGTGTCTTGGGAAATGGAGACAGGATAAATCCGATTATTTAGTTCTTATTCTTGGACTGTTTTGAAATCTTTAAGTTGTGGGTGATAAAATAACTTATTAGGAGATGTCCAGTGCCTGAGGAATTTTATTTAAAATGTCAAAAAATAGCTTCATGTTGTTCTAATGCCACTATTTACCAAGGTTTTGCCTCTGAGTTAATTCTTCAAATGTGGCCTGTTTGGACACTCATGCCTGAGGACATGTCAAGAGGGGTGACAGTTCCCCTCAATCATGGAAACCACTGGCTGAGATGGCCCATGAGGCACTAAGAGCCCAATGGCAGAAAACTGGAGATAGGGGAGATCCTCACATCCAAGTGCAGCAGCTGTCATTTTGGATACAAGTCACTGTGCCCCAGGATCCCAGCAAGCCCCAGTCCTGGGATATTGCTGAAAGCATGAGTCCAGAAAGGCAGATGGACCACAAGAAAGGGAAGATGTAAAAGCCAGCAGGGAAAAATGGGTGCCCTGCATGTGTCTTTGGGGTCCCTGATGCCAAGTCAGACTGAAATTGAAGAGAAAGCCAGAGCTCACTGTTGACTCCAGGTGCCCAGAGCCAGGTGTGTGAGGACCACAGACTCCAACAGAGATGCACGAGGGATACAGGAGTCTGGAACACTCGCTTCCTGCTGTGGTCAGACAGGCTTAGGGGCCAGTGGAGGTACCAAGGTTGCACCTGTGTCTGGAGGGCAGGGGGCTGGTGAGCCAGGGGCCAGGAATTAAGGCATAAACTCAGGGAATAGCTCCCAACTATAGAATTAGTAAACAGATAGGGGAAGCAAAGTACTAAAATGCCATGGAATTGTACAGAGTGAATTCTAGAAATGCCAAAAAAAGAAATGCTGCTTTGCATGACTTAGATATACAGAGTTACCTAAAGGACATGGTTGTAAAGGAACCTGTTGGGATAACTTTTAATGTTTTATCATTTAAGCATCAGATAAAGATTTTTCTTAAGCTTATTTCTTCATTTCCTTTCACAATGCTTCTCTATGAGGACGCCCAGATTTCTCTCTGGAATGGGTAAATATTAGCTCTTCTGAGACATGGTTTTTATTCCACAGATTGAAACACTCATAAATGTCTGACTTTTTCACTTGCTACTAGAAAGCTTGGAATTAAGTCCACTCCTAGCGAGGAAATAAACTCCTCAGAGCATATTTTTGTGTGTGCTTTTCTCACTCACTGTATCATCTTTCGCCTGTTTGCCCTTGAATCCATTCCCCCATTATAATTTATTGCATCTTTATTTTATTGTGTCTTGTGGTGTATGTGTTGCTTAAGTTGGAACAAGAAACATATCTAACTAAATGTATCAATGCAAATAAATAGACATACCCCAGTGCAAAAAGATGGTTTCTTCTTTTACAGTTTAAATTTTATAATTACATCATTAGTCGCTTTAACAAATGTCTTTTCATGAATAGAAAAAAAAAAAATGGTTTCCTTCAGACCCCTGAACCATCTCCAATTTCAAAGTAGTAAGCCCCCAGAAATGATGTCACATTTGGTTAGCAAATTAACTCAGTGTTCTATACTTGTTTAAAATATTTGGTTCAAATTTTAGGATCTGTATTCAACAAGAGGCAGGATTCATAGCTAGTGGAGAGAAGTTAGACCGGGCAGATGCCCTGCTCTGGCCAGAAGTCTTCATTACTAATTCCCTGTGTGGTCATTGCGTTCTTCAGACTCCCAGTGAACCCTGCAAGGCTCATTTCCAGAGTAGAGTACATTTCCACTTAACTAAGGCTCAGGTCCTCTTGAAGAGAGGGGTACAGCCCTCTGCCACATCCTCTTTCCAGATTTTTCTTACAAAAGAAGAATAATCTGTGCAGCACCTAGGGACAGTTGGTCATCCGCACCTTAGCCCTCCAGCCTTATCTATTATCACTCTTTTATTTCTACTTTTCAAGCTCTTTTTGTGGTAGCTGAAGGGGTCTGTGCATTTCTACTTTCTCACTTCTGCTCCTGCCATTCCCAACCTGGACCCTAACATGCCCTTGCCCACCTCTCTCCATCTCCTCTCCACCCTCAGTTCCCACCTTTTCCATGAAATGTACCTGCCCAAACTATCTTCCCCAAGAACTTCAGAGCTCCCACTATGTGTCTCCTCACCCTCGATCCCACCACATAACTGGCCATTGTCATTTATCATGTCAAGTGTACATCACGTTTCAAGAACTCTTTATCAAGCCTCTACTGATAATTCTCTTTTTTTCTATCTCTCCTTTTCTTTCTTTCTTTCTTTTTTTTTTGGTACCAGGGATTGAACCCAGAGGCACTTAACCGCTGAACCACATCCCCAGTCCTTTTTTTGTATTTTATTTTGAGACAGGGTCTCACTGAGTTGCTTAAGGGCCTTGCTAAATTGCTAAGGCTGGCTTTGAACTCACCATCCTCCTGCCTCAGCCTCCCGGCTGCTGGGGTTACAGACATGTGCAACTGCTCCCAGCTGCTCAGCTGCTGATAATTCGTATTCATAATTCTTATAGGACACCCAACAGCATCTAACACAATCTGGCACATTAATGTTTGGTGTTGATGATACTAGTAAAGATATTACCCTCCCTTACACCTACTGCTGCTTCTAAAGGCTTTGAATTTTCCTATCTGTATCTCAGTTATCTCTTAACAAATTATGCTGGACATTGACTTTTTTATTTCTTCTCCTAGATTTTGAAGAAGTCCTGCATTGAAATTCTAGCAGCGGAACCATCCACCATATGTGCAGGAGGTAAATTGATATTAAATGCTAATTGCTTTCATACCACTGATATTTTGAATTCAAATCGCATGTTTACTTCTTTGGTGGGGAGCGGTGAAGATAGGGCAGGAAGAGGGTGGGTGAAAAAGGGAATATAAATTGCTAGCTTGCTTTTCTTCAGGGAAAGAAAGAAAAGAAAGAAGCAACATGTCCATATTTTTAAAGTTTGGAAAAGTCCATGCAAATACTGTCCTCGTGGTACCAAATTACAAGGGAATTCTAGAAATGCTGAATTCCCACACCAGTACTGAATACTGACCACCAGTCTGCCTCTGGAAAGAAATGGAGTCACCCAATAAGCACAGTGGGGCATGCACATAATTTCAGCAGCTCTGGAGGCTGAGGCAGGAGGATATCAATTTCAAGGGTGCTATCCTTTCTACATAGTTAATGTATTTACTTAATTGTTCGATCCATAAAATGGTAGTGTATGACTTCAGTTGTCCTGATAGAAGCCATGATAATTTTGTCATTAATACAGGAAGTCTCTACTTACACTCAGAAGCAGCCTTTTTAAAATCACAATGTTTTCTCCAAGTGATGAAAACTGGGGTCTTGCTCTTTCTGTGTTTTATAATAGGCTGCCTGAGACGTCAGCCATGCCAGCTCCTCTCCTATAATTCTAGACAGATTTCCCAACACTCTTCCTTCATTCATTTAAAAAGCATTGTGAAGCATTTACTGCACACCAGGGACTGTGGTGGGTGCTGGAGATACAAGAAGGACCAACTGTCTGCATGAGTCCCTGTTCCCTGGGGACTTTCATCTTTCAATATCGACAGTTCTCTATTGAGATCAGCTGTCTGGCCTCAAAGAATATAAAGTGTTGATCATTATTTGCCAACAGAAAAAACAGGCAACCCTGATAAGACAGTGAGCCTTGAAGGAAGACCTTTCAGGCTTATCAGACACTATACATTTCAATGCTTATGGCATGTTTTATCAGTATAAATGAGGGAGTCGCCTGAGGATTTCCTCCCAGTTTCTATATGTTAGGACAATTGAAAGACTCTCAAGGAGTTAGACACTAAGTAATCTGCCAATATGAAAGTATTAAGTATTCATATAATTACATGAAGTTAGCAAACCTGGCATCTAATTACCTACATACATAAATATAAATATACTAAATGCATATAGATATTAACACATGAAGATGTTAGCAAAAAAAAATACCTGATGACTATTCAGAAATATGTTAATGTTCCAAAGAAAAACAATAAAAAATTGCCTATTGATGTTTAAATAAATTGCTACCTAGCAATACAGATGGCAGGGGAAACTTTTTTTTTACCCCTCCAAGGAAAAAAATTCAAAGCTTCACAATTTGAAAAAAAAAAAATATGAACCTGTCAGAACCTTTTAAGGGGCTTCTCTGCATAAGGAGCTTCAGTGAGACTCTATTAACTTCAATCATCACTTTAGGTTCTGTATGCTTCTAGTACAGAAAATGTGTGGGTTATTACAGATCAGTCTTGTGTATTGTGTGAGTGAGCATCATACATTTTTATAGTTCCCTGATTTTAAAGCAAGTGGAAAACAAGGAAGCCTTCCATTGTGCAATTATCCCATTCATGAAGAAAACCCAGACTTCCAGTTTAGCAATCCCACTGGGTGTGCTGCAACCGCGTGATGCGCAGAAAGTCCAAAGTCCATGAACACAATTTCTAATTCACGAGCATCATCGGCTCCCTTCCTGTAGGCATCCTGAACACACAGGAGGAAGCTTATCTCTCCCCACTGCCTGCTGCCTCGCCAAGTGCCTGGCACTTAACACGTGGTCAGTAAAATTTGGCTGAACGTCTTGCTTCAAGCCTTCCCTAAAAGCCTTTTGATTATTTGAACCTCATTGACTCCTTTCATAAGAAGTTAATGTCCTACCTTGAACTGTCTAATGAAAATAGCACAATTAGAAATTCATAGCCAAAAATAGAACAAGACCAAAATATAAGTAAAAATCTTAACCACATGGACAAGAGAAAAGCGCTCCTCTATAATCCTAGTCTCAGCAAGTAAAACAAAATCCCTTCACATACCATTAAGGTGTTCAAGACTATAAAAGCACTGCATATATAAACTTGAATATGGCGCAGAAATGTGAGGGCCACAATACCTGATCCTAGGAAATTAGTGGATTTTTTAATACATTTCTTTTCTTGTGGGGGATTTTTGTTTTGGTTTTGGTTTGGGTTTGGGTTTTTTTGTTTTTTGTTTTGGTACCAGGGATTGAACTCAGGGGAACTTTTTCTGTATTTCTATTTGTTTATTTGTTTGTGTTTAATTTGAGATGGGTTCTTGCTAAGTTACTTAGGGCCTTGCTAGTTGCTGAGGCTGACTTTCAACCTGTGATCCTCCTGCTTCAACCTCCCAAACTGCTGGGATTATAGGAGTGTGCCACCAAAACTGGTTTAATACATTTTTTATTCAATAAAAAAGAAAAAGAAGCAAAATTAAGAATTAGTAAAAGTTTTTTTTTAAAGTTAAGTGAAATACAAGAAAAAAGTTTAAAAATGCACTAAAAAAATTAAACAAATTAAAGCAATTTAACTGATAAATTATTCCCAGAGCTATTTTCTTGGTAGAACCAAAAAGATAGATAAATCTCTGATAAAGTCAACCTAAAGGATCTTTCTTTAGATATTTTTACCATCACTGGCATGTTTGTAATATCACATATTATAGACAAACTATCCTGTATCAGAGCAAACCATCCAACTCTATTTCCTTTATTTCTAATAAAGAAAAAAAGTAACACAAGACACAGTGATGGAAGCTAGTCCTAAAATTTGAGAAAAGGAAATCTCCTACTTCTCTTAAATCAGAATCATAAGGGTAAAAGAAGGACTGGAAACGGGAAGAGCTGAAAATGAAATTGACCAAATTATTCCATGTACATATATGAATACACCATAATGAATTTCACCTTGTATGTATATCCATAAAGCACCAATTAAAAAGTAAAATAAATGAGTAGAAGAAAGACCTTTGAGGAAGAGAAGCAGGAGAAGGGAGGAGACAGTGAAAGTGGAAGTACTAGAGATTGTAATGCAGCCAATTATATTCCATATATGCATGAATATTTCAAAAGGAACTATTACGTCTAATGATAATGCAATCATTAAAAAAGCATTTCAAAAACATGCTGATTACAAAATAACATTTCTAGGAAGAAAAATCAAACCTCTAAAGGATAGCCTTACATCAAAAGTTCTTCCACGGGGTTCCTGAAGGTCAGTCGTTGACTGTTCTCTGTAGTCAGCAAGGCTTTCAGGAAGCATTGGAGCCCATTGCATTGTCCATGGCCTTGAGATCCTGGAGCCAAAACCTCAGCATGACTCCTCTGTGATTTTCATTAGGCTACTTGGAGGATCTAGGGCTTACCAGGGATTTCCATGAGAGTGTTTCAAAAAGCATGAACTGTGGTACAAAACAAGGTGACATTATTGTCATCAACATCATTTTAATGAGGATTTAAAGGTTAAATATGGTGCTAATCATGTCATATCTAGATGAGAAAAACATGCGTGTGTGTTTCTCCACTGAAAGATAATCGGGGAGGACATTGATAGAGTTCAGAGTATCTACTAAATAACTAATTAATTCAATATGCGTTGTGGGAGAGGGTAAACAAGGAAACAACTGTTCCCATTTCTCAAGTACAATGGTCGGACCAAGCCCTAGACAGATCTTGAAAGAAGGCAGAATTTACTTTCATCCAAAACATTGTCTCCGAGCCCTCTCCCCTCATTCTCTAAATTACATGCCTTCATTGGCCCCCAGAGCAACCCTGCTAGGGAGCCCCACCCAAGTCTGTCTCTGCTGACGATGACATTCCCCCAAGACAATGATCTCACCTGGCTCTTGCCCCAACTCAGCCTCAGCCGTGGTTCTGATAGTAAACTGAGCTCTGAGAGAGGCCGAGAGATAATGCCCTGGGTGGACAACAGAACCCTGATACCACATGGGCCTCTAGGTGCAGGGCTGCAAAGAAAGTGAAATGTCATGAGACAAATAGAAAAGTTTCAAACCTGGTCTGAAACAGCCAGTTTCACAAATCAGCAGTTTTAGGCAAATCTGACTTAGTCACAATTTTTTTCAGGGGACAAGAAAACACAAGGACCATCCTAGCTCTCTTGATAGCCAGTAAGAACGCCTTTGGCCAAAAAGGACTGATGCAATCTTAGGGTGCATCAGTAGTCATCTAGGTCCTAGTGTGTGGGGGGTTCAGACCACATGGTCCAAGGACCATCCTTAAAGAATTGCAGTGACAACTGCGTGTCCACAGGAGACACAGTGATGGAGCTGAAAACCATGTGTAATGATTCATTCATAGTGACTTTCTTTTTCTCTCCCTTCCTTCCCTCTTTTTATCCTTCCTTGCTCTTTTCCTGCTTATTTCTTCCTTTCTTTCTTTCCGGCAATTCTTAGTATCGACTATGGCGATGTGAAAACCTATGAGTACAAAAACTCCCTGGACTTGCTCCCAGTCCCCTATGAAATGCAGTCAGCTCTGGGAGGTTGCCAGATGCTCAAATAAATGACAAGACCATGCACTGAGCAATATAGCAGAGGTCTGCTCCTGCCCAGTGGAGATGAGATGCTTGTGAAATGAGGAAAGATTAAAATAACCAGAGATTAGACAAAGAATTGAGACTCACAAGAGTATCTTCCAATGTCTGGAGGATTCCCATGCAGAAAGGAAATGTGAGACTCATTAAGCATAAGCTTCAGGAGACCACCACCGGAGAGGCTGGAAGACTTCAGGGAGGCAA
Source organism: Callospermophilus lateralis (assembly GCF_048772815.1). Lineage (NCBI taxonomy): Eukaryota > Metazoa > Chordata > Mammalia > Rodentia > Sciuridae > Callospermophilus > Callospermophilus lateralis. The sequence continues at coordinate 56,001,043 of NC_135318.1, forward strand.
ATGTTGATTTCATCCATGCAACTTTCACAACTCAAGTTTTCCAACAACGGAGTGGATGGCCTGAGGTCTCCACCTCTAGGATTATGTGAGCAATGGCAGAATGGCCATCTGTAACCAGATGCTATCCAGAGGAGACCTCCATTGGGTCTCTTTTTACAACTTGAAGTTTCTAAAGACTCCATTCAGTTTTGGCTAAGGTATTAATGGCTGATTTGTTTTTTAATGACTGAAGAAACAAGTACTCCTGAAACTATTTTTCATTTTAACTGGAGATTCTAATACAGAGAGACAGTTGAGGCAATATTTAATCTGTTCTGGTTAAAAAAAAAAAAAAAAAACCTCAGTCATTGATGAAATTATCTGGGAAGAGGAGCCTTCTCAGAATTCCACTCTCAGGAATTATAAACTGGCAACCTCTGGACCTTAGCTAATCTGCACACATGTTCTTTTTGAGCCACATTGAATTTTTTGAAAATTTAATTTATTGCTAACATTTGAAAAATTCAGATTTTGCCTAAAAATTCATATTTTCATCTTGTTAAAATCAGATCTGGTCATATGGGACCTGTGTTTATTATAAGGTAATGGTTATTAGGGATTGAATAACTTCCCTCTAAAAGACACATGTACTCCCCACCAGTCCCTGTTGTTACCACAATGACTAGAACAATTATAGTGTTGCCATTTAGCATGGTGCTTACATCACTGACTCATAGTCCCTCTTTTTAAGTATTCAGAAGTCATCTACTAGTGGAGAGCCTTTACAGCAACTTTGGCATCACCTGCATTTAAGTAATTCTGCTTTGCTCACAATATGGACTTTTCAAAAACTTCCTAGTTGGGTGCAGTGGTGCACACCTATAATCCCATCCACTTAGGAGACTAAGGCAGGAGGATTACAAGTTTGAGGCCAACTCAGCAACTTAGCAAGGCCCTGTCTCAAAATAAAAATTTTAAAAGGGCTGGGGATGTAGCTCAGTGGTAAAGCACCCCTGAGTTCATCCCTATTACCAAAACTTACAAATAACAAGTTCCTATTAGATATTTGTACAGATTAGCCTCTGTGTACTTAGGAAAATTGGCCCTATAATAGTTTGGCTCCACCTAATTTAGTCCCTTTCTAGGAAATGCATCCTGAGCACAGTTTAATTCTGGTCCAACTCAGCCTCAGACTTGCATAGATCACAGTATGCTGTGTAAGCAAGTACTCCAGGAAGGAACTAATTGGAATCAGTGTACAACCTGCCAACTGCTTTGCATTTGAAGTTCACATAAGAACATCCAGAAAAGGAAGTTGTAATGAGCTTCTCACATTGACAGTCACATCATTCCTACTGTGTTCCCCACTGGTTCTGATAGAGCTGGGTGAGTTAGCCCACAGGGAAAATTGTTTCAGGCTTCATATTTACCATCTGGAAATTAGCTGCTTAAAATAGACACATTCAGGCAACATCAGGTAGTAGTTCCATTTCTTTCTCTTCTTGTTTTCCAAAGCACTCATACTGGGCCACTAGGCTTCTGAATGGATTGTTTCATCTCTGCTAGGTCTTTCCTTTCATTTAAAGATATTTCCATTCTCATTCACTATTGGTTGGAATGTAAAATGGTACAACCACCTTGGAAAATAATTGGGTAGTCTCTTTAAAAAGTTAAATATATGCCTACCATGTGACCCAGCCATTGCACCCCTAGGTGTTTAAAAGAAAAGGAAATCTATGACCAAAGATGTATATACAAAAGTTCATAACAGTTCTATTTGTAAGAGCCCAAAACTATAAACAACTCATATGTTCATCATCTGGTGAGTGGATAAACCAAATTGTGATAATACTCAGCAATAAAAAGCAATAAATTATGTGTAAACCTCAAAATAATCATAGATGAGTCTTAAAATAATTATGCTGAATAAAAGAAGCCAAGTCCAAAAAAATACTTATTATATGATTCTGTTTTCATAAAATTCTAGAAAATGCAAACTCATGTACAGTTACAGAGAGCAGATCTGAGGTTGCAAGGAATTGGAGGTCGGGAAGAGCAGGAAGAGAGATTAAAAGCAGCACAAGGAAACTTCTCATCAGCCATCAGAAAGCGCCTATTAAATATCAGTCTGTATATTGTATGTTAGATGTTCATGCCACATTAAGCATTAGTAGGAGAGCAAATTCAAACTAACTCACAAGATGAAATTGCACCAAGAGTAATTTGGTACAAAAGTCTTGAGTGAGCAGAGCAAGCAGAGAAGATGTAGCTGTCTCATTTTCCAATAAGGTGACTGATGGGCAATCTTTACTGAAGTCATCTCAAAGCTATGTTTTTCACATTTTTTTAGAAAAACAAATGGAATAAAAGCAAAGAAAGAAAAGAAGGAACAGAATGGAATAAGTTTATCAAACCACTGACTTTTTTCCTTGGGTTAAATTGAGCTATAATGCACATACTATAAAATCCACCTTATAAACTAGACATTTCAGTGGTTTTCAATATATCAGAGAGTTGTGCAACCATAAACACTATTGATTCCAGAATACTTTCATCTACCAAAAAGAAACTTATGCCCAACAAGCAGCTGTTCCCCCTTCCTCCTCCCTCCAACTCTGGCCTAGATGATCTATTTCCTGTCTCTATGGACCTGCTAATCTGAACATTTCATAAATGGAATCATGCAATATGTGGCCTTTTGTGTCTGACTTCTTTCATTTAGCAGACTGTTTTTAATGTTCATCCATGTCATAGCATGTTATCAAAACTTGATTTCTTTTTATGGCTAGATAATATTCCATTGTATAGAATAATATTCCATTTTATAGAAATACTATATTCATCAGCTAATGGACATTTGAGTTGGTTCCCATTTGAGTCTATTATTTTACAAAGACATACCATTTTACATACTCACCAAAAATGTACACAGCTTCTAATTTTTTCACCAGTACTTGTTATATTATTATTATTATTATATCATGGATTGAACTCAGGGGTGCTTATCCACTGAACCACTTCCCTAGCCCTATTTATTTATTTTAAATTTTGAAACGGGTTCTCTTTAAGATGCTTAGGCCCTCACTAAGTTGCTAAGGCTGGTTTTGACCTTGCAATCCTCCTACCTCAGCCTCCCAAATCGCTGGGATTACAGGCATGTACCACTGAGCCCAGTTATCCATTTCTTTTAGTGTAGCCATCATAATGGCTATGAAGTAATACCTCATTGTGATATGCATTTGCATTTCTCTAACGACTAATGATGTTGAACCTCTTTTCAGTCATTGACATCATAAAATTAACAGTATTAAAACTGGCTGACTCCTAAGTAAATAACTACCTTGTCCTTCCCCTTTATTCCCTGTGTCAAGATGTATTATTTATTTGTTCATTCAGTGAGCCCATATTGAGGCCAACTCAACCCTGGGTTAAGCACAGTCAAGCATTAAGAAGAAATAGAAATGCCTGATGTTGCCATCAGAAAACTTATAGTTGGGAATAGAAATGACTAAAGAATCATAATGAATTTATATCTTTTAAAACATTCTTAAATGATATGTTTCGTAAAAAATTAAATCAGGTAGAAAATTCCTCTCTAAAGTCCTATGGTCCCTAGACATTTCTGTAGAAAACTGTAATCCCAAATGAAAATTGCCTAAAAACAATGAGTCTTACGTATTTTGAAAGGTAGAACCAGGGCTTTGTGGATAAATGAAGTTAAAGTGATATATCCCAGTTCTAATGTGCCCTGGCTCTCACTTGCTGGTGGATTCTTTCAACAGCATTTAGTTACATAACATCTTTGTGCAAAGAGCTGACACTCTGGTTGGGCTGCCGGGTCAAATGTTCGGTTTCTGGAAACCAAATGTGTGCACTAACAGAGAAATTGTACCAGGCAGGCTGGAAGCTCGTCTCTCTGCTCTCCTGTGCTTCCCAGGGCCTCCTTTCCTCCACCTCCCCAGGCCTGGAGATTGCATTCTTTGGTTTCCACCAGGGCCAAACCATGGATCCCTGCTGTCTTTTTTCCTAAACTCCCTGAGATTGGGCCAAGCAGACATGTGTGCAGCCTCTTTTATAGAGGATTCAGCAGCTGAACTGGTAATGCTGGAATATGGTGTTAGGGAAGAGACCTTGGCACGCAGTCTGCGTTTCCAAAGTCTTCTCTGCCTTTGCTGATTTTTGAGGAAACAAGAGAAGTAGGCATAGCAGCAAGGCAGAAAAGCATTTGGAATCAGCAAAAACATCCAACAGCAGATGTCTGTATGTCTAGCATACAAACTAGAGACAGAAATAGGTTTCTTTAGACTTAATTGAGCAAGTAAGATGAAATGATTCTTCCACAATGCTTGCCATTTAATAAAATGCTTGTTGAACCAACTGAATAATCAATCACATGCCTGGCAAACATATAAATAAAAGTATTAAATCCATCTTTCTAATTTCTAAATGTAGTAATTTTGTCTAGGCATCAACATGCATAGGTAAATCCTTAATAAGACCTATGGTCCTGAGAAATCATATGCCCACGACCTTCATTAGTATAATTCACAGCTTAGGCTCTGAACACTTGGATATAAGTCCCAGTTTGCTGCTTACTAATTACGTAACTCTGAGCAAGTCATTAAAATGTCAAAATCTCGATTTCCTTATTGTTAAGGTCTCTTATGCTTCTAAAAGCATTCTGTTCTTATTTGTACTCCTTGTGGTACATGCAGTGCCTCCGGGTTCTTTTACTTAGATTTCAGTTTCTTGCTTCACATCCAGGCCAGCTCCACTTTTCTGCAAAATGAGCAAACATGCCTGAAATTAAAATAAAATAAGGTTCTAAAAAAAAATCATAACCCCCAACTTCTAAGTTACTCATCTGTCACAAGACAATGAGTATCTATTTTAGCATAATGGTTAGGAGGAAAATGGCCGATTTCTACGAACATGGCATTTGGTTCCTGGCAGACCTGGATTCTAGTTCTGGTTCTGACAGTTATTATCTGTGAAATCTTAGACAAATTACCTGACCTCACAAAGATCAGTTTCTCATTTGTTCTTCCCTGGGCTGCAGTGAGGTTGAAGAGACATCAGACATATTCAGGGTTTAGCACTGGAGCTGGCACACACTAAAGGATTAACCATCAATTATTATGTCCTGGCAAACAGGACTTCTAAATTAATTTCTTGGGAATGAAAGTGACATAGACTCAACAGTTATTTAACTCCAAAAGAGTCCCATATGCTAGTTCTCTAATTCCATTCTCCCTCCAACAAAGTCTCCATTTGGATAGCAGTTTACAATTGAAGATCCATTTGCACAAATACTGCATTTTTTCCCTCTGACTTTTAGTCTGTTTCTATTTTTATATGCCATATAGCATTATCCCAACCCCCAATTTTTGTACACATAGGAGTGATAAAAATAAAAGAAAGTGGAGCATTGATCGTTAGATATCATCAGTTTTGAGCAAATATTCCTAAGTGTTGAGCTAATTTGTTAGTTGTTTTTTTCTTTGATACAACTATTGTAAATAATAGGTTTTTATTCATATACATTAATTCAGTGTGCATCAGTGTTAAATAATATGCAGGCCTGGGAAATATATTATCTCTGCTATTTGGAGAGAAACAAGTGCTACACTCACGGGCCAGTGTCCGTTCAATCAGGTCTCGCTTGACAATTGACCATAGATGAACAAGACTTGCATATATTGCTATGAACAGTTATGCCAGCCCCAGGTGCGGTGGCGCACACCTGTAATCCCAGCAACTCAGGAGGCTGAGGCAGGAGAATCACAAGTTCAAAGCCAGTCTCAGCAAAGGCGAGGGCCAAAGCAACTCAGTGAGACCCTGTCTCTAAATAAAATACTAAATAGGGCTGGGGGTGTGGCTCAGTGGTTGAGTGTCCTTGAGTTTACTCCCTGGTACCAAAAAAAAAAAAAAGAACAGTTATTCCTATATAAACCTACACACCACCACTGTGTCCCCAGCAGAGATAGGATTGCAGCAGCATATCCAACAACTACCACTAAAGCGGTGTTTTTCTAGTTGGGGGATTAAAAAAAGACAAAAGAACAACAGCAGACGTTACATAATTACATGCTGCACTGTGCAGTGCTGGCTGAGAAAGAAGTGGTTTCCAAAAAAATGTTAGGCACCCTGGGCTCTAGAGAAATCCTTTCAGGATCCCAAAATGTAAAACAGACCCAAGGAGACTTGGGTTGATTGAAGAAGGAATGGAGAATCCCTCTCTGTGGCCCCTCTTGCTGTTTTTAAAAACTTCCTGGGCTCAAAAATACAGGTAAGATTTGAATGGAAAGAGGAGGGAGGAAGGTATTCCAATTAGGAGGACCCTCAAGAGGAAAGGTAGGAAGTGGGGAGTTCATTAGACCAGGTAATAAGCCTTGGTCATGAACACCTGGTGAGAACAAGTGGTCGGTGGGAAAGGGAACAAACATGGTTGCTTTGGGTTTCCAACAAATATTTTAAGCCTGGCGAAAGAGCTAACAAATGCTGTTAAGTTAAAGCAGATTAAAAGCTTAAGGGTGATGGTCAAGTCATGTGTCCTGTCAATTCTCCATTTCAGAGTCATTTCAAGTCGTCGTGAGAGGAAATGGCTTCCGGCATGCCCGCAACGTGGACAGGGTCCTCTGCAGCTTCAAGATCAATGACTCGGTCACACTCAGTAAGTCCTTGCAGAATTGGTGGATTTTCCAGCCTGCTTCAGGGGAGGGAATTCCCAGCCCATTTTCCAGTAAGGCCACACACATCGAATCTGCAAAGAGTCTTCATTACTGGAAAGTTCTCCAGCAGGGCACAGTTAGCCCTATGGTGCCTTGGTCCTGATCAGAAAAGGTGCCCCTCTGCGTGGGCACAGCACTGAGGGTGCCCCACTTGGGCAGCCGGGCAAGGCTGTGTGAGCCTCCAGTTCCCCACCAGCTTCACTGCTGCAAGCAGATGTCCTGCCCCGGCCCTCAGGAGGAAGAGGGTACTTGCTTCCTTGTCCATCTCCGTCTATAAAGTCAGTCACTCCCAGTTGGCTGTGTAGGCACTGAGTAATCAGGGTTTGTGGAGTTGAGGTTTCTTAACAAAGCATTGCAGACTCTCCAGTGGGAAAAAAAAAAAAAAGAGGTGCCTTAAATTTATTAATCCTGAATAAACCAAAAGCCAAACTATTAGGTTTGCATGCGTAGATTCTGGAACATCTTTCCATCTGGATGATTCTTACTTGGAGTAGCCAAGAAACTCTCATCATGGTGAATACCTTACATGAAATACAGGAATATGGAAGTAAAACGAAGTGCATTTCATGAGAAAAATGAATTGTCATAATATTGGAACCTGCAGGAGACATTTGCAGCAGGCAAGTTCTTAGTTGAAAGCCATGTGTGATTCATGGGGCTGTCCAGGAGAGTTGGGGAACACTGACTATGGGAGTTGCAGATGCCAGGAGCAACTGGTTATTGTTTGCATCTGGCATCCATCATACAGATAATTATTGATTCTGCATCTGCAATGATAAACAGCACTCATAATATACTGCATTTTCCCAAGTGCTCTGTGCTCTCAATGCTGCATCATTTTGTCACCGTGGCTCTAACAGGTAGAAAGAGCAAGGATGAGAGGACTCGCATTTACTGGCTGACTGACCACTCACACTAGTTCCATCCTCCTTAGACCCCGGGGAGGGAGGTCTGATCCTGTCTTTAAAAAAGAATTGAGAGATGTGCCTTTTTTTTTTTTTCCTCCCTGATGTCTTAAAACTCACTTGAATATTTAAACAGAGATATTTAGTGGCTTTCTTGCAAACATCTGGAATTCCTGGCCTTGGAATAATATCAAACATTGGAAGCATTCAGAAAGTTTTTCTAAAAATTGGAAATGGTCTCACATATCCAAAAAGTGCGTGCTGTTTGAAAACATTGTGCAATGTCCCTGAGTAGTCAAGGTGTGACAGTTGGATAAGTGCTCCCTGCAGAGTTCTTTTTCCCTTCAATTGTGATGTCACTTAAATCTGCATTCCCTCTCCTGAAACCAAAAACCCAAGTCTAATCAGAAATTCCTGGGGGTTTAATTGCCTCCCAGACAAGAGAGCTTTCAAATTCAACTTCTATGAAGATAAATGGAAGTCAAGGGGTGGGAAAAAAGTGCCTATTCTGTAATCCATTACTTGAAAGGTCCCACAAGATGCTCTGTTAGGATAAGATGAAATGCCAATGGACAGTAACATTTTGAAGGCTTATTTTCAACTTTAGCATGGAATTTCATTTCTTATGAAACCAGCTCATCCTCTTACTCCCTCCTCTCCTTATATATACTTACCAACACATGCAAAGGCTCTCAGCCTCATTCATATTCAAAAAGAAATAAAGGTCATTAGGTTAGGCAGTTGGCTTAAACCACAAATCTAATTAGCTTCCAGTACAGCACTAACAGTTAAAGAAGACTTTAAAGTTAGGAATAAAATAACAATACAACCCAGTTCACCACTGTTATGTAACATTGATCTGAGGTGTTACATCACTGTCCAATAGAACTCTCAGAGATGATGGAAATCTACTGAAATGCTAGCCAAGATAGTAGCCACAAGCCATAGGTGGCTGTTGGGCATTTGAATTAGGGCTAGTGCAATGGAATAATTGAATTATTAATTTATTTTTATTTTAATCAATATAAGTGTACTAGCCACATATGCCAGTGACTATCATATTGGCCAATGCCACGAGCATTACAATACCACAAGAGAACAGATGAAAAATGTCACTGCTTTTAACATATTTGTATTTTCCTAGAATACTAGAGTTAGCAAAGCTACTAGACTAATAAGAAGATTATCAAGCTCGATGTTTTCAAAATAAAATACCTCACATAAAACAATCAATAGCTTTACCAAAACCCAATAATGACCAGTTAGAAAATATCCTAGGAAAAATATAGCAACAACAAATATAAGCCAGGAACCGTGGGACACACCTATAATCCCAGTAGCTTGGGAAGCTGAGGCAGGAGGATTACGAGTTCAAAGCCAGCCTCAGCAACAGCAAGGCACTAAGCAATTCAGTGAGACCCTGTCTCTAAATAAAATTCAAACTAGGGCTGGAGATGTGGCTCAGTGGTTGAGTGCCCCTGAGTTCAATTCCAAGTACCAAGGGGAAAAAATAAAATAAAATATATATAATCTAGTAAGAACTAATTTGATCATATTTGTAAACATATTTAAAAAGAAAGTTACAAAACTTTGTGAGGGAGATGAAGAAAGTCTGAATAAATAGAGAAGTGGTATAAACTGAAGGCAGGGCATAGGTTCAAGAGGCAAAGCACTGGGAGAAGACTCCTGGCTCTGTGGCCTTAGCAAGTCAGTAAACATCTCCATCCCTCAGTTTCTCTGTCTCCAAAATAAGTATGGTAACAATGGCACCTTTATCACAGGTTGTTATAAGGTTTAAATGTGTGAGTTAGGCTTAGAACAGGACCTAGCATCCGTAAGCAGCCAATGGCTACTGGCTGCTGGTATGACTTTATGATTATCACTGTTATTAAGTGGACCAGTAACTGGGTGTTGTAAAAACATCAACTGTCTTCAAATGAATATTTACTTTTAATTCAGTCTCAATGAAAATTCCAGTGGGGCTTATTCAATTAACGAAATAAGTCTTAAGTTTATATGGACGAATAATTGTACCCCAAAAAATCCAAGGAAAAAAAATGTGGAAACTTGCCCTAATCAATTTCAGGAAGTATAAAAAGCTGCAGTAATTGAAACAATGTATAACTGGTATCATAATTGACAAACTGAGCTTCATAATGTGGCCCATAAACAGTTATGTACTTATGAGAATTTAGAATAAAATAAAGTGACCTTTCAAATCAGTAAGGAAAGAGTGAATTATTCAAAAATCACTGTTGAGACATCTGGCTAACCACTTGGAAAAACAATTAAATTTGATTTTTATCTCATACTTTACATTAAAAAATTCCAGATGAACTACAAATTTTAATGTGAACATGAAAACTATAAAATTACAAGAAGGGAACAAAAATAAATATTTGCATAATTGCCTGGCAGGCAAAGACTTTTTAAGCATGAAGGGACATACCATGAAAGAAAATTTCAATAGTTCATGCAAATGTTTTTAAATTCTTCTGTTACCCACTCCAACAAAAAGCAAAAGGAAAACAGAAAACTAGAAAAAATGATTTATTATATATATAAAACAAAGGGTCAGTAAATATAATATAAAGATAGCTCCAAATCTCAGTTTTTAAAAAAAAAAAAAAAACTAATTATCAATAAACATATGAGGGGCTGGGGATGTGGCTCAAGCGGTAGCGGACTCACCTAGCATGTGTGCAGCCCGGGTTCGATCCTCAGCACCACATACAAACAAAGATGTTGTGTCCGCCGAAAACTAAAAATAAATAAATAAATAAATAAATAAATATAAAATAAATAAATAAACATATGAAACTGCCCCGTGTAAACAAGGAAATGTAAATTTAAATAATCAATTGCCATTTTTTACTTTATCGAACTGGCAAAGATGAACAAAGACATAATACCTAGTATTGGTAAAGACGTAGAGGAGAAGGTTTTCGCTTACCATCAGTGAGACACCACTTAGAACTTTTTACAATTCTTAAAATGAATTAAACTGCTTTTGTACATTTTTGACCCAGAATTTCAATTTCAACTTCATCAAAAGAAGTGATTGGGAATGTTCACAAAGACTGGACATGTGGCTATTTATCATAATATAGCAAAAACAAGAGGAAAACATCTAAATGGTCTAATAAATATTTCACAATACATAATCTAATATCAACTACACTTCACCCCTAAATAATTAAATAATGTTGTACAAGAATAATTCCTGATGTGGAAAAATGTTAATGATATGGCTTCACATGTTAGAATCAGTATCTGAATACTCTTTTTGTTTCTCCAAACAACATTTACATATAGAAAGAAGCTTGGAAAACATATCAAAATGTTAACAGCAGTCACCTCTGAATGAGAATGCTATTATTTTCTTCTTTCTATTTGTGTTTTCTAAGTTTTCGACTATCATATATCCCTTATATAATAAGCAAAAAAAAGCTCACTAAAGTTATTTAAAATTTAATTTAAAAATTCTTGTTAATTATATAGAACTAGCATACATCTTAAAGTTAGTGCTTGGTCGGTTCTCCAATCAACAGGCCAAATTCACTGCTGGCCAAGAAAATATCTTGGAAATCTTCACACAAACTTTATTTATTCTGGCTGCACTTTTTCCTACTCCAGTATTCAGTATGCTGTGCCAAGAAAAGATCTACTTTCAACTGAAAATCCATTTGCAGAGAGATTAGAATGCTAAAATGGAGACACTGGGGTTTGAGCTGAGAATTGATCCATTTTATGCACAGTAAATAATAAATGGACGTTTTAGTAATGCAATAATGAAATATTTTCAGTCTACCAAGTAGTCTAACCCTGGCATTGCATGGAGACACATGACGTATGACTGTAAACAAAAAGAAACCGATTTTTTACAAACTCACTAATATTTCATATATAGGCCATGCAAGAAATCTGTTTCATGGTTTCATAGGCATGCTCTCATTCTCTAGGCCTGGTTGCACTTTACTTTTCGTATAGTCCCAAAGGATAAAAGTTCACCCCCTTTGAAGATATTTTCTCAAACTGAACATTAGTCACAAAGGCTAAGAGTTCCAAAGATGGGTTCAGTGTCCCCAAGAAAGACACTCATTTGAATATGGAAGTTCCAATGTGTGTGTTTTTAAAAATCTGACCAGATTTCCAGAAACTACATCTTAGAAAATATCTGGGCTCCAGGGTTGCTGAGGACCCTCTAAAGAGATCATGAATATACCTTTGGTGGCAGATAGTGGGGAAGGCAGTGGGGAGGAGGAACTGTAAACTTCCTAAACAGAAGCGTATTGTTTGCTCTGTCGTGGGTTATGGTATTGTTTATATTGGTCAAAGATACTAATGCAATTTAGATGCATCCCTGGGGCTCCCGGGTCATATGAAGAGGATGAGATTATGCTTTGTGTAACTCAAAGTGAAGAGACATAAAGAAGCCTTGAGTCTCCCTGTTCTAACTGGGGGTGCACATCTGCATCACTAGACAGCAGCATCCAAATGATAGCACCTACTGATCGATAAGCACCTATCTTGTGTCTGATATTGTTCAAGTACCCTCCCTATCTCGTCTCAGCAGCCCAGTGAAGGTAGAGTTACTTGTGTCCCCATTCTTTGTTGATGAGGAAATGAACTTAAGAGAAGTGAAGTGCCCAAGACCACCCAGAAGGCCAGGGGTGGAAACAATTTGAACTTGGACAGTCTAGCTCCAAAAGCCTTAGACCATTTATCTGCATGGCTTCTGAAACATAGGACCCCCTGCACCCCCCAAAGACCCTTGGCTCCCCATGCCTGGGTGACTGATGTTACCTAACTGATGCACCTACTTTAGGGACATTGATTTTGACAGATTCTCCCATTCTTGCAATGGGAAACTAAGTGAGCTCATATTTACCAATATCACAGAGCATGTTAGTAAGGCAGTAGAGACTTGAACTCAGGCTCAAGACAAAAAGACCCCAGACCAAGTAAGGAAGAACCCCAGGCTTTAGAGCATCTGTGCCCATCACTGACAATGTGATCACAGGTGAGGGTCCCTGAGTGGGCATCGTTTTCATGAGCCTCAGGAGCTTTTTTGTGTATCTGGTGGTATCTCTTTCTCCTTTGCCCATCCTTTCAGACAGACCTCTGGTTTTTCCCTCTGATTTTTGAAGTGGCTCATGGAAAGAGTGTATTAGTGCATATTCCCATCTTTGAGGCCCAGAAAAAAAAAATAGAGAGAGATCAGTTAAAATTTACTGCAGGCATATGGACTGGTGTAGAGATACTCCACCACAGGCAGCAAGGTGGCAAAAATTTTCATTTGGGATAAGGATAGCTCATTCTGGGGGTAAGTTGGCACAATGCAAAATGAGCTGCAGCAATGCCTGTCAATAGTCATCTCGACTTGGCCCCTGCTCTACCAAATGTACAATGGTCTCCAGGTGAAAATTGAAAACTTCATGCAGATTCAGGCCCACAAAGCACTTTTTTGAGGCATGGTTGGGAGGGAGGTATGCTTAAGAACTCCCCTGAACCCTGCCTTCACCCTAGCCCTGCTGTCCTGAGTAGGGCAAGTTGGCATCCCAGAAGTCTGGGTTTTCATGCACGGTGACCAGCAGGTGAATGGTGGATGATGCCCTTCCTCATGCTTCCTTATCATTTCCATAATTTTATGGAAGAGAAAGTGGTAAATCTAATAGTGGCCAGATTCCTGGGAACCCTAATCAGGCTAATAATATGTATCCTTTCACGCTTGAAACATTTTTTTCAACTTGAATTTAGAAAAAAAATTGGCTGCTGCTGAGAAAAAGGAAGAAAGTGCTACTGGTAGATCTCTCCTCTGTTGGATTCAGCTCTGCCCTATCCTGTGTGCCCTAGTAGCTTAGGGGCTATTCTCTGTTAATCAAGTGTATACCTAGCTCTCCTCCCATGTCTGAATTTCTATGCAGGTTTAGTCTTTTAAGAGAAATCACTGTTAGGTACAAGCTGAGGTCATGATCGTAGGGAAGTCTTTAGCCATTTTGGTAGACTTCCCTTCCATCCCAATCCCAAAGGTAAAATGCTTCCAAACCTAATTGTGCACAGCTGCAAGAGTTCATGTGTCAGAAGCCACATACCTTGTACATGAATCCTGAGTTGTCCTTTAGCAAGTAAAAACAAAGCTTTAAAAATATATTTATCCTCAGTAAATTACAGCTGTTTTGAGTGCAGCAGTTTTTCTGACCTCAGGATTACAAAATTTTAAAAGGCTGATACTTTACTTAGAAGATAATTTGTAAGTTTTACAGATGTCAGCAGTCAAGAATTTTTTTTTTTTTTTGGTGTGGATTTATTAAGAGGATAAAATGCTCTGCAGGAACCCTGAGCCTCATTATCTTCATGTAGTTTGCAACACCCCAAAACTGCCTTATCAACTTCAGGAGATATAAATACAAAACACCACAAAATTGTGTATGCTATGGTCCCAATTATATAAAAAATAATACACATAGAAAAGAATCTAGAATGGTATACCCCAAGGCATTAACAGTGTTTATCATTGGGAATTAGGATTATCAAGGATTTTAACTTTTTACTTATTTTTTAAATTTCAACTTCTTTACATTTCCCAGACTTTTATATTAAATGTATATAATTTTGCAGTTAATAAACATAACAATATGGTTAGGTGATAATTCACATCCCAGAAAGTCAGATTAGCTGTGCTGACAACCAGTTCTAAAGACTGGGGTTCCCAGAGCTATAGGGGTCACAACCTTGCATGGGACTTGGGAAAATATAAACCCAACAGAGACAATCCAGAGGGTGCCAGGGCTGCTGCATCCTGGGCCCACCCTCCTCTGGGATGCATGGTCTTTGATCTTTTACTTCCTCTCCTTCTGGGGCCAGGATGTAATCTTGATGCTCTTGAACACAATGACCAGATAAGCCAGAGTCCTTCTGGGACTGCCCTTGTCTCTGCGTCCTACATTGGTGTTTAAGTATGAGATGCTCTGACTCCACAGCCTTCTCACCCACATCATCTTGGAGCCCAGGCAGCTACATAAGACCCATTCCCAGAGTGTCCCATTTCTCTTATAAAGCAGAGTGGCTCAGGTGTTATGCCATCTACCACTAAGAAAGAACACCTGGTCCCAGCTAAGCCTACAGGGAGGAACTTACCAACTCCTCTACTCACTTCAGCCAGGACTTGTTCTCCAGTTCCTCTTTAGCCGTTACCCCTTCCTCCTTTACTCCTCATCTTATAATACCTGTGTACTTTCTGGATATTGCAGCACTACCCAGAGGGCTGTGAATTACCCAGTAACATCTCCAGGTCCCTCTAAAATGGACAAAAGAAAGGTATTAGGCCCTGGTAGACATTATTCCAGATTTTTTTTTTTTAACCTCAGGAGTATTCACATTTGGGGCTGGATAATTTTTTCTTGGGGCGTGGGCTACCCTGTGCAATGTAGATGCTAATACCATTCCTTCCTCAGTTGTGACAAAGTCTCAGACATTGCTGATTGTCTCCTCAGAGGCAAATCACTCCCATTTGAGGATCATTTCACTGTATACAAGTCCACAGATCCTGTTTGGATATATGACTTGCTTCTTGTCTCGCTATCCTATATACTCCTGACCTAACCTGATGGGCAAGTTGTAAGACCCACTCAATTTTCAGACACATTTACACTTTGTGTTATACAGATGATGAGGCCAGTAGTACCCCACCTTAGTAATAATGCTTCACATGTGTTGAAGGCCTATTAAATGCTAGACATTTAATACCATCATTGTTAACTTTTACAACAATTTATGAAATGAGTATTATTCCCATCTTCTAGGACAGCACTCTGAGTTATGAATAGGGTGAGAAGGTTTGCCCAAGATTACACTACCATTGAGTGGCAGAGCCATGATGGCTGTCGACAGCACGAGCTCTTCATGGGCTTATTGCTCCCCATCCTATTCTACTCTGCCCCACAGAACAGGATGGGAAAGCAAGAAACATATCCTGGATACCTAGAGCATACAGAAACTGGTGAAATAGTTATGTGTAGACCCAGCCTGTCCTCTTATCTCATGGCAAGTAACCAGTGAGGTCTTCCAAGGAAATTCTAAACGACTCCAGGCCAGGAAAGGGGTGGGTGGGTCTAAGATATGTCTAAGGATTAGGCCACCTGCACCTTCTACCCTCTCTTCTCATTTTGTTTTGACTTTCATTACTCAGTCCTCTGACTTGACAACCACGGTTCAGATTTTCCAAGTAGAAATCATTCTCTATACTTTCAAAATCTCTGCTTTGTCCTCTGAGGTAGAGTTTAACATCTCTGTCAAAAGAATTCCTTAGCTAGCCAGGTGCGGTGGCTCACACCTGTAATCCCAGCAGCTCCAGAGGCTGAGGCAGGAAGATCCCAAGTTCAAAGCCAGCCCCAGCAAAAGTGGGGTTCTAAGTAACTCAGTGAGACCCTGTCTCTAAAGAAAACACAAAATAGGGCTGGGGATGTGGCTCAGTGGTCAAGTGGTCCCGAGTTCAATTCTCGGTACCCACCCCCACAAAAAAAATCCTTCGCTTCTTATCACACCTACATATGAAATCCTTCCAGGGCCAGACACATAGTATTACCTAATAAATGCTGGTTGCTTTCTGCTCTCAGCACTGGAGCCTGCTGAGCTTTCAACAAGACTCCTACGTTCGTGAATTATCATTGAAGCAGCCCCAGTAGGACAGTCACCTCCTTTCTGGCTGGGACTCCAGAAAACTCAACCCAGATGCTTTGAATTTCACCAACTTGGAGTCCTATTGAATATGATTTTACTTCAGATTTTTTCAAATATTTTGCATAATATTTAAAAGCATAACTTTTTTTCTAAACCGGTTATTTTTGAAGGCAGCAAGGAGGTGGGAACCGCCAGTCTAGCTTGTCTGCTCTCCTTTCATTTGGAGCCACATTCCCAAACCAGCTGATAATTTGGTGCTGGACAGTTATCCTTGGCTCTGGGATGCCATGAAAATGCTCCCTAGGCCCAGGGGACATTGGAAGAAACAGCAGGGTGAGCTCATTCAGTTCCTAACCTCTACTATTTTTCCCACTACCTAATGCAAATGTCACAATAGGAATGTAAACTCTACTTGGGGGCTTACATCAGCTTTTGGAGGGTTTCAACAAACTCCCCCAGATAAGACTAGGGGTTATTTTTCTTTTCCTTTTTGCCAGAAATAAATATTTATATCAAGAAAACATTGCCAAGACTTGGAAAGTATTTGAATTATTTAATCAGCCCTATAAAAGGATTCACTCCAATCAGTGTTTGATTTGGCTAATGAATTTTAATCCTGGTTTTATCCCAAACCCATTAGAAAGTTACCAAACTACAGGGAAGAATTCTGGAAACGTTCTTCTTCACCAGTCCCAAGGCCAAAAACTGGGAATGTATACACTTGAGTGTATACTTCAGAACATGGGTCTGTTCCTGTTAGATCAGGGCCTCCCAGAAGGCTCTGGACCTTATCACAGGGCTCTTCAGCCCTAGTTCTCTCTCCTGGAAGGCATACCTCTGGTGGTATC
Organism: Callospermophilus lateralis; assembly: GCF_048772815.1. Lineage (NCBI taxonomy): Eukaryota > Metazoa > Chordata > Mammalia > Rodentia > Sciuridae > Callospermophilus > Callospermophilus lateralis. Next base: position 56,018,188 of record NC_135318.1, read on the forward strand.
CAGCCTTGCCCATTGACAGTATTAACCATTCACCTCAGTGTGAAGAGCCTTAGTTTCTGGAGTACTTTTGGCTACATCATAAGACCAGTTGGATTGACCCCAACTAGTCATTTCAGCAATACCTGAGTTCACATTGCAGCTCTGATACTTTCTCATGGTGTAGCACTAACTCAACTAATATCTCTAAGCCTCAGTTTCCCAAACTGCAAATAACCATAATGGTATCTCTTCCAGAGGGCTGTGGAAGCACCAAATGAGACCATGGCTATAGAACAGTAGACAAAGTTATTGTGTGTGTGTGTGTGTGTGTGTGTGTGTGTGTGTGTGTATATACACACACATATATATACACACACACATATACACACACACACACACACATTCTCTAAAGGCTTTTATTTTTCTAGGAATTCCTGATGTCTAAAAATATGTTAGTTTTGCAGAACAATATATTAAGCAATCAGACATTTTGAAATTTAAAACCTTCAGTTCTTTGACTTTAAACCACACATTCATGTAGTCTATTTTAAAGATGTGAATATCCATGTAATAGAGTGACATTTCCTGGGTCCTTATCAAGTGCTAAGTGTCATGCTTAGTGCCTTCATATTTACCCCCCCATACACACACCTCTGTGCAGTGATGCCATCATCACCAATTACAGATGAAGTCATTCCCCAGTTGTATACTAGTAAGGGGAAGATCTGGGACTGTAGTCTCAATCTGTCGATTCCCAAAGTCTCCTCTTCCCTCTCTGTGCCCTCTGAATCCAGCTTCTGGGATGCCTACCTCCTAGGTCTGGGGTGCTTGGTATTAACTGATGTGATGACCCTCATTGATCCCCAAGTCCTGATTTAAATCAAGCTTCTGTTTGGTTATCAGACTCCTGTAGACAGATGCTTTAGGTTAACCTATGTCATGAGGATGCACAGAATCCTGAAATATCATTAGGAATGACAAGAAAATTTATATTTCAACATCATCTATTAGTAATTCCATTTAACTTCTGGTCTCCAACTCCTCACACTTCCTTTATTTCCCCCTCTGTTGCAAACAAGAGCTCAGTAGGCTGCCCCACTCCTCCTAGCCTCTCAGTGCTAAGGAGCATTGAAGTGGCTGCCTGGTAGGCAGAGAGGCAGGGGCCTGGGTTGTCCTCAGAGTAGATTACGGTCTCATAAACTATACAACTCGCTGGCTTTGGCACTAGCATGGCCCCTGAGCCAGGCTTGGCCCAGTCAGGGAGCAGACGAGGAAGGCTTTGTGCCCTGCTTCCCAAGTGGACATTCCAGGAAGGAGTCAGATGATCTGAGTTATGGAAACCAAATGGCCCTCCTTTGTTTAGAGAGAAAGAGGAGGGGAAAGGGAAAAAAAAAAAAAAGCCACTCATTTTTGTGGTAAAGTGAAAACAGGCTCCAAACCAAACAATCCCTCTGAAAATGCCAGCTCCTCAGAGCAGCCCACAAATCTTGGAGGCTGACAAACTGCTGAGAGGAGGTATCAGAGCTGTCCTGCAGCTATGACCAGAGCTCTTGGTCCTCCCAGCAAGGTGTTCCCTCTGCCTTACTCCAGAAACATTTGGACTCCCAGGCAGGAAAGGAGAAGGAAAAGAGGAGTAAGAAATACCTACTTATCTAGGCCATGCTCCTCCTCCTTTCCAATTGGGATGGAGGGAAGGAGACAGGAGGTATCCAGCCCAGAAGTGAGCTCAGACACTAGCTGAGGCAGGAACTTGGGCCTGCAGCCCCTGCATTCACCCTGGCTCTGCCCCTGCCATGTGCCACCTCAGACACCCTCCTCAGCGTGACCCAGCTCTTCCCACAGAATGCAGCCCAGAGTCACGAGGCCTCTTGTGGCTGTTCTGTGGCTGCCCGAGGTTCTGTGGGTTGGCTCTGTGGGCAGGAAGCTGCACTCCCAGGTATTGCTGGGCATGTGCAACAGGATAAGCCATGGCCACGAGGAAATAAATATAGGTTCTGCTCAGCGATGCCTGTCTGCACTTTGATTTGTTCTCTAATGCAAGTGTTTCCTGGGACGGAGAGTCTTTTAGGGAGGAAGGAATAATGCAGAAGAATTCGATTGTAGTCCTGGTTTTGTCTCCAACTTGCCATGTAACCAGAAGTCACAATTGTATCCCTGAGCCTCCATTTGACATCTGAACAATGAGCCTGGTGATCCCTGCCCGGCCTTAGCTCAGGTGGAGAGACTGGGTGATCCTGGCTGTCATCCAGGGCGGCAGAACCGCCTATCAGATAAGCTTGTGGACCGCAGCCAGCCTGCCTGGGGGCAGATTTAGGTGCCCACATGCAGCTCTGAGCAAGCTACTTAATCTGTGTGTTCTCACCTTTAAAATAAAGGGAGCAGTACCCCTCTCTAGCACTGCTAGAAGGTTAGATTTGACTGAGTGATACATGTGAAGCATTTAGAAAGCACCCACACGTGGCATGCCCCAGGTGAGCCCAGCTGTCATGGTCATCATAGCCAGAAAAAAACCAATAATGCCAGGTTCAGGCACTGCATGACCCCTACTGTCATCATGAACTTCACAATTTTATATAACACCCCCTCCCCATTCTAGTACTTCCACAGTCTGCCAACAGTTGATTCTCAATATAGTGGAAAACCTCCAACAGTACCCCTGTTGCTTTTAGGAAAAAAAAAAAATCCCAGAAAGTCCCACTATGTCCCACCCAGCCTTGGTCATCTAAACCCACTTCCCTTTCTAGTCTCATTTTGAGCCATTGTGTGTCTCGATCAAATTCAAGTCTCATTGGCCTTTTACCTCAAAAGGTCTGGATTTCTTCCTGCCCCAGGACTTCTGCAGTGTCACCTCCCCACCTGACTTTCAGGTTTCAGTTTAAATAACTTTTCCTCAGGGAAGCCTTTCCTGCTCAACCAGATGAAGATCAGCTCCCCTGCACCTGTGTGTGCTCATCCCGGTTATAATTAAATACGAATTTATATGATTACTAGCCTGTTAGTTCTTGAAGTCCTTAACACAGTGCTTGGAACATATTAGACACATAAAGAACATGTGTATGTATTTTTAATAAATATATTTTAAAAATATGTTGAATGACTATCTCTCCTGTGGCTCCTATAAAATTCATGAAATTCTTTTCTCAGGGCCCATATTTCTAGCACATCATGGGGCTTCAGCAAATATTTGTGGGACATATGAATGAACAAATGACTTGGAAGAACCTCTACTTTTCGCCATAGGAAGATTTCCCTGGACAGCATCCTCTTCCTCTTTCCAAGAGGGACACAGTGCTTTCATACGTCCTCTAACTCCTATCCCAGGGGAGTCTGTCCCTAAATCCAGGCATGAAGGAACCAAGGCTTACTAATCTCCACCCAGGCAAGCACGTGATGTCAAATGTATTCTGCAGTCATGACTTGCACAGATCCTAGGAGACAACAATTTCACAGCAAAAAAACAGTTGCAGAAAATTGTCCTTCAAAAATATATGTATCCCCTTTGTATCTTCTAGCTATGGGTAGATTAAAGAGACAAGTTTTATTCATCCTTGTTTGTTTGATGGGTCATACCACAACCTTCTGTAAAGCTTGTGTAGCCAATGAACCCTGGGGCATGAAGGATTGACTGTTGTCATCTGAGTCTACTAACTTGTCAGCCCTGCCTCTGTGCCCCAAGACACAATGAAGTTCTTAAGGAGTTTGAGATTAAAGGTACTTGAGTGTTTTTTTGATCAACTATAAGAGTGAGAATGTTTCCACCTCTGAGTCTCCCTCTCCACTGTAATTCATTTTCCATAGCTATATCTGCTAAATCCTCCAAATATATCACTTTGATTTTGCTCCGAAACCCTCCAAGTTCTTTTCATATTTTATAGAACTGATCCCAAATCCCTCAGACTAACTCAGAGAACTTGGGCCAAACTTCTTTCTATACTATTGATACCACCAGTTAGAGTTCTGCTCCTTCACATGTTGAAGCATAACAGAGAAGCACGCCGAGGCAAGCATGTAAAGCAGGGTTTATTTAAAAAGGGGGAACATAGACTTCTCCCAGGAAGGAGAAGGGGGCCATAGTTGGTATCCTGGTATCCCAAGAAGCAGCCAGGGTGTTTTGTCTTTTTATATGTCCTAGGCTTCCTTGGTTGTCCTGCTTTCTCACCCTTATCTCTCCTTCCTCCCTACATGACTAGACTCAGGAAATGCTTGGTGGGATGGCCAAAAGGTGGGAAACAGGTGGGCTGAAGGGGGAAGGGCAAGATGGAGTACCCCTGACACAATAATCAACAACCTTATAGGTCCCTTTAGGGAGGGGCAGGTTACCTTAGCCACAGGTTGGTGCAGGAGCAGTTCTTGATAAGGGTGGAGGAAGGGCTGCGAAGGAATTAACATTTCAGTCCCCCAGGGGGCAGTCTCCAACTTCCTGGACTCACTGAAATTGGCCTCCTTGATCCAACCTGACTGATTTTACCTATCTATATTGACGACCTGTCTAATTCTGGCTTCACTGTCTTTTCAAGTCCTACTTACCCCCCTGCCCTGGGACACACCTCATTTGCCCTGTCTTAGTTCATGATAGTATCCTTATTGTCTCTTACCCTTCTCTCCACTAGCAAAGCTCACGGTTTGGATTTTCCTGTGACCTTACCATGTCACCCATGTAAAAGGAGCTCCCTGACTTCTGAAGCCCAGTGATATTTTGGTCTAGCTACTTTTTGTACTGGTCACACACTTTTTCCACGAATATGGCTTCTTTCTCAAACTAGACCTAGACATGAAGTACATTAGGAACAGTCCAGTGTTTCCCGTTTCCCCTCAGTTATTTCTGAGGGGGAAATAAACTCAAATCATAACTTATGAATTCAGTCTCTAGTTGCTCTGACTGACTCAACTGAATACAGTGGGGTCAGAAGACTAGTATGCAGGCGGGAGCCCTGGAGTTCACTGCTAATGGATTTTAGAGCACACGTAGAGGTTGTATTTCAGAAAGTGCTTGGTCTTCCTCTCCCTGGATTTTTGGTCAATGATCTCTAGAAGTTAATAGATTTGAAATTGTAAGCTTGTCTCACTCCTTTTAACCCACTCACTTCCTTCTTTTTACAGATGAGAAACCCTTCACTGTGGAAGATACTTACTTGCTGTGTCCAGCGCCTATCTTAAAAGAAGTTGGCATGTAAGTTTTTGCCAGCAATAATCTCTCAGACAGGGAGGAGAAGGGAGGTGGACCAGACAAAGGGAAAAGAAAATTTCTCTCTCCATTATCGTGATGGAAACTTTCTCTAGATTTCCTGCAGTAATGATGGCGCCAATGCCTAAAGAGAGCCAGGCACTAAGATCATTGTTTTACAGAGTATCTCTCTTCATCCTCCCCAGTTCTCCATAAACAGATGTTCCCATTATACAGATGTGCAGACTGTGGCTGAGAGAATTTGAGTAACTTGCTCAAATTCACACAGTAGTCAGAGGAAGAGCCTAGGCTCAATTCCAGGTCTTTCTGACTGAATCACAGCTATCTTTCTAGAAAGTTCGCACATGTATTTCCCTACCCTCTCATCCTGCTCTTCCTGCTTGATGGTTGTTATCTCCTCCTGAGACATAAGGAAACTCAAAAAGAAGGCTTAGAAAGGTGAAATGGGGCCTCAACTGGTTCCTGACCAACTGAGACCCCAGATTCAGACTTCACTGTCACCTTTAGCGCCCCTTCCTTACTTCTCTGCAGAGCATTGGGTGCTCACCCAGACAGCTCCCTGAATTCATTTATGGGGGAAATATCATGATAGTAAGTGCTCATGCGAGTATGACCAAAAGCCTGTGCAGAAGAAAGAGAATTAGCACCTGAGCAAGAGAAGAATTAGGTGGGGAAACAGTGTCGGTGCAGAGGACAGAAAACAGCCTTTCCAAAATCGTATCGATGACAGCCTGTTGATAAGATTGGCTTTAAGGGAAAAAAAAGTGGAAGTTGTTCTTCTGAATTCTGCTTTTAATCACTTAATCTTATTATAAACCCTTCTGTTCTGGTTGTCTGACATCAACTTATGATATCACGGATTTCACAAACTAGCTCAGGGTCCTCGCTGCAAAATGTGAGCTCATGTTTGAGTTCTCACAGAAGGGAGGAGGACACAGCAAATTAGTTTCTCTACTGTTTTACCTCTGTGCCTCTGCAGGATGGTAACAAAGCACCCCCATCAATTCTTAGAGTCCAGATAACGACAGCAGAACATCTAGCCAGTTTATCTCCTTTGACGGGATCACTTTTTAATAATACTTTGTCCTATTACAATGTGACAAGTAGGTTCAACAGAAGCGGGCTTTGCTCATTCAGTGCAACTCACCACAATATAAGGCCTCAATGCCTCACCTTGGGATGCTAGCCAAGCATATCCTGACACCATTCTAGATTGTTACAGGTGGATGGGTCAGAGAGACTATCCTCCACATTTCATAAGGAGAAGTCTCGGACCCTTTAGGGAAGAGCCTACAGGGTAGTTAGAAGCAGAAGCCAAATGAGACCTGTGTATCTGGCTCTCCACCCACTGTTCATCTCGATCTGTTTCCCCTGTTATTTCAGGAAAGCCGCCCTACAGGTCAGCATGAACGATGGCCTCTCTTTCATCTCCAGTTCAGTCATCATCACCACCACGCACTGTGTAAGTCAGAACCTCTCCCTTTACTAAAGGGCTCATTATTATCATCGCCAGCATTTCTCAAACACCAGTGTCCACATGTGTCCCTGGGAAGTTTTCTGGTTCTTTTTTTTCTGTGTGTGGAGCTGTGATCCTGGCACTGTGAGGCCAGTCATGGGTTGGATCAGGGAGTGCTATGCTCTGGAATATGCCAGGAAGCCTGTGTTGGGTCCTTGGGTTCCGCCTTTCTGGTGTGGAGGGAGAGCCCCGAATGCTCTGGCCTGGCCAGGGGGTAAGAAGCACCAAGTCGGAGCAGTAGTGAGGGTCACTGCTTGCATAGAGCACTCTTAAGAGAAAATGAGCAGAAAGGATTGGACAACATATTCAGAAAGCATGTCTTAGGGAGCTTTTCTCTCAAGGGAAACAGGAAAATTGGCACTGACTGGAGGAAGATATGGAGTTTATAGAAGACTTTGTATTTAGGACAGGACAAATTGAGAGTTGTTTATATGATTGGGTAAATAATCCAGAAGAAAATGGAAAACTGATGGGGCAGGAGATGGGGAGAAGGGACCCCTGCATTAGGGTTGAAGAGGCAGGAGTGGGAACTACTTTCTCTCTACCACTATCTCAGAGAGCTCTTCTCTGGATCCTTCGTGTCAGGTAGTTTTCATTTCTGGCTACAAGTAAAATCACCTGGAAAACTTTTTAGGGAAAATAATGCTGTCGACCTCATGCCAGACTGATGGAGCCAAAATCTCTGGTGTGAGCCTAGCTTTGGTGGTTTCAGGCCTCCTTGAGGAGGTGGGGTGCAGCCTTGGCTGGGAACCCTTCAGCCTCTGTAGTTGCTCCTGTCCATGGTCACTGTCACAGGGCTCAGCCTGTCAGGGACAGCCAGGGCTTAGCTCATGTAAAGAATTTAGCCCCTAAAATGAGCATTTCCACATCAACCTTTGTCTGAATATTTAGTTTCTTTAACCAAATTCACTTTCTCCATTAGATCATGAAAGCAACTGACTGATGGTCAGTTCAGGTAGTTGCACTGGTTACCACCTTGTTGCCTTTGGAAGACATCTTGGTAAAACCCCACCATATGATATAAAAAAATGAGTTACATCATAAACAAAGAGGAAGCCAGGCCTCATAATGGGAGACACTTACTTCTTCCTAATTCCCTCTACTCTCCTTCTTCATCCTGTATTAATGCCAAACCTATTTTCCTGGAAGCCCAGAAAGTCAGTAAAATGGATATAGATGATGAAAAAGTTTAAATTGATCAAAGCAAGAAACTAAGATTGTCACAAAGAAGTGTCACCACTGAGAAATGTCCATGTCTCGGGCATCTGGTCAACCCTCAAAACTGACTACCAGAACAATACTCCACCAAATTTGAAAACTGTATGCAGAAGCAGTGAAATTTCATCAAGTGTACCCTACCTGAAATTGACTCTTTTGGAACCTGAAAACCTGCAGGAAATGATTAAAATACCCCAAATCCAATAACTCCATTCCAGATTCCTCCCAGCTTTTGAGTGATCCAACAATATGTGCCTGTATTTCTCATTATGTCTGACCATACCACAGAGAAATAGCTACTGCCCTTGAGACCACAAGAGCAGGGCAAGAGGAAGGCAGGGACATCCTTGGACTAAGTTCTGGTATTACAAATATAGGACTAGAAATTTAAATCTGGGTCTCTAAGAAGAAAAGGTGCCCTTGCTAATGTACTACAAAATTATAAGAATTCCTAATAAGATCCCACACTATATTTTCCCAACTGACTCTAGCCTCTGTTTACATCTTATAATACCCTCATCTGATTTCATATCAGTAAGTTTTCTGTTCAGTTGATCCTTGATTAAGACTACCTTATATAGTTTGCATCATTTCATTTTCTGTATTATTCTATAACAAAATTGTACCCCCCTAAGATTTGAGGTCCACATCCATTTATTCATTGATTCAACAAATACTCATTGATCACAATGGACTAGGCACCCTCCTGGATGCTTGGGATACATCAGAGAACACGACAGACAGAAATCTCGGTTATAGAGAGAGGTTGGACAGAGAATAGTAAACATGACAAAGAAATTACATACCAATGTTAAAAGGCAACACATGCTAACAAAAAATAGAGTAAGAGGGTTTTGTATTACTCAGATGGCCAAAACATGGACATTTCTCAGTGGTGTTACTTCTCACCACAGAGGGTTTCGTGAGTGTGTTTCAGTGTCAATCAACTAAAGGATACAATAAGGTGTCATTTCAGTAGATACCTGGATAGCAAGGAAATTAACCATGAAGCTATAGGAGAGTGGAACATTCCAAATCAAGAGACATATTGCTAATACCCTGAGGCCAGAGAGCCCTGGTGTTCAAGAAAGAACAAGAAGTCCATAGTCGTCCCTGGCAGAGAGTGAGTGAGAACAGCAGCAGGCAGTGAGGTAACAGGGTAGAGGGCAGGGCTTTGTTAGGACTTGGACTTTCAAGCAGAGGAGCCTCAAGTTCTAACACACATTTGAATCACCCCAGCTGCTGGAATAGCCTGTGGGGACACAAGGAGACAAGAATGGAAGCCATGTGACCAGTTAGGAGAGTCCTGGCAATATCCCAGGCTAAAGACAGAGGTGGCTTAAATCAGGAGGGGTCAGTGGAGTCGGAGAGAAGTGGTCAGAGTGACATATATTTTTAAAGTAGAGCTAATGGATTTCTGGAAGCAGTGGATATGGCTGAGAGGACAAGAATCAAAGATGGCCCCAAGGGATGGGTTTCAGTAACTTCAAGAATAGGGTTGCCAACAACTGACAGACAGGAGGAAGACTAAAGGAGAAGATTTGGGGTGAGGAGGGGAATTGGGGGATCTGTTTTTGCTGTTTACTGGTTGTGTGACCTTGGCCAAGTTATTTAGTCCCTTTGTGCTTCTATTTACTGATGGTTAGAAATAAGATATGTGGGTGGTGGTGCACGCCTGTAATTCCAGTGGCTTGGGAGGCTGAGGCAAGAGGATCACAAGTTTAAAGCCAGCCTCAGCAACTTAGTGAGGCCTTCAGCAACTTAGCAAGACCCTGTCTCAAAATAATAAATAAATAAAAAGGGGCTGGAGATGTGGCTCAGTGGTGAGCACCCTGGGTTCAATCCCCAGTGCAAAAAAAAAAAGATAGTAATAGTTTATATCTCCTACCGTACTGTGAACATTAAGTGAAACTATACATGTAGCTATGGGATAAGGCTTGGCAGGTATGAAGTGTCCAATAAATGTCAGCTATTTTATAGTGGAGTCTTAATCAAAACTTTTGATGTAACTGAAGATTCCTCTCAGAGAGTTGGCTCCTTGATTCAGAACTCTGTAATAGCAAAGGGGCTCTTCTGAGACAAGATGCATCCTTGGGAGTACAAGTTTGTCATTCAATCCAGCTCAAGTGATGGGAGGGGGAGCAGACCAGATGGCCAAAATCACCCAGGAAAAGAAACTTTCATTCAAACATATAACTGCAGCCCCTAGGTAGGCCCTACGCAGATGCTCAAATGAAAGACTGAAACCATCACCGCGCAAAATTGAGAGGCAGGTGGAAGGTGTGGTCCCTCGGATGAAGTAAGGTCTTGGACCTGTGTTTGTTTGGAGGACACGGTTTTTAGATCAGAAATGATCCCCTGGGTCTGAGTAAAGGGTTAGTCTTGTCCGTGCCAGTTGCAGCCTGCCCAATCCATCACCTGGAACCTAAAATCATTTAAAATATGTAGTTGAGACTTTCTTAGCTTTCTTTGGTGCCCGTTTGGACCACTGCTTCACAAGTTTTCATGATCCATGGTGAATAACTGTGGTCCCTGCCAGAAGCAGAAATTCCATGAAGTTTTCCGGGAAAGAGATTTTTCCCTTCAAGAATTAAAAGATTCCTATGCAAATGGTAAACTTTGCTGTGTTCCCTGACTATAGGGAATGGTCAGACGTCCAGAGTCCTCTGTCACCAGCCCATTCAATGCACTCCATCTCGGTCATTTAAATGATCTCCCTCTTCCTCCCCAACCCTAGCCATAGATCAAGAAAATCAGTAATATGGCGCTGCTTGAAGGAAGTAAAACAATCTATCCTTTTAATTAAAAAGCAAGCAAATTTTAGTACCTTAACTTTTCATGAAGATTTTTCTTCTTTTAAATATTTTACAATTCTGTAATTTCCCACCCAAAGAATATAAAATCCAGGGAATCATCCCATAACTATTTCTTGAAAATATCTGGGACACTCCAGCGTCCCACTCACATCTTAGAAAACTGCTGTTGGATTGATGAGTCCCACAGGCCTATAATAAAGTAGAGGATTGTGTGAGTCAGGTATAAATGCTACAGGCTTTCAAAGGGGGCATGGAGCCAGGAAAAGGCATGAGGTTCTTAGAAAGGAGGCTATTCCTGGGGGTGATTTGAAAAATGACCAGTATAGGTAAAGAGGTTGGAAGAGATGATTACCTAGAGAAAACAAAGCTGAGCAAGGGCTAGATGTATTGCTGGCATAGTTTTGGTTATGGTTCCTCACAAACTCCATTTCTTCTTTTTCTCTCATTTTGCATCAATTTCCCATGCCTTTTGACCGGGAGCTATTTCTTGAGTTGCCAACTATTCCTCTCCTACGATATACATCCCATGTCCTAGATCTTGGTCATCCTCTATGTGATAATGAGACACAGTAGGTGCTTATTACTGCTAACTATGATCAGGATTTGATTTGTACTATATTTGAAAAAATATCACATTTTTTTTTAAAAGCAAGGGAACTTAAAGAAAGACCCAATGTTCTAAAATCAACGCTAAATAAATGGAAAGCTATGTCTTTCCCCCCTGATTTATATGAAAAAGAGTCTGGCTACAAACAGCAACAAGGTTAATTAAGTTTGAGAATACCTATGTCACTGTTCAGAGAATTTCTTTTTTGGATGAAGGTAAAAACTCAATGAATTTGAGGTGTTAAAATAAGAGCCACTGTCATGAAGTCATTCTTCTTTAAGCCTGAGTAGTAGTTCATTGTGTATATGTACCACATTTTCTTTATCCATTCATCTGTTGAAGGGCACCTAGGTTGGCTCCAAAGCTTAGCTATTGTGAGTTGAACTGCTATAAACAGTTATGTAACTGTGTCCCTGTAATATGCTGATTTTAAGTCCTGTGGGCATATACCAAGGAGTGGGATAACCAGATCAACTGGTGGTTCCATTCCAAGTTTTCTGAAGAATCTCCATACTGCTTTCCATAGTGGTTACACCAGTTTGCAGTTCCACTAGCAATGTATTTTCCACTACATCCTTTTCCTTCACATCCTCGCCAATATTTACGGTTACTTGTGTTCTTGATAATTGCCATTCTGACTGGAGTGACATGGAAACTCCGTATAGGTTTGATATACATTTCTCTAATTGCTAGAGATGTTGAACATTTTTTCATACATTTGTTGACCATTTGTATTTCTTCTTCTGTGACATTTGCCAGCAAATGGGTGGATCTGGAGAACATCATGCTAAGTAAAATAAGCCAGTCCCCAAAAGCCAAAGGTCAAATGTTTTCTCTCATATGTGAAAGATAACCCACAATAAGGGGAGGGTGAGGGGAAGAACAGAAGTTCAATAGATTAGACAATGGGGAGTGGAGGAAAGGGAAGGGGGATATGGAAAGGAAAGACAGTAGAATAAATCTGACAAAATTTTCCCACGTACATATATGAAAACACAGTCAATCCCACCATCATGTACATCCATAAGTTATATCTAACTAGAATAAGATATATTCCATGATTGTATAATTAAATGGATTCTGCTATCATGTATGACTAAAAGGAACCAATAAATTTTTTTTAAAAAAAGAGCCACCCACTGCTCTATAATTATGGCATAATGAAGGAATTAAAAATATAGGATATTCTGTCCAAAATTCTAAATTCACATTCTGGCCCCTCTACTTTCTAGGATGATCTTGCCCAAGTTAACCTTGCCTGTCTCAGAATTTATCTTACCAGATTATAATGGAGATTAAATGAAATATATAAAAGGGATTGGAGTTTATAACAATATGTCTAAGACTGACAGCCATTTATTAGTTTATTGACCTCATTCTCTTTCCTTTCCAACCAAACATCCCTGCCCATTAAAATATTTGCTGGACATACCCTGTGGCTTATAAACAAACTCCTTCTCCTGATGAAAAAGCAAATTCCCTTTTGAGTATATAATAAGCCTGAATTTTAGGAACAGATTGGCTATGAAGATGTTGCTTCGGGAATAAGGGAATTGCCAATAAATCAGATTCAGTGATAAGTCAAACAAGGTCGATTTGAAGCTTCTGTGTGCTGCTTTTTAAGTGAATCTAGTAGGAACATATGAGCAACATTTAGACTATTGAGAAGCATGAATGAAAACAAATATTTATTAAAGTGGATGCACTATTAGAACATGGAAAATTCCTATTATCTCTAAAATATTCTGTCGGGCTGAGCATATTTGGAGGCCTTCTACCGTAGCAAGTACTATTTCATGCAAATGAGTCCTGCAGCCTCAGCAGAGACTACATTAAGCCTGACACACCTCACCATTTCTGCCATATGGTTTGGTTTCTATGGAGACACGCCTGCTACCAACTTATTTCCCTAGAATTTTTGAAAACATTTTATCTTTCAGATTTTTATGAATGCAGACTGATCTTTCCCCAAAACAAGTGATATTTTCTATAAATATTTGTTTTGACTCAGAAAAACACAGACAGAGACCTGTAACACTCCCCCAAAGACAAAGAATGGTCTGGTCTAAAGTGTCAATAGTGCAATGGTTGAAAAAATTCCAAAGAATCAGAATTTCTTGGAGGGATTCTGCATTTTAATAGGTTTGCCAAGTAAATCTTAAACACACAGGACCCTTACACTGTAATCCCCTAATTCTAATTTGTCCTCCAAAGTTTAAAAAAAATATATTAAAATTTATCTAAGAAAAATGAGTTATCTTCTTGATTCTCTTCTAATCCCTTTCATGTAAGAATTGCAAGATTTTAGTTCAGAACCCACCCTATATGCTCCTTCTTTTGGAATCCTTGTTTTGATAAAAAGATAGGAATCTACCGGAAAGAATAAGTTTAGCCCAGTATGATCAAACTAGCAATCTTCTCACTTTTGTGTTATCAAAGATTGGAAAATTTCCTTTCTAAATTCTCCTCTTCTTTATTCCTTGTCCCTTCCTGTCCCCTTCTCACACCAATGCCTAGAAAGTCATATATTTGTTGCTTATTTTAAAAAGAAAGAGCCCAGTTACTATCAGTATTGTTTCTAACACTCATGAATCCTGGTGGCTCTCAAGAAAGTGGGCCTCCAGCTGCCCTGCCCAGTTGGGGCCCAATTATGTCATAGCTTTGGGAACAACTGGAGACTTTAAAGAGAACACAGCCATTGGAAAGTGCAAGTGTCTTAGGTACAATATGGCCTACATGCTTCTTCAGGAAAAACAGACTATGTCTTGTTCACTATTTCAGTCCAACACCTGGCACAATGTCTCTAGATATTTATTTAGAAAATAACTGATGATCAAGTAGAAGAATGAATGGACTCCACCAAAATTCAGACTTAGACCATGATGGCACCTGCCGGTAGGAAAGGAAGGGAGCCAGCATGAGGTAGATTAGAACAGGAGGCCCTGAGCTGGTTGGAGGTTGGGCCTCCAAAAAGAGTGGCCAAAAGTTCAATCAAGGAGATTAACATAATTTTTAAAAGATCCATCTGCCAGGTAAGAAACTTAACCAGCACCCCCAAACAAAACAATAGTCAAAAAAACTCTCCAGAAGAGCATCCACTCCCCTTAAACCCCTGCTAGGGATGCAGACCTGGAGAAAGGGTCTAGAAATAGCCTGTTCAGACTCAACTGGATCAAGATTCAGAACAGGCCTCCAGTCTATGAGGGTGTGCAGCCCAAGGCACACAGGAAGAACTGTAGAGACTGAGAAAGGAGGTCACTGTGAAACAGCTCTGACTCATGGGACATTGGCATAGCCTGAGCTCATTGTGGAATATCAAAAACTTAGACTACAGCAGTACAACTAATATGGATGCCACCAACCAAGACTGAGGGTTCACAGTCTGCTTGAGTAAGGGCTGGCTCCAAAGGGAATGTGCTGGAGCTCCCAATGGAGGCTAGCTACCGTAGCTATGGGTAAAAAGCTACAGAGGAAGGACAGGGACCACTCTCAGACCTGTCTGCAGAGTTTTATCCAAGGCCTTTTCCCAGGTCCATTTGCTACGTCAGTACAATTCCCCATGACCAATTGCTTTAAAGGAACTTGAGAACACAAAAATCCAGCCTGGTTTTGTAGTCAGACAGCTCTCTAGGTAAACAGAGAGCTGGCATGGACAGCTTTGCCAAAATCTCTTGAATTTCACCAGCCTGGTAGGGAAATAAATCTAGTAGCCTGTTCTGAGTGGTAATCTCGCCTTCCAACATAATAAAAAATTATTGCACACTCTTCAGAGAAGACTTTTTTCTTCTATTTCTTTTCCAAGCTCAGGAAAACAGTCCATTAATCAAAACAGATATCTGTCTTTTGGATAGATCATACATACCAGCAGCTATAAGTGTGTAGGCCTCCTCATGAAGGCAAGAAGTACAGGGAGGAGGTTGTGGGTAGTGATATAACAGTCAGAATGACACCAGTGTAATCACAGTGTATTACACCAGTCCTGGTAAGGACTCAAAGAACAGGCAGCCCTTCCCCTCCAGAAGCCTATTGTATCGTTGTCAAGGCAAGATATACACTCAAGAGGCAAATATTGCACAGTTTGGGAATTTAGAAATTCCCCCAACCATTCCAAAGATGCATGAGGTTCCATGCAGGTCTTTGGAGAAATAAATTAGCAAAAATGTGGCACACTCTGAAGAGTGTCAGTTAATGGGCCTTGTGAGTTACTTCCAAGTTACTCAAGAAGGCTTTTCATCCATTTCTACAGAGGGGAATGGACAACTCCTCCCAGAAATTCAGGGATAACATGTAGATAGCTCATAATTTTCTCAGCTCAAAAACTCTATATTATGAGTGTCTTTTCCCCAACAAGACCCTCCCCAACTGTTTCTCAATACCAGGAATCAACCCTTGAAGGGGAAAATGCCCTCCCTAACAACCAATTGAAGAGACAGAACCAAGGCACACACACACACTGGCTTTCCCTTGTGGGTTTCTTCACCCCAGCAACATTATTCCACTTCCCATCCAATTCTCCCACACCTGCTCCTCTCCTTACTCATTAAGTTTCACATAACCTGGAAAGGGAAGTCCGGATTGGAGGGGAGAGAGGAGCTATGCTGAAGAGAGTTTGAATGACACAATGTGAAGTTTGGGCTCCAGGAAGTCATTCAAGAGAAGTACAGCATCACTATAGGGAGACTCATTCACAGCAGTGGTGTACTCTAAGTGTACATTAACTGTAACAAAAAAGCATCAGTTTGGAGGCCAGTAATTTATAAATTTGGTCATTTGGAAAAGAAATAGGCTCTAGTTCCCTTTTTCATTGTTTGGGCTGAAGAAACTGAGCACCAAGAGTGAGTGACCGATCCACAGCCCTGGGGCTGCAAATGAATCTTTAGAACCTCATATTCAGCGTTGAAAAAGAATGACCAGGTATACACTTCTTCCTGCTGTAATTAAAAAGGCCACGTCCTTTGAAATACATGGCTTAGTAAAACAGGAAAAATGAGACTGAGCACAGGCTTTGGGGTCAGATCAGTGTGGCTAAAATTCTTGTTCTGCTACTTACTGGATGTGTAACTTGAACTGAATAGTGGCACAAGGCCTGATACACAGGGGATGCCCGGTGTTCATTTTCTTGCCCCGATGAGGCCATCTCTGTAAGACTGGCACAGTGGTCTTCTAACTTCTGGCAGAATTCTCGGAAGTGTGGTATCTAAAACTAAGGAAGTGATAGAAACTTACTGAGTAAAGATAAAAATCTCCATTTGAGTATTGTATTCTCTAGGGAGAACCCAGAGAAACTGAATGTGTGAGAAATATTACCTAATATGGCACTTTAGGTAGAATACAGACCTGAAGCTCTTCAGCTTGGAGACATATTTAGCATGGAGACGACATCCAGAGGGCTGTTCTAAAACGAGTGCATCTGCACATGTGGAGTCCCAGTGTTGTGGGAAACAGACCAGTGGAGAAGCAGCAAGCAGCCCTCAGAAAGGAGGAGAACTCCAAACATTATTTTATGCGGGTGGGCCCAGAGGAGAACAAACTCCAAATTCTGAGCCCTTGCCCACAGTCTCTCACAACATTTGTATGTGATTTAGTGTCATCTTAGACCCATCCTATCATTGGTTTCGTTTGTCTGTTTGTTTGTTTTAAATTCCGAATCTATGTGACCATGACTGAAGGCCTTGTGTTTGTAGGGGGTTGTCTCTAACATAAAGTATGTTTACAGAAACAGAAAAGAAGAAATACTCTTTTCATAGGCATCGGTTAACTCTCTAGCCTTGCAAACCTGGCATAGGGGTGTTTATATTTCAAGAGGGAGTACTTAGACTCCTAGAGACAGTTATTTACAATCCAAAAGGTAAGGACCTATGGTTAATTAGAAGGGGAGGGGAACTGACACTTTCCCCAGGCATTGGTTTCTTACCGTAACATTTTTATAATTTCACTTTATAATCACGTTTGACTTTGCCTTCACACCAACTCTGTAAATTATTTATTATATAAATCCAAGAAGTAGAATAGGCTGAGAGACACAATTTCTCACTCAGTATTTTTAAAGTCAGTTCTTTCTTTCTTTCTTTCTTTCTTTCTTTCTTTCTTTCTTTCCTTCCTTCCTTCCTTCCTTCCTTCCTCCCTCCGTCCCTCCCTTATCCTTCCTTCCTTCCTTTCTTTCTTCCCAGGCCTTTACATATGTTTGGCAAGTGCTCTACCACTGAGCTACATGCCCAGCTCTTTTACTTTTTTCTGTGACAGGGTCTCATTAAATTGCCCAGATTGGCCTTGAACTTGTGATCCTCCTGCCTCAACCCACATCCAACTTAAAAAGTCCTTTCTATCTGGCAGCTTCAGGGGGTAGTGAGCTCCCTGTCCTCCCTATTCTCACAACTTGGCAGAACTGTGTAAAGGGCATTCATGCATCAGATAGGTGGTCCGACTAGAAAAGCTTTCAGACTGATTCCAGTGCTGAGTCTGTGATTGCAGATCTAAGAGTATGTCAGTAAAGGAGCAGGGTAAATATTATCAGTCCTCCAGAGTATAACCAATGAATTTGGCATTTACATTTTGAAAATAAATATGAGAGACCTTTGTTGGTATTATTAGAGGCAGTTGCTCAGAATGGTATTCAGATTGGCCAACTTCTACCTCATACAAGCGAGATCACATTTCGGACCAGAGTGACTGAAACTCCTCCTGAGAATAATCTATTTTCAAGTAACCTGAAAACATAGCCTTTCATTAACAAACAGTTGGTACAACAGTCACAAATCATTCTCCTCTATTCATTAGCCAGTCTCAGTAGAACCATAGAGAATTCAAATTAAAAAAATTAAAAAAACAATGTCCTAGTATTTTTTATTATTGTTATCTTAACAAGATAGCCTGTGGTTTCATGTACTGTCATTGGAAAGGGCAAAAGACCACAGAAATATCAGAATGCAGAACTCAGATCTCAAATATTGTTTATGAACTGGAATAAAAACAGTTTGCCAACATCTCTATTTTGATAACCCTTGTGTGCATAAAAATATCTTTTAAACATATTTTGGAGGATTCATGCTGATTTGTTTTTCTTGGATATTTGAGAAATTGACTTTTCAATATTTTTATCACGAAGTATTTTAAAGAATGTTTGCCCTAAGTTTGAAATTTCCTTGTTTTGAGAGTAAATGAGGAAAAAAATGTTTTTCTGAAACTAAGCTCTAGAAAACCCTGAAATAAGAATATAGTAATATGGTAGAAATAAAAGTGAAATCCGTAAGCAAAATAAATGTAATAGAAAAAACCCTGATGTTAAAAAACACAGATTGACAGATTGTGTTTTAAAAATATTCAGCTATATGCTATTTACAATAAAATATATATTCAATAAAATATTAAGAAAACCTATAGATTGAAAATAAAAATGCGAGAAAAGTTGTACCCATTAAAATATGAAGAAAAGAAAGCTAGTGTGAGTATATTAATATGGATAGAGTAAACTTTATGGCAAAAAAAGAGAATTTTTGATAGAAAGAGAACCACTGTGTAATGTCAATAAGTACAGTTAACCTAGAAGTTATCATAATTCTAATTTTCACTAAATGGCATACCCTCAGAATAAGGAAAAAATTGAGACATGAAAAGAGAAATTGATAAATGCACCATCATGGAAGGAGATATACATACATCTCAGTAATTAATGGATCAGCCAGACAAAAGAATTTATAAAACATAAATGATTTGAATAATATGATTAAACATAATCTAGTACACACACAATCAGGATCAGCATAACACTCCGAAGCCTGGTGTTGCATAAAATGAAAGGCTGTATGTTAATGACAAAAGGTCATATTTCATCAATTCTAAGACACTTTTCCCCCCACATTTTAACAACTCTGAAATTGAGATGCCTCAGCTTATCAATAATGTATCACAATTTAAATGAGCAATGTTTTCTCCCCCTAATGACTCATAAAATAATGAGGCATCCTACGATGGACCAATCTGAAATCCAGTGAAATATTTTCTATCAATCTGTACTGTACCAAAAGTGAGGATAATGAAACATGTGCTCAACAGAACTGATTAGTCATTTCCTCTCCACACTCACCCCTACGCACAGTGGAAAGTAAGAACCTAGGTTGTCTCTCTTGGAGAATGGCTTCCTGTCTATAGCAACTCTGCACCCAACAGAGAATACCAATTCCTTTTCAAGCACACTTTTATACTTTCATAAAAATAATTATGTATTTTTATAGGCCAAAGCCAAGTGTCAGCAAATATCAAGACAGCCCATACAGACTACATTCGGGAATGAAAACAAAAATTGAAAAGCGATGACCAATCAAGTTATCAATCAATTTTAAAATCTTACATGTTTCAAAATTTCAAACACACATCCAAATCATTTATGGGTTAAAGTAAAATCATAATGTAAATGAAAAAAATACACAGAACTGATCAACTACCAAGATGCTCTATACCAGAATTTAGTTAGGATGCAGCTAAAGTGGTTTCTGAGAGGGAAACTTATAGTTTTAAGTGGTTTTGTTAGAATAGAAGAAAAGTTGTAAGTCAATTAGCTAAACATAAATTTTGACCAGTCAGAGAAGAAGATGAGAAAATACCTTCAAAACACAGAAGGACAACAATAATAAAGTAAAAATAGAACAGAAAACAAGATAGAGAGGCAAGGAAGGAATTATTTGTTGAGCCTGAAGGAGATGAAACAGAACGACACATATCCAAAGAACTGTGTCATCGCTGGTCAAACTGGATGGGAAGATGAGCCACCTGCAGTGTTGCTACAGGTTAAGGGCAGTGCTGGAGGTCAGTAACCAAGGGAACCAGGAAGACACATGCCCACTGAGTTCATCCCTCCCCTACTTCTGTGTCTTCCTTCCTAGGGAAGTATTGTATATTGACATTTCATTTCCCCCATTTTTATCACCAAATAAAATTTACCAAATTACTATGAAACCCTCCATTGGTAAGGCTCTTTGTCCCTAGCACTCTCTAAGTACTATGCTTCTTTTTAAAATTTTTTATTTGTTCTACTTGTTGTATATGACAGCAGAATGCATTTCCTTTCATCATACAAATGGAGTACAACATTTCAATTCTCTGGTTGTACACAATCTAGAGATGCACTATTCGTGCGACCATACATGTACCTAGGGTAATGATGTCCATCTCATTCCTCCATCTTTCCTATCCTCCCCTCCCCACCTGCCACTTTGCCCAATCCAAAGTTCCTCCATTTTCCCCGTGCCTCGCTCCCATGATAGATCAGCATCCACCAATCAGAGAAAACATTCAGCCTTTTGGGGGATTGACTTACTTCACTTAGCATAATATTCTCCAACTCCATTCATTTACCTGCAAATGCCATAATTTTATTCCTTTTCAATGCTGAGTAATATTCCATTGTGTAGATATACCACAGTTTCTTTATCCATTCATCTATTGATGGGCATCTAGGTTGGTTCCACAGTGTAAGTGTTGTGAATTAAGCTGCTATAAACATTGGCATGGCTATGTCATTATAATATACTGATTTTAAATCCTTTGAGTATAGACCAAGGAGTGAGATAGCTGGGTCAAATGGTGGTTCCATTCCAAGTTTTTTGAGGATTCTCCACACTGCTTTCCAAAGTGGTTACACCAATTTGCAGTCTCACCAGCAATGTTTGATTGTATCTTTTTCCCCCCATATCCTCCTCAACCCTCATTATTGATTGTATTCTTGATAATTGCCATTCTGGCTGGGATAAGATGAAATCTTAGAGTAGTTTTGATTTGCATTTCTCTAATTACTAAAGATGTTGAACACTTTTTCATATATTTGTTGATCATTTGTATATCTTATGGAAAGTGTCTGTTCAGTTCCTTAGCCCATTTATTGATTGGGTTGTTGTTGTGGGGTTGTTTGTTTGTTTTTGGCATCATTTTTTGAGTTCTTTATATATCCTGGATATTAATGCTCTATCTGATGTACATGTGATAAAAATTTGCTCCCATACCGTAGGCTCTCTCTTTACCTCAATGATTGTTTCTTTTGCTGAGAAACAATTTTTTTTTTTTTTGCTAATCCATCCCATTTATTGATTCTTGATTTTATTTCTTGTGCTTTAAGACTCAGGATCTAATCTGACATGATGAAGATTTTGGTCTACTTTTTCTTCTGTTAGGTGCAGGGTCTCTGGTCTAATTCCTAGGTCCTTGATCCACTTTGAGTTGAGTTTTTGTGCATGGTGAGAGATAGAAATTTAGTTTTATTTTGCTACATATGGATTTCCAATTTTCCCAGCACCATTTATTAAGGAAGCTATCCTTTCCCCAATGTATGTTTTTTGTGCCTTTGTCTAGTATGAAATAACTGTATTTATGTGGATTGGTCTCTGTGTCTTCTATTCTGTACCTTTGGTCTACATGTCTATTTTGGTGCCAATATAATGACATTTTTGTTACTATTGCTCTCTAGTATAGTTTAAGGTCTGGCATTGTAATGGCTCCTGCTTTACTCTGTTTGCTAAAGGATTGCTTTGGCTATCTGGGTCTCTTATTTTTCCAAATGAATTTCATGATTGCTTTTGCAAGTTCTATGAAGAATGTCATAGGGATTTTAATAGGAATTGCATTAAATCTGTATAACAGGTTTGGTAGTATGGCCATTTTGACAATATTAACTCTGCCTAAGATCACATAATTACTATGCTTTTTAATGTATAGTTTATGGTTCTATTTTTTCTGGTTTCTCATTATTTGGTATTACACATGTGTTTTCCATTCTAGCTAGCCCCCTTTCTGATATGACAACTTAGGCTTCTGGGTGCTCCAATATCAGACCATCAAGCTCATATAAATTGTATCTAAAGTAAGAATTCCTAGCCTCTGAATAAGAACTTGAGAAAAAATATGTGTGCCCTGAGTACCCATATTTTACTGAAGGACCGGTATGTATGTCTGTGCGTGCCCGCTCCTGGGTTATCAAAGTCATTCAAAATGGTTGGGTCTTTGAGGCTAAACCTTCTAGATTAGAAGCCCCTGCTAAGAAAGGAACTTGATTGGAGGAGTGCAAAATTGAAGGAGGATCCCATAAGTTTGGGAGCAGGATGAAAAAGATAGGAAGAAAAAGGGGAAAGAGAAAAAGAGAAGAGGTAAGATTAACAGTTTGGCAAAAGGGACCAAAAACAATGAAAGCCTAAGAGCATCTTCTTTCTACCAACACTGAAATAATTGCCAACTATTTAAACAGTCCAAAACTGTCACAACCAGTGGGCTAGACTATCACAGGATGGGAGGAGACCCATCCTGAACTAGACCATATTGTCCTACTTGGCAATGTCACATTGCACTAACTCCCAAGTTGCCCCAGGGTCGTTATGTGTATTTTCTAATCAGGGTATTATTGGGGAAAAAAATAATTCGCACTTTTTGTGTTTCCAAAAAGCAGGCAAACTCTTCCTTCTGGTCACTATAGCATGATTAAGTCCTAAGAAAATATATTAGCACTTTTCCTTTTATAAAACAGTTTTCTCACCTATGCATTAGGACAACAAAGAAATTCAAAAGTCAGTGATTTAATTTCTTTCTCTGCAAAACAAGGGTCAGTGCCACAAGCCATACATAGCTAGCATTCCTTTTCTGTCACTATGGTTGCTAGAACAGATGTTAGTTAACTCAGTGCCCAAAGCAGTGGCCTCAGTGTTTTGTTTCCTTAAAAAAAAAAAAAAATTAACTTTAAAGCACTTGAATAAGGGACAACTAAAATATTCTTGATATTCTTTTACACACAACCCAGCATCAGGAAAACTGCTTCCTTTGCAAGCTGGGGAAGTATGAAAGGTATAGTGAAGGCAATTTTATTTTACCTGCATCATCCAAATTCATGAACTTAGATAAAAGATCAACAAAGCTCAAGGTTCTTGAGATTATTTATAAAAGGTACAGACTTGGCCAAAACAGCTACAAAATGCTGCTTATGATATTTGCACCTTGCAACTCTGGTAGGCCCTCACCCCACCGTCTTTAAAATGTGTATGTCACTGATCCTCAACAGATAAAAATGTGTGCAGAGGAGTTCATACTTCCTCACTTTACACAAAACTATGTCTGTCCATATCTCTCTGCCTTTGATAACAGTTCATTTTCTTTCTGGAGTACCCTTTCTTCTTTCCACCTACACAATTTCACCATGGCCACAGGCCTGCCAAGTGCTGTTTGGACCCGCCCCGTGTCACAGGCCTGGACAAGCCTCTGAGCTCAGGCCCCGTAGATTGGCAAATCTTCCAGAGTTGACCTGTATCTGGCCTGCTCTGCTATCTGAGCAAGCCCTGTACTTTGGTCATGACTATCCAGCTAGATAATGACCACGTTCAGGATTGAAAGCTGACTGTGTTCATTTTTCTGGATTTCCTACTATTGAGTATGTGGCAGAAAATCAGTAGAAAATGTTTTGTTGGTTTTCTGATACTCCGTTATGCATTTTAAAGATGTTGCCTTTAAGAAAGTGACCATGGTCATCCCTGATAAGCATCTACCTTTCTATCACCCAAACCCACCCTATCAAATTCATAATCTTAAACAACAGCCAACAGTATATAGTGGGCGAAGTTTACTTATCAGCAATAGGTAACAGTGATGCTGACTAATATCTGAAGGGTGATCAATAAGACTAATTGAGCATATCTATTAAATAAATAACACCTTAAAGATAAGCAGGCAGATGACCACATTGAATGGGAAAAATTGAAAATTAGAAATTGGCCTTCCTCATCCACTGTCATAATGCCTGAATATTGCTAAGTAACCTTTGTAATCCTATTTCAGTAGCTCACTCATAAGAACCAGGGCTTTCTGATTAGTAACAAACAACATCTTGTCTGCATTATTCTCTGGTTTTGATTCACATTCTCTATGCATTTCATGGAAAGAAAGGAAAGTGCTAAATGAATCCAAGATTCCCTTTTTACACCCTTGTCATTGTAAGGGACATGCA
Organism: Callospermophilus lateralis; assembly: GCF_048772815.1. NCBI lineage: Eukaryota > Metazoa > Chordata > Mammalia > Rodentia > Sciuridae > Callospermophilus > Callospermophilus lateralis. The sequence continues at coordinate 56,042,482 of NC_135318.1, forward strand.
CTGTCATGACTGGGTCAGAGTGACAACAGCATCAAGACAAAGTTGTAAAACCTTGATATAAGAGTGTTTTCCCATGGTAAGGGCCTCAGAGCTTGAGTCTGAAGGAATATGGCATTGATCCCACCCTAGCTGCACACCGGTGATGGCTTATCTAAGTTCTTCTTGGAATTACTCATATAGGGGACCAAGTATTAAGATGTACAGCAAACTAGAATTTACACGTCCAAATAATTTCTGCTCCTTCCAAGTATTTACCTTGGAAAGCTATATGCTTTCTCCAACAGCACGGTCGCTATTCCAACTATTTTCTGCATTCCTGCTTCACTGTTGCTGGAATTTGAAAGCATGGTATACCCTCCATAGGGGAATAAGGGAACATCATTATCATTTGACTTCAAAAACTCCTTAACTTGTGGAGGCCAGGTCTGGCAAGTGGTAGAGTATCCAATTGGGAACCTTCTTGATGAAAAAAAAATGACTAAGAAGTTCTTAGATTTTCTTTTTGTGTCCTGTAAATTGGTTTTAGAAACAGTAGGGTGGAGGAGGGGGGCAGTTCCATATTGCCTTGAGCAAAGGCTGCATCATTAGAAGGAGTCTCTAACCTCCTAAGCCACTAGTTTGGAGGGAATTCAACTCATTTGCATGTGGGAGTTCTGTTATGTTCATTACATGAACAGCCTCATTATTTAATAGTCATGCTTTTTAGAAAAAGTTCCACAAAGGCTGAGGTTATTCACATCTAATAGTTTTTTTTAGACTGCCCACTTGTTGGGCTGAGGGATCTAATAGCTTTAGTGTCTGTCAATCTTGTTGCCATCTCTTACCTCTTGGGTCGCAAGATTGAATCATAATATTTAATTGTGTTACCGTTGTAAAGGTTTGATCAAATCTGATGAAAGCCATAAAGTTTACCATTAGAAAATTCACTTGGACTAGTGAGGGTCTTAAGAATATGGACTTCTTGAATATGTAACCAAGAATCCCACACTAACACCAGAGTTTCAGTCACAATTAGCATGAAGTTGCTCCCAGGAATCAAATTCATTTACCTGGTCCAAGCCTGGATACATCACTGGAAACTTGGGTTAGACAAAGAAGCAAGAGGAGAATGGGAAGGGGGGTCCCAGGGATTGAAGGATGGTAATACACAAGGATATTTACATGTTTTCTCATGAAACCCCAGAATCAATCCCAGAAAGAACTGGGTTGTCTCAATTTCACATTGTAGAGAACAGGAAGGTTGAGAGGTTGGATAACTTATCAAAGTCCACATATTCACAAGTGAAAATATTAAGATTCAGATTATCTTTTTCTGGTTCCAGAGCCCAATCTCTTTGTAGCGAGGTTGGTGCCCCGGATGGGAGCAGCTTCAGGCAATATTAGCTCTGGTAACATTTCTGCCACCCACTAGCTACAGGAGACATTAGCCTGCTAAATTCTCATTTCCCTCAAACTAATAGTTAAATCCCTGCTTATTAAGTCATTTTGTTTGAAACACTATACTATGCCTGAAAGGTTCAAATATGAGTAAAGCAGATACATGTGTTTAAAGGACTCATAGTGGAAGAGACAAGAGCATAATGATATAATTTTCATAAGCTATAGTAGAAGCTAAGTCAGAGATAGAGATAGAATTAGGATAAAATAAGAGAAGAACACAAACTCAGAATTCAGTGGTGATATTTGCCCTGTGTGTTCTCCACGTAGCTGTGGTTGCAGAAACCATGTCCATCCTTTATGCCATTGCTATCTAGTATGTAGAGAGCACTTAGCACATAGTAGGTGCCATAAATGTTAGGTATGAATGAATCAGTTGGTGTCTCAGCTAAGACTTGAAAGATAAAAAAGTTATGCAAGTAATAAAAGTTAGGATATTGGGGAAGAACATCAGAGAAGGCAAGCAGTATAAAGTTCCATCAGAGCACAAAACTCAAAGAGGGAGATGGTGAGAGAGGCGGTTAGAGAAATAAGAGAGGCCTTATGTGGACATAGGACCCAATATCTTGTACCTAGTAGGTCCATGTATGGATTCAGGAATTGTATGGACCCCCTGAAATTGTCATAAAAAAAAAATGTGAGCTTGTATGTACATGTGAATGTGTACTTTTCTGAGGAAAGAGATGTATCGTTGTCACCAAATTCCCAAATGTTGAGAACTTTTGAAGGCAATGAAGAGCTGAAAAAGAGTTCAAGTTATCAAAATCACATTTAAAGCGACTGACTTTAACTGCAATGTGGAGAATAGAATTACTGGTAAGAAGACTGAAGTGGAAGAAACCAGTAAAGAGATCATTGCAACTATGTATGAAAGGAATAATGAGATTCTAAACCTGACCCATGAGACTGGAGATGAAGTAGACAGAGGCAGATTTAGAGAAGTATCTAGGTCAGAGAAGCAGGACATACTGATGGAGGTTGTGACCCTGGAGAAGAAAGAACAGGGGAACAAAAAGAAAAGTCAGATTCATTTCCAGATTGCTAAGTAGTACCATTAAATGAGAGGATGAGAACAAAAAGGGTTTGGGGGGCAAACATGAGCTCAATGTGAACTGTTAGTGTGAGATCTCACCAGGGCCTGGAACAGGGAGAGATCTAGACTGAGAATAAAGATTTAAGTGATCAGTGTCTTGGTGAGAGGAAATGAGGCAGACCATGGAGAGTGTTGGAAAGAAACACAGCCCTGGACCAAGGAGGGACCTGTGGGTGGCACAACACTGTGAATAGACTTAAGGCTGCTGAATGAAGACTTAAAAATCACACACACACACACACACACACACACACACACACACACACGCTATTTTAAAGTGGAAAAATAAAAAATGATGGCTACTGACATTTAAGGGGCCTGGTACCAGGAGAAGCCCATAAGGAAGGTGGAAAGGAATAATCACATAGGAACGTGGGGGGCGGGGCGGTCCAGAGAGGACTGTCACAGATGCCAGGGGAATAGGATTGCAATAAAATGCAGGGTGGGGTGGGTGGATAAGTTAGATAATCGCTAAGGTGGCTTCCAGGAATAACAGTCAGAATATATAAGCTCCGAGAGAGAATCATTTTGGTCTCCAAGCTTGCCCATCCAGAACTTCTCAGCAGCAATAAAATGACTTAAATTTCACCTTTCAAAATAAAACTTGCCCGTGCTCTGCCAGTTTTGTCTGGGCAAGAAACAGAGCTCAGAGCAGCTGCTTCGGATGGGTCTAAATTCCACTTCAGAGCACTGGAATGTGACACCTCCTAAGCACCAGCCTTGGCTTGGGGGGGGGGCAGTTACTCAGGCTCCAGCCTCCCTGAGCTCAGCTGCCACATCCTCCAACTCCCTCTGCTCCCAGGGTCTCTCCTTGGAGCGGGTGAAGCCCCATGTGTTCCTAGTCTGTGATCTCTGCCCCTGTCCCTCTCACAAGCCATTGCTGAAGTCACAAGAAGGATAGACCAGAACTGCCCTGGCTGCAAGGTCTCTTTCCCTTGGGGGCTCCCAATGGTGCTTCAAAGACACCTTCACCTTGTTCTAGAAAACTAGGGAATGCAAGGAAGAGGAGAGGAAGCCCCACACTATCTGCCACGTCCCCGGGCGCCCGTGGAGGGGAGAATCCAAAGCAGCGGCATTGCCAGCTCTTGAGAGCACTCGTGGATCATCAGCTATTTTCCTGTCATACTCTGGCCAAGACTGGCTAATATCCCTTCAGTGTGGCAGAATAAACCCTACTAATTCATCCTTTCATGTTAAATATTTACAAGACACTACATGCGTATGAAAGCATCCAACTGGCCTCTGTGCTTCAGTGTGAATACTGAGAATCTGTCCGAGCTAGACCCCAAAACTATGACAAACCCAGCGCCCTGCCAGCAAAGGCTCTGAGAGTTCCTTTATTAATAGATGGAGCATGCTGTTGCTGTCAAAATGTAAATGTTACACTTACCAGGACTCATTCTGGACACCCCAGGGGTGGTGGGGGTGGGTATCACCATAGTGGGGGCAATAAAACGTGTCTCTTCCCTGCCTGGATTCTGAATAAACCGAGACATGAGGCCAAAATATGATATATGAAAGCCTCAGTGTTGTCTTTATGACTGAGCTGAAGACCTTGGCAGAGTGTGGCAGCAAATGGCTAGAAACTGGAGCCCAGAATTAAATAGATTTACCAGCTCATCACAGGCCTGGGGCCTGGCCAGGAAGATGCACGGCCAGAGGCCAAGTTTCTGGGAGCTGATTAGCTTCAGCTTTAGGGACCCTCATCTGAACAGGCCCTTCTAGGCCTTTCTAAGGCCCTGGGAGGAACCCTAATAATTTTGCTTTTGTATTGTAATGTTATTTATCTTTAAGAGGTTCTTCATCCCCCACCCCCAAATTGTGTAAGCATCAGGCCTCGTAAAACCTTGCCTGGGGTAACTGAGGACAACCCTTCCTGTGGATTTCAGGCTCCCCAGAAAGAAAGGACAGAGCTCATCCCAACATGCCCAGTTTACTCTTTCCTTATTTATTGAATGAGTAAAGAGGAAGAAACAGGCCTAGAGTCAGACACACTTTGTGCCCCAACATAGAAAGAAGCATCAGGAGCGAGTGAGAGAGGTGCCCTTCTTGACGGACAGTTCTTCAAGCCCAGCAGGACAGTCAGTTGGCTATACCCCATGCCATGGGCATTAGGTAGAATCCAGTGCAAGTCCAATGCAGGATTTCACAAAGTTTCTTTACCTTGGTTGAAGTCCCCCTGGTTTCCCGCTAATTCCTCTCCATTTTATGCTCCTCCCTTTTCCATGGCAACCCCCAAAACAAAACAGAACCGAGCAGCAGTGTCTGAGTTTATATCATCCAAGGCCTGGCTGTCTCCTATCATGTTGCAAACAAGCCCAGACGGGATTCCTCACCCCCATCCCCTGCCATGTGTCAGAAATCCAGAATCCCTAGATTCCACCAACCAAGTAGGAGAAGTCTTTGTTATTCAAGTTTCCAAATCTATACCTTTGAGAACAATGCCCTCCTTGTCTTCAAAGTAATGTCCTCCTTTCAGGATCTGGGAACAGAAGGAATTCAAGAAAGCCATGAGGCAGGGATTTGGCTATTCAAGGCAGGCAACCTCCCAGATTGACATCCCAAATAACAAATGCCCAGAGGAGCAGGGCTGAGCATATTGTGCCCTGGAATTTTTTTTTCTTTTTTTTTTTGCGTATCAGGGATTGAACTCAGGGGCACAAAACCACTGAGCCACATCCCCAGCCCTAAGTTGTATTTTATTTAGAGACAGGGTCTCACTGAGTTGTTTTAGCACCTCATTTTTGCTGGGTGTGGCTTTGAACTCATGATCCTCCTGTCCCAAGTCACTGGGATTACCACACCCTCTCCTATGAGGCTTTTTAAATGAAGCTCATTTAATTAAAGAGGATGCAAAGAAAGCACTGAGCATGGCTGGAGAAATGTCACTTTGCATAAAACCAGGAACTTTTCTCCAGGTGTGGAGCACAGTAATGGTTAGCTATTGTTAGTGAAGGGAGTACTGAGTGATTTCATAAAAGGCAAGTGCTCGAGAATGACACTGTAAAATACCATCCCTAAAGACTTGGGCATATTAGCAACAGCCTCCTGCCTGTCCTTAGACCCCTGATCCTTCCCTCCTCGGGTTCTATACCTTTTCAGTATGGACAGCAGTGCCCCAGTGCTCCCAGTTTATAGCCACCAAGGGTTCCCCTTGACTCAGGATAGAAGCCACACTGGGCTTGCAGGGTCTGTCACAGCAGGGATTTCCCCCTCCTTTCTATGCCAGCAGACTCCATGGACCTTCTCTGCCATTCCCCCACCCCATACCTGCCTGACCCCAGAGCTTTGTGCCTGCCCTTCTGTGCAGGAATGCCAGCTTCTCCTGTGCCTGCAGGCAGCAGCTCCTTGGAGTGTCACCTCCTCTGCTAAGTGCTAGTTCCCAGGCGCTGTTCTTCAGCACTTGGCTACTTTCTAATAGCGATACCCTGCTGGTTAAACAAGGAGCCAAGTTGCCCACATTTAAATTCTGGCTTCTCTGTGAGGCTTTGGACACGATTCTCCACCCCCTCCTTGCCTAAGTATTTTTATCTATTAGAAAAATAAAATCATTGAATTCAAAATTAAATGAACTGGCATATGGAAAGCATGTTAGTATACAGAAAAAAATAATCACTGCACATAGTAAGTGCTCAATAAGTATTAACTATACTAATGACAATTATTATCATTATTGTTATCTCACCAGAATGTAAGCTCTTCAAGAAAAGAACCTAGCCCAGTAGCACCCACCTGTAATCCCAGCAATTCAAGAGGCTGTTTTACCCCCCAGGGCCTCCTTCTCTGCACCTTGCCCCTTTCTAAGCCCTCCACTGCAGCCAGGCAGAACTGTGGCTCCTGAGAGGCAGACCAGAGGTGGCTGAAGAAAAGCCAGCCAGCCTCATTCTGTGCAAATCTGAGAAATCCTCCACTGTGTCCCTTCCCCGCACCTCAGTGGGTGTGTCCCTCATCCTTGCCACTCACGGGGAACCTTCTCCTTCCACAAGGACATAAACACATGTCCTCACAATTTCTTTCTCTGAAATGAAAAAATAGAATATGGAAATTGTGTGTGATATGAATAAATGGCATGCCAAGTCTGGATAAAAGGCTACTTGTTTTATAAATTTCTCAGTATGCCAGAACCACTCCGTTTTGCAGGTAAGGAAAATGGAGACTCAGTGACAACCGGTGACTTCCTCAAGTCCCTCCGCATACCACTTGGGATATATTGACGGGTTTATGCCCACGTTTATATTCCAAGTGCAAACAGATTTATGATCTGAGATGCCCACAGTATTCATTGTCCAGAGAAGCAGAGGGAGAGAAAATCACAGCCCAGTGTTTGATAGGACGGCTTACATCAGATGCCCAGATGTTTCCGTCTTCATCTTACTTATGTTTAATCCTCACTGGTGCCACGAGGCAGATGAGGTTTATTACCTCCATTTAATGGAAAGTAGAAACAGAGATCAGGAGGATTGTCCTTGACTAATAATAAGTTTAGAAAATACATGTGATTTCTTCCCGTCACCACCAAGAGCTCATGTTATGATGTGACAGGGACAGAGAATCCACCCTACCATGGTTGTGTCCACCCGTCTGGCCCCTGTGCACTCCTCCCACCCCTGCCTCAGCCCGGCCCAGCACCTGTGTTTCCAAGACTGTGGCTCCCTCAGGGGCAATCTGGCCTTCCCAAACCTTGGCTTCTTGCTTGGGACTGGGGGTGTTGAATTCCCTGGCTTTTCAGTCAAAGACATTCCAGAGAATTCCAGGGAGTCAGAGCTGCCTTTCAACCTCTTCCAGTAGCCCCTGATGAGCATTCAAGTGGGAGGGACTCACCTCCAGCTCTGCCCTTCAATCTGCTCTGTTACCCTGGAAAGACCACCCAACCTCCCTCCTCTGTAAGTGGGGCAGGGCCACAGCTTTGAGAATCTGTGAACGGGCTCCCCTAGAGGCACTGAAGATCACGGGAAGGTCACCAGCTTCCGTCCTCCTAAGCCCATCTCTGGACCTGATAGATCCACTGACCTGGATAAGAATCCCTGGACTCAGTGAGCTCTGATACCAGAATGGGCACCGGATTTTTAAAGAGGAATTGCAGTGATTTTGTTTGCTCATTATGACATGATAAAAGAGGAAGAAAGAAAATACAGGTTTTCAAAAAAGAATAAAATTGTCATAAGGTTACTCTCAATGAAACTACTGCTAATATGTGAGTAAATATCAGTAAACTACCAGTGAAAGAATTCAGTAAACAATCAGTTTTTCTGTCCTCTGACTCTTGACCCATATATACAGAAATTCCCTCCTTATTCCAGGAACGTTTTCCCATTACATTTAAATATTGTTTCACAAAATAGTGGTGACATAGTACCTGATTTCAATGGTAATTCTATAATGCATTATTTAGCCTTCCCAAATTGTTAAACATTTGTGTTCTTTTCCTCTTTTATTAGTATTATTATTTATGCAAACATCCCTATTTTCTTAGGGCAAAAGTCAAACTGTCAGTTGAAAGTGTCAGGACACTTTCAATATCCTAACGATGTGTCCCTAGGCCCCCCTCCCCAGAGAGCTGTGCCCATTTGTGCTCTCAGTTGCTGGCAGGGAGGGAACGTGGAGGAGACTTAGACCTGTGATCTCAAGTGGCTTCCTTGAATCAGCAGCCTACAATGCTGATGCACAAAGGAACTTCTGTTTGCAAATGTTAACCACCATCTGAGCCACAGCAACCCTGTCTATTTTCAGACTAGCTTAGGCATGCTTGGAAATGGGTGAAATTGTTCTCGAGTGTCTCCCTCCCTCCCTCCGTTGCCCTGACAGCACTTGATCTGACTCAGCCACCCCACCCTCACCTCCCAGGTTCAGCTGCAGTTGCCCTCCTCCACTCCCAGCATCTCAACCTGGGGCTCAGGCCTTCCATCCATGGCCTTGGGAGTCTGCTACATGATTTGTGTGACTCGGATTGGGAGAGAAGGCAGAATCCTGAGTAGGACTGTCTGAATCTGCCCAGATAGTGGCTAGAACATCAGTCTCAGTGAACTGGGGGCTGTCAGTGGGCAGGGATAAGCTCCAGGGACAGAGGGCAGTGGGAGGCCATCTCAGTGCCCTGTAGGGTTACAATTCTTACTTAAAGAGAAGAGCAGGGCCTTCCTGAAAAGTCAAATCCATTTCACTTAAACATTGGCTAAACCGAGTATGTTATGATGCTATTCACCCAACATGCTGAGCAGAGTTTCAGCCTTGATCTTGGCAAACTGAGCGCTTCTCTGGGCCTGAGCTCTGCCCTTGGTAGTGGGAATTTGGGGAGGGAAGAGCTCCCCGTGGTCCATCCTCTCCTGACCGCCTTTCTCTTGGCCCCACAGTCGGACGGCTCCATCCTGGCGATCGCCCTGCTGATTCTGTTCCTGCTCTTGGCTCTGGCGCTGCTTTGGTGGTTCTGGCCCCTTTGCTGCACTGTGGTAAGTACCCCAACCTCGGGTCATGCAAGGCAACAGTGACATGAAGTCCCCAGGGCCACCAGTAGGGAGAAAAGGATCAAGAACTATAGCAGTGGGGAACAAATCTTACATATTTTATTCAATTTGTGCAAAATCAACATAAACTGTCATTGATCAGGGGAACCACGAGTCGTGAGTAGTCAATGTGGGTTGGGGTGTGAGCTGCCCTTAGGCTCAGCTCTTGGTAGGGCTGCTGGAGGGGCCACTCTGGGTCTGGTGCTTAGGAAAGATCCACAGCATGCACAAGATACCCTAAGTGATGAGTGTTATTGGACATGCAGTAAATATACAGTATATGAATGTGTGTGTATGATGCACGTGTGTGTGCACGCACGTACACACACACACACACACACACACACACACAAACTTGTAGAGTTGCCTCAATTGATACACTTCCAAAACCACCATGATCTTAGTATGTATTCTATCTGAGGGAGTGTCTCGGTGCCTCTTCTTTTTTTACAATCAAGAGAGGCATCCAGCCAGGTACAGAGGCACTCTCCTATAATCCCAGTGGCTCAGGAAGCTGAGGCTGGAGAATTGCAAGTTCAAAGCCAGCCTCAGCAACCTAGCAACTCAGTGAGACCCTGTCTCAAAATAAAATATAGAAAAGGGATGGGGTTGTGGCTCAGTGGTTAAGCACCCCTGGATTCAATGTCCGGTATCAAAAAAAAAGAAAAAAGAAGAGAGGCACCTATCTTTATTTCATTAACTTTAGCTTACATTTATAGGGCACCCCTCCTGTCTCAGTACCACTGGTCCAAGCACTTTGGCTAAAAGATCAATAAGAACCTGCCTCCTCCCATCACTGTCATCTGGAGTCACCACATGTCTCCAGCATCTCCCTAAATAGCTTAGTATCTGCAATAACCTGCCCTGTTGATTCTGTGCCAAAAAGATATATGTCTTGTCATCAGTTTCTATCTGGGGAGGGATACCAGGGATCGAACTCAGGGCACTTGACCACTGAGCCACATCCCCAGCCCTATTTTGTATTTTATTTGGAGACAGGGTCTCACTGAGTTGCTTAGCGCCTCACTTTTGCTGAGGCTGGCTTTGAACTCACGATCCTACCGTCTCAGCCTCCCCAGCTGCTGTGATTATAGGCATGTGCTACTGCACCCAGCTCTGGTCATCAGTTTCTATTCCCTGGTCCCTAGACTATAAAAAGCCCCAAAAAAGTAATATCCAACTACAGAGTAAAGTTCAAGCTCCAACACATCTAGTTCCACCTGTGTGCCCTGCAGGCCCGTGTGAGTCGCGTGTGCGCTGTACAGTGAGTTGGAAGAAACCACCACTTGCTTGGCTGCCAGGGCGTCTTCCATTCCCTGTATTTCAGTCCTTCCAGGCAAGGGCCAGCAGGGGAAATTAGACAGGGACCCTCTCCAGGACAGTGGCCTGTCCCGTTCTATCTCTGATACTCCAGCACATAGCACACAGCACCAAGGACTCAGGTCAGTGGGCAGAACTGAAGTGAACTCAGACCACAGCCGTGGAGAGCGCTGGACTTGAAAAGGAGGGGAAGATGCCTCCGAATGACATTTTAAAGAGGTGGCAAATAAATAAATGAGATGAGCAACCCAGCCAGCCAAGATGGGGACCATGTGGCAAGGCAGACAGAACCCGTGTGTGCAGGGACAGACCCAGGACGGACCCAAGTCTCCAGTCAATTAGTACCATCCCGACGAGACTGATCTTCCCAAGATGTTAAACAGATTCTTGCCACAGCAGCTCCAAGAGTTAAATGAAGTTTTGAATTCTTAAAGCCGTACAACCATGTTATTTTGAGGATCAAAAATCCCCATGAGTCAGCCAGAACCCTTTCTATGATGATTCAAAAACATTCTGAAGGGAAAAAAAAATCTTGCTGCAAACTCTTAAAGAAGCAGGTGGACAGGGATAGTGGCAGCAATCAGGGAACACCAGGACATCTATTAGAATACTGTTCACCTTTGATTTTTACAGTCACCTCTTAGGTGGGGACAGCTGGGAACAATAGGGTAGCCTAGCAGTGCTCCACCAGCTTGTGGCTGTTTTCTTGGGCAAGTTACTTAACCTCTCTGTGTCTCAGTTTCCTCTTTGGTATAACGAGGACAATAAAAGCCTGACCTCACGGGAAGATGGCAAAGATTAAAGAAGTTTATACACATCATGCTTAGAAGCACCTAGCACAGAGCAAAGGTTGTGTATCATTATTATTATTAAAAAAATACTTGATAGTAGCCGGGCGCAGTGGCACACGTCTGAATCCCAGCAGCTCAAGAGGCTGAGACAAGAAGATCACAAGTTCTAAGCCAGCCTCAGCAAAAGTGAGGTGCTAAGCAACTTAGTGAGACGCTGTCTCTAAATAAATACAAATTAGAGCTGGGGATGTGGCTCAGTGGTCAAGTGTCCCTGAATTCAATCTCTGGTACAAAAAAAAAAAAAAAAGAAAAAAGAAAATACTTGGCTGAAATAGGAATCTATTTATGTTGTATGACATTCAACTTATATCGGTGGGAAATATTTCTCAAAGCAAACCTTTCATTATTGGAAGCAGTATTACCCAAGGCCAGATTGTTTTGCAATTTTCAAAATATTTTTCAATGAATTTATCTGGTTAAGTCCCTGTTGCTTTGGAAAGCAGCCCAAATGTCTTAATGTGGTCTAGTTTTGTAAGTCCCTAAGGATTTCTTCATGAGGGAAGATCCTGGAGATGAATTTTCCTGTTTATAATGTCTATAAAACTGCCCCCACCTCCTATTTCTGAAAGCTGGCCTGGGCTCCAATGCTTGATGTGCCCCCAAACTACTTGTTGATCCCTTGTCTCCTTGATGAGTGATGAGGTTCTGAGGGGGGGCAGTCATGGGTTGTCGGAACAGGAGTAGGCAGGAGGGCAAGTGTGAACCTCCCCCACGGCCCTGGGTCAGAAGTTTCTGGAAAGCTTCTCTGCCCTGAGTGACAGCCCTCGTCAGCAGTCCTCTAACAGAGGACTGTTGTCTTTGTAAACAGGGTCCCCAAACCTCCGTTACCCACCCTGACCCTCCACCAAGTATGAGAAATGCCCAGGATATGGCACCAAAACTACATCTTGGTGTTGCTGGCAAAGCAAAAAAAGCAGGAAGACCCTGCAACTTGTGGGCTGCAGGCTGCATGAGGCCAGGCTCTCCCCTGCCGCAGTGTTCTCCTCAGGAGTCACCCAAAATATCTGACAGTCTGCAAGACCCACCCCGAATGGGGCCAAACATTAACCCCTCAGTGGCTGGATATGGGAAAGGGATACAAAGTCCTGGGTGGCAGGGCAGATGCTTTTAACATCTGAGCATAAAGAGCATTTGTACATGCAGTGACCAGCATGACCAGACGACGTGCAGTGGATACTGTCAGGCCTGCCCTCTGCCTTCGCATGCTTTCTGCTTCCTGCCGATCCTGTCTGGATGAAGCTGATGGAGGAGAGTGGCTGGTAGTTACTCCCCGTCACATCTTCCTTCTCTTAAAGGACCCCACTCTTATCTGGGCTCTTAACTCCCAGCTGAATGGGACTTAGATTAACCTATTATCAGCCTAGCTGAGTACAGTCTATCAGAAGTAACTGATGGAAAGAGAGGGAAATGACCCAGATCGAAACCTTCAGTGCCTCCCAAATTGGCTATCAGTACCCTTCAGGGGTACCTTTGGCTTCTAAGAGCCCTACATTTAGTCACTGGCACACACACACACACACACAAAAAAAAAAAAAAAAACCCACACTGAAAGCAAGTGAGGCAGTGGAGTAGGCACCCTCTAGGCTTAATTGAGTTTCCAAAATGAAAATTTGTATGTCATTATTCTACCCGAAACAAAGCCTCACCACAGTTCCACAGGGGCTGTCGCCAGAGCTCCTCCGGTCATGCCAGGCCCACTCCATCTGCTCACAAGTTAGAATCAATATTGTTGAAATCCCTAAATTGAACTTTTCAAAGAGGAAGAAAAGGAAATCTGAATAAGAAGAGGATCACGGAAGAAAGTTGAAATGTTTTAGAAGAGTGAATGTTATAAATAACTTAAGTATTTACAGAAAAAAAAAAAAGCAATGATTCAGTGAGAGTGGGCACTACACTGTTCTAGAAAGTACAAGCTGTCCTGAGAGCTCACCTTCACCTAGCTGCCAGGGTGAACCTGCAGCCCAGCCAGGCTGAAAGCTTGATGCACACAGGCAAACGCCTTCACACCCTGCCCCTGTTTCACAGGTAGTGAGACGGGGTCAACTCTGCTTAGCCCTGGAGACTGGCTCCTCCACATCAAGAATCTGGAGGAGGGAACCAGTGCCTCCTGGTCTGTCATCTACTGAGTCCCTGGCCACACTCCCAGGAACACCCTCAATTCCCTACCTCAGGGCCTGCCCATCCCTACACCCAGACTCACACAATTGTGTGTTTTCTCTTCATTCCCAAGACACTGATCACCTTGGGAAAGAATTGCCCCTGGGTGCTGATGGGCCAGGACACCTTTATGAGGCCTTCAGCAAACCCCAAGCTCATGTTTGTGCTTTGTCCTGGGCAGAATCACCAACTCCCATGACTTCCATTACTTGATGAGTTCACCCATCACAGGCGTTGGCTCCAAAGGACCTGGCCACATTATAGGGGCCCCGTGGAGGGCCCTCACATGCAGGCATCTTGCCTAACATGTCCCAAACTAAATTCAACCATGGAAGTGACAATAAAAGCTGCCCAGTGCAGAGTGATCCCAGGTGCCTTCTGTCATGCCTTGTCTGATCTCACTTCAGAGTCTTCTCTCACACCTCATCTTGCCCCTCACCTCCCTCCCTCTACTCCAGCACATGCACAGTACCTAACACTGAGCAGTTGTTTATAACATCGTTGAGGAATGAATGAATGAATGAACTCCATTGCCTTAGTCTAGGGTGCTCCCACTTGGGCTATTTCTTTCTAACTGCTCTTTCGGTCTTTCTCATCTTCACTCTAGAGATTTTTCTTTAAAAGGAAAATCAGACCTTTTGTCCTGCACACTCCCCTGTCCAAATCCTCTTGACTATTTAGTGGCTCCCAAATAAAGTTCCAACTCCTTGATGTGGCATGTGCAGGCTCTTCCTAACCTGGCCCTACTTCTCCAGCCTGGCATGTCCTTTTTCCCTCCTGTGCATGGACTACCTTAGCACTGTGCCTGCCCTTCATGGCCCTGATAATGCTGTTATAACTGTCTGCTTGTCTGTCTTCACCTGTCAAGGTGAAGCTGTTGGGAGTTAACACTGTAGATTCTCACAGCATAACATAGTGCCTCACTCAGAACTCTTGAATAAATCTTAGAATCTATTGAAGAGTTCAGTTGAATGGAGGGTCATCTCCAGGCACACCCTTCTCTTTGGGGACATTGGCACATGCCATGTGCTTCTTTCCCATGATCTCTTGACTCATCGTGTTTTCTTCTGCTGAAATATTTTCATCTTTCTCTACTCTGTCAACAATTCCTCTTCAAAATCATCTCAATGATTACTCACTCCATCTCAGAGCTTGCAGCACACCTCCCCCACCCCAGGGAAAATCAGCTGCTGCCTCAGGTGGTTTCCTGAGCACCTTTATTCAAATCTATCTTAGAACATTTGTGTATCTTATCACAGTGTTCATGTTTTATGTGTATTTCTGTAACTATACTGTGAGCTCCTTCAGGAAAAAGGAAAATTAATCACAGAAAATAATTCTAAAATGGAGTATGGTGCTTAGTACATTATTTTTTTCCCAAACTATACTAAAAAGTTGTCATCATGGAGAAAAGTTTAGATACAAAAGAAACCCACACGTAATTTGATGGAACTCTGTTGGATGGTGGTTTCTTGAGTGTTTGTATTGTTGTATTTCATAACCTACATATATGTTAAAGGCAATATTTATATGCATAAATATTTCATACAAAAGACATAACCATTTCTTTAAGTCCTAGAAATATGCCCAATATATTAGGAAGGTAATGGTATATCTGGAATCTGAGTGAAAAGATCTTACTGTATTTTGTAAGATGAAAAATATGGAAACCAGTTGCACAACAGTTTGAATATATATAATGCTACTGAACTTACACTTAAAATAGTAAGAGGCAAAGTTTATGTTTTGTGGTATTTTCCACAACTAAAAAGAAAAAAAAATCCTGCTATGAGCTTGCAGTTCTTCTGCAACTAATTAAGCCTTCATGCTGTGTAGGTCAAATCAAGGCAACATTATTTCTGTTCAAATAACAGCAGATATTTTTATTCAGTCTGTTAGGAGATGATCATGCATTCAGAATTTCTCCCTATGTAAATAAAATTCTGTCATTTAATTTTCAATGACTTTGTAGGTATCTTATGTACAGTTTTTAAAGAATTATGTAAAGGATCATGTTTAATTCACTTTATTGAACTTCAAGGATAGTTCAACAAATAAATCTATTAGGTATCTCCAATGACAAATTGCAAGGGGAAAAAATTAATTGAGCACTTGATATACCTTAAATTGAAGTTAAAAATAAAGTCCTCAAATAATGCTCTCCACCTTAAAGCATAACATTTAATTTATAGGGCCAGAAGACAACCAAGCCTAACATCACCAGAAGGATTTACCATCAGTTTGTTTAATTAAAACATGATTCATACAAGCAGCTCTTCATCCAGGCTAATAGTGCTTTCTTGATCCCCTTCCAGCCTCCACCCATTCCCATCTGGGCACTTTTTACTCTACAGCTTAAAAGATTAGTTCTCACTACACACAGCTTCTCCATAATCTGCCCTGCCCTCCCCTCTGGAGCTCTGCACCTCACACCCCCTACACCCAGTCCTTTCTCATCCCCACCTCTCCCTAATGGTTTCCCTCATTCCTGCTGAGCAGCCTTTCCACTTGCCTTATAACCCACTCTGTCCTCAGGGCTGCAGGTGCACTAGAAAGAGGCAAGCTGCTTTGAAGATGATAGTTTCCATTACCACATCTGCTTCTGTGAGTTAAAAGAATAAGCAAACTCATTGGCAGTAGTTTCCCCCATGTGAAAAATTAGAATATTGGCATCATGTCATCTCTACGGTTGCTTCCTTACTCTCTAACCTTCTGTAAGTGACTCTATTCCCCCTTCCTAGACTGTCTGGTCTGTGGTTCTCAAATATGGTCATATATTGAAATATCTGAGGGTACTATGGTGCAAATAAACATGGACAGTTTTTCCAAACTATGTCCACAGGACAGTAATACCTTGCAAATGTGGAACAGGCACACCGTAGAACAAGAGATAGTGAAACCGTAAGTTTGAAAGACACCATTAAACTAAGTTAAATAATTATCTTTGTTGCAAGGCTTCTCAGAGCCTTAAATAGGATAAGTTGCATTGTGAATCCCCAAACTTATTCTGATCCTGGAACTCTTCCTTGGCCTATCCCTACCCAACCTTCCAAATACTGACAGCTGGAAGGACACTGGTATTCTACCAAATATATTTGGGAAACACACTCCTAGAGAATGTTGAAACAGCTGAAGTTCCTGGATTATGTGGAACTTCCAGCCTCTTTCCTGCCCTCCTCAGAGGCTGCACCAGTGCTAGAAAGCTTGAAAATACGTGAAATATCATCAACATATCCTCGTTCCCTGTGTTCCCTGCTCAGATCCCACTGGCACTGCTAGTGGCTGGAGTAATCTTGCCCATGACCCAGGTAGAGTCCAGAGGCTCCTCTGCCAAGCCTCAGGGGTTCTGAATTCATGGATTTATTTTTATCATTTCACTTACTAAGTTTTGCAATGACACTGAATGTCATCTAATGGAGAATATGCATGCTATTCTTCTAAATTACCATGTAAGTCACTTAGGACTTATCAACTCACGTTAAAATTCCTGCCATGGTTCTCACTTAAATATTGATGGCTTTTAAACAATCCCAGCTTCACGGAGATAAGAAACTAAAAATTATTTGAAATTCAAATTCCAAATGGGAAAAAAATTGAGCTCATGTCTTTGAAAACTTCTTTTACTTCATTCCAGATCAACACCCTTAGCACCAGCCTTTGCTAAACTTTTATAGTGTAGAAGTACAAGCTTCAGGCAGAACTGGGACAGCACTGATACCTGACACCAGCTCTAATATTTGTGAGGTTTCCATTAAACTTCATCAGTCTGTGTAGTGCGAAGATCCCTTCATCTCCCATCAGCTAGCCTCTTACCCTTCCTGAATGTCTTCCATATCACATTGCTCATTTTCCCTTGGTTTCTTGACTTTTATTAGAAGAATTTTTACCTATAAGGTTGGGGAATCCAAATGGAAGGCTAGAATATAAAAAGCAAGCATTCCTTCTACCTGTGATATTAAAGCCATTGGCAGATGGCTTTTCCATCTGAATTGGCATTTCTTCTACAAACTACTCTGTTCCAATGGCTTCTGCTCTCATAGAACCTACCTGGTAAGGGAAACAATGGCTAAGTTGGCTGTAAGTCATCAACTCAGAAGTTCAAGGATAAGCAATGATCTTACTCCAATTTTTTTTGGCCATCACAATACATCATTTATTTGAACTAACCCTACAGAGAATGCAGGAAATAAGCATTTGTGAAAAATCAATTACTCTTGACTCTGCTGCAAAACAAGAACAAAAAATATAACCTGCATAAATCAAGTAAGAGTTGTTTTAAATGCAGAGCCAGACTCACAAGAAAATAAGAGCTATTTCCAGGTCCAAAGTGAAGGATCTGGAAATCAGAGGATCAGCTGATCCTCAAGCAGTGGCTATCCAGGGAGAGAGTTTCTGATCACAGAAACCTATAAATTTGGTTTAATAGCCTTTCCTGAGTTTTTAAAAGCTTGGGAGTTAGAATTGAGTCTTAGGCATTAAGTTGGGTCCTTGAGTGAAAGGAAGGGTTTGAAATGTTTCCTTGAGAATTCATGACCATAAACTCTCAGAGTCTTTGAGTTCAAATGTATACTCCTCGGGGTTCTGAAGGTCACAAGCAGAGAAGAACAACTTAGGAATCTGCAGGAGGAATCTTAAATCCTGTTCCCTCAACCCAAGCCTCATCAGATTCTCGGAATAAATGCAAATGACACATGAGCTCACGATCTAGAATTACCCAAAACCCAAGGTATATTATTAATCAGTCTCTTTGGGGTTGTACCATACATATGGAAAGCACCAAAGACCAGAAATCAGATAAAAAAGTCAGGCCCTGTCAGCAATATTTCCTTTGCTCTCTCCAAAGTTAACAAGAGTTGTTAAATAGCAGATGCACTGAGAATTCTCTCAATGACACTATTTCTCCTATAACTTAAGTGTACTCCTAAAAATATCACTGCATTATGGAATTTTGGCCCATGAAAATAACAGAATTAATGGTTCAGAGCAGAACATGTGAAACTGTACAGTCTTATAAAAATAATATGCTAAAAAGAATAATAAACTCAATTAATCATCCCACTATTTTAAATATATTAAATTCTTAATAAAAGTGCTGCAGTAAAGATAGCCCTTTGCCTTGATTGTTATAAAAATCAACATTTGTGGGCACAAGTACAGCCCTGCACTGTTGCTTGGAGTTAGAGATGAGTCGGAAGGAAGGAGATTCTTAGGACCAAGTGTCGCAAAACTAGAGGTGAATGGCTGTGACTCATTGTCTTGTTATTCCTAATACACTGGCTTAAAATAGAAAATGGGCTTCTGTTGTTCTGCCAGGTTCCTTTTTCATTAAAAAAAAAAAAAAAAGGCTATTTATGTGGTTCCGAATAGGATTCAGTGCTATGAAAGCACCATTCTGCTGCTCAGCCTTCCAGCCTGTTCTTCACAAGTTTCTCCTGTAAAGAAACATGGAGGCTCAGAGTTCCACTGTCTTTCCTTCAATTCTCAGCAGGGTCTCCCATGAAGCTTCATGACACCTGTCGCTCTCACAGCCTCCTTCCCTCTCTCTTCTCTCCCCCACGCTGAACGTTCTCCTCCTCTGTCCAGTCCCTGGTTCCTTTAACCAGGACATACCCTCATATCGAGGATGCTGTATAAAAGCTCTTGTGAAGATAAGAAATGACACACAGGAGCACAATCTATGTTTGATCCCGCAGGGGTAAACAGAAGTGAGAAACAGATGAGATGTGCGTGAATATTGCAGACTTCCCCAGGTCATCAGTGGAAGCTGGACGGCATTTTTACATTAAGCCTATGTTACTCAGTGGCACCAAATATAATCACCTTGTGAGTTTCAGTGTATGATGGTTAACATTATATTATGTGAATTTTACTGCCACCACCACTAAAAAACAAATAAAAAAGCCCAAAATACATATCAACATCTCCTTTACCTCTAGGAGGGAGAAAAAAAAAAAAAAAGCCCTATTTCAAGCTAACACAATTTCACAGTTTAGTAAGTGTGTTTTCCAGTTTACCTACCTCGTGGGATCAAATTCACATGTTTCATAACTGTGTCATAATAGAGACCACCTGTACTTTTCAAATTTTAGGAAGTTTTCTTGGAAATTAGCTCGGGATACAAAACTGGGAAGTGGAATCTACTTGGTGACAGTGACTTAAGTGAATAGAAGGGGACATAGATGATGTCTAGTAAATAATCGTGATTAATTATTAAGTCCAACCCATGACACTAATGGAATCCCCATGATGCATCCAAGGGTTACAACCTGCTCTTGGCAGTTGGGTCTATTAGCAGCTTAATCACTAAAGAATCATTTCAATGGGGAATTGAGAGACCAGAAGTGAGTCTTGCATCGTGTGCTTACTTGAGAGGCAAGCAAGTTAAGGCCATGAGAAATGTTTCCTTTCCCATTCCCTCAACAGGAATGCCCCTCATTCATTCATTCCAGAAACAGTGACTGAGTAACAGGAGCTGAGCTATGTGTCAAAGATAAAGCTGGCCAAGTGTACCTGTATCTTCTAGAGGCACAGAATCCAGAGAGATGCAAACCCAGCTCAGGGAGTTCATTGCCAGTGGTGCTGCTAGTGAAAGATCTAAGCCCCCGATTCCCAGGGAACCATTTGCCTGGAATTTTCTCAGTACTGGGTCCAGGATTCAAAACCATACCATTTCTGCACACCGGTGTATACAAATGCTCACTAGAGGAAGCAAAGGGGTACCTACAAGAAGAACTGAGAGTCTCCTCCATTGCAGTTTTATGTCTTCCCCACAGAAGGACAATGGAGGCCTTGGAGAGCCCAGAGTTCCTGACAACAGAACAAGAATACCATCATTGTTAGAATGAAACATTTCCAAACCTGGTGTTTCTATCCATAAGCAAATGTCAGCAGAGTGCCTGTCTGGTCTGAGGCAAACCATACGTCCCCACATATCTAATTCACGTGTAGAGTTGTTAGACATAAGCTAATTTGCACTTCTCAAATGTGGTCCACAGACCAGCAGGCTCAGCATCAGCTGGGAATGTCTTAGAAATGCAAGTGTCTGGCCCCAGACCTGCTAATGAGACACAGAGCAGTGCAGCCCAGAACATTGATGCTGTAAGAAACCAGCCAGGTGATTCTGATGCTCAAAAAGTTTGAGATCACTGGCCAAAATCAGAGGACAGGAGCTTGATTTTATTCATAAAGTAGTTATCTCAAGCAGTTCTCTTGGATTTGGTCTAAATAGCAGAGTTGCCTGTGTGTCAAGGAAGTTTTCCTTTGCAGCGACCAAGAGACCAGGCCTTTGGTGTAGAGGAGGTACAGAGATGTCCCAAAGGCAGCTACTAAAAAAGGAACGCTGAGATGCTACATTCAGATTAAGAGGAAAAGAGCCAATAAAGAGTTCCTGTTTAGACCCCACATCAAATGCCACAAGATGATCATCTTCTCCCAGGAGCTTGTCCCTGTTATCCCATAGCCAACTCCTGTCACAGGGGAAGAAACCAATGATAAGAGCAGGAGGAGAACTGTGAAGTCATGGTGGGGGATTTCTTAACAAAGTGACAGAGAAAAAACAAGGGGCCCTGTTTGTCCGCCTGCTCCTCACGTAGCCTGACCCTCAACATTAAAAGATTGAGGAAGGAGCACCCATGTTAAAATGTGGATGGACCATATTTGCATTCCATTGCACAAGACCATAGCAGTAGGTTTAGCAAGGGCAAAGAGAGGCAAGAACAGAACTTCAAATTAGGAGCAAAACTTTAGTACTTTCAGAGGGGGAAAAAAAAGGTATAACAAGCAAAATAAACTCACCAGATGCTTTACAGAGGTCCAGCAGTTGAAGTTGATAAATAAACCACAGTGGTTAAACTTTGCAGTTATCAGATAGGTCCTGGTTTATGGGGGTTTTCTGCTCTATTCATATCATTCTAAATAAATCTCCACATCTTTCGTCACTACTGCTTCCAACAGCTACACTCAGGGGTGCACATGAATATGGGGCTGGGGATATACTCAGCTGGTAGAGGGCTTGCCTTGCATGCACAAGGCCCTGGGCTCAAACCCTTGCACCATAAAAAATAATAATAAAATAAAAATTAAAACTTGAATATGATTTCAATCAATTAGAAGTAAGATTTCAATTTCATAAGAGTCTACCTGGCCTTTCTGACTTTTTAAAAATGTGTACAACAGTCTTTGTTAGATCTCACCCACTTCATGTCCACCTGAACAGAGATAGATTAGCTCAAGTCATTGATAAGAGAGGCAAGGAGATGCCTCTCCCAACTTAGAGAAATTTTAAGAAATTCTCAGGTAGCAAAGAAACACTAATAGAATCTAGAAGTTTCATCCATCTCATTTTTCTTATCCCTTTTATTTCACCAGCTCAAATATAAGTGTAAAAGGGGCACTAGGGAAGTTCTGCCACAGAGGCA
The DNA here is from genome assembly GCF_048772815.1 of Callospermophilus lateralis. Lineage (NCBI taxonomy): Eukaryota > Metazoa > Chordata > Mammalia > Rodentia > Sciuridae > Callospermophilus > Callospermophilus lateralis. The sequence goes on from NC_135318.1 coordinate 56,064,254, forward strand.
AATGGTCACTTTCTGACCACCTAAAGATGGTACTTAGTGGGGAGGGGGTGCTGGCCACCCTCAGCACTGCCATTCACTTCTCCCAAATGAGGCCTATAAATATGCTTGTTGGGGTGTTTTCTTTTTAAATATTTTATTACGGATCTCTTCAATCTTATCCATCTTCTCCTTGTCTCTCTTAATGAGGCAGAAACTGAAAACCCCACTACAAGCAAGAAGAACCTCCCAAAACCTACACAGAGGAAATGGGTCAAACCCAGCCCCAGCTCTGTAGCAGATGCTAACTTGTGTTCTAGAGAGAAATCAAGACTTTCTGATCATGCTGGTTGGAAGTAAAGAATCACACAATTTACCCTTTAATTATGATTTTAAATGATACCTCCCCCCACACACACACACACACATTGTGAGAGTCCAGAAAGGGGACTTTGACCATTCTGAGAGATTCTGGGGGAGATGCACTTATTAGCGATTGGTCAGTGAGCTGGGAACAGAGCATGCAGGGGTTTGACTGAGCTTTATAAAGGGGGAGATGAACAGGCAAAAGACACTGCAGCTGAGAAGCTGCACAGTATGTAGAAAGAGAGAAGATGTGGAGAAGTGTTGGGGCAGGTTGGCATTTTTATCCTTTTTCCCCACAGGAAAAAGGTTTTAAGTAGTGAAGGCTGAGCTCAGACCTTTGAGATGTGTGTTTCTAAGGCCACTCATGAGCAGCCAGGCTGCAGTGGTGCTGCAGGCTTGGGAGTGAGGCAGGCTGTTGACCAAGCAGCTCTCAGGCAACACAGGCTCTGTCTGTCCATGGGAGGCACCAAGAGGGCTGACATGTCCCCATGCTCAGAACACTCCTTTGGGTGGCCCATGTGTTGGTCTTGGCATAAGAATTTGGCCCACTCACGGAGAACCCATCCAGCTTCACTGCTTGGAAATAAATCATTTCATGACTTCAAGTTCAGCCTGTCTGGATCACAAGAAAAGCCCTCTTACCATCCTATGGGCAAGCTGCTCCCTGTCTCCAGGGGCAGACTAGTGGTACATAGGCTTAAAGCAATGGGAAGACCTCTCCTCATTCTTGCTGAACATAGTCAGACACCCAACCAATGAGACCAGATTGGAAGTGCCTAATTCCTTTCCACTGAACATGGTGGCATTTTTTCAGAAGTTGAAGTATCCAGCTTATAATGTGGAATCTTAATTATCAGACTAGTCCCCTTTGATTAATATTTAATGTCATGTATTTTGGCATTGTCTTTTGGGTTCCCCTAAGAGTCTGGCACATTGTAGGATGTAGAAGAGATACTCAAAAGATACTCAAGCAATACTTAATAAAGTAAATCAAGCATCAGCCCCACAGATGGGTTGGTCTAAGTGGTGGGCCACTTGGTGCAGCACTTCCTGACCATTGTCTTGTGCTGATATATACAAGACTACTGGCTCCACTTGAATCCCTGGCCACCTGAACACCAGCCTTCCATCTCACTCATTTTATGAAGCTCTGTTCTCTTGGGACCTCCATCTGTTCTCTTGAACCCACCAAACCTAGCCATCTGGTAAATGCAGGGGGTTACTAAAGATGTAATAAAGGCAAGAGGCAGACAAGAAAGAGAGAGTACTAACAATTCGCCCCATCTATGGAGCACTATCTGTACCGAGAGTTTAACACACGTAACTACTCGTCATGTCTTAACTGCTGCAAGATTAATGTTCTTGCCCTTCTTAACAGATGAGGACAGTGGAGCTCAGGGAGGTTGAGGGATTTCTCAAATCCTGACAGTCAGGAGAAGGCAATGTGGGATTCATGTTTGAGAGTTGCACTGTGTTTCCATGGAGAGAAGGAGCAGCTCTAGCACTGTGAAGACAACAGCCTGTCTGCTCTGCCCTAGCCTCTTCAGAGCCACTTGCTTTGCACACTGTGCACAGGGCCCATGTTAGCATTTGCTCGTGTCCCCAAACACCCTGCTGTCCCTCTCACGCCCCTCTCTTCATCTCAAACCACTATCCTCAGCTCCTCACCCCTCCAGTTTCCAGGCATTTCCTGTTTTAAAATAATTCGTTACTTCTGGGACGATGGGAAATTAGCATGGGGCAGTCACAAGTCTTCCCCCAGAGACCTCCTGGAGGGATTCTGAGCCAAAGTTGAGTGGGTGAGCAAAATCATGGCTTCCCACAGCAGCCAGGAAGTGGAGGCAGATGAAATGATAGCTCAAAACCCCTGGAGGCCTTTATCTCTGCCTCTTCAATTAATTGAATACCATACTTTCAGATGGCTGGTGTCTCCGTAGACAGGATGAAGTTGGCAGGTCTCATCCTACAGAGATGACATTGCAGATTAGGGTAGGGTGAGTGACAGCAATAGAGATCAGAGCCCTAGTGAGGTCTCAGAATTATGGAACCAGAGGAGATGTATGCTTGGTAGGGAAAGGGTGAGGAGATTGATGCCAACTAGGCAGCCTGTCCTACAGTCAGGGACAAACTCTCTTCCTAGAAGTCTAAAGAATGAGACCCATGGATAATGCCTGAACGCCCATCTATGAAGTGGACAGCCCTGATGCTGAGACATCAAGAGAGATATAGGATGGAGTTTGGAACTTACCAGAACCTTCTAAAGAAAAACAATGCATGTAGGAGACCCCTCAAAATCCTGATGATAAACTTTGGGTGAGGATAGGGAGCCCCTGAGGGATCACAGTAGATAAAGGCCAAACTGCCATGTCAGAAATCCTAAATTCAATGAACTGCAAGGACTTTCCTTTTATGAGTAGAGTGAACAAGTTGGGACAAGCATGTCATCCATTCATCCTCCCCTGTCCTCCCCTGGGTCATCCATCCTCTCATGGATTAGAAGAGGTTCCTAATTATTTGCCTGCCCAAAATATCCATGTGTCTCTCTTCAGCCCTGATGATGGGCAGCTGCAAAGTACTGTCTTATAAAACTGTTATTCAAATGTTTATGACCCTAAATGTCAGAGAAAAGGAGACATTCTGCTTTTGCTACCTTCTGTCAGGAAATGCTCTGACTGACCAGCACATCCTCTCTTCATGGGTATCCACTGAGGCCAGTGACATATCTGGTTCATCTCTGCAATGCCATCTTAACTTCTGTCATTGTTTGTTGGACCATTGGATAAAGGGAAGAGGGCTTCAATATAATACATGAAAGATTGGATGAATAAATGAGTGAATACATTTGCAAGGCAGCTACCTGGGGAAGAAGTGACACTCTTACCTATAGAACCTATTTCTCTGTACAAAACTACAGTATTAAGAATGGGTTATGCTTTAACTCACTGAGCTATTCGGACCAGGTAGATCATGGCACTGAGTAAGTCTGCCATGCTTGGAGCCATTCCCCTGGTCCTATGGTCATACTTCCAAGGCAGCCTCCTAAGAGCAGACCTTTTAGAAAGCAGGTGGCTGCAGATTTTCACTGACCTATTCTTTCTTTCTTTGTTTTTCAGATTATCAAGGAGGTCCCTCCACCCCCCGTTGAAGAGAGTGAGGTAAGTGACCAGAGCAGGGTACAGCCAGGTGGGCAGAATGGCAGAGTGGGGCAGAGAGCTGACTGGACTGGCCAGACACCTAGTCCCCTGCCAAGCAGAGCTGGGCCCCACAGCATGTGAAGCAGCAGGAAGGGAAGCCTTTGGCCCTTTCCTAACCAGGGAAGCCAGGAACTGAACTAAACTGGCAGCCAAAGGCAGAATGGTTTCTTCCTACAAAGATAAAATGTATGATGCATACATAAATGTTTTCTTTTATCAGTACAATTATTTAGAGCTATAAGGTTCTAGTTTTTCCTCTTAAACATTTTAGGATTCGCTTCTCACTGCAGAATTCCACTGTATGTGTGTAGATCAGGGCAAAGTTGCCACGTTCTTCAAACAATCATGGGTTCTAGGAACAACCCAAAGCTGAAGCATTTCATTTTTCTTTAATTTAAAACAGTATTACCTAAAGATGTGCCAGGCAGTAATGAAAATATGCTGGAGGAGGATATGCTAATATCCTGGCCTTGCTTGCTCTTAAATCCTCATCATCTAAAGAAAAAAAAAAAAGTTTATATTCTACTACTAACTCATCCAGTAAGCAGTTCTGATGCAAGGGTGACCTGGGGTGAAATACAATGGAGGCATTTAAGGCATAATGTGAGAAAGATGGGTCGCTAGGCAGGAATGCATAGCAAGTGGCTTTTCTAATCTGGGAGAGCTGGACTCCCTAGAAGTCTCACCTGCCAATTTAGAAACCAGAACACAGATCCAAAAATTTAGTGGGAACCAAAAACTATATTAATAAGATTTCAAATTCTTACCTCAATCCCTAAAGACTATCATGGTGTGGAAATCCAGCACCACCCCCTCACCCTTCCCTTTCCCAATGCCTTTGTCAAGTTTCCTACATACAGAAAGGAAGATGATTAAATTTAAAATTTCCATGCGTCTCTTATACCCTGGACCATATGCCTGGAAGCCAAGGGATTTAATAGCTGCAATCAATTAAAGCACATCTTGTTGGAATGCTGACTTTCTGCCCAGAAATCAAGGGAGGAAATTATGTTGCTGTGCAAAGAGAAAGGAGGAAAAAAAGAAAAAAAAAAACTCTCTTTACATCCACAAAAGCCTTCCAGAAAAGGCACCATGGCTAGTTCCATGATTCCAGTTTGGCTTTGCTTCTGTTATGTGCAGCTGTCTCTTAGATTCCCGAAGAAAAACAGAGCTAGAAGCTCCCACAGTGGGGCTGCTCTGTTGGCCCTGAAGTGAACAAGGTTCCCTCCCTCCCTTACATTCAGTTAAAAGTTGTTGCTCTTTCTTCTGATGCTGGCTCTGCATTTGCCTTTAGAAGGCGACGTGGCAGCCACCGAGGCCCCAGCACAATAGAGCCTTCAGGTATGAGACTGTGAGAGTCTAGTTTACCCCAGGATCCAGAATCTAGCATGGAGTTCCACAGACAGTGCAAACTCAACAGCGATTTGTAGGATGCAGCACTAAACCCACCTACACCATTTTGGAGCCCCCAAAAGAAAAGAAATAGCTAAAAGCAAGAAAAGAGAAGTAGTTGGGTTTTTCCAGTTGAATCGAATATTTTTATAGAGGTTGTACTTTTAACCAGAGAAAACAAACCTGCTGTCTGAAACATAATGACAGTCTTGGAACACTTGCGACCTGAAGGTTTGCATGAGGCTTCAAGGAGCTCTGGGCTGTCCCCAAACAGGTACAGGCTGTGCTGATCACCTCAGCATGTATGTTGGCCCAAATCTCTTTCCTAATATATTTTGGCAGGAAAAAAGGGAAGAAATCCGACAGAAACAAATAGTATAACTTAGCCCCTGCACAATTCTTTATACAATACTCTGAAAATGGCAATCTGAATCTAACCCACTGTCTCTCCAGTTCCCTGGGTTCAGATCCCAGCACTGCTGTGAGCATGGCTCTTGTGCACCTATTGCCCCCAGACACACTGGGATTCTTTCCTTCAAGCTAATTCCTCCGTCTGCATAGCTGCAATCAATAAAACATGACTCTTCTCTTCAGCCACAACTAACTGGATCAGGAGGGGGCACTGGACCCAAGCATAGCCAGTCCACTGGTTGGTTGTGATCTGTGGTTAATGATCTATGGTCTACAGTGAAAAGATGAGTTGGACCAAAGATATTCCCAAGTTGGGAACTAGGAGATAGAAATTGAGAGACTGAGGCTGTATTTTCTGGGGACAGAAGTTAATATAAGGGCCTGGGAAATACCAGCAGGGAGAGAGAAATTAATTTCCTTTCTCCTTCTCCATAGTCTCAGAGTATTTCATAATGTCTTCCCTCAGCATCAAAGTTTAAGCCCATCAGCTACTTGAAGGTCAAGATTTATGTCTAATTATTTTTTGACTTATCATCAAAGAGCTTAACATGGTGTCTAAGGCTCAAGCAGTATGAATTCAGACACTCTGTGAACAAGTATTAATCACCCAAACTTTCATCAATTCTATAACCATGGCATCCTAAGGAAGGCATATCTACTATATAAATAACTTAGAGAATGAAGACAAATGTATAACTCTTTATACTGATCCTTTTTAATATGGAATCCTCTTTAGTAATGTAAAAAAGCAGGACTTGCTGAGATTCCATGTAACCAACAGTGTGTTTAAAAAGAGTATGAAAGAAAAGGTCACCTGAAATTTGGAGATCTTAAAAAAAAAAAAAAAAAGTAAGGAAGTTCAATGTTAACAACTCAGAGAGGAACATCCTGGGTTAAGGCTAGTCTCTAGTTGGCACCAGAGGGAGAATTTTTCACCAGGTCTCTACTCCAAGTAATTGGCAGTTTAAGGGAGAATGCAGTAATGAACTACTGGATTTGATGGTTTTATTTTCAATGTAAAAGCTTTCCGTGGATTCTCTAACTATATTTTAGTTTTTATCAGGCTCACTAGGCTGTAAACTACTCAATGAATAGCTTTTTTACATGATGCATTTTGATATTCCCTATTAAGAGGACTACTGAGAGCTCATTGTAAAGATTCATAAAGTTGTCTTCATTGTCTAAGTTTAGTTCTTTAAGCAAAGACATACCTCCCTTAGGACATGACAGTTACAGAACTGATGAAAGTTTTGGTAACTGATTCGTAACTTGTTCATATTTATGGCACAGAGAGGATTTGACTTTGTAGAACTATTAATTGTTTTGAGACCACTTGAGCTGTTAATTGGGGCCAGTTCAAGGCTAATTCAAGATGAATGGACCCAGTAGACTTTGAAAGTCCAAGATGAATGGACCCAGGTAGATCAACTTCTTCATGGGCCCCATTCTCCCTCACTCCCAGAATCTCTGCCCATGGACTGGAATTTACTCCTTCTCTCTCTCTAGCTGACCTCCTCCATGCTGTCAAAACTCTGGTTTGTAAAGGTCCCTTCTGTTCTGACTCTCCCTGCTGGTATTTCCCAGGCCTTTATGTAAACTTCTGTCCCCAGAAAATACAGCCTCAATCTCTCAGTTTCTGTCTCCCAGTTCCCAACATGGGAATATCTTGGTCCAACTCATCTTTTCACTCTAGACCATAGAGCATAAATCACAGATTGCAACCAACCAGTGGACTGGCTGTGCTTGGATCCAGTGCCCCCTCCTGATCCATTTAGCTGCAGCTGAAGAGAAGAACCATGTGCTTCCTAACAGGCCACAGCCCCCCTCATCAAGGAGAGAATAAATTCCCTTGGATGGAAGGAGATGTGGGACCTAGTGTAGACACCATACCCTCTCTGGTGTAATATGGTTTAATAAACTAAACTTCGGTCTCATTAAATACAAACAGCTAGGGGCCTAGGGATATAACTTAGTGGTAGAGCATTTGCCTAGCATGCACAGAGCCCCCAGAAAAACAAACACACACACACACACACACACACACACACTACAGCTAACAATAGCTAAGAATTTATGCCATATTCTTATTCCACCTGCTGTTCAAATGGGTTCTCAAAGATCCTACTGTCCACACATTTGACAGGGAAGACATAACAGGAAGCCCCATGACTAAATGGAAAGTTGGTTCTGGCTCAGCCCTGTGAAGTGTCATGTCTCAGATACACACAGACCTTCATATGAAGTAAACATAGTGGGAAAGAGAAAACTCCTCTTCACTCCCATCTCTTTCTTAGTGAAACATAGAGCTCCCATGAACACCTACTGTTTTCTAACTTGATCATGCTGACTTGGCCAGACCCAGGCCAGACAGATTAATGGTACATTTGATTTGATGAGAGCAAAACAGTCCCTTCCTGGAACCTAGACCCCTCCTCCTCATTTCCTTTTGACGCTCTCTGTCTTAATCAATTAAATGTATTGTCATAAACAAACCAAGAAACTACCCAAATTAGAGGCCTCGGCAGTGAAAGTTTAAACATTGTATTTTTTAGCATCAGACAAATTAAGGCCTGTAGGCTCTGATATTGGGAAAATTAAATAGGATAGAGGTAAAAGGTCTGTGGTGTTGTAGGGACAAACGAGACAAGGCACCAAAGACAGCAGGAAACAGTTTTATTTGGTTGCAGCCAGGTTCAGAGGGCACAGCTTTTTCAGTAATCACTTAATCCCCTGAACCCCGAGTTCAGGTAGTTTCAGAGTTTTATACCCAGCATGTAAGGGGAGGGGCTCAGAAGTTCACAGTCTGCAGAAGTTCACATAAAAGCAGCTTTTTCTTTCACTGTTCTGGGCAATTTAACCCTTTAAGGACAACACCTGAGAAGGGGAGAGCTTCTTCTCCCCTTTCTTTCCTCTCCTGCCAGCTGTTATCATGGAGCCCAGTTGGTAACTTATCTTAAAAATGTAGACATCTCTGTGAAGCCCAGCTCAAGGCCAGAGGCCTTGTTTTCACATTTCTACAAACTACTATACAGGATATGTTTGTGAAAAACTAGTAAGAGGGTGTCCAGCACCTGGAGTGCTGGTATCTTCTCGGCCAGTGGCCAAGTAAAACAGGGCAACAGGAAAATAGGAAGGTTATCTACATTGAACTCTTTTGCAGAGACTCTTTTGCTGACAGTCCTAAAATCAGCCATGGTGAAGATTTCTGGAGAAACTCAGCTAAGACTTTTCTGTGGAGAAAGGGGGTGCCACTTCAGTGGGTAGCCACCGTGTTTTATAGATACTTAAAATTCTTATTATTTCAGAAACCCCAGAATGAGTGCTGCTGTGTGCCATAAGTCTGAGATTCCATGTAGGAGCTTGCCGTAAGAGAGGATATAACAGCAGGCTTATAAGGTGGACCTAATTGGCCCTAGTTGGGATGAAGATTAGAGGTTCTCCATTTACAGAACTGAGACTATCAAAATTAATACTAATAATTATTAATAGGGATAACATCTACTGAGCATTTTTAACTATCCAAGAAACTGCACACAAAAAATTTTCTAGACTATTTCATTTAATTATTCAATAACCCTAAAACAAAGACACACTATTATGACCCCATTTATAGAGGAAAAGATGAGGTATGAGGTTAGAATAGTTGTATTAATCAACTCTCTAACCCTGTGACAAAATACCTGAGATATTCAACTTCAAAGAGAAAAGGTTTATTTTGGCTCCTGGTTTCAGAAGTTTTAGTCCTTGTTGCTTTGCCACAATACTTTGGTCCTGTGGTGGAAGTACACTGTGGCTGAAAAGCAAAAGAGAGTAACAGGAAGGGGTCAGAGTCCCAGTATCCTCTCTGTGGACACACCTCCAAGATGTAACTTCAGTGTGTTGGCCTTCATGATCGTATGCGAACAGATATCACGGTGCCATGGACCAAGCCATTAACAAATGGGTCTTTGGGGGACATTCCACAACCAAATTAAACCAATATTTCATCCAAGATTACACTGTAATTAAGTGATGGGACTGGGCTTTGAACTTGAACTTGGAGAGGAAGCATAGTACAGCCCTTTCTCCCTGAGCCTGGGGAGCACATAGGTCCTACAGTCAGCAGCGAAGCCTCCATTCCAGCAGGAGCCTCAGGAGCTCCTTTCTGGGATGTCAGTGTAACCTCACCTAGACCCAGGGGGCACTCAGACAGGGCCCATAGCCCCTTTTAAGACTGATGTGAAGCCAGGTGCAGTGGGGCACACCTATGGTCCCCAGGCACTCAGGAGCCTGAGATAGGAGGACCGTGAGTTTGAGGCCAGCCTGGGCAACCTAGCAAGACCCTATCTCTAATTAATTAATCAGTTTATTAAGTAAAAGACTAATGTGAAGACGGCCATTTATTTTCTGTGCCCTCGTGTGACTATTCTAATTTCTCTGCTCTCATTTGCTCTTTTGGTCTCTTTCCTGGCCTGTCTTCCCTTTCACGCTCCCCCATGGCCATGTTTCAGGACTACGCTCTAGAATGCAACTCCCTGGGTTAGTGTGGCAGGGGAGGGAAGGCGAGGGAGAGAGACAGCGAGCATGGACTTTGTATCCAAGAGCAGAGGAATGTGTATTAAATACACTGACACTGGGTGGGCATCCAAAGAACAATGAGCACCTGGCTTTAAGTGCTGAAGTTATTTCCAGGTTTATTATTGGGCTCACTGATCCCTAACAATTTCTCTGTGGCAAGAAATTTTGAGAGAGGAAAACCGAGCTATGGAAAATTAGACAACTTGTCTAGGACCAGATAGGTTAGACTCCCCAGTATCACAGACCTGGCACCTCTCTATGTCTGCACAGACACTCGAGTACCCCCCACCCTGGAAGGTCTTCTTGCTAGTGGGCATCAAACACCTATTCTGTCACACACACAAATGCACCCTTACATACGTGTACACTCCAACCGGAACAGGCTCAGAATATAGTATTCAATACCTTTTTTTAAAAAGGAACATTCCTCCTAAGAAAATTAACACTATTCATTATTGAAGAATACAGAATATGCCTGGGGTGGTGGCTCATGCCTGTAATCCCAGCCACTCAGGAGACTGGTGAGAAGGATCACAAGTCTAAGGCCAACCTCAGCAACTTGGGAAGGCTCTGAGAAGTTCAGTGAGAACCTGTCTCAAAATAAAAATGAAAAGGGCCGGGGATGTGGCTCAGTGGTAAAGCACCTCTGGTTTCAATCCCCAGTACCAAGAAAGAAAAAAAAGAATACAGGACAATCAGTGTGTTGGCCTTCATGATCGTATGCGAACAGATATCACGGTGCCATGACATGCTAAATGCCACCCAGAACTAGGAAACCTTAAATCCCTTAGAATTGTTTGTATGTACAAACAGAAGTGGTGCCAAATTTTTCTGACCTGCCAATTCATTCCTTGGAATTCACCTCCAAAACTGACATGAAGGGGTCTCTCTGGCTTATCACCAAAGATCAGATGAGACAGTCCAGCCAGTTCTAGTTTAGTTCTGCCCTCCAGAGCCTCCCAGGCCTAGAAGTTTCTGTGGCCTTTGTCCCTTACTTCATGTCACAACCTCCCAAAACTTACTCCTCTATAAATGCAAACCACGTGTGGACAGCTGCATTCTCCTCAAAATATATCACTGTGCTGACAAGAATTGGGGACTCAACGCCAGTTGCTTGAGTGAGTGAAGGGAATGGACAAATAAAAGGCCCTTGTTTGTAGCCATAGAGGGTTCATCATATGGGTTTAAGGTATATCACAGTTGAATAAAACTTAAAATTAATTCAAAAGTTGATTTTAAATTATTTCCCTGTGGCTAGATTCTGTTTCAGTTATGTTCTTCTTCTGTTGGTACCCATAATGAGTTTGGGATTGAGAATCCTCTTGGTTCAAACTGGCCATCTGGCTCTCCTAGCAAATGAATATTAGGAAAGCAAGAATGGTAAAGAACTTGAGTTGAGGGCCACCAGGTACCCTGCACAGAATAGGGGTGAGGGAGGGTCAGTATTCACATCAAATCGGTAAAGTTGTCCAGCGCACAGTCTCTGTGGAGGAGGGAGCCCCAGGATCTGAAACCTCACCCTTTCTAACTACTGGTTTCGCTAATAGTTAAATAGTTTGGGTGAGTAAAGGTCAATACGAGGAGCTGTGAGAACACAAGAAGGGAAACCGAATTCTCTGGGGGATCAAGGAGTTCTTCAATGAATAGGTTACATTTGAAGGATGTCCTAAGGGATGGTAGAAGAACTGGGGAAGTGTTTTCTAATGTTGAATCATGGAGCTGGACAAAAAGCCTAGCACAATCAGGAAAGATGGAAAAGTTCAGTGTGTGAGGACAGCATACGACTCATCCAATTATGGGCTAACATCAAATGCATACACCCAGACTCCAAATTCTACAGCTGATTCTTCCTGAGCAGGACCAGGTTGGGGGCACACCCAGGTCTGCTTGAGGACAAGCAGGTTAGAATTGGTCTGTTCTATCTGAGGAATGTGCTGCCACTTGTGTTACCCAAACATTAGCCAATGTGGGGCCACCACATCCTTTAAGATTTAAACTCAACTTCCCCTGTTGGGAAACCAGCATCCCTCCCGGTCTTGCGGTTTCTCCCAGGCACCACTGATTTCTACTCCTTGCAGCTTCTGCCTTAGGTCATCTCCACAGTTTGCTAGACACCGTCTGGCAAACCCCAGTCCTACAGAGGGGCTTTCATCAAAGTATGGGGCTGGGTGACCACACAGTGCAGCCAGCACATAACTTCTGACAACCTCTTCTGTCCCTGTCATTCCCACTACTGGGAGGGACTCTAGGTCACCTCTGCCAGTGTCCCCTAGCAGTTAGCTGGTAGTTCAGTTCCACTCTTTTCTGCTCCTCTTCTGCCCAAACCCCAGATTCCTGCTACTTGCTCATATAAAACAATATGTCTTAGCCAGTCCTGTCCCCAGTACCCATTAAGGACATCAAAATTGTTTTTGTTTTGTTTTTTTGCTTAAAAGAGAAAGAAAGAAAAAGAGATGGGGAGGGAGATTTGAGAGAAAACTGAGAATTTCTAGATACATCTTTAAAAGGCAGGGTAGGGGAAATGTCCCAAGAGGCTTTCTAATTTACTTAGTTGTAGAAATTCACCCCCAGGTATTACTGATTGTTATAGTGGACTTGCTGGGGTCTGAAATGTTATTCCATCAATTTTTGGTCAAATGAAAAGAAACATCAAAGATTTCCTACCCTTCCCGGGGATTGCAAAACCCTCCAGTTCTCCAAAATGTGTAAACAGACCCATGCTTGCTGCAGAGGAAACTCTGACTCTCCCCTTGGTCAAACCCTAGGCCTTTGTGTTGATTTGTGCTTGTTGTTGCTGAATTTGGCAGGCAAGCTGTGGCCAGAGGACTAAAGGATGGGCTTGATGATCAGGAGCATGTGGAGCAGACTTTTTACATCTAGGCATTTCCTGTTGTGAACGCTGGCCCTGCGCATGCTCACAGGGATGACCCGCCCTCCTTCCCCAGGGCCCCGCCCCACTGGAGAGTGGAGAGATGAGTGGAGGGGCTCTGTGGTGTGCAAGGAAGGCAGCTTTATGCTTGTTATTATACCTGAGTATTCAGGCAGTTTGAGAATTAGAGGAAAAATAATTCTAAATCGTTCTTGGAGTTCATAGTAAAGTATGGGGGGCGGGGGGTGTCAGCGTCTGGGTGCTATCCCTGGACAAGGCATCAGGAGACCCCTATATCGGTCACTTCTGTTGCTCTAGGTCTTATAGTCCTCTTCCATGCAATGAAAAGCCCCCCTAGATGGTCTCTGATGTTTGCATTCCTGTAATCTAAAAAATTAGGAGACTCATGTTCATTTCAGTCCCCTATTGAATAATGGGGGACTTTTTGCACTTTCTTACTTTCTTGGTGCTGATGTGTTCTATTGTAGGAGATAGCATTTCTGTTATCTCTTTCAGTAAACTGTCCTAAATCAGGGATGCGAGGCTCTGTAGATTCACACTATTATTTTTTATGTATCCGTGCAGAGACCTATATGTCCACCTTTACTGGTAATGTGTAGCCATATCTGTAAGATATATAAGATTCCTGCTTTCACAGAAACCTTCTGCAATTAGAGCATAAGGTAAAATACTCAACTGGTATTTTATTATTTGGGAGGTCTTAGTTTTATTTTGTCATATTTTGTAGTCATAAATTATCACAATAGGCAGGTACAAGGATTGAGAAGCAGAAAATTAGCATTTATCTGATACCAACAAATGATGGGAAAAAGCACAACACAAAGGGACAAAACCCAGAACTTGCAGTGAGGCTGCCAGAGTTCAAATCCAGCACTGAAAGCTGAGTGACCTGTCACTTAACCTCACTACTCACAGTCTCTAAAATGGGAATAATAACACTGCCTTTCTCCCTGGCTGGTGGTGAGATTAAATAGTTACATGAAAACACTTAGAAGAGTGATTGGCACATAAATGGTAAAGGCTGCATAAATTCAGTGGTGTGATCATGAATTCAGTGTGTGCTCTTTGAGCACCTCCCATGCACTTCGAATACAAAGGTCAAGAAAATCTACTCTGCAATCAGGGATCACAGTCCCTTGGGGAAGAAGTACAGATCTATTTGGAAAAGAGAGGAAGATACCCAAGTGTGGCAAATCTCCTAGTCTGCTGTGATCACTGTGTCCTTTAAGATATATATTAAATTTAAAGCTGGGCACAGTGGCATATACCTGTAATCTCAGCAGTTCAGGAGGCTGAGGCAGGAGGATCCCAAATTCAAGGTCAGCCTCTGCAACTTAGTGGGGCCCTAAGCCAGACAATCCCAAGCACAGCACTTGACTCCAGGAGTCTCAATGTGCTAATATGTTCCCATCTTGCTTTGGAACCTCTGGCCCTGACCCCGCCCCCTTCTGCTGATTGCTTTTTCTTGCTTTGTGCCTTGCATCCAGCATAAAATGCCCCTCTTCACACAGTGGTGGCCTTATGTAGGACTCCACCCTGAGTGTGACTCCCCAAATGCCACCCACCAAGGCTGTGAGAAGCAGGCTTAGGCATTTTGAGCAATTTGATCCTCTTTGGCTCATTTCCTGTGCTTTACAGACCTCCTTTTCACCTTTCTTTCTCTGCCCAGGAGAGAAATCAGGCACTTCTTCATAATCCACTTGTGACTATGAATAATGACACTTTTCTCCTTCAACAGGGATAATTTCAGCGACAAGATGAATAGCAGTTTTGCTAGTTATCCTTCCCTTTCCACCCATAAAACTACAAGATCCTCTAGTTTTCACCCTTCTTCTTAAAAGATATAAGAACCAACTTCCTGCCCCTGAGCTAAGTCACAGACATTGAGTTGGCTGCTTTGTTTGAGGCATCTGATTTCTTTCTTTACAAATTCAGCCTCCTATTAAGTAGTGCTATTCCAAAAGCAGAGATAATAGATGGTTCCCAACTTACAATGGTTCAACTTACAATTTTTCAGCTTTACAGTGATGCAAAAGTGATACACATTCAGTAGAAACTGTAGTTCAAACTTTGAGTTTGGATCTTTCCCTGGCTAGCCATATGCAATATGATAGTTCCTTATAATGTGGGCAGTGGCAGTGAGTGACAGCTCCAAGTCAGCCACACTATCACCAGTGCACTGTGCCGCCAAGCTGCGGTGGGCAGTAGATTAGGTATGTTAGATGCATTTTCAACTCAAGATTTCCATCTCACTGTGGGTGTATCTGAATATATCCCATCATAATCCCTGGAGCACCCTGTGATAGTGAACACAACCAACAAAATTTATGTGGAACTTACCTTCTAATGTGGGGAGATTGACAAGGAAAACTTCAAACCATGATAGGATCCAAAGTTAAAAATAAAACCAGTAGCAAGTCACGGTGGCACACGCCTGTAATCCCAGCAGCTTGGGAGGCTGAAGCAGGAGGATCAGGAGTTCAAAGCCAGCCTCAGGAAAAGCGAGGTACTAAGCAGCTCAGTGAGACCCTGTCTCTAAATAAAATACAAAATAGGGCTGGGGATGTGGCTCAGGGGTGGAGTGCCCCTGAGTTCAATCCCCGGTACCAAATAAATAAATTAAACCAGTAGACTGGGGCTACTTTTAGAAGAATGTCCAGGCCTCTCTAAGCAGTGACCAGAAAGAAGATAGGGAAGAGCATTCCCTGACAAGAGGGCAGCTTGAGCTCAGGCCCACGAGACAGGAGTGTGCTCAGAGTATTTGAAGAGCAGAAAATGGCAAGTGGGCTGGAATGCAGGCAGAGGATGCTGGTGGGGGAGAGGCTGGAGGGTGAGCAGAGGCATGGCAGCAGAGTTTGGACTTGCTATGCTGCCGTGCAGACAATGGATTATAGACAAGTAGGAGGGCAGCAGCTTGGTCGGTTAGGAGGACTCCACTGTATCCAGGTGAAAGCTCACGTGGCCTTGTGCCCAGGGTGGTGGAGGGGGAGGCGGAGGTGGAGGGATCATTTACAAGTAGGATCGACAGAACTAGCTGATAATTGGGATGGGGGGGTTGTAAAAGGAGTAGCAGAGGGAAAGGGAGAATTCAAGAGTAATTCTCAGGCAATAAGGAAGACGATAGGAGGAATGGGTTTGGGTGGGGAAATCAGGACTTCTCTTTGCCTTAATGTCCTTGAGATGTTTATTAGCTCTTCAAGAAGACATGATTATGAAGTCACATTAAGAGTTCAGAGTAGTCAGGACTACTGTTTATCAGCATGTAGGCAAGATAAGAAGAGAAGCCCTTTATCTTGGTCTGGTTTCTGCCACTGTAACAGACTGCAGGAGACTGGATGATTTATAAAAAAAAAAAAAAAATTCATTATGAATAGTGCTGGAGACTTATAGGTTGGGAAGTCCAAGGTCAAGGGACCCACATCTGATGAGGGCTCTCTTACTATGTCATCCTATGGTAGAAGGTAGAAAGGTAAGAAAGTATGTGCAAGAGGAGGCCCAACTCGCCTAAAAAGGCCACTCTTGATAACTAACCTGTTCTCCAAATGACATTGTTCCTGAGGGAACAGCCCTATTGACCTAATTACCTCTTGTTAGGCCTCACCTCCTAACACTCTTGCATTTGGGATTGTGCCTCCAACGCATGAACTTTGGAGAACACATTCAGACCATAGCACCCTTCAAAGGAATGGAGCTGCCGAGGGAAACAGGTCCCAGAAGTGCATCCCAGCCTTCCTTGGCAGGCCTGCTTTTATTTATTTTTTTTAATGCATATGGATAGGTTATGTGACTTTCCCAGGATCCCAGTAAGCCCTGGGATTTAGCCCTGTACTCCACAATGTCTGCTCCCACCCACCCCCACCTTGCCATAGTGGACCCAGACACGTGGAACAGTGCCTTGTCCTTCATGTATCACAATCTCTCTGCAGGAAGAAGATGATGATGGTCTACCTAAGAAAAAATGGCCCACAGTAGATGCATCTTACTATGGTGGGCGAGGTGTTGGAGGAATTAAAAGGATGGAGGTAAGAGGACAGCTTGGTGCATACTTATCCTCGTTCTGTCTACACCATGATGGGCCCCAAAGCAAATGGCGACATCTCCTGCTTTCGGTCTGGTGGGGAAGTGGATTGTGAGGCAGGAGGATGGAGAGATGAGAGGTGCAACCTTTTAACTGTGCACCTCCCCATCTTACCCCCGTGAGTCAGAGCAAGGTCACACATAGGACAAATTCCCCCACTGGTTTCTTCTCTCACTAAAATCGCATCCAAAGTTCTTGCCTGGCCTTGCCTGGCCTTCTACACATGCTCTCCCACTGCCAGGACAGTTCCTCCCCTAAATATCCACACCCATGGCTTGGGCTGTCTGTTCCTTCCACTCTCCTTCTTTTTTCCACAGCTCCCCTCTTCCCTGGCCCTCAAAACCCACAAGCAATGAGGCATGGGTCGCACAGGCAGGGCACATCACATGGTTGTTTGTCAGCCTTATTCCCCAAGAGCAGCCTATTTTATTTTTTCACTTTGTCTTGTTATATTTTATTTGTATTAGGTTCGTTGGGGAGAAAAGGGATCCACAGAAGAAGGTGCCAAGTTAGAAAAGGCAAAGAATGCAAGAGTCAAGATGCCGGAGCAGGAGTATGAGTTCCCTGAGCCTCGAAATCTCAACAACAACATGCGCCGGCCCTCTTCGCCCCGGAAGTGGTACTCTCCCATCAAGGTATGTCTCTCTTGACTCCAGATGATTCCCTCTAGGACTCGCTCTTCCTGGCTGAGAGCAAATCTCCTTTGAAAGTTTTCCACCATTTTTCTTCCCCCCGCAGCTCCAGATCTTAAAATCCTCATTGGCTTCGTAGGAAGGTGAAGCTGCAGGAAGCAGCTTGGGGTTGCAAATGGCTTTTGAATTCACATAATTGGATCAACCTTTCTCTCACCCTTGTCCTTAAGCATCTGTGCCAATTCTCAGAAAGCTCTAGAAAATATCACTGAAAAGACACAATGCCCTCGTTTCATAGAGAAGAAAACTGAGATAGGGAAAGTCCATGCTGTGCTGGGGACTAGAACTCAAGGCCCCAGCTCAGGGCCACAGCCTCTAGTTCCATGCTGCAAACAGACTGGGCCCACTCCAGAACTTTACGTGGAAGGGTATGAGAGCCAGCCTCCCAGGCCACCCCATGTGCGTACACGCGCACGCGCGCACATGCACACATGCAGACTCACCCCTGCCCAGTGACAACAAAAATAATTGTTATCATTCACTAAGTTATTTGCTAATTTTGGATGAGCACTTCTCTTACAAAATCAAAAGAAATACCATTTCCAACAGTAGAATGAAAACTTCATTGGTAGTCATTTTTTCTCAGCCAAGTTCACTCGGGTTCACCACGAATTGCAATGCATTTCCACTTTGGTTTGCCATGTTTAAAGCAGTGAGATTCTTTTTTAAGATAAGATTCCCCCTGAGGCAGTGGGCTGAACTCTGGGAAGATGTGGGCGAGAGACAACTTGCTTGAAGAACAGCTGTTTGCTCCTGATTCTTTTCTAATGGGGAACATGCAGTGGCGTGCGTACATGTTCAGACAGGAAGGAGCCGAGGAGATTCTCGGAGATGAAGAAGAAAGGGAATTTTCTATTATGTTGTTTTCAGGAATCTGTAGTTTGTGACTAACACGGTATCTTTGGTTATAACTGAATTTGTGTTTCTATAATCTTGCACGTTGAAAGAACATGAATTCTGTTTGAAGAAGCCACTTTCTGCCTGAGTGTATGTTATTCCTCTGTTAACTGGTAGTTTAGGGCTAAGCTTCCTAAAATAAATAAAGATATGAACAAATACATTTAAAAATCCAAAAACATGTGGCTTGGGAGGCTGAGGCAGGAGGATCGTATGTTCAAAGCCAGCCTCAGAAACTTAGCTAGGCCCTAAACAACTCAGCAAGACCCTGTCTCTAAATAAAATTTAAAAAAATACAGCTGGAAATGTGGCTCAGTGGTTAAGTGCTCCTGGGTTCAATTCCCCATATCAAAAAAAAAAAAAAAAAAAATCCCAAAACATTCCAACATCTTCTTGGAATTAATAGTGGTTCAATGAGGTTTGTCATGTGCCTGCTATGCACCAGATACTGAATATTCAGAGATTCTCAAACCTGGCTGAGTATCAGAATCACCTGGAGGTGTTTTCAAAATATAAGTGCTTTCAAAACCCAGAGTCTCACACAAAAAAAATCTCCAAAAGCATATTGGCCTTCATGATTTGCCCATGTTGTCTCATCAAATGAGATATCCTTTTGTTCCCCCAATGCCTCCATTTTCCGATTTCACATCCAAACTCCCTAACTGGTGGTAGTCTTCAGTCACCCCAATGACCACTTCGTCTAGAGTCCTGGCTCTTGAGCTTCCTCCTTCCTCATTCTGTCAAATCACTGGCTCTTAAAGTCTGGTCCCCCAGACCAGTGACATGAGCATCACCCAAGAAGTGCATATTTGGGGCCCCACCCAAGTCCACTGAATCAGAAATTCCAGTGGTATTATATTCCTGGGTTTTAATAAGGCGTTAGAGAAGTTGTCACCAAAGGTTCCAGCCAGCATTCCATAGGGAGTTCTCAGAGGACAGGAACTGTGGTGCCTGGACTGTTAAAATAGGTAGAGAGGCCATGGCCAGACCTCAGTGATTTGTCAGGAATCTCATCAAGGAGATCCACATGAGATTTCCACTGTGGGGACATTGTCATCACCAACACAACTGCTGGTTTAATGTTAAGTGATTGGGAATCACAGTGTCATGGAATCACCTATAAAGCCTAGTGGGAAAAGCCTGCGCTGCTGGTGGACTTGCTGAGCACCTGGGCAGGACTCCCTCATTAAGACACAAGAAAAGTATAAGAGCGCCTTTTGCCTATGGAGCAGGTAATGCCGACACTTCCTTACTCCGTCTGCTAGGTGGGAGATGGATGAGAGCCATGGCTGTGATTACTCAGATTTATGAGCTTTCTCTCCACCAGATTTCACCCCTGGCAGGCACCAATTAATTATGCTTTGAAGCCTCAGTAAACAGCACTGTGCCAGGCAGAGAGAGGGACTCCACCAAGCCTTGTTAAAGAGCTGAAGCATGCAATATAATTATGAAACCACTCCCAGAGCGTCCTGCCAGCCCAACCACACAGCTCACATTAATACTCTCTGTCCAGGAAGGTGACATTCCTCTTGCCATCTTGGAGGAAGGAGGAGAAAAAGAGGTCATTTAATGTTTATCTGGGCTGAGTGTGTGAGGAAAAGGCAGGAACAAGAAGAATAGAAGTGCTGAAAAGAATTCAAAAGTAATAGTGTGGGGGCTGGTGTTGTGGCTCAGGGGTAGAGCGCTTGCCTAGCACTCGCGGGACACTGAGTTTGATCCTCTGCACCACCTAAAAATAAAATAAAGGTATTGTGTTCAACTACAACTAAAACAAAATATTTTTTTAAAAAAAGTGATAATGTGAACTCTTGATTTGGAAAAAAGACAGATGTGCCATCAGAACCTCAGCCCCATATAGTTTTAACAAGACGCATGCTCTATGCTGAGCACTGTTCTAGCTACAGTGCCTATGTCACTTGCTAGCCCCTGGGACAAAACATTTAACCTCATGTGGCCATAATTCTGCTCTCCCTTCTTGAACTTTCTCACAGAGGTCATCACAGTGCTGGGTTGAAACAAGGCACACTCCAAATGGTTGAGCTAACAAAGGGTAGGCAGGGTTAAAGACCTCATAGAGGTAGAGAGACCCTAGGCCCTAGCAACATGATCTCTTGCACCCCTAGGCCTATATGGCAAGGAGGATATGGTGACACTAGAGCCCAGTGACAGCCACAGCTCTAGAGAAGAGAGCACCATCTGGAGCTATGCCATAAGCAGGAATAGGCAATCTAACCCTGCCCCATCACCTCATGTATGCCCACAAGCAAAGGATGGTTTTGACATTGTCAAGTATTACATGGGGGGCTATATAATATCCTCAGCTTTGACTCTTGACCTACAAAGCCTACAATCTTTCCTCTCTGGCCCTTTCCAGAAAATGTTTTCAGATCCATGGCCTCATACGATTGTAGCCACTGCTGAAGAGGTGGAAGGGGTGGAGGAATAAGCATCTCA
This sequence comes from Callospermophilus lateralis, assembly GCF_048772815.1. NCBI lineage: Eukaryota > Metazoa > Chordata > Mammalia > Rodentia > Sciuridae > Callospermophilus > Callospermophilus lateralis. Next base: position 56,085,161 of record NC_135318.1, read on the forward strand.
GCTTGCTCTCTTTCTGGGTCCAGTGCCACCTATTGGCCTAAGGAAGCCCATTGATATAGAAGCAGGTTTCCAAGGCCTGGAGCAGGGAAGACAGAGAAATTCAGATAAATGATAGAGACAGACAACTCATGGAGAAAGATCTATCTACACTGTGCCCACCTTTCACTCCCTCTAATTGGGGAGAACATCTCCATCTAGCAAAACTTTCCACAGGCCCTGGGAAGATTCCTAGCTGCTCCCCAGAAAAAGTGACCAGAATCCTACATCTCACAGGATTGCCCTGGACTTATTTCCTTCATGCATTCCATGAACTCTCAGGTGAGGACAGTTTCTGTGAGGATGCCCAGTGAGACCTGAGCGAGGGAAGAGGCTACAGTGGGCTCTTTTCCACCCACCGTCCCCCAGTCTAATTGAAGGCACTGACCACAACAACCACACTTCCCCCATCCTCATTCCAGGCTCATGATCAGGAAATTTTCCCTGACAGTTAGCCTGCATTTTCCTTTGCTTGGGTTTTCACCCCTGGATTTATAACACCCCATGCTTCTCATTAAATTGGGACTGATCATTTTAGACAAGTTAAGTCATGCCTGTATATATGGCCACCAGCTAGATTAAAAGCAGAACCAACTGTAGGTTTGTTGGAAAGCTTACTGTCTTCAGAGAAACCATTTTTCTCCTTCTCCAGTAGCTTCTTCACATGACTGGAAGTGACAGAAATGACAGCCAAAGGACAAAAGCCAGCACCTGCCCTGCAAGATAGGCAGATTGTGAGGGGCAGGGTTAGCTTGTCCCACTTGCAGGGCCTGGGAGCCAGGTGGTTTTTATTTATTTCCCATCAGATCCCTAGTCTGACCTTGACCTTGTAGTCAAGCAGCATTCCGTCATGACACTGCACTAGATGAAGCTGTATGTAGCTTAGCAAGACATATCAAAGCACTGAATGTCAGATGTGCTGTTGATGGTGAACAAATTTCATCCCTCTCGGGCTACTTTTTAGAATGATTCCAATATTTTCTTTAAAAAAGACCCAAAGGGGAAAAAAAAGACTAGTAAAAAATGACCCTCTGTGTACATGTGCAGGGAAAGCTTCCAACCTTATCCATTAATTTAAATCCATTAAATGTATTCATGAATTTCATTTGAGCCTGGGTCACACTATCTACCAGGTGTTTATTTCAAGGTTAAAAAAATTCAGGTGTCAGTCAGTAGTGGCCCTATAAGTTGTACCACCCTCAAAATTCTCAATCTCTGGCTAACTTCCAACCAGCCAAGGCAGACACACCAGAAGAGAAGACACAGATGTTGCTGGGCTGGGAAGAAAAAAAAAGAAAGAAACCCAGCCACAAACACCCATGCAGCAGGGTGCTTTGAATGATGGCCATATAAACATCTCCAGCCCAGACTTACTGTGGAGAAAGAAGCAAAAGCCAAGAGTTTACATACAACTTCCAGTTTGTCTTTGTGAAATTATTGTCTGAAGCTAAGTGAGATACAGTGTGGAAGTCTGGAATGGGTAAATTTTTCATTTTGCAGTCAAACTGTATTAACCTCATAGGAAAGAAAGCTATTTTTAAGTGTCATCTTAATACACTCTGGCAGAGGGTTCCGAGGTTTGTGGAGAAATCTCTCTGTTGTAGTGTCACAGAAGCAGTTGGGCATTTCGCCTGGGAGTGAAGACCAGTGTCTGAAACGCATCCTGTGGAGGCGGCTCCTGCAGGGTCTGCACCCAGACCTGATAGACATGAGGTGGCACCAACCCGGAAGGCATCTCCCAGGCTACAGGGAAAGATGGGAACCAGTGGGGAAAATCCCCTGAGAGACTTCTGGCCTTAAAGGGATATTATGAATAAGCCCATTTGTCACTTTAAATTCCACTATCTTTAAAGGACAGATTTCTGTCTTCATTCAGAAAACCAAGGCCCCCGGAGCCTCTGCCCCTCTCCTTGACTTCCATCAGTTATTTTTATCCTCTTTTTGTACCCCTCTTTCTCTGAAGCTTACTTCCTACCTGATGAAGGAGTAGATTACCCACATTGTTTTTCTGCAGCACAGACCAGGGACCTGGGGTTTTTCTGTGGGACAGTCAGAACACCAAAGATACAATGGAACTAGCTAGTCTCCCTTTGGCCAGAATTACCAGTGACAATGACTCACGTAATGCACACACTGCAGGTAGGGTAAGGTTCCAAGTGCTTCCAAGTTGTTTATTTCTCACAATAAGCCTTGAAAGTAGAAACCATTACTCCTTTCATTTTGCAATGCAAATAAAAGCCAAGTCCTGGAGAGGTTAAATATTTGCCCAAACTCACTCTGTTAGTAATAGTTCCTGGTTTATTTTATTAACCACAGTGCATCCATTTGGGCTAGCAATGAAATTCTATATTAATTAATAAACAAGAGAGGACAAGGAGCCTAGAGGTAAAAGAACCATCAGAATACTTCACAGAATGAGTGACAGGTGATGAGGACCTGGGTCAAGGCAGACTGGGGTGGGACTGGACAGGGCGAGATGACTGGAGAGCTGCTACAGAGACCATACCCAAGGCATAGTCGGTTTTGGACATGAGGAGGTGTCAGAGAGGTCAGCGTGGTCCTTTGATATCCAATGTTCCCATCCATGAACCAAGGCAGGGTGTGCAAAAGCAAGAGCAGGTTGGGAGAGAAAAGAGTTCATTCAATTTGTGGAGTTTAGGCTTTTGGGGTTTGTTGTTGTTTTGTTTTGTTTTGTTTTGTTTCAGTACCAGAAATTGAACCCAGGGGCTCTTAAACACTGAGCATAATTCACTACCTTTTCTCCTGGTGCTACACTTCTAAGTGGTTTCTGTTCCTTCACTATGATACAGGTTTAAAGTCTTGCTGAGTTAATTAATGCACTTCTTCAACAGCCCAGTTGTCTTCCTTCAGCTCCATCTCATTGCTCCCCCTCTATCAGGGAGTTAAGTGATCAGTGCACACAGCACTGTGGGTGGGCTGGATTACAAAGTCAAATCCTGGGAGCTGGGAGTCCCTCCCTCTCCCTCCCAAAAACGGCGCAGGAGGCAGCCAGAAAGCCCACCTGCTTATATCCTGAACTATAAATGCTTATCCCCAAAAAATCGTTTAATGAAGAAAACCATGCCTAACACAGCAGTTGTTCTAGCCAGTGTCCTAAAGTCATTTCAAAAATATTTTCAAATGCTTTTGTAAATTTCTTTTCAAAGGAGAGAAACATTACACTTGGCAAGATAAAGTTTAACCCACAGGAGCTTGAAGAACAGTTGATAAGGTTTCAGGAATATAGTTTTTAGACGTGTGTATAAGCTGCCTGAGAATTATTTCAGAACATAAAGTCTTTGAGATGATTGAGAAGTTAATGCTGCCACTATAATTGCTTTGTGTTGTAGAACTTGAATCCTCAAGACATCCACAGGCTTCCCAGCCTGCCATCCAAAGATCTCTTCCAGATCAGTGTTGTCAGACATTCCTAACACCCGTGTAGGAAAGACATTTTACATTTTGATCCAGATTATGCCACACAGGCACCCCCATACACACACACACACACACACACACACAAACACACACCACACATGCACAAAACTAAGAGGAAGAAAAAAATCTTCCCAAAATAACATTTATTCTCACTCTGTGCAATTAACCCTCATATTCTATTTTATTGTATTTCTTAAAAATTGTAGTCTTAACACCCAAAAATTGATCTCATGAGAGTTTAAAGGGTGGCAACCCACAGTTTAGAAACCCTGTTCTAAAGATTTACCTTAAAGCATTCCAGCCAGAAGATCTGCATGAGGCAGAATCAGCAGTTGGTGTAATAGAAAGTATATAGGCAGCAGGCACAATGGTGCACACCTGTAATCCCCGTGACTTGCAATTTTGAGGCTGGCTGGGGAAACTTAGTGAGACCCTGTCTCAAAAAATAAATGGGCCAGGAGTATAGCTCAGTGGTAGAGCACTCCTAGTTTCAATTCCCTTTACCTCCCCCAAATCACATTAGCTTTAGTGATTAGGGCTACACTGGTTTCCTATCATTGCTGTAACAATTACTACAAACACACAGCAATCCCTACAAGCTCACAGCAATACAAATCATCACCTCATAGTGCTAGAGATCAGAAGCTGAAAACAGGTCTCATTGGGCTAAAACCAAGGTGTTGGCAGGGCTGTGTTTCTTTTGGAGGCTCTAGAGAAAATTTATTTCCTTGTCTATTCCAGGTTATGGAGGCTGCCACACTCATTGGCTTGTGGTCCCTTCCATCCCCAAAGCTGGCAACACTGGGTTTAGTCCTTCTCACATTGAATTCCTCTGCCTGCTTCTTGTTGTTGTTGTTTTGTTTTGTTTTTTCAGTACCAGGAATTGAACCCAGGGGCTCTTAAACACTGAGCATAATTCACTAGCTTTTCTCCCGGTACTACACATCTAAGTGGTTTCTGTTCCTTCACTATGATACAGGTTTAAAATTCTGATGAATTAATTAATACACTTCTTCAACAGCCAAATTGTCTTCCTTCAGCTCCATCTCATGGGTCCTCCTCGGTCAGGGAGCTGAATGATCAGTGCACACAGCACTGTGGGGGGCTGGTTTACAAAGTCAAATCAGCCCTGATCCTCCTGTCTCCCAATCTGAAAAACCCATGTGGCAGGATTGGGCCCGTCTGAGAAACCCCTATTCTCAAGATCCTTAACTTAACCACATCTGCAAAGTTCCTTTTGCCATGTCAGGTATCCTATTCACAGGTTCCAGGGAGCAGGGGTCACTTTATCATGAATTGAAAACAGCCCTGACATATTGGTTCTTTCCAATTTCAGCTAATTACATGCCTCCCCACTAGGGTTATTTTGGAGCCTAGGGCTCCTGCACTAACTGTCCAGCAAATAGAAGGAGATCTGTGTCCCATGGACCTTCCACTGGGCCTTTTCCTTGCCCATGCTCAGGAATTTTCCTGAATTTGTCATTATCTATGAACTTTAGACACCAAGTAGGAAGAAGAAATTTTAATGCAAGTTGAAAAGATTGACTGTGATATGAACATATGTCCAGAAATGTGGTAAGGACAAAATCCAAGAGCCTGAATGAACTTTGTGTTTGCAAATGTGTGGCTACACCCAGGTCTCAGGGTGTATTCTTCATGAACATCTTTTGTGTGTCTCTTCTCCTCCTACATCACGGAGCCTGAAAGTCACTAGTCCTATCACAGCTAAGCTGGCAGAGGTGTGCTGGGCACATGGGAAGAAGCATGGGAAGGCCCAGGGTCTACAGTGGCCGGCAATTCGTCTGTTTCATATCTAATCTTGGTGCATTTGTTTTATTTCAGGGAAAACTCGATGCCTTGTGGGTCCTACTAAGAAAAGGATATGATCGTGTGTCCGTGATGCGGCCACAGCCAGGAGACACGGTAGGAGTCCTTAGTCCTAATGCACACACACACATACACACCCACGCACGCACACACAGTTTTGTTCTCTTCCTTGGTCTTGGTAGAACTCCATGTATATAAGTCCAACTATTAGTTCATATTGTGACAAATCAGATACTAATTTTAAAAATTCTGGTTTTCATAAGACAGAAATATGTGGGGTTTAATTCCTAGAACTTGAGAGCTTCTCGATTTTCAGGTAGTGAGTGAGTGAGCAGGGCTGGCCCACACTTTGGGCAGTCCCAAGAGGGAAGCCTGCTGATCCTGAGCCACATTGGCCAGGGGCAAGGACCAGAGTGACAGTTTCACACAAACAGGTGACAGAATAAGGACCACAGAGAACTCCTGCCACTTTCCAGCAGGTGTTGGGTCCATAGGGAGATCTAATACCCTGGGTGTGGATTTATCCAGAATTGATACGGATAAGCTTGGAGTGTCTCCAACTAGGAAGTGGTTTTAAAGGAGGAGACAGAGGAAGACCTTAGAAACCATCCAGCCCATGCCTTCATTTTGTAAATGAGGAAACGGATAAGGAAAGTTACATAACTTGTACTGGTTCAGAAAGCAAATAACAATGCTGGAAGCAGCCTCAGTTCCATTGAAATCATAGCATTGCTATTTCTTCTCCTAAGAGCTAGTCTCTCCTCCACAATTATTACAGAGCAAGACTTGGGACAAAATTCTGCCTCCACTGCCAGCAACCTGCATCTTCCATACTCATCCTTGGGAATCAGGCTCACTTAACCAAAAGCAATATAAAGCTGTCTAACCTTGAATTCTTTTCAAATCAGTCAAACTTGGGATTGAAAAATCACTTTTTCCTGACTGGAAATCACCCAACCTCTTGGTATTTCATCTTTATGAAGCAGATAACAACAACTGCTTCGTAGTATGACAAATGCTTCATGCATCTGGCCCACTGCTGAGCATTCAATGACTCTCCATAGGTGACAAATATTATTATACTTATTGTGGTGTGCCTTTCTGCTGTCTGTGGATGCTTGATGCACAAATTCAAGCTATTTTACAATCTGTGTGTATTAGATATGTCTCATCATTGCCTTGCCCACTTCAGTATGACATCACCAACAAAGTGGAGTGAAGCCTGGTACACAGGTCTCTTGCACCTGGTGACATTGGGCATTTTGTGAGGGAATTTGATCTGAAGTTTCATAGTTTGTGCAGACTACTGACCAGCTGACTGTTTAGGCTCCAAGTTGTAACTGAGACAACAGGAAGGTGTTTTGAAACCAGTTTATATAAGTGTTGGGTCGACTTGGCCCTTAATGGCATTTGGAATTTGTATTTTTTTCTGTGAAAGTCAACAAGAACCAATTTCTATAGCAACTTATAAAATGAAAACTCTACAATTAACAGAAATGAGCATAAGTTATAACATTAGTACTCAGGGAGGGTGTTTGGTCCTATAGATGATACATCTGTGTTCTGTGGAAAATGAAATGTTTTTAGCATTCCTGAGACTCATCTAATAGATTAAGAAAAATAATAGTAAGATATCTGAAGTAGGGTTCAGCAGTACCATTTTGTTACAAAACATACTGATTTCATGCACAATCCTTTTTTTTTTTTCTTTTTGAGCAACTGAAAAACATCTCCCCTAAAATATGTTAACATTCCATTCCCCACTGATCAGTTTGGCAGAAACAAATCCACAAACTGGGTCAACAGAAGAAGTAGAAGGAGTGTTGGAAAAAGGAAGGATAAGAAGAAATATCATTAATAGGATATAAGCACCAATAGTGTTTAGGGCACAAGTCTGATTGTGTAAATCCAAGAACAATGGAATGAAAACAGAATTTCCTCTAATGAATCACACCTAAATTGAATCTCTTCCTCTTTACTAATTCTGAATGAAAGTCTATATTAACATTTGAATGAGAAACACAATACCAACTTGAATTCTCATTCCCAGTCACAGAAAATAATAGATTTAAAGAATAGGAAGTCTTTAAGGCAGAATAGGTTTGAACATATTATTAGCCCTCTCACAGTTTATGACTGTTCAGTTTACTTTAAAATGGGCTTCCTTTATAGAAATCCTGCCAAAATTGCAAGATACATGGGGGAAACAGATGCAGAGAATTGTGTCCATGTGTTCACGGAGACAGCCATAGACTTCTCTGTGGGCACATGGAATTACACAAGAACAGTCGCAGAAGAAGTAGGAGCGGGAATCCAAAGCTGCCTTATGGCTATACAAAAAAAAAAAAAAAAAAGTTTAGGGTCAAGGAGGACCACAATATAGTTTGGTCCACATGCTCCCTCTGCTTTGTTTTACATAAGTTTAACAGACTCGTTACAGACCTGCATGTCTTACACGGTGATGACTTGAAGAATTCCTCAGCTCTGATTTATGGGACTGACCACATTTTCCATAAACTCCAAATGACTACATCCAGCCACGTGCTTGTGAACAAGAGTCACAGGTTCTGAATTTTTCCTTCAAAACAAAACAAAAACAAAAATCACCTAATTTCATCCTCAGTGACGTTCTAAATGGCTTCCAACACATGTTGACCTCGTACAAACCTGGCAACTCTTCCTCCTCAGTTCCTGCCTGCTCCAACCTCCTCCCAGCTAACACACCCCTCACTATGGATGTCAGCACAGACCACCAACAGAGCCCCTGAGACAGCCCAAAGGCCTGAGTGTCTCCAGCATCCACCCCAGAGCCGGGGCTTGAGAGGCCTGAACCCAGAGCTACCACCCTTCCCAGGAACTGGCACCCAACCTCAGAGTTGGCCAAACCCCCATGTCAGGGAAAGAATGAACGGGATGGAAGGAAACATGACAGCTTCCCATCTATGTGACCTGTTTTCCCCTTTCAGCAGGGGTGGGCTCCAGTGTTTCTTAGAAGCCCCCAGGAAATCCCTGGGCTAACGTAAAAGAGAAAACACCAAGAGAAACTTTTAAGCAGCAAACCAGTAACATGTCTCTTCCTGAAATTTTGCAAGTTTACTAGGCATATGGTGTCCTTTGCCTAAACCATCCCCTTACTTCCAGTAAATAGCTACTGGGTGCTCTTTCTAAAACATGGAACTCAACATGCCCTTCTCGGCTCCAGACTTGCAAAAAAAAAAAAAAAAATGGGAAAAGTCCCAAATCCTTAACTTGGTTTAGAAAGGCCTACTGTTCTGGGCTGGGGTTGTGGCTCAGTGGTAGAGTGCTCTCTTAGCACATGTGAGGCACTGGGTTCGAACCTTAGCACCACATTAAAAAATGAAATAAAGATGTTGGGTCCACCAACAACTAAAAAATAAATATTAAAAAAAAAAAAAAGAAAAAAGAAAAGAAAGGCCTACTGTTCTACTTAGTCTACTACTTACCCCAGGTACACTCCTTAGGAGGGATTAATTCCTCACCAAGCTCTGGACGTTCCTGTCTCTTTACCTTTTCACATTGTAGTTTTTGTACTTTGAATTCCTTTCCCATCTTCTCTACTTAATAAGCTTCTATTAACTTGGTAATATTGTTCACCATCTCCATGGTGTCTCTGTAAACATTAAAAGTCACTGGCTAGACCTATGCTTTAAAGGGGACATTGCCAAAGCAGAACACACTGGACAGAGACTAAGTGAGGAAGTGTCTTTCCAGGATGGTCCCCAAGGCTTCCTACTCACGTGGGCCACTGTTTGAGTTTAGAAAATGTGTTCACCTTCCAAGGACAAGTGATTGAAGGAATTTAGAATGTCTGATCTGAGAAAGCAGATTTAAAGGAACTGTGAGAACTTCTTTAATTGATCGTTTCTTGGAGGTCCTGTTATGCCTCTCAGCTGAAACCTGTTTCTGAATCACTTCACCACGTTCAAGGAGTAAGCTTTCACACCATCGCATGTCCTTGCCTAATGTCATTTTAAAAGATTGTGTTTCACTGTGTATCCACCTTTTTTGGATATTTATTTCCAAGTAATTGTTATTATAAATGAAGACACAATCAGTATCCTTATCTTCAAATCATTGTACACATTCATGAATATATCCTTAGGTAAGAGTCCAGCTTTCTACTGGATCAGAGGGTATGGAAAATTTTAAAGCTCTTATATGTATTGCCAGGTTGCCCTCCTGAAAGATTATACAAATTAACCTTCTTGCCAGCATCTGTAAGAAGTTCATTTCCCCATATGTTCACCAGCATTATTGAACATGATAGATGCTCATTTCTTTTTCACACTTTCTATTGCTAGTAAAGTGGAACAATTTTTCAAATGTTTATTTTTTTCTCTTTTATCAATTGCCTTACAGGCTGTTGGCCCATTTTCCTATTAGATATTTTAGGGTTGGTTTTCATATGGTTATTTTTCTAATTCATCTTCATTCATATGTTAATCAAATATTTTGAAGGTCTACTGTATGTTAGGCCCTGTGCTATGCATTAAGTATATAGTGCTTACTCATGAAACAAAGTCTAGCATTATATAGAGAGTGCCAACTTTTTTCTATTCTGTTGTTTATCTTTTAATTTTTTAACAATATATTAAAGTTATAAGTAATATAATTATTAGATAATTTATCTAATAGTTTGATTAAATTCACATTCTTAAGTTATCTAGTAATTTTATCAAATATGTAAATCTTTGTAATTTCTGCCTTTGATGTCAAACTTAAACAGTCTTCCACACTCCAAAATTTCCACAAAATTTTTCTTCTACACTTACCTCTCAGTATTAGTTTGGGGCAATAATGTACGTTGTTACCTCTTCTGTATTTTCCTGAGTGTTTCAGGGGAAATTTGAGAAATTGTTATGTGTCATATTAAACTAGAGGTCCTCATTATATTAACTAGAAGCCCTAACAGAATCATGTTTTCCAAACCAGAACAGTGTCTTATATCTTGGACATGTTGAAAGTGATTTAGATTTACTCTGGGACATTGCGATAGACAGAACCAGAACTATGGTTAGACGCTCCAGCAAAGCAGATTTCATCTTAAGGAACTGAAGAATGTGAGTTTTAGCAACAGAACAAGGGGTACCAGAGACAGATGCCCCAGTAGCTAACCTTACTACAGGGGGTAAAACACAGTTCTAAGTCTAAGTTAATATTTCTCTACTATTTAACCACCAAGTTATTGTTCTCCTATATTTCTCCATAGCACACCTATTGACATGTCTGGGAAATGAGTAGTCTAGCTTAATTCTAAATAGAAACTACAGTCAGTTTTAGAGAAATCCTTCCCAGTTGCAGACAGTCCTGTGCCTCGATGAGTAATTTCAGACACAAATAGGTCAGGAAATTCAGAGATCAGAGTTCATGGACTCCAGAGATTTCCTCCTGATTTTAAAGCACTGATGAGCAGGTCCCACCCCACAGAGTCTACTGAATTGTCTGGGGTGACGTCTTGGCATTGGGGTTTTAAAAGCTCCCCAGGTGATTCTAAGGGGCAGCAAAACCTGAGAGTCACTGAGCTGGTCCAAGTTCCAATTTTTCACTCAGGCAGCATCTCCTCTTGCCTGCCTGAAACCATTTAGAGGTAACTCTTTACATCCCTTCAGGACCCCTAAGAGTCTCACAGACAAAGGGAAATGGATAAGCATAATCTTCATGTGCTATCAGCAAGCAGCCCTTTTCCTCTAAGGAAGATAGTTAACCTAGATTCTGGCAACTATTATTGCTACTGCTTGGCTAAAGAGGATGGCAATGAGAAAACAGAACTCTCCTTCATGTCTTTCCTGGAAGAAATTCAATCTATGGACTAGCCGAAGCCCTCCCCAGTCTTTTTGCTCCAACATAAACTCCACCCCCTTTGCTTGCTCCTAGATGACCCACTGGGGCTGGATTTCTTTTTTTCTTTTTTTTTTCTTTGTTTTCAACTCGTTAGCTACTCTCAGAATTGGCATCAGGAGGCTGGTGCATTCCATTGCTATCTGCACACCCAACCCAAAGGCACACTCTGAGCTTGTTTTGCAAGGCTGGGTCTCTTCACAATCAGAAGAGACCCGAGGAAACACACACACAAATGCACATAAACAATGTTTGAAATGCAACTGAAGCACAGCCCCAGAGGTTGTGAAATCTCTCCAGGAGCTCCAGCCTTGGGGCCGCCTTCTGCACAGCTGTTTCTAATAAGGGATGCCTGTCACATGGGCACTGTGTCGCCCGGCTGTCGCAGAGACTGACTTGAATTGGCCTACCCAGGTTATCTCCCAGGGGGAGCATCCTTAGCCTGGTCCTTCCAAAGCAGATGAGTCCCTTGGAGTGTGAGCAAGCCTCAGAGAAAGCAGGTACTCTGTTTCTCTTCTCCTCCCTTCATTTACCCTGCATTTCCTCTTTTTTTCCCCCTTCACTGCCAATTTCTAAGGCTTGCCATGGCTACCTTCCTTCAAACAATCAAGCATCTTTTGCACTCCCATTAAGATTCCATTTCTGGGCTGGGCACTACAGATACCTACTAGCATAGAACTTAAATCTGGCTTCCTGGAGCTCAGTGTGTGGTATGGATGAGAAGAGAGTCAAGCATTCTATTAACTGCAAGTGGTTCCAGAAGCACAAACCCCTTCATGATAGCTTTGGGGGTAGCTATGATCTCCAATTCACAGAGCACAAAATAAAGTTCAGAAAAAGTTCTTAACTTTTCCAAGGACATCCATCTAGAAAGAGGCAGATCTAAGGCATGAATTCAGGACTTCCAGACTTGAATGTCCACAGAGGGGACTCCTGAACTCCTTCACAGGGTCTGGCAAGTCCCCAAGCACTGCTCAGTTTGAAAGAGTCTATGATGGAACAGAGCACGTGAGGTGTGAGAAATACTCCCAGCAAGGCCTCTTACCAGCCTTGGAGTCAAGTGGATTCTCAAAGTGACATCTGAGCTAAGACCAGAAGGGAGTGGGGGAAAGGGAGTACTTTAGGGAAAGTGAAGCCGGAGCAAAGATCTGACAATGAGACTTCAGTTCCTTCAGGGAGACGTCAGGGGCGGGATGGAAGAGGTCAGAGCTGGCCATGCTGCGATTCACCAGGGAGGAGAGCATTGGGAGGGCAGAGTGGACTTTGCTTTTTAACTTCCCAGTTGGCAGGGCCTGTGGAACATCCAACAGAGGTGGCCAGGAGCAGGCCAAGACTGGGGTGAGGAGCGGGAGGCATCTACAGCAAGAATTCTAAGGAGGTGCTCACTCCCAGGGACATGCACATTCAGGATCAGCACCAGCAGGGACCAAGGAGCAAATACTCCCTTAAGTGTGGTTTCCTGGGTACCCACACACCTCACCCTGGCCCTGCCTTGTGCAGGAAGCAGTTTTGTTCCCATGAGAGTTCTGAGCTGGAGGTGCAGATCTGGGAGTCATCGGCAGGGCAGTGGAGACCAATGTGAATAGATGGGAAACCAGGCAGAGTAGACAGAGAAAGGAGATATAGGTTAAATCTTGAACTCCAAGGGTCATATCCTAGAAGTGGAGTGGAGAAAGGAAAAGGTGAGCAAGAGGGAGACTTAAGAAGGACCAGACAGAGAAGGAGAAGTTGCAGTGAGTCTGGAGTCCTAGAAGCTTTGGGAAGATGATACATCCTGGAGGAGGGCAGGTCAACAATGTCAAATGATGGAACATTTAGAAGCAAGCTGAAAGCAGTCCTCTAAGGAGATGAGTGATGAGGAGGTCACGATGATCTGCTGTCTCAGGAAGTTTAGCAGAGAATGGAGGGAAACCAAAGCAGGAACTGGAGGAAGTCTGGAGTTGGAAACGGTGCTTCATCTAATTAGAATAGGGAGACCTGAGTGTGATTAAGTTCTGGTGACAGACCCCAGCAGAGGAAGAAGTTGAGCAGAAAAGCTCCTGGATACCATGCAGGAGCCCTTGGGAGAAAGGAGTAAAGATCCTGCAGCCAGGAGGATGTGGGGAAAAAAGCACACTAATACACTGCTGGTGGGACTGCAAGTTGGTGCAGCCGATATGGAAAGCAGTATGGAGATTCCTTGGAAAACTGGGAATGGGACTACCTTTTGACCCAGCTATCCCACTCCTCGGTCTATACTCAAAGGACTTAGAAACAGCATACTACAGGGACACAGCCACATCAATGTTTATAGCAGCACAATTCACAATAGCTAAACTATGGAAACAACCTAGATGCCCTTCAATAGATGAATGGATAAAGAAACTGGGGTTTATTTTAATGCTGGAATATTATTCAGCATTAAAAGAGAATAAAATCATGGCATTTGCAGGTAAATTGATGGAGTTGGAGAATATTATGCTAAATGAAGTTAGCCAATCCCCCCAAAAAAACAAATGCCGAATGTTTTCTCTGATATAAGGAGGCTGATTCATAATGGGGTTGTGGGGAGGAGCATGGGTGGATTAGATGAACTCTAGATAGAGCAAAGGGAAGGGAGGGGAGGAAGGGAGCACGGGGGTAGGAAAGACAGTGGAATGAGATGGACATCATTATCCTAATACATGTATGAAGACACAAATGGTGTGACTCTACTTTGTGTACAACCAGAGATATGAAAAATTGTGCTCTACATGTGTACCGTGAATTGTAATGCATTCTGCTGTCATTCATAACAAATTAGAACTTAAAAAAAAATCCTGAAGCCAGGAAGTGCCATCTTCCTTGGTGACCTCAGTGGTGGAGCCCAGGTACGGACAGGGGCACAGGAAACCAAAAGGATCCTTTGACACATCCATCCCTGTGCTGAAGGAACAGGGCAGCTACAGCAGAGTGCCTGAGGAGGGAGAACGAGGTGCGGGGTGGTGGCAGGGACTGCCATGCCTGGGAACCTGTTGCTCCTGTCAAAGCAGACATCTCCACTTTGTGAATGAAACACGTTTTTTTCTGGACTCAATAAAAGGACATTTAAGCTGGGTGCAGTGGTCCTCTTCTGTAATCCCAGCAGCTTAGGAGGCTGAGGCAGGAGGATCACGAGTTCAAAGCCAGCCTCAGCAAAAGCAAGGCACTAAGAAACTTGGTGAGACCCTGTCTCTAAATAAAATACAAAATAGGGCTGGGGATGTGTCTCAGTGGTTAAGTGCCCCTGAGTTCAATCCCTGGTACCAAGAAAAAAAAAAGGACATTCAAATAGATATGAGAGTTCATTTTCTTCCCTTCCTTCCCCCTGAAAATGGCAATTAATCTCAGAGACTTAATGACAGACATCTCAACACATGAAAAATGTTTCACCAGGATTATTTTCTTACGTTCAAATCAGCAATAATGAAAATAAATCAAGTTATCTGCAAATTGAAATTGTTATGCTAAGGTCAAGTTTTTCTTGTACAAATGACAATGCGTTTATATTGGCTTTGAAAAAACAGAGATCTTGATAATTTCTGTCGGTGTCTAACACCAGGCTGTAAGGCCCCAACAGATCTGGAGAGAAAGTCCGGTTTTGCTGGCCACTGACTCTTGACCTTTTATAAACTTTTGTAAGAAGTGGGTCATTTAAGAATAAGGAAAGAAACAAGCAAATTATAGGAAATATTCCTAGAGGGTGTGATTTACTTTGGCACAGCACCTTCTCTGGATGTTTGAATTCTCAGTAGTATTCATTTGGTTCTCACCCCTGGAAATCTTTCCTTCACTGTCTCATTGAAAGGGGACGATGAGTACTTTGAATTCTTGGCACAGTTTCCTAGATTTGGAAAGAACAAGTTCAAAACACCCTGTCCACAGCCAGAACCAAACTATAACCAAAACCTGAAAACTTTATCTTATTTCAGAGAAGTCAAGCCCAAAATTGATGCTGCAAAAATATAACAGCTTGCTTTTTATTTTTTTCTTGTACCAGTTTCCTTCCATAATAGGAAGTGTATCTGAATGTGCGGTAATTGGTGGTGTTGAATGTTCTCTCTTCTACCTGTCTCCCTCCCCACCATTTTTCCCCCTCTCTCCTGAGCCCATAATCAAACTACCTTTTTTTACAAGCATATGCATTCACACATACTCCTCCTTCTCCTCCTCCTCATCATCATCATCTTGTAACTTCTTTTAGGACTTTTGACTTCAACTTGCCTCATCTCCCAAGCAGCTGTAAACAAGGCAAGTTCAAGTCCTGGTATCGAATTGCAAATAGCAAACAGGAGAGAAGTAAATGCTAGAGTCTGAACAAGAAAGAGCTGGGTAATCAAGTATCCTCTTCAAATTCTTATTTTTTTTTTCCTTCCAAACAGAATCAGGATTGAGGGAAGTAGGGCTTGGCTCTAGGGTCAAAAATTCACCCAAGTGCATAATATTTTAAGAAGTATGCTACTTTATCCAAACATGATGTTTATTGTCTAGCTACTTGGCCTCTGTGGGCCTTTTCCTTCAGCTGATGGCATTGAAAAAAATCACCTCTAGGGACAATCTGCAACTCAGTGACAGACCTCAATTGAGAATTGTCACAACCAAGGCTAGCAGCAAGTTCTGTTCTAGCCTGAAAATGATGGATTGAATCATAGATATCAACACCTGACCCAGGAGATAAACTTGGAGAATTAGCCATATAGGAAAGAGCTATCCTGCTATGTTCTTTCACATGTACTCATCTTCTCTTGACAGTTCTGTGACCACCTTACTTCAACCTGACCCACAGCCCCATGGATGGGCTGGCTGGCAATTTCTTATAATCCCAGTCCCTTAGTTTTAGGTGGGGAGGAAATCAAGGTCTGGAGATCCCCTAGCCCTCCTAGGTACATTATCTCATTTGTTCTCCATCAACACCTTACTTTATCCTTCCCTTGCTTATAAGAAAGATGAGGTTTAGATAAGTTTCCTGCACTGTTCAAGATCACAGAGGGTGTTAGTGAAAGTGGCAAGATCAGAACCCACCAACCCTACACTGCCTATCTCCTGTTGAATCCTCATCCAAGGTCAGGAGAGGAAGGGGCAGTTGAGTTTGGATTTGATGTTTTGAAAAGAGAGGACCAAATCCAATTTGAGAAGGCAGAGCTATCCTTGGCCCCAAATCCCCTCCCCTTCTGTCCTCCTCCCTTCTCCCATTTTCCAACATCTTCCCATTTTTATACCCTGCCCAACATGCCTCATCTGCTGAAGACCTCCCCCACTGGCCTGCTTTTCTGCACACTGTGTTGTGATCCCCAATTACCTAATGGTCTTTTTTCTTTCCCTGGATTTCACCTCTCCCTGACTTCCCCTTTAACCATCCACACACTATGCTATAAGAGTATGCTCATTGATTCAGTGGAGAGGAATTCATTCATTCCTCTTCATCAGGCACCAGGCTAGGCAGACAGGACTTGACATGAGCAACAAAGCCTTGTGGTGTGTAGGTTAGAATATTCAGGAAAGATCACTAAATTACAATTTCATATCAAATGTTTGAGGCCAACCTGGGTGATAAAGTAAAAAGTAAAAAGGGTTGGGGATGTACCTAGATGGTATTTTCCTAGCATGTGTGAGGCACTGTGTTCAATCCCAGTGGCCCAAAAGATAAAATATAAATTATAATTCCATATGATTTGAGGTTCTATGGGAACATAGAGCAAGGAGAGTTAGCCCAGGCCAGGGTGTCAGGGAAGACTTCCAAAGAGAATATTTGGCTGATACCTGAAGGATCAGTTCTTAATGAGGGAAAGGACTTCTAGCTGGAGAAGAAAGCATGTGTGAGGGTCCAAATGCGAGAAGAACTGAGAGGAGACATAGGCCAGCACTCCAGAAAGGAAGGTGACAGCAGCCACACCCCACTCCTGCCTTTGCCTTTTCTGATAGTCTAATCACCTCCTTCAGGTCCTCAGTACTCAGCTGAAGTCCCACTTCCTCCAAGACCTAGTCTAATTGCTGCTCATTGTCTGGCTCCTCCTTCCTCCTGTGCTTATAGCTAGCACCATAAAGGTTAGTATCAAATTAATTTTAGCCAACACTGACTTTTCACTCCCTGACAATGCTGAAACCTGAGAGAAAGGTCTGTAGCTCATAGATTTTTACTTTCCCTCATGACACTGAGAACAAGGCTCAGATTTTTTCCTTGTTTGGGAGATTATGCCTTTATGCCTTTTTCTGCATCCCCCAAGTCAAGCAGTTGGTAAACCTTTATATCGATCCCTTCACAGGCAACAGTGTTATAGTAGTGAGCAAAAAGACCTATTGTAAATACTCTTTTACTAAAGAGAGAAGGTCACAAAGTCTTCTAAGGGCACCGCTAGGTAAAATGGGGCTGATGGAAGCTTATTGGAAGAGTAAACTTTCATTTCAATTGCTATTCATAGTTTTCTCATTGCCATTTATTAATTACTTGGACCTTTTTTAAAAAACGTGTTTGAAAATAGAACGTTAATCAATAAAACAACCCTTTGAGACTTTACTGGTCTCATCTCAAGTAAATATCATAAGAATGAATTTGTCATATTAAATGTTTTTCCGTTTTTCTTTTTGGCTAATATACCACTGAGAGCAATGTCATTTTCACAGTCCACAGTAATGACAGAGTTAGCCTTGGGGTGCTCATTCCATCCATCTAGGCTTCAGCACCCCTGTCTGTTTCTGGGTTTCACTCCACATCTGGATTGGGTTGCCCCACGGAATGTTGTGGCCCTGGCAGCTGACACCAATCACTGGACTGGCATCCCTCCTTTTTGGAGGACTCTGAGCTTCAACCTGAATGCAAGCTTTAAATGGGAGTAAAACTTATATAAGTTTTTCCATATACTCTCCTGCTGACCCAAGGTGAATTATAAAGGGAAACTCTAAATGTCAGAGTCTGGAAAATTGAACATAATAACAGACAACCATTCCTTTTTGTGGTATAACTAATAAAATTGGTCCCCATGGAAAGTCCACACTGGAGTCATCCCTATTGCTACACAAGACAAAGTGTTTCCCTTCTTTTTTTTTTTTTTCCCTAGCAAGGGAAGTAGCTATGACCAGGTTAGGGTTCTTAGGTATAGTGGTAGAGGGAAATAGAAAGGAGGGTGAGGAGTAATAGCAAGTGTTTCAGAACTTATGAGGCCATTGTCTCAGGGCCTCATCTTGTCCATTGGCCTAGAGGATGCCATGCTGTCTCCAGAGATAGCCAAGACAGCTGCAGAATGGGGACTAGTTTCTATGCTATACAGTAAGCATACCATCCCCCAAAATAAGCCAGGAAAAACACACAAGAACTCCCTGTAGTTCATGGTCCCCACTGCACCCCATCAGCTAGCTACCCTACTTGTTCTGCACTGGATCCTCTGTTGGGGAGTCCAGAAATTGCAAATGAGCTTGATACTAAGTCAAAACAGAATCTCTGGGAGAAAAAAAAAAAAAAAACTTACAGGTAATTAGCATCCAGCCAACGTCCCACACCAGGACACTGATAAGCAACATGGAGGCTTGTAAAAGAGGTAACCTGCCTATGTGAAAATTCCAGTTTCACCAAGCAACATTATGCTCAGATAACTGGAGAGGCCAGTACTGAGCTGAATGTGCTGACCCTCAGAGTGTCATCCACAGCCAGGCTTTGATGGCTGTCCTTTATGGAACTCACCCAATCCGCATCCAAAAAAAAAAAAAGTCCAAGACTAGGCTGATAATGGATCTATGGTTCAAAGGAGAGCACATAATTTTCAGACAGCTTTACTCCATGGTCATTCTCTTGCATTCTCAAGCCCATTCCATTGATAATATGTTTAGTTCTAATCCATTTCCAAGTTTGATTTTGTTTTAATGGCAACAGTTTCATTATTGAAACTCTTTAGCTTTGTAAACTGTGGCAAAAACTGTTCCTCTATAAATAAACAGAACTTTTCATAAATCTTCCCCAGAAATACTAGGATCAGAGGATTTTATTTTAAATGAGCAATCTTCCTAACCACCACTTCTATAAGTTATGTAGAGAGATAGAAAGATGAAGAGAATTGAGATAGATAGATAGAAACTTCAAATACAGTTTGACATGTCTTAATGAGTCTGAGGAGACCAGAGGATAAAAGTTTTTCCATGATAGCAATTTAAGTCTTAAAAAGAACTTTCCTTTAAGCTCTCCACTGGCCAATGAAAACATTACCAAGACTTTGTCCTTTTATATAGAGTATAACACTAGGCAACCTGAGGGGGTTACAAATGAGCTCATGTTTTGTGAAATGGTTTGTGATCTCCCTTTTCTCTGACACAAGGAGCAAAAGAGATTTTTAGACCCAGAACACCTCAAAAGTAAAATCTAGAACAGACAGTCCAAGGAGAGAGCCACTAGCCCCATGTGGCTATTCAAGGTGCCCTTGAATGTGGCAAGTCAGGAAGGACGTGCTATAAATGCAGAACACACTCTGGATTTTCCAAGATAGACACACTGGGTGCATATATTAAGTTAAACATCATCTCTTATTACAATGAATTTCACCTGTTTCTCTTCATATTTGTAAATATAACCACCAGAAAACTTAAAACCACCCATGTGGTTCGCATTGTTTCTGTTGGACCATGAGGTCCAGAGGACTTGCCTGGGAGACACTTCAAGAGGAGGATGACAGGATTCTGGATCCTTATTGCATTTGTGGATGCAATAAGAATTTCAGAACTGATGATCACTGCCCTTCCTAGATTTCTGTGACTTTATCTTTCTGGGCAATTCCCACCCCAAACTTCTCTTGTGAGCCAGAAGTCTTACATGCTCCAAAATAGCATGGTAGGTTTTGTTATGAAAAAACAATACTTAACAAAGTCTTTCTATTGCTTCTTTCCTACACCACTATGGAAGAAAATAGGGCTTGTAGCATTTAAAACTTTGTTCTAAATATTTGTATATTTATTGGATTATGTGTTCTACTTTATCTTTGAAAAATTCCTGGAAAGCAAGCAAATGTTATGAGCAGCTGTGGGTTCTGAACATAATTTTCCCCTCAAAAAGAAAAAAATGAAAAAAAAAACACTAATTACAAATTTATTCTTAGGGTATTTGCTTAACATGAGACTAGTAAGGCTCCAGAGAGTTGTTTTTTTAACCTTTTTATTTTCAAACAACTTTTTCAAAAGTCAAAGTTATTAATCAATGGCAGTGACAAAATATGTGATTATCTCTATTTCACCAAAAAGGAAAATGACTTGAGCAATAATGATAGCTAGTGTTTGCCAAGAGCCACATGATTTGCATTTATTTTCCTCTTTTTTTTTTTTTTTTTTTAAGTACCAAGGATTGAACCCAGAGGCACTTACCCACTGAGCCACATCCCCAGCTCTTTTTATTTTTTAATTTGAGCAGAGTTTCACCAAATTACCTAGGGCCTTGCTAAGTTGCTGAGGCTGGCTTTGAATTTGTGATCCTCCGCTTCAGCCTTCCATGCTGCTGGGACTACAGGCATGCACCACCACGCCCAGCTACTGCAGCTATTGTTTAATGCATTTCTTTGGTAATTCTGTTCTTGTTCCCATTTTACACACTAGGGGATTCTTTACAGAGGACTCCAGAGCTCGGGTCTCAGTGGAGAAATCTATTCATTCCTTACACACTTATTTGCTGTGCTCAGCACTGATGAACAAGGGGGATATGTCTT
Source organism: Callospermophilus lateralis (assembly GCF_048772815.1). Taxonomy (NCBI): domain Eukaryota; kingdom Metazoa; phylum Chordata; class Mammalia; order Rodentia; family Sciuridae; genus Callospermophilus; species Callospermophilus lateralis. The sequence goes on from NC_135318.1 coordinate 56,105,995, forward strand.
TTCATGGAGTTTGCACCGTAGGGTCCACAGCAACCAAGTGTTAAGTGCTACACTAAGGGTTAAATTAGGGTGTTGAGTAGAAAAGGGGTGGCTGTGATTCTCCCATGTGATTGGAAAAGTGGTCTCTAAAGAGGTGACTTTGAACATGAAATCTGATATCTGATGACAAGAGGAAGCTGGCCATGTTAAGATCAAGAGACAGTGAGGGAAAGCCCGAAAGGCTAGAAAGAGTATGCTGGAGGTGCAGAGGCCAGCACAGGCCAGGGTAATGGATATGGGTGGGCAGTGGGCACAGAGAGGAGGGCAGGGGTAACGGCAGCAGGGCTTTTAAACGGGGGAAAGGCATTCAGCTTGTACTCTGGGTGTAAATGAAAGCTTCTAGAATGGAGGGGCCAGCAGAGGAGAGACGTGATCAAATTCACATTCTACAAAGACTGCCCTTGACACTGAGGCAGTGGGAGGAATTTTGTAGGGGGGCCAGAGTGGAAGCTGGGGGATCCGTGGGGAGGTTGGTGCACCAGCCTTGGCACAGCAGTGGGCCTGTGTGGCGAGGAGCAGATGGATTCTGGAAGCATTGTGGAGAGAAAGCCAAGGAGTCCGGCTGACGGACACTGTATTCTTCTTTACACCTCCTTCACCTCCCACAGTGTCTTTCCCCAAACACTCCATAATAATTCTCCAAAAGCAGAATGCAACTTGAGCAGATTGTCGTTATTTATCACCCTTTTCTTTTGTTTTGTTAACTCACTGTCCTGCCTAGCTGTTAGCCTCTTATTCCTCTTGACCTTGAGAAACACATCCGTAGTAAATAATAAGGCCTTGGTGTATTCCAAAATCTGTTTGATGGAAATTAAAGCGAAGGGATTCTGTCCTTTCAGTCTCATTTTGGCTGGCCAGAAGACGAGCTGTGGGTCCATTCATTCGCCCTACTACCATTGAGAAACTGAAAAGGCAGAGGAATGCAATGTCATATATGCCAGTCATCTGCAAATGGACCGAGCATCCTTAGACACAGCATGGGGTAGGCTCTCCTACATAGGGAATGAGGAAGGGACTGTATTAAAGAACCAAATGAGGAGCTGGGTGCAGTGGGATACACCAATATGCCCTGCTACTTGGGAGGCTGAAGCAGAAAGATCTTAAGTTTGAGACCAACCTAGCAAGACCCTTTCTCATTAAAAAAGAGAGAAAGAGAACCAGATGGTGTGCCACTAAGTGGTTATTCATTTACTGCTGCTGACAGTAAGATGAAGAGAGAGATCATGGATGGAAGGGCAAGCTGGAGGCCAGGGTTGATCTGAAAAGACTATAGAGAAGAGGTGTGACTTGAGCGTTTCCTTAGAGGATGCTTTCAGACCTTGGCTAAACAATGAAAACAGGAAGGGTATGAAATCAAAACGGGTTACCAGTCAGCAAAAGTGTGCATGTGCATGCAGATGTATATGCAGCTCCTTCTCCAGCCAGTGAAAACTTTTTCTTGGCATGAGCACTAAGCTTCATTAATACCCCAAGGGCAATAAATGCTGTCAGTTCTAAGGAATGAGAACTCACCCTCCTTCATTTACTGACACAGCCAGTTTCCTCCCAGGAACACACAGAGATCAGCCATGGCAGCAGCAGGTGTTAGGCACATCTGCATACACTCCACACCCACCTCTTTCTTGACATGAGGGAGTTGTTTTTTTTTTTTTTTTTTTTACTCCTTCACATCAATAAGCTACCCTCCCTCTAAATCCTTCACTGGCTCCCACTGTCGGCCCACACAGGGTGTGCTTTGCAGAACACTTACTCTACAGTTGTCCCTGAACATCAAATAAATTTGGGAAATGCTGCACTCACAATGTAAGGTGGGTTTTTTTCTCTGCGGGACTTCAAAGATGCTTTAATGAGCTGGCGTGCTTTGGAATGCCTCAAAGGGGAAAATCTTACGCACCTTTTCCCAAATTTATAAATTATTCATCTGTTTTCACAGAGCGTCACTCAGGAATGAATGTGCTTTTGGAGACATTATGGGAAATGGTGGGCTGAGCAGTATTTGCCCTGGTGCCCTCCAGGCAGTCAGACCCTGCCTGCCTCTCAGGAGTCCTCGAAGACTTTTTTCTAGCCCACATGCCTTGTCTATTCCTGCCTCTGCACTTCTGCTCACATCACCCCTCAGCCCCATTACTATGTCCCTTCCTCTCCTCCCACCGTAACTCTGCCGGAGTTCTTCTTCTCTAGAAAGCTTGAGATGTCTCCTGCCTCAAAACCATGTGACACTGTCTTATGTCACATGCATTTGGGATCTGATTTCTACCACTTTCTATCTCTAATATGTGGCACATGGTAGGTGTTCAATAAATTCCCTATCAAAAAAGAGGAGAAGTAGGAAGGAGGTGAAGGAGGACAAGCACCAAGAAAGAAGAGAAAAAGGAAGAGGAAAGGAAACCAGGGAGGTGACAAGCAGAGAAAACTTCACAGGATCTTAGCATGATACTTTTTTCTGAGTGTAGGTGGGAGGCAAACCCTGGGGGAAGAGCCTCGACTGTGGAAAAGAAGATCTACAAGGTTCCCCTTATGGGACCTGCCAAGGCATGTGGACATGGCCCCATGTGGCACTTGGTTGAAGGGTGGTGCCCATTTGTAGGGCATCAACTGTAAGTGGTAGGTACACTGAGATCAGGTATGCAGGTTCAGACTGTCACCATTCCCCCAACCTGTGCCTCATAACATACATTTCCATTATTCATTTCTTTGTTGGTTTTTGAAAGCAGTGCAATACACTCTACAGTGGTACTAAATGTTGAAATTAATATCTACAAATTATAATTTAAAGCCCGGTACAGTGGCACATAGCGGTTATCCCAGCAGCTCAAGAGGCTGAGACAGGAGGATCATGAGTTCAAAGCCAGCCTCAGCAACAGCAAGGTGCTAAGCAACTCAGTGAGACCCTGTCTCTAAATAAAATACAAAATAGGGCTGGGGATGTGGCTCATTGGCCAAGTGTCCCTGAGTTCAATCCCTGTTATCCAAAAAAAAAAAAAAAAAAAAAAGTACAAATTAAATAAGTCTAAAGCTACTGCTATAAGAAGCCTAATGCCAAAGCCAGTGTCTTGCTTTTTCAGAGAAGAGGCCCAAAGGCCTCAGAGCAGCTTCAGTCCAGGACACTCACTACATGGGCTGTTTGAAGCTTGTCTTATGCTGGGCAGTTGGTAATCTCATTCTCAGGCAAATGGCCAGTTGCCAGAGATAAAGCACAAGAAACATTTCCATATCGATTTCATTATTCTAACTCACACAGAAATGGCCACCCCTTTTAACAAACTTGTTCTCTTAAAGGAACTAGACTTTCTGCAAAGGCCAGCAGCCAGGCCAGAGTTCCACCCTGGAAAAGTTCATCCTATGGAAGCACAGCTGGACGGGTTCCTCAGACTCCGTCTCTGACACTCCGTTAATGCCCAGATGTACTTCTTTCATGCTTGTGCATAAATTCCATTTCAGAGTGTCAGGGCAACACCTAAATCAGGCTCCCAAATGCGGTTCGTGGAAAGAGCCCGGGCCTGGACGCCAGGAGTCCTGGGTTCCAGTCAGCCTTCCCTCTGACTTTTACAAGCTGTGAGCGGATGACCGGGTCCCAGGTGCCAGCACTGAACGACAAACATAACAGGCCAGCATGGGGCGTGGGAAAAGGCCAGCCCAGCCCCTCCGGTCCACAGAGAGCCCACAGCAAGGCAGGCTTGGCCAGGGCAGGACTAAGGCCAGAGCAAGAGCAGCAACTCCACACTGAGTCATGGGCAGCCCTACAGGGTCAGGGCACTGAGTAAACATGGGTGAGAGTCCACAGCAGGAGAGTATTCCTGGGGCCTGTGTGGGGAAGAAGAAAAAGTGACCCTGGAATCCCCAAGTTTAGGGAGACCAAGCCCCCCCCCACCCCGCCCAGAGTTTATTTGTTCCCAGCTTCCACATCACTTGTCCCCAGTTTATGGGACAAGAAGACTTGGTCAAAATGTGGCTGAGTTGTGCTTTCCTTGGCTCCTTGTAAATTTTAATCATTAGAGGAATTTTTCTCCTACCACCAGTTACAAACATAGCAGGCCCTAGAACTGTTCGGCCTTCTTGTAGATTATTGGCAGGTCCTACATCAAAAACACTCTGAATTCAGTTGTTAGCAAACCCAAGCCAGGAGATAAATCAAAACCTCAAACTTGATCCAGCGTTCAATCTTCACTCTTCCCCTAGCCAAGCTGGACCCTCCACGCTGTGAAGAGGGAGGGTGGGGCTGTCTCCTCTGTTCCTCTACTTTGCTCTTCTCCCCAAGTCCCCTCCGCTGCCTGTGAACCAAGTTCTCGCCCCTCTCGGGCAGGGCCAGGTGGGCAGAGGATTTTCCTTGAACAGGGTCCTTGTCAGGCCACTGTGCTCTGTGGGCCCAGCTGTGTGTAAGGCTGCCTCGTTTTCCCCACAGGCTGCCCTTTGAAGCTTCTTTAGGTTCCTCTTTTCTGGCGTTTTCTTGACATGGACAGACATTACTTTATTTCCAGTGTTTGCTTGTGACAGTTTCCACAGCCTCAGGATCACCCCCAGACTCCTGCTGCTAAAGTTCCCATATCTGGCTGAAAGACTTCTTGGGTAGATCCAAGGGGACCCCCGCCCAGATCCCTTTCTGTATGGCTCATACCTGGTCCTCGGGAGTCACTCTTATAACCCAGAAATAGCCAGCCTCAATGCAGCCACCTGGATCCTAGCCCCACAGGCCAGATGGCCCTCTCAGTCATGAGGGTTCTGTGTTCACCATCTTCAGGGGACTCATTTCCAAGATCTCCAAGTAACCTCATGGGGACAGCCCTCCTTATTGAGGTGAAGCCCGTGGAACCCTCCCTCTTTCCCCTAATGGGAGGACGTCTGGAGACACAGAGCACAGTATCCATTCTCCCAGGCTTCTTTATAGATCCTTCTCCTGTCCTGACCCCTTATATAGCCTTCATCTGAGAAGTTCAAGCCTCATGGAGCCAGGGTATAGATGTGTCCTTGGAAATCGGCTTTGGTTGGTTAGGCAACTCATTGGAATCTCTTACAACCTGGAATCTAGTCAAAATTTCCATTTTAACATTCATTGAACACTGATCTCAGATTTTAATTACCTACACATTTAAATATAAGCCTCATGGGGGCACGGTATATCCATTACTATAGCCTAACATATAATAGGCACTTCCTGGATAAATATCAAGGTAATGAATTAACTACTAAGTAAAGTAGCCCCTTCACCCGCCAATCTGTAAGCTTTAGGAGTAGGAACTGAGATGATTTTTACTCATTTTCTCCCCAGGGTCTGCTAGAATGCTGGCCAATAGTAGGTACTGAAAAAAAAATAGTTCTTAATGAATTAATAAACCTGAGCAAAAGACCACATTTTTCCTAGGCAGGACGCAGGACTCATGGAGGCTCCACTGCCCCAAAGCATTTCCTCCATCCTTCCTCAAGTTCTTCACCTGACCACACTGCTTACAACTCTGCCAGTCTCGGATTCTCTCTGCCAGTTTGTGTCTTTTGACACATATCTCCACTGGGTAAATGGGAGCCATTTGCACATAAGGCAACTGGATACAAGAAAGGTGCCGGAGGACCAGTGTCAGGGGCCTGAAGAGAGCTGGGAGGGATGCCTGACAGGCAGGGAGATGGTGGGCCACAAGCAGGGCACTTTGAGAACTGGCCACAGAGAGTGCATGTGCAGGAGGTAACAAGGAAATGGGAGATACAGCCAATAATTTTTAAAGTTTGCCTTTAACACTCCATCCTCCCACATGATTTTTAAGAATCAGTGAATTTTTATAGCTAGAGGGAATCTTAAATAGTATCAAATTCTGTGGTTTTTCAAACAGGTTTGAGCCCAAAAAAGAGAAATCCTTATTTAAATGAAATCTTACCAGAAGCCCAGTGTGGAAAAACAGATAAGTGGATTTGGCCTGGTTCTAGGTGGTCAGTGGGTACCTCCACACACACTCACACAAATATGCACATATACAAATATACATACATAAACATACACACATGCATACATACACACGTATTCACATAATACAATTTAATAAATCATTTAATAATACAATTTAATAAATCATTTAATAATACATTTAATAAATCAAAAGAAGAACCCTTTCATGGGGCCATGAAAGACTTCCCCACGAGTTTAATACCACCATCCAGTATTCCCTCAGTGCTGGCTATATCCTGGACTCTTGTTTTTCACTCACAACAAATGACCATTGTCATTGCTACATTAACCAACACTTAGGATGCTGTTCATTCACCCTTCTCTGAGCCTTCTCAATTACAATCAAACATCCAATTTACATCATTCTGTCTTTCCCCTAAATGTGTTTTGAGACATTGTATGAGATGATTTTCTGAGATGTAGACAAATTACATCTGTCCGCCCTCCTCTATGAATCTAGTAAGGCTTGCAGAAAAAATGAGGTTTGGCACAGTTCACTCACTGTGAACCTTTGCTCACAGAGATGACCACTGTTTCCTGTCTTTGGAACTTAGAAGCCATCTGTTTAATAATTTGTCCTAGCTTCCTGCCAAGCCCTGACATGCATCTCTCCAGTCAGCAGTTCCCACCAAAAATGCTTAGGGCCTCAGGGTCTCCATCCTTGCTGCTGGCCAGTGTCCAGATCACAGAAATGACTTCTTGGTCACTAATGCCTTTAGGCTTTATCAGAGGGTACAGGCCACTCGACTGTTGAAAGTACAATACAGTGTAATTATTTCTGTATCAGCAACACCTATTGAGAGCTCAGGATTGGTTAGCTCAGAGTGTAAGAATAGAGACTTTACAATGAAACAGAACTGGGTTTGCAGCCCAGCCCTACCTCTCACTGTGTGGTTGTGGCTGATGGCCCTCTGAATCTGGAAAATGAGCTCATGGGAGAGCTGTGAGGATGGAAGGCAATTTTGTGCATTTTGTGCATGAAGCACTGTGGCTGGTGAATATAAGCATGATTGTTGTTATAAGAAAATGACCCCATCGATCCACTACTACAAGCCAGGGGTGGGAATGGGCAGGCCTCCAAGAAGGGCTCATCTGTGAAGGGGATATTCTTGCATACACAATACAATGGTTTTTCTAGGTTCTAGGAGGTGGACAGGAAAGACTCCCTTCCCTGTAGAATTTGAATTCTCGTGGAAAAGAAATCATGAGAGAATATTTTTCCCCTTTCAGTCACCTGGTTTGTGAATCTGCTGCCCCCATTCAGACCAAAGCCCTAGAGGACTGGCCCGGGGCTGGTCCTAGAGTAAGGACTTTCCAGAAGTTCACATGGGTTATCTCATGGGCAGATTCATCAAGGTGGCTCCTTGTCCCCAGAGAACTCAGTAGAAGCAATTCAGAGAGTCTCCTTAAGTCTCCTGCTTTAAGGAGACAGGGACAGATGGCGGCCCCTCAGAAGGACAGTACAAACCCAGGAGGCAAAGGGTCCATGTGCCCAGTCCTCATGTCAAAACTGCAGAAATGTCACCCATGCCTTTGTTGATGACAGTTAAACTGCAAGATTCAGCTGCAATGGGTTTTAGATATTCTGGACCACTTTCAAAAGCCAAGATCTTTTCAAAGTACTTGAGCTAAAGGCAATAGTACTAAGGCAGCTGGGAACTCTTTTATGATTCAATTCTGAAAAAAAAAAAATAATAAAGGCTAGGTATACTTTTATATTCTCATACTAAAGGGAAGTCGTCAGGGAGATTCCATTGTGTTTGTTGGTCTGAAAGTCATGGATCCAACGTGCCATAGTCACAGATGCAGACTGCTTAGAAAATTCAGAATCCAGCTCTTCTCACCGGGTGATAGTGACATGGGTGGATAAAAAGCAGAAAACTGCAGGGAAGACCCCTGAAGGCCAAGGGTGCAGCCAGGCCCACTTTTTCATAAAGCACCTATCCCCATCCGGGTGACGGGGCTGTTCGATGTCGCATTTCCGGTTCTAACACTGACCAGCTTTCAGCAGGATTCAGAAATCACACTGGGAACAAAACCAGGACAGCCGGGAAGCCAGCACCAGAAGGTGAAACCCGGCCCAGAGCATCTGGCTGCTGTAACTTACAGCATTAATAAAAGGCTTGCAGAAAACCAAAGGCCTATTAAATATCCCTGCCCCACCTAGACTCACCATTTCATTGGGGTGGGGGCCTCAAGGCAGAAGGAATATAAATGGTGCCAAAGGCTGGAACAACTTTGCTCTGAAAGGCCCAGATCCAGTCAAAACAAGCCAGGAGCCCTGATAGCTGCTCTGTTTTGACATCAGAAAACCATTCTTGGTTTTGCTGATGGTTATGATTTTTATACGTGTGTGTGTGTGTGTGTGTGTGTGTGTGTGTAATGGACTTAATGCTTAAAAGAATTAAATCACAGTAAGATCCAACATCACAACTTCTGCATCTACCATGAGTGGACATCTTCTCACAAAGCCAGCGAGCGTCTTGTTAGAAAGAAGTCCCCAGATCCTTATCAGGGTCTGGTGATCCTACTCTTAATTTGGGGCTCATTCAGAGTATGCATAGGCAAAGTGAGCTGCAGGCTTGTGCTGTAATTAGAAAGACTTTTCTGGAGATAAGTATCTCCCCAACCTACCTACCAGAAATTTCCTGAGAGGAGGAAGATTCATCCCTTTGACTTAAGGACCTTGAACCTAGTTAATATCCTAGTACCCAGAAGGAGAAAACACACACACACACACACACACACACACACACACACACACACCCCAATGATGAAAATTAAGGTATCTGTCTCCCTTAACCAACTGGCTAAGAGTAGCTATTTAAGTTCTTTAGTTTTCATATTGCTGATAATTGGGTCCTTTGCCATAAGCCAGGCACTGTCTTCACATATCCCACTTTCAGCATATATTGAAATGGCAGGTTCTCTTGGTAGGCCTGATTCAGCAGGTGCAGGGTGGGACTTTGTCAACTGTTTTTAGCAAGTAGCTTAGATGAGGCTGATTCTCAGGTTACTCTCTGGAGAGGCTTCCTGGTTTTCCCAAAGACCTCCTGACTGTGGTGTCCCCACTAAGAGAGAGGAGCTGATCACCCAGGATAGAAAGAACCCAGTTGCTTTCTTGGGCCCTCACTTAACACAGCTGTTTCATGTTGGCCAGATGGTCTGTAAGCTCCAGGTCCTGTTCACGTAGGCTGTAACTGGGCCGGGGCTCCCCCATGCTAGCTCCATAGTACCTCCTTAATTGATTATGTTTATTTAAACACCAGACCTGTTGTTGATCCTAACTACCTTCTCATTTAATGAAACCTCTTGTTCCAGCTTATCCAGTTTTCCTTAGCACCCTGACCGCATTCTCCCATGCATCTGTTAGGCACCCTCCAGCTTGGAGTCATCAGGATGTGAGGTGCAACCTGCCCATGAACCCTGTTGTCCATCTGTGAGAAGAACAATTACTTAATTTTCCCTTGTGTTGTGAATAAGGAAGCAAATCATTGCATTGAAGTCTCTGGGTCTTTGACACTAGTAAACTTACAGCCGTATATAGGACATAAAAGGCTTTTTCCACCATATAATGAAGACAAGTTTTGATAATTGCTCTTAAAGCAGGAGTGTATGTGTTATTCTTTATCTATAACTTTTTGGGAGACATATTCCACATCTTGGCTTAAGTAGAATGTACTTCTTAAGATGAATGGGAGTGGCATGTCCACTCTCCTGCTGGATTGTCAAGACAGATTCCGTTGTCTTCCTGAGTGGGCATTGCTGGGGGCCAGTCTTGGCTTACAGCTTGTCTCCTGGAGGTCCCCATATTCCAGTGATTTCTTTCTCTTTATCATATTTATTTTGAATCTTTTGAAAAGATCATCATTACCTCAAATAGAGAAGGTGAATTTGTTTGATGTGTGCTATGCACACAGCTCCGAAGAACCATCTCAATAAAGTGAAGTCCTATTAAAGAAAACATTATTTAAATAATAAAGGAGATGAATGGAATGTCACAGGAAAGGCTTTATCAATATTCATTTATTCACTGAGAAGTGGAAACAGGGGAAGACATTTGTTTTGTTTTGTTTTTTTGCAACAGTGTGGAACCCTTAAATTACACCACACATTTATAAGAGCTGCCTATGAACCAAGAACTAGTAAGAGCCCTCCAATTATAGCAGACCAGAACCCGGTGGATACAGTTCTCCAAAATAGTCACCTTTCATTGAGACCCACTTCAAGACACCTTTCAAAAAGTAGCTGTACAACTTTATGTGCTTAAATACAGTACAAATTTCACATAAGTGATATTAGAATTGGGGGGACTTTTTAGCTCATTACCAATGTGAAAGATGATTTCTTTTCATTTTCCAGATAAAATCCCATTTTGACCCTCACACATAGTTCAATTTTTAATGTGAGTGAGAGTAAAAGCAGATCTACACGTGAAATAAAAGGGATTCGGTGAAGTCTTAGTTCTGATCACAGGATAGTTCATCAAAGACTCTCAGAGTGAGTTAAATTTTGCGTGAGGTGAGGAGAACCCTGCTTCCTACAAAGTATGAGAAAATGGGGAACCCATGAAATGTGGAAATGGTGAAATGTGGAAATAGAGATATGATTTCTGAATATTAACCATGGCCCTGTTGGGTAATGAACCTAGATTTCTCTTTTCTTTTTTCTCCATAAATGTTTTAATGCCCTTAATTGCTTTTATATAATGAAAGAAGTGATAGTTTAAGAGAGATAAAGAAGCAGATGTGCACTTTAAGAGATAACTTTAAAACCACATCAATGATGTCTGAGCTAGACTCCCTCCCTGTTAGGTGGAAAAAATGTTCTGGCTCATTTCATTCAAGTCCAATTGGGGAGGTGTGAGTAGCTGGTCACATAGGGACACAGAAGTTCTCTGCAGTGGCCACTTCTGCTTTTATTATATACAAATCACCTATACTTCCGCAGCCTCAGGCTCCAAAGACACTCATATGCAAGTTCACCATTGTTTAACAAAAAAAAAAAAAAAAAAATTCTCCAATCCTCTGGCTGTCTCCTTGTCTAGTGCGCTCCCAAGGTTTTGACACTCAGAGCTTTGGTATGAAACTCAATCTTCATTTGTTTCATGATTCTTTTTTCTTTACCCAATGACAGTGGATGGTGAGGTAATGTTTTCTGGCAGACTAGCCCAAGATTTGAAACTTTTAAAAAGTGAAAAACATTGAGAATTTAAAAAGCCCGTGTCCAGTATTCTTTCAATGACTTGATTAGACAGTGATGTTTTTATGCCAGATGTTAATTCCAGAGTGATGGGCCCATCATTGTCCCCAGCTGTCTCCACTGCAAAGTTGAAATTACTCATTCTCTATAATGATAGCAATAACTCTCTAGTTATAAACAAAAACCCAAGAAAACTTTGTCCCCCACTCACCCGCCAGGGACTATTTAGGAGGCTACTCCAGCATCAAGTTGGGTATCAGCCAGCCAGAATAGAGTGAGGAGTGATCTTGAAGTTGCTAGATGGTTAGGAAAGGGGTGAAGAGAGAATGGGCAGTGGATGAGGAGGCGTCTTTGCCTAGGTTTCCTTAGATTCCTGCAGAGCAGGGCCACTATCCAGGCCCTGACCTAACAAGATGAGAGATCCAAAGGTAGGGCTGTGTTCTGGAGTGGTGGGATTGTGACATTTTTGTTCTATAAACTACTTTTGCCTGGTCCAGAACCTTCTGTGAGGTTGCATTTTGCATAAATTATAATTTCATAATCACTTTTATACCATTTATGTTCCTTAATGTGCATTCAGTTAAGAAGGGGAAAGGGGTATCCCTTTATGTATTTAAAGAATGCCTTGGTGATTTGCTCTGACAAAAGGGGTAACTTGCCCTTGACGGCAGTATCCATCTATAAGACACCTTGGAGGCCCCTGTGGAGAAGCAAGGAAAGGGCTCCCCTCCGACCTAAAGCAGTTCTGAGCTGACCTCAGGTAACCTCTACTCTGATGGCCCCTGGGAGCCTGTTGGAAGATGGCCCAGGACTTGGAATTGCTTCAAGGGTGTATGAATAAGGAGGAAAGTTGTTCAGTCTCATGTGACCAACAACTGGAATATTAGCAAACCAGAGGAAATGCCATGCCTTCCTCAGAGCCAGTTCCTTTTCTTTAGATGACAACTTCCACATGGGCATCTAGCTGACTCCCTTTCCTGACCCCCTGCAGCCTTCCTCTCGTGATATTTTCTCTTCCGTCTGGTCAATGCCCTTCCTACTAATTTACCAACCTGAGGAGATGAAAATCCTGAATGTTCCCTCTTCATTATTACACACATAGAAGGACATAAGGAAAGCCACGATGGAGGGAGGGGACTGCACTCAGCACATCAGCAGAACAACTCCGGATTGTCTCCAGGAAGGCCCCCCCTCCAAAGGCCACCATTGAAGCTTGGTTCAAACCAGGACAGCACTTCTTGAAGTATCATCATCATCACCACCACCAAAATGACCCCTAAAACAGTTTTAATTTTTGAGAAGATTTGCCTAAAGTGAAAAAGTGCTTTCATATTTTCATTGTGTGTTGCTCCCCGGAAACCAAACCACAAACTGAGATATTAAAGAAGAAGTATCTGCTATCAAGCAAGACCCTGCCTAGGGAAACGTGGCTTGCCTTGAGGGAAAAATGGCTAAAAATTACAGATGATTTGTTTGATCTCAGATGTAGATGGGCACTCAATTCCAGTTAACCACTGGGTATGTGGTGAGCAAAACCCACATCTCTACTCATCCCCTTCGAGTTTTAAACACTGGAACACAAATGATGTTCTCATCTCCACCTGGTCCTGCAGATAGCTCTGTATAGTAACAATTTGGCCATGCATCAGCAATTAAGATGGAGGGAGGGGGCCGATAACTACTGTGTCAGTAGCCTTTGAGAGATGACCTGTGTCAATATGAATTCTAAGAAGTTATTTATAAGCCTAGAGACTTAGGGATTTCCCTTTTATTCCCATAAAAGATATTGCCCTTGTCAATTGTCAGGTTGCACCCGATAGTTCAGATTGTCTACTAAGAAGTGATGCTTATAGACTGTCCAATCTCCTTGCAAGCAGTAAGTTGGAACACTGTTGGCTTTGATTGACTGAAGATGGTTCCAGCACACTTTGAAAGTAGACTCAAGGTAATCCAGATGGTAATTGGTCATGAAAGTGTTTTGTTCATGAGAAGAATGAAGGACTGAGTCCTTTTGCTGCCCTTCTATTTAACCTTATCAATTTTTACCTCTCTACCCCTCTCCCCTGCCCCCAAATCCCCACCTACTGGTAAATGTCCATCTTCCAAGTTGCACAAACTGGGGTTGCATTCTATTCTCAAGTGCCCTCCATGCCTGCTATTCTCTTGGGCATTCTTTGCACAAGAACACAAAGGAGTGCCGAGTGTGCTGCACGGTTCTGTAGGACAGTCCTGAGATGCTTGTCTCTTGGTTCACATCCCACACAGCTGCTCCCTGTCCCCAAACATGTAAATCTGTGTCTCCTAGAAGCTTGAAAACATCATTTTCCTCTGAAAATTACACAAGAGACAGAGGGGTGTGACTTTTATCTTTTAAGAAAGTATTCCTCAAAACATTAAAAACTTAGTGATTACTCCACATTATATTTTATGTGAAGAGAAATCTACATGGAGATTAAACTAGTCTCTCTTGGGCTCCTTGCACAAATGTGGGAAGGTGAGCCTCAGGCCAGAGGAGGTCTGGATAGATGTTTGGTGCCACCTCCCTCCTTTTTCTGTGTTTCTCCTGACCCACGTAGATAAGCTTCTGTGCTAATCTCCCAACCATCTCCTCCAGCCCCTTCTCCAGGGACCTGCACATTTTGACACTTTTGCCTCCCCCAACACCATGAATATTTGACCTTCCTGTATCCTTTTCTCCAGGCCACCATCAGCCTCAAATTTAACTGTCTTTTCCCTGGCCTCCAAAAGAGAGATAATTATGTTGGTAAACCCACATGTTGCTTGGTGTCCATGACCAGGGGCTTTCCCTCCTGGGTGACATCCTGACATTTGAAGAGGGGTCTGCATGAGATGCCCGCAGAAGATCCTAGTGTTGGACAGGAAGTAAGGAGAGGATGTCTCAAGGCAAGGAATCTTTGGGGTTCTACTAAAGTCACTCCCAGAGACATTCACCTCATGGGCAGGGGAGGTGCAAAGAAAGAGATGGTATGAAAGAGAGCGTTGAGAGGAGAAAAGTAAGGGGTTCAGAAAAAGTGACAATGCAGACTCCAGAGCTCCCTCTGCAGCTTTGCAACATGATTCTTCAACCCCTTTCAGCAGCCTATTTATTGAAGACCTAGCAAGTGTCTCATGCTATTCTAGAAGCTTCCTTTAGACCACATAATATGACAAAGCCTCTGGCTTCAAAGAAAGAAGGCTTGAAAACACGCAAGGACCAGGTGGAAATGGTGATGGCCAGAAAGAGGACACATTGCTCTTGCTGTTGGACTGTTTGTTTATTCGTAATTTTACCACTTCACAGCGATAGCCCCCAGCACATCGGAATGAGCCGTTCAGGATTGTGGTGTCTTCCCACACTGCCTCACAGCTGCATTCCTCTACCTCTGTCCCAGCCACATTGGCCTCATGAATCCTCTCCCTTAGTGAACTGGGAGGGAGTAGGTGGCTGTGGCATTGGAAGGGAGAGTGTGCCAAACCATTAGCACCCCCCCACACACACACACTCACTGCAGGGTCTTTGAAGGCTGAACAAAGATTGCTCTTACTAAGCATGAGGTCACCTTTCTTCTCCCTGGACTGCCTGAATTCACAGAGTGACTTGGGTTCTCTGGCTGCCTTCCCTCCAGGGCTGATCTCTGTCACCGGGCTCCGGGAGACCAGCTGGATTCCTGGCCCCTGAAGATTGGGGACTGGTGAAGGGCCAATCAATTAAAGAAAGACACAGAGTAGGCCATGAAGCCAGGGAGGAGACAAAGGTCCACCTAGTCCCATGGGGCACATCAGCACATGCCTGTAACCCTATCTACACAGGAGGTGGAGGCCAGGAGGCTTGCAAGTTCAAGGCCAGCCTGGACAACTTAGCAAGACTGTGTCTACATAAAGAAATAGGTAAAGGTCGAGGAAGTACCAAAGTGCTCATCAGTCTGTAGGAATAGGAGAGCCTAGGACTCAAAACAGTGGCCAAGAAATAAGGAATTCTGAAAGCCAAGAGCAGTAACATAACCCATGAGGAGAGACTAAAGCCCAGACAAGCACCTGTTGTGACTTTTGCCATTCTGTTAAGAATCTTTACAACCAGGAGGGACCACTGAAATAGAAATGAAGCAGGCAGTGCCAATCAGAGTCTCTCCAGGTAGAGCTCTCTGCTAAGTCCGCTTTTCATGAGCCAATAAGATTAATTGGTAATTAGCAACAGTCTTTATTCATAATTTTAAAAAGTCATTACCGTCTTTATACCTTGCATCTTTCCAAAGGACTTAAGATAAAATTCTCCCTTTTAAAGATTTTTCCTGTGGTATTAAGTATGAGCATAATAAACCATTCCTTCTCAAATCATACGTAACCTAAGCTCAGTCCAGGCTGGGGAGGAGGATCACAAATATTGAATTAATGAGGTGTTTCCTGCACCATAGCAATGAAATCTTTTTATACTGGGTCACGGTCTCATTTCAGGTCCAACTCTACATGGTTTCATAATTAGGAAGAGTTCTGGGGCCCCGTGGAGGCCTGAAAACAATTTTGAGGTTGGATAACTTAAATTAATGCTTTTCACTCCTAAATGAATCCCAGATTTTGAGTGCTATAAATTTTCCATTTCTCTTGACTGACTGCAAACATCAGCCATGATATTTTAGTGCTTCGACTACTGTCTTCCTTTAATTTCAGTTTGAGAGGCACTTTGGCAGTGTCATAGGAACTCTTACCTGAAAAGCAGTCAAATCCAGGAAACAATCAACAGGCTCTTTGGGGCCAGCTGGACCCCTGTCACCTATTTCATGTTGAAGAGGGCAGCCAACTACCTGGTCAAAATTAAGAGACACCCCCAAAACCAGCCTGCTTCCAACATGTTACCACAAGAGCCTGCCATAACACCCCAGATGCCCAGTATCAAAGCCACTCCTTTAGAATAAAACACCATCTGTAAAGGTATTTTATTTCTTGGGTTACATGATTTTGGTTTACAGGATAAGCTAATTTAGCAAAAACTCAAAATAATAGATGCTTAATCAGGGTAGCACTTTTTTTTCTCACACAAATACCCCTCCACGCATAAACTGTCCAGAGTCAATATGGTGGCTCCACACTGTCAGGGATCCAAGCTACTTCTGTCTTGTTTCTCCTCCACCTGTAGAGTGTGGTCCTCATCGGCATAGTCCAACCATGTAAAGGGGGAAGATGTGCCTCTTTCATTAAAGGCACAGCCTAGAATTTGTACATTTCACTTCCACTCACATCCAACTAACCAGAATATAGCTTTAGCCACACCTTGATGCAAAGGAGGCTACACCCATCTGCAATTCAGGCACCAATGAGGTCAGGCATTATAGCATCATTTACTGCCTCTGAACCACCTTACGCACGGGGAATGTAGTCCTACTAGGTGGCCATGGCCCAGTGAAACTCAGGTTCTACTACCAAAGGAAGAAAATGAAAATAGATACAGGAGATAATCATCCACTTTGTCCCAGTATACTTTTGGGTTGATGGAAAGATAGAGCCTATCAAGAAATAAACTACCCCCCCAAAAAAATAAACAAGAAAAGAAAGAGACCACCCTAGTGAATCCAGCTCATTGGCCAGATTAGAGTATTGTCACTTAGCATAGAGAAGTATAAACGAGGGGCACAAGGACAAGCAAGTTTTGATTGGAAGGAGATATGGAGATACCCAGAGCCCTTCTTCAAAAAAGTTAGTCAGAGGGCACTAAATTCTGTAGAAAGAAGAAATAGAGGCATGAAAATCTGGGTGAGAATCATGGGAGCTGAGCAGCCTTGGAACCCAAAGCCAATTCTCAAATGCAACATAATTCTGGTAGCTAACTCTGAGCGGCTGTGCTTCTTGATTCATTCTGCCCTAGATTAATTCCAATCTGAAAGTATATGTTAGTTAAAAGAAAGACCATAGAGTGTAAACAGACCTGGATTTAAATCTCCATTCTGTCACTCACTCACATAGAGATGCTGGACAAATTAGCCCTTCTGAACCCATTGCTACATTTTTTGAAACAAGATAATAGTGTTAACTACCACTGTTAGAAGGACAAAATGAGACGATATATGCAAAGCCTCTAGTACCAAGCCTGGCCCAGTGTAAGCACACAGTGAATGGTAGATGAAATTAGTATGAGCCAGGCGTAATGGTGCACACCTGTAATCCCAGTGGCTCAGGAGGCTGAGGCAGGAGGATCATGAGTTCAAAGCCAGCCTCAACAGAAGCGAGGCACTAAGAAACTCGGTGAGACCCTGTCTCTAAATAAAATCCAAAATAGAGCTAGGGATATGGCTCAGTGGTTGAGGGCCCCTAAGTTCAATTCCCAGTACCCCCCAACCCCCAAAAAAATAATATGAAACTTTTTACCTCATAACAAGCAACTGGTCCCTCTAATGAGTGAGCAGGGAGCTTGGCCAGTGTGAAAAGGTCAAGGAATGGGAAAATGGTCCATGACTGAGGTGCTGAGAACCTAGCAGTTGCACCCCCATTTGGGGTGCCTGTCTTATTATTCAGACTGCCATAACAATATACTGTGGACTGGGTGGCAAAGCAACAGATATTTATTTTCTTAGTTATGGATTCTGGGAGTCCAGAATCAGGGTGCCAGCATGGCAGGTTCTGTGAGAGCTGTCTCCTAGGTGGTGTGTTCATATGGCCCTTCCTCAGTGTGTGCACATGAAGAAAGAGAGCAAGTTTTCTAATGTCTCTTCTTATTAGGACACTAAACAGGAGGGCTCCACCCTCATGACCCCTGATCGCTTCCTAAAGGCCCATCTCCAAATACCATGCTGTTGGGGGTTTGGGTTCATCATATGAATTTGAGGGGACACAAACATTCAGTCCATAACAGAGCCACCCATTGGCCACACTGTAGAAATCCCAAAAGCAAAATTATTGATTTTTTTCATTAGTATTATCTCCATCGGGGAAAAGCACTTTGACAGCTACAGGCATAGGAAAAGAACTCATCCTGAAGATGGCTTTTCCTCACATTGTGCAAACAAAGGAAATGAACCTTCCTCCATGAGCTTGAATATACGAAGGAGGATGAGGTTTGAGCCATGCACCAGATGCATAAGTAATTTCATAATTTTACCTTTTCACATCCAAGCTAAATAATACTCTTGGCCAAGTGATCTTAGTCAGTCTATCTTCTGGCACCAGTTTTTTAAGGCAAATAACCTCAACACAAATAAAATAATAAATAGAAAGATGACACTAATGATGGTTCTAAGTAGTTAGAGTCATTTAACTGGAGTCATGGATGAGGGCAGGAAAAATACCCTCCAGATTATTAATGGGAGAGACAGGGAGAAAGGGAAGACTGCATAAAATTAGTTTGTCCTGGGTCAGACTTTCTCTCACTCAGCACGGTCATGCCACAGTGTTTTTTTTCTAAATCTTAGAAAAGTGCATTAAAGTAGTAGTTTCGCTGAGACCCATCCAAAATGTCGATTAAAACCAGGTTCGTTGGAGGAGTAATTGCTATGCTGCTTGGCAGGACCCACAGAGTGTACGTTGGATTTCAGGTCACCAATGAAGAGAAGATGATCGGTGCCAGTGGCTGGGTTTTAGGAGAGCCAGATTATGCAACAGTATTCAGGGTCTGCCACACCAGGTCACCATTCAGCATGACTTTCTTTCTCTTGAACCAACAAATGTTATCAACCTTTTCTATTTTCTAAAATGCACTACCCGCCCCTCCCCAAAATAAATAAATAAATAAAATGCACTTCCCAGGTTATCTCTGCATAAGTCTTTGTCTTGCCACCCTGAAAGGTCTGAATTTTTAAATCTAGTTCCTGTTTAGTGATGGCACATTGGTCACCTGATCCCTTTTCTGGATCTCTTCTCTCTAAATCTACTTTGTTTCTTTAAAAAGAAAATTTTTGTCAGAACTAAATAAATATAAAATAACATGCCATGGTTTTGAATAATCGTGAGAATTAGAGGGGAGATTTAGGCATCAGACAGAGAGGTTTTGTTTGTAAAATAATTTCTGATATCACCCAGTATGTTTTTATTCTTTTGGCTAGAGTGTGGCTTATTGATCTTCCTTCTCAACTTATGAATGTATTTGTTAATATGAGAAATAATTAATTGTAAGTTTAGGCAGAGGTTACACACAGCACTTAACAGTCTTTCCTATGACTTTAGGACAGAGTTCATTCATCCCCATTTGGGTTTCCTCTCTGTCAAACTATTTATTAAAATATTTTTAAAGACTTTCAGGCCAAATTGGCAGTTTGAGCATATGTGCTTCACCTGACTGTAGAATCAAGGGAGACTTTTCAACCTCCACTGGCAGCAAGAAAGCAGGTGGCAGAATGCCACAGACCCAGCTTACAAGAGTGAGCATGCACAACTGTAAAAAGGCAAAAGCCTTTCAATATTTGCAACACCTTTCCTTGTCTTTCTTCAGTTCAGGCTTCTCATCACCATAACAGCCTTCATTTCAAAATGAACAGTGCAGGAAAATATCAAGAAAACAGAAAGGGCAATTTGTGATGGTTACCTTTGGGGTTGTAGCTTTCTGTCATTCCAGGGACCTCACCTTTCTCCTGGGGGCCCTTGGATCTAGTGGTGCAAAGTCCTAGCCACTCAGGCAGTGAGTAGAGCACAGATCTGAATCCTTAGCAGCACCTTTGGGAAAGGTGCCAAATTCAGACTCTTAAAAAAGGAGCAGAGTGGCAGGTAGGGGGGGAACTTAGAACAACTCCAGCTTCCACAAACCATGAGAGAGCCTAGTAGGCAAAGAGATGAGTTGTTACTTATTTCAGTTTTGTTTTATAATGAACCACTCCAACATGTGACTTAAACCACAAGTTGTTTTTTCTCCCAGTTCTGTGGATTGACCAGGTTCCATTGGAGAGGTCTCCTTTGAGGTCTCTCATGGAGTTGCCAGCAGATGGTGGGTGGAGTTGAAATCATCTGAAGGTTGACTGGGCTAGACATCCAGGAGAACTTCTTCACTCACTCATCTGTCCTTCACTGGTCCTCCATAGCACCTCTCTCTACCATAGCCTGGACTTCTTCCATGGAGGCTCAGGGCACCCAAACCAGGAAGCAGGAAATGCCAGACTTCTCAGAGTCAGGCTCAAAGCTCGCATATCACTTCCATCATATTCCATTATTCAAAGCTATCACATGCCAATGCAATTTAAGGGAGTAGAGACCTAGATTCCTCCTCACCACTGGGGGAGTGGCAGGGCATACAAAAGGGAAGGAATTAAAGGCAGCCATCTTTGCGGGCGAGCTACCACCACAGGAAGCAAGAATTCTTTGGAACAGAAGGAATTCTCTCTGCCCAGTTGGCTCTGAGAGAGGTGCCTCCCCGCTGCTCTTGGGTGGCCCAGCAATTGAAACAGCAAAGTAAAATTAGAGCAAATATGATTGTGTAAAATATTGGGGGAAAGACTTAATAGACTCATCTCACCCTCGGACTTCAATCAAACCGATGGAAAAAAAATAAAGATGCAAAGGCTTTCATCTAATCCAAAGGTGATTAATGGAGAATTTGTTAAAAGCAGTCTTCAAATAGAGAATTCACATTATTTTTTTTTTAATTTGTAAAAATTGACGATAACTTAGGCCACAAAAAAAAAAACTGAAAAAAAGAATAAACTGTAATTTTTACAGGCCACATTTTCCCATCATACCCCCCTCCCCCCCAAAAAAAGGCTGCAAGTTAGCAATAAGAGATTTAAATTTGTCTTTTTAAAAAAATTACTTAGAAGTCTTAAAACATTTTCATAAATTGCTGTCAGGTCTAAGGAGAAACCAAAACTGCAGTTCACTGGGATTCTAGAAAATATTCGCAATTGGAACATCATAATAAAAACTTGTGGGATTTGGAAAAGAAATCATATTTTAAAATTCTTTCATTATTAAACAGGAAAAAATGAAAACAAATGAAGTAAGCATCAATTACAATTTAGAAAAGAATATGAAAGAAATATATAGAAAGCAGAAGCAAAGAATCTATAAATATAAGAACAAATTAATGAAAACAAAGAGAAATTTGGCACATTTCCCAAAGAAAAATTAGTCTTTTAAAACTTCTTTGGAAATACCCATATCATTCATAGATATTTGAAAAACAGATCAAAAAACTAAAACACATAAAGAGTGTCAAAAGGGGTATTACCACAAATAAAAAGATTTGTTTACCTGTAAGAATTTCCTGTGAACAAAATACAAATCTATGCAATTGTTTTACAAGAGACAATACATTATGGAAAGACTTAAGAAAATATATAAAACCTAAATGGGGCAATATCTTTGACAAAAATATTTAAAGACTTCAAAGGACTGCAATCTAGAAAAACTGCCTGTTTAGAAATTTTTTGAAATTTATGCTTAATGTACCGGCAATGTTTGTGCTATTTCAGAAATATACAACATATTAAAAGATAAAAACCCTCCCATTTGTTTTATAAAGTTGACATAACCCTGTTGACAAATAGTACACCACAAAAGGAAAATGGCCAATCTCACCTATGAAACTGGCCACAAAAATCCTACATTGAAGATTAGCAATTGATTCCAGAACTTTTCTGTTTATTTCAGAAATGTGAAGAGAATTTTTATTACAAAAATTTATAAAATTCTTCATAATAATAGGTCAAAATAGAAAAAATAGGATGATCTTGATTAATATAAGAAAGATATCTGATGAATTTTAAAAAAATTTTGTGGGGGGGTACTAGAGATTAAACCCAGATGCACTCCACCACTGAGCCACATCCCCAGCCCAATTGTATTTAATTAAAGATAAGGTCTCACTGAGTTACTTAGCACCTCGCTTTTGCTGAGGCTATCTTTGAATTTTCGATCCTCTTGCCTCAGCCTCCCAAGCCGCTGGGATTACAGGTGTGCCCCTCAATGCCCAGCATCTGATGAATTTTAAAATGCTACTTTTCAAAACTTTCAACTGTGAATAGAAAATTATTTTATTAATATGAATTTTAAAAATTAAAGTTTATCTTGTTTATATCAAAAGTTTTTTTGAGTTTTTCATTAAACTCTTAAGCTAGGAATTGAAAGATATTCTTAACACAAGTATGAATATCTAACTACTTTATTTATGAAATAACTAGAGACTAGAATAAGGTGAGGATAGCTGACATCACTTCTGTTATTAACATTCTAACCTATGCAATAAGACAAGAAAAATAAGAGATGAGTGTTAGAAATTAAAAGACTAGATCAAAGAAAAAAATATTCAATACAAAAATCTATATACTAATACTAGGATATCAACATAGATAAAAATTAAATTTAATAACAACAAAAATAAAAGAAGTCTAGAAATACAATTTTAAAAGAAGGTTGACTAGGCCAATTTCTCTACAAACAAAACATCAGTGAATTGTAGACTTTCTGAAGTTTTCATCCATCTGGGGAAAACTTAAATCACAACATTGAACTTCATATTTTTTTTTTGGCATTTTTTTCCTAAAGCTCCCACCAAAGTTTCTATGATCTTCCTAAGCATCTAACCTTCCTTTTTTTTCTGCTCTCTTTCTCTACTTTTTTAACCAAAAAAAAAAATTAACTCTTCTCTTTCTAATTTTCAGAGTGTTTCTATAAATTTGAATATCCTAAATTTGCTAATCCAAACCTACATTAGTATTCACTAAACAAAGCTAGTCTCATTACTTAATACACCCTCCTTAGAAATAGCTGAAGTTGTATAATATAAAACATGAGTTATTTTATTGAACACGCAATGCTTTTTGTTAAGTATGAGTGCACCCAGCATGCTATTTTTGATTGTCTTCTCACATGATCTTC
The DNA here is from genome assembly GCF_048772815.1 of Callospermophilus lateralis. Taxonomy (NCBI): domain Eukaryota; kingdom Metazoa; phylum Chordata; class Mammalia; order Rodentia; family Sciuridae; genus Callospermophilus; species Callospermophilus lateralis. The sequence continues at coordinate 56,128,955 of NC_135318.1, forward strand.
CTGTGTATGCTTTCCTTCTCGACTATTTCAGACTCCTATTTCTATTGAAGTGATTTCAAATTCTTGTCTCAATTTCTACCCATCATTATGCCACAAACCCACACACATATCTGTATAGTGAACATCTAGACTTGAAAGTCTCTCAAACATGTTGTATTTAACATATACAAAACAAATCACTTAAATCACAACATTGAACATATACCACATTATCTCTCACAATCGATTTTTGTTTTCTCCATACTCTTCTTTGTTAATACCACCTCTATCTTCACAAATACCCAGCTAGCTGGGAGCCATTATTAAATCCCACTATTTCCTTATAAATAATATGGAATTGCTAATGGAAATCTGTACCTTCTAAATCTATAGTTCCTTTCCAACACCATTAGCTTTCCTTGGAACCCTCTTTTGTTTTTCTCTTAGACTTCAGAAACTGCCCAATTAGACTTTTTTGCCTTTGATCTGTTCCTTCTCCAGTTCATCCTCTTCCACTTGTGCCAGAGAAATCTTTATAAACTCTATTTCTTACTTCCTTTCCTCTTTTTCTTCTATAGGGTTAAGCCCAAGTACAATGTCCTTCACTGTCTGACTCAAGGTGATGACCAGCCTTACCCATTTCCGTCCCTCCAGGCACTCCTCCACATTTCTCATTAAGCTATCACATTTGCTGTTTTATATTTCTGTACCTGTGTAAGTGTTGTCACTTTTGCCTTGAAAGGCCTTTTTCCAATCCTTTTTTTCTAATTGGAAAACCTTTCCTCTTTCCATCAAAACCCAAACCAAAGAATCTCTGAAGACTTTCTTGACCTCTTTGAAGACTTCCTTGACATCTATTCTTTTCCCTTCTTCTCAGCATTCATTCCCTCTACACCCTATATTTCATAACGTATTCTTCACCTCTATACTAAAGCCTGTGCTGTATCACATTGTAATTATTAATTTACACCTTGACCTCCCTATGAGAGTGGAAGTTCTCCAAGTCAGGATTCATCACGTTTGATTTCCTCCATATTTACCACAATTCCTAGAGCAAGGTCCATTATTCCTATTGTTAAATTAGATGATGGCTGATTTTTCACTGATATTTGGAGAAAGATCAACTCTATATGGAATCTCAAGATGACCTTTTATGTTACAAAGCTTCTCTCCTTTGACACACTTTAGTTGGACTTCTCTGAGCCTTCTTCTAAACAAGACTGGTCATTGGTCCTTGGCTATTAATCCTTGGCTATTCATCCTTGGTATTGTAGGTTATCTCTCTCCCTGTCACAATAGTTCCAACACCTATGGCAATGGTCCTGAATAAAATCTTCCTTATAATTTTAACAAGTATCAGGATAATATTTTTCTTTAACATATACCACATTATTCATTATAAGGATGTTCCTTTCTGCATAAGTGAAAGTCTTTGAGAGTGATGCTTCTAGACTATTTTTTCAGTCTACATATCTGAAATTAATGAAATATGTTATTTACAACCCATATGAGTAACTGGTTAATTTGTTCTTAGTAACTTACTCCTATGTCAAAATTTAACTGTCTATATCAGGATAATAGACAATATTTTTAATATCTCAATGCATTTTTATCCACACATAAACACATGAGGAATTGGTTTTATATTGAATGTAAGAATATGTATATCTAAATTACTAGTCCAGAGTCTCTGGAGAAACAATCAAAATAGTATAGAGGTACAACTGAGAGGTTTATTATGGGAATTGGCTCAAGTGATTATGGAGGCTATGAAGTCCCACAATCTGCCACCTGTATGCTAGAAAATCTGGAAAGCTGGTGGTATAATCCCAGTCTGACAACCAGGGAGCCAATCTCATAACTCCCAGTCTGAGGCCAAGCACTAGAGAACTGGAATCAGGTGAGACATTGGGCAAGTAGTTGGGGGAAGGATGCTTGATGTATTAGAACTTCTAAAGTAGGCAGCAGTGGATGAAGAAGTTGATGGAGGTGGGTGCAGATCACTGTCAGGCATCTGACTTTTACTTTGTATAAAACAGGACCACCTGAGCGTTTGGAGCAGATGAGAGGCATAATCATTTACGTTTCTAGGAGAATCATTCAGGTTGTGATGTGAACAATAGACTTCAGGCACAAAGACATAAGCAGCGGCAAATAGTTACGAGGTTACTGCACTAATCCATAAGGGGAAATAACAACAGTTTTGACCAGTGTGATAGCAGAAGAAATGGTGAGAAGGAGGTTGGATTGTGAATATATTTTTAAGATAAGCCTGCAGGATTTGCTGATGGATTCAACGTTGAATGGAAAGAAAGAAAGGAAACAAGAATGGCACCAAGGTCTTTGTCTGAACAACATGAAAAATGGGATTACTGTTTGCTAAGATGGGAGGGATAGTGATTTGTAAGGTGGGAACTGGGTAGGAAGAACATCAAAACTTTTGCTTTCAAATATGTTAAGATCTAGAACTAGCAGAGTCTCAAGAAAAAGAATCTGGAGCATTTTTTTATTTGTTCTGTTTAGATATGCATGACAGTAGAGTGTATTTTGACATATTATACATACATGGAGTATTATTTAGGATCTCATTCTTGTGGTTGTACATGAGTGGAGTTTCACTGGTCATGAATTCATATATGAACATAGGAAAGTTATGTCCAATTCATTCTACTATCTTTCCTATTCTCATCCCCCTCCCTTCCCTTCATTGTCTAATCCAATGAACTTCTATTCTTTCCTCCCCACCCCTTATTGTGTGTTAGAATTCACATACCAGAGAAAACATTCAACCGTTGGTTTTATAGTGTTAGCTTATTTCACTTAACATGATAGTCTTCAGTTCCATCCATTTACTAGCAAATGCCATAATTTCATTCTTTATGGCTAAGCAATACTCCATTGTGTATATGTACCATATTTCCTCTATCCCTTCATCTGTTGAAGGGCACCTAAGTTGGTTCCATAGGCTAGCTATTGTGAATGGTGCTGCTATAAACATTAATGTGGCTACATCATTGTAGTATGTTTAAGACCTTTGGGTATATATTAAGGAGTGGGATAACTGGGTCAAATGGTGGTTCCATTCCAATTTTTCTGAGGAATCTCCATACTGCTTTCCAGAGTGGTTGCACCAATTTGCAGTCCCACCAGGAATGTATGAGTGAATCTTTTCCCTGATATCCTCACCAACATTTATTGCTACTTGTATTCTTGATAATTGCCATTCTGACTAGAGATGGATGGAATCTCAGTGTAGTTTTAATTTACATTTCTCTAATTGCTAGAGACTTTGAACATTTTTTCATATGTTTGTTGGCCATTCCTATCCCTTCTTCTGTGAAGTGCCTGTTCAGTTCCTTTGCCCATTTGTTGGTTGGGTTATTTGGTGGTTTTTGGTGTTAAGTTTTTTGAGTTCTTTGTATATCCTGGAGATTAATGTTGTATCTAAGGTGCAGGTGGCAAAGATTTCCTGCCATTCTGTAAGCTCTCTCTTCATGTTCTTTTGTTTCCTTTGCTGTGAGAAGCCTTTGAGTTTGATACCATCTCATTTACTGACTCTTGATTTTACTTCTTGCACTTTAGGATTCTTGTTGAGGAAGTTGGTTCCTAAGCCATATGATGGAGAAGTGGGCCTACGTTTTCTCTTTAGGCACAGGGTCTCTGGTCTAATGCCTAAGTCCTTAATCCAGTTTGAGTTGAGTTTTGTGCAGGATTCAATTTCATTCTGCTATATATGGATTTCCAGTTTTCCCATTTGTTGAAGAGGCTTTTCTCCAATGAATGTTTATGGTGCAGCATTTTAATTTTTTTTCTTGCCAAAATAGCAGTAGACTGAAAAGCTGCAGATATGCCTGTGCAGTAAGTTATGCACTTAGATTTTTAGACATTGGAACAAATTATTTATAAAAAAAACAGTCTGGACTTTATTTTTTAAAACCACAGAAGCTGGGTAGAGTGACACACAATGGTAATGCCAACAACTCAAGAGGCTGAGGCAGGAGGATCTTGAGTTCAAAGTAAGCCTCGGCAATGTAGACTGTCTCAAAATAAAAGGATTTGGTATGTAGCTTAGAGGTAGAGTGTCCATGGGTTTAATCCCTTGTAGTAAAAAAAAAAAAAAGAATCTGGAGGTATAGCTTAGTGGTAGAACATACAAAAGGCTCTGGATTCCATCCCCAGTATCACCAAAAAAAAGAAAGAAAGAAAGAAGGAAACCACACATCTTTCCTTGAATGTGCTATTTATAGATGAGAAACTATAATAATATAAAAGTCCACTTTCCCTAACTTGATCCATGAATTAAATTATTATGAATAACTAAAGTGGTAGAATAAACACTGAGAATAGTGAAGATAATCTTGAAAAGGAAAAATAAATTTATTTTTATGATATAAATATTAAAATATATTATAAAACTATAATAATTGGAACTCTGCTGCTATAGATATGGACAGATACATTGGAAATATGGAAAGTGATGCCAGAAACTAATATAAGAACTAATGAGAACTTACCATGTGATTAGGATAACATTAAATTGATCAGAAGATGGTAGATGGGATTGGCACAATTGGTTAACCATTTAGAACAAGATGAAATATAACTGACTTCGTATCTCTTACCTTTTACCAAAATATATTCTAGATGATGATAATTAACACTTTCTGAGTACTTTTATGTGTCAGACACTGTTCAAAGTTATTCATAGTTTCAATTAACCCTCATGATAATCTCATGAAACAGAACCAGTTATTTAACCCCATTTTATAGAAAATTTAAAAAGTGAAGTTAGCCAATCCCCCAAAAAAACAAATGGCCAATATTTTCTCTGATGTAAGGTGACTGACTCATAGTGGGGTAGGGAGGGGGAGCATGAGAGGAATAGATGAACACTAGATAGGGCAGAGGGGTGAGAGGGGCAGGGGGTTAGCAATGATGGTGGAATGTGATGGACATCATTATCCAAAGTACATGTATGAAGACATGAATTGGTGTGAACATACTTTATATAGAGAGATATGAAAAATTGTGTTCTATATGTGTAATAAGAATTGTGATGCATTCTGCTGTCATGTATTTAAAAAATAAAAGCAATTTTTAAAAAAAGAAAGAAAGAAAGAAAAGAAAATTTACCAAAAAAAAAAATAAAATAAAGGAATCAGAGAGGTTAATTTTCCAATATATCACAAGTTTTGGATCCTAGTAGTTTGGCTTTAGAGTCTATATTCTACAAACATAGAAAAATGAAACTATAAAATAACTTGGAAAAGAAGGATAATGAAGGCCTCCCCCTCCCCCAATATTAGAATTGAACCCAGGACCTTGCATATGCTGGGCAGGTGCTCTAACACTAAGCTACCTCCCTGGCCTCAGAAAGACTTTCTAAAGCATATTCAAAATAGACTCTGTGGATTGATATAAATGATCATCCCTATAAAAATGTTTGGCTTCTATATATCAAAAAAATACCCTGAGGGGGCTGGGGCTGTAGCTCAGTGGTAGTACACCTGCCTTGCACTTGTGAGGCACTGGGTTCGATCCTCAGCACCACATAAAAATAAATAAATAAAGATATGTGTCTATACCATGAATAAAATCAAAAAGCAACTCACAAGCAAAAAAAAAAAAAAGTAGTTTACATAGCAAGATTTCATCATTACACCATATTACACTATAAAGAGCTTTTAAAATCAGGCTGGGGATATAGCTCAGTTGGTAGAGTGCTCTCCCTGGGCTTAACCCCCAACATCACACACACACACACACACACACACACACAAAGAGCTCTTGAAATTAACAAGAAAAGCAAGATCAAAATCTCAATAAAAAGTGGGAAAAGTGTGTGAGCAAGCAAGTCACTAAGGGTGAAGAACAAAGGATTAACGAGCAGATATGTAAACAGTATTTCCTCTCACCAGTAATGAAAAAACAAAGTTGGGCATAATTATACATCCCTTCTGAGGGTTCAGTTGGAAGAACTTTTAATTAGAAAATTATCAGTGAAACTTCAGGGAAACAAAAGCTACCATAAATAGCATTGGGGCTACAAATGAATATTTCTTTCTTTTAGAAGAAAATTTGATGGTATAATCCAAAACTATTAAAATGTGCATAGATTTTGACCCAGCAATTCTACCTTAAACATGCATCCTAAAACTGTTGATGGATGTATGAAAATACTCATTCATAGGTGATTTTTATCACAGCATTGTTTATAATGAAGACAAATTAGAATTTTAATGTCTAACAATTAAAATTTAATAACTGCATTTGGTGCTTCCATGTGATAGAAGATTATGCAGCCATTGAAAACAGCAGGGGAGACATGGTCCGAGCATTTATTTTTTATTTTTTTTAATTTTTGTACAGGATGATCCCAATTTTGTACAGGATGATCCCAATTTTGTAAATACGTGTGTGAGTTCTGAAAAACTAAGCACAAAATGTTAATTCTTACTGCTATTACTTAGAATTCTTTTCCCTTCCTCTTTTCGTTTTTGCATTTTTCCAAATTTTCAACAAATATGAAGCTTTTAATCAGATGAAAAAGGGGGATTTGATTGTTAAGTTATATCTCAGGAGTAATTCTTGACAAACCTTATGTTTATACGTGTCCCACTAAAGACATGCCATTTTTATTTCTACCCATTCCTTCATCTTTCTAGTTTCCTCATGTTACAAAATATTTCCTTTGCGCTTTCATCTTACCCTTAGTCTTGGCATCCAAAGACGTTATTATGGAGAGCGTGCCAACATGTGTGTCAGCAGAATGAATCAAATAACCAAGCCCTGCCCTTGGGTCTTTTTCCATGGACAGGACATAAAAGGCAAGCTAGATAGGAGGCTTAGAGAGAGGCCAAGTTTGAGGTGGAGAAAAGAAAGTTGAGAGAAGGTTCCGGAATCACAATTCACAACACACCATCTCTTTGCCTTGGCTCCGGCTTCGGTGTTGGGGAGGAGCCAAGGCAGGTGGCTGTGCCATTTTGTCTCTGTTATAGAATAGGCCTCTGACATGAATGCTGTGGCCATAAAAGCCAGAGTGTGGTCAGGTTTTGTTTCAAATGATTGACTGAGGCTAAGGTGTAGGGTTCAAAGAAAGAAAAGGACATGGGAGAGCTGAGAGAAATGCAGTTCAGGGGCCAGTTCATGCTAAGGACGTTGGATATTATCCCATAGAAGATGGGGAAGTGTTGCAGGGTTTAAAGAGGCAGATAGCTTTGAGTGTGAGAGGGTGTGGTGTGTGTGTGTGTGTATGTGTGTGTGTGTGTTTTATATGGAAACCAGGATATCAATGGAGAAGGGAAAGGCTGAGGGCAGAAGACTAGTTTTCTTGGTGGCTTCAGTTTTAGAAGATGAGCAACAGTGAAAGTTGGAGGAGCTCTTGGAAATGAAGGATCTTTCGAAAGTAGAATCAGAACTACTATCTGTTTCTATCTCTAGACTATATTCTTCATGGGGACAAGCACATTAACACTTTCTTATCACTGTCTACAGTAACTTATGAGATATCTAGGATGTAAATGACACTTGGAAGCCACTGATCAAAAGGATGCATGCACTCTGCATTAACCAATGAAAAGAATTATATGCAGGTGAGAAGGCACTATTAAGTCGCCCAATCCAGGCCTCCATCCTCTCATCACTAGAGCACCAACTTCAGCAGATTGCGTCAGTTGCCTTCAATAAGCCAGTGATCTTTTGTGGTCTAGCCTGAGAACTGCCCCCCAACTACAAGAGTGACTTAAATTAGGAACTATGCTCCTAATTCCAAACAACTGGCTTGTGAACAAACTTTGGAAACCCCATCCATTTGTAACTTGAGAAAGACCTATAGCCCTCCAAAGAAGACAATCAATGGGAGAACTAGGCCAGGCAGAAAAAAGGTATTTGTCAGAGGAAACTTGGCATATATATTATGCTTTTTCCATCTAATTATTTTAGTATTCTCCCTGTGCAATCCAATTTCCTTAAATGACCTCTGTTCATAGGAAACTATTTGGTTTAATCTGTGGGAGCCATGGCATATTTTTAACCATCTCCTGAGGCCAGCTCCCTCTCCACTGAGCGTGCCTGATACCCAAACAGATGTTTCATAACACTCAGCACACATGAGCTCACCCCTGGCTAGTCCTTTGCACACAATCAGCCCAGAGCTCTTCTCCCACAAACCCAAATTCAGAGACTGGATCGGACCTGAATCCTTACCACTGTAACATAAGAGCAGAAGGTGAAGCTTCCAATTTGGAATGTCCAATTTTTCAATATTTCCCAAATCAAATGAACAACTGGGAAATATGCAATACAAAGAGTTAGCCAAACTAAGAAATACAAAAAGATGTGCAAACTGGCTGCCCGAGAAGAATTCAAATTAATATATCCAAGTGAAGGGTTCCAAAGCCACTTTAATGTTGATGGAATCATAAAATATTAGGGCTGAAAGGTCTTGGACACCATCTAGCTAGTGCAACAACTTTATTCTACAGATGAAGGAGATGAGGCCCACAGAGAGAAAGTGTCTTGCCTGAGGTTCCAGTGGATGTCTCTGGCAGATCACTTGCTAGCCAACCCTTAGGCAGACCACAGTCCCAAGTTGCCAGTCTCCTTTCTGCTCCCTGGAGCATCAATGTCTGCAGTCCAAACCTGGGAAGGAGCCAGAACTTGGTCAACAATCCCAACTCTGCCATAGTGGTTTCAGAGTGTGTCCCCTCTGATCTGGGGGCAGGGTTTTATGGAAGGGCCATTTTCTTGGGAGTATGAATAAAAAGTAATCCAAAAAGTACTTTTAAAGGTAGCCTGTCAACATTTGAAATGTGAAAAACAAAGGGAGCACCTAGGATCCTTGATGCTCCTCCATTAAGAGGCTAGAAATGGTCAAAGAGGTTACTGAGGGTAACTTAAGAATCCTTAAACTCATAATCGAATTAATGGACCTTGAAATTTTGAGAACGTAAACTTACAGAGGAAATCTGAACTTTCTAAGAAATCTTGCTCCAACTCAGAGACCTGCAGGTCTGGGAGCATCGTTTGTTGAGTGCCAACTTGAATTTTGCAATGTTTATAGCAGCACTAGGTTCAAGAGGAGACCTTGAGCATGCCTCAGAGATGTTCACCAACCACAGACAGTGAGAAACAGTCAGAGAACAGTAACAAGTGCCATGTTAACATTCTTTCATTGAACAAGTATTTATGGACGGTTTAGGATGGGCCTGGCTAGACTCCCTGCCGGAAAAGAATAAGAAATTACCTGAAAGCTGTAAGCAAGGACCAGATCACAACAAGGTTACACATGCTATTGGAGGTGTTTGCATTTTATTTTAAAGACATTAGGATCACATTGGTCATACTGAAACCTGTACACTCAATAATGAGAAATTATACCCCATTTGATTCAAATGTATGATATGTCAAGATCATTGTACTGTCATGTGTAACTAATTAAAATAAATTAAAAAAATAAAAAAATTTTTAAAAAATAAAGGCATTAGGAAAGCCATTGAAGAATTTTGAGCTAGAGAGTAATTTATGGACTTACATTCTGGAAATTTCTCTCAACAACTGTGTCAAGAGCTGATTGATTGTGCTAAGTGCTATATTATGGGATGATAGCTACAAGTCCTTCAAGAAACTGTTTGCACTTATCATCAATATCTAGGTTAATACAGTTAAAAAGGAGATGAATTCCTAAGGCAAGTAGAATTAAGTTTTAATCCCACTCAACCTCTTCCTGACTGTGTTTGTAGTCTTTGGCAAGTTATTTAAATGGGTATGAGACCTGTTTTCTTCTGTACAATCAAGATGAGGATACTCAGCACATACGGTTTTGATAATAAAGAAGATGGTGTATCTGGACATTTCTAATAATCCTCCTGATCTCTTAAGAGATACTGCATTTTCTTCTTAGAATTTTATCAGAGTATTTTGTTGCTAATGTGTGAAAATAATCAACATTCATGCTTTTTAAGTGAGGAAGGCAAGGTAAACTGAGGTCAGAGCCGAATCTTGGCTCTGAATCAAACCACCCAAAAACAGTACTCTTAACTGGGTTCCAAAGACCAATGTTGTGAAGCGAGAGCTCCAATCATCCTAGCAACCTTTTAACCAAACACTGGTGCAGATTTGCTGGCATATATGACATTGAGAACATCTGGCCTTTCTATTATCCTCTCACAAGCAAAAAATGATGTCGTGTAAACTGATCTTTAGGCCAATTATATGGTCTAAGTGTTACAGCATTTGTGTTGGCGCCTCTGGCACCAGGTTTTAAGAACTTAATTTGTAGCCACACCCTTCTTATGGAGACCTTGTGTCTTACTGTAAATGGCACCCCCACCCCACCACCTTACCCTCCCCCTCCGTGCATCTGCTGAGTCTGAACCTTTTTTCAGGAAGATAAATACATGTAAATATATCATTCTTTCAACTGTATTTGCAAAGCACGTAGGAGGTCCTATAGGACATAAGTTACAGGAATGATATAACAATGGGAGAGGAAAAGGGAGCACCAGAAGCAGGTTCCAGGGCTGCTTCAGTCACATCCCATGCTACATCCCCCTCCCCATTACAAATTTTATTATAGAAGCCAGGTGCAGGGTGTAGACATTATAGACTGCAGTTCACTCAGAAAGTGCTAAATTGCCCCAGGGGTGCATCTGCTGAGTCCAGGAATCAGAACACTTGACAGGACCTCCAACCGGCTGTCTACTGTAGACAAAGTCATTACTGTGTCTGAGCAGGGCATGAGGTGCAGGGCACCCTTCCAGACCCTTCACCAGCAGTGATTAAGGGAACTCTCAGAATGTCTGCAAGTGGCAGGTGGTGTGATGGTCTCCACCCACGTCACACTGTGGGGAGTCCCACCAAGGGTGGGAGACAAGGCTGTGAGCTTGCCTCACCCACCCCCTGTCTGTTCATGGGAGTTCTGGGCTTTTATATTCAGTTGTTTTGTCCTAGGGTCCATAATAACCAGCATACCAGTGCTCTGGTGCAGGAGACCCGTGGGTGTACCTCCAGGGTGTAGGAAGGGCACCTCCTTGCCTTTCCTGTGCCCCAATTCCCATAACCCTCTGTTGTTCCATCTTCAGATGACAGATAGGAGAGATCATCTTTTATTTGGTGAATTATTTGGAGGATCCTAATATGGCTTATAGACTCCTGATCTGTCTATGGGCAGAACAGCCTCTGGTAAAAATGGTAGGGTCACAATTGGATGGAACCCGAAAGTGGGCTTCCAGATCTCTTATCTCCTTGCTTGCCCAGCCCAGAGACCAGCATCAAAGGAGATCTGCAGCCAGATGGGGACCTGAGCCCAGGTACCAGCAGTTCTTTCCCCAGACTCAGAATTTCCCTTCATCCTTAAAGGAAATGAATCTCTCTGAGGCTCTTGGTAGGAGTTTGATGTCTAGGAATGAAGGGCAGAATAGGTAGTACAGTAAATCCCCACTCTGAGTTGTCATGACAGGAATTTATCACAGATGGTAACCATCAGGCTATAACGTCTTGAAGGAAAGAGCTTCTCCTGCATCATAAATAGACTGTAACCGTGGCTTGGATTTATGAAGCTATAAAAGACGGTTGCTTGGACGGCAGGGAATTTATACTCCTCAGTTACAAAACCAATGTAAAGCCTGAAAAAGTTGAACCTGAGCTGGAATACTGGGTGAGATAGTGAGAAGATGACAACAACTTACTTCTGCAGTTAGTGGACCCCCAAGCAGAACCCCAAAATGTGAGGCCCTGGCCTAATTTTAAGAATTGCAAACTCAGAGGAAACGGGATGCAGACATCTACACAGGGACTTGTAATTCCCAAACCAACTGTAATTTCCAAACCAAGTCCAGTCAAGCTTGGTCTTTCCTCACCAAGATTCTCTGGCTAATGCCCTGTCTTGAAAAGGAATGTTAGCTCATGCTAATGCTGCCCAAGCCCCTGCTTTGCCCTAATCTCTTCCAACAACTCCATTTTGACCAAGGCTCCCTACCATGAAGAGCAAGCAGCCCATGAAGCTCTGGGTTGTGGAGCATCAAAGTCCAAAACAAGGCCACTCCCTTGTGGAAGCTTCCCACCTAGCCAGGGAGGCAAGGCATTGACAGATAAAACACCTGGAGGGTCCACACCCCCAACATTGGCCTAGATGAAACTGGAGAAGAACTTAGAGGAGCAAAGGGTCAGTGGAAGCTGAAGTTATCAGGGGGAAGAGGGTGGAGAACAAGGGACTTTGGGTATGACCTGCAGGATGAGTGGGGAGGGGCACAGGTGAGGGAGGGTTTGCTCAGCCCTGTCATTTCCCACAAGCATGCAGCATGTCCCTGAGCCAAGTGTCAAATGACACACCCCACCTGTCCCTCTAGTCCTAGAGCCAACGGTTCCTTCAGTTCTGCAGCCTCCCCCTCCTTCAGGTCCTTCCCCAAAGGCCTAAAAGAGAACCACTGGGCTCCCTGGACATGCCCCACACTCAGGGTCCAACACCACAGGATGAGCATCCATGGAGAGGACAAGACAGGAACAGTCCCAGGCCTCTGACATAGTCCATCACGATAATGAACTTTCAATGAGCAGGACAAGGAGAGAGGGGAAGCGCTGTCTCAGAGAGCTGTGACCCAGCTGGTCCCCAGGGGAGGGATTCTGACAGCATCCAGGACACAAGTAGAAACAACAGTTTGATTCCCCGTGAGCCCCGGGGGCGGGGGTGGGGCACGGAGTCCATAGGAGCCACACCTGCTCCTGCAAGGAGGAAAGAGTCTTAGGGGGAAAGTGGAGGGGGATTGCACCCTAAAAGGGAAGCATGGTCAGCAGGAGACTCCCCCCTTACAGAGCCAGCCTTGGGCAGAAGAATCTGAATCCCCGGTGAGGGAGGGTGGAGAGGTGACATCCCTGGAAGACAGGGCTACTTGGGGGTGGCTTTAGACTTTGAATGTTTTTTTAATTGTATTTTTTTACTTATACATGAAAATAGAGTCCATTCTGATACATTTATACAAGCACAGAATGTATCTTATTCTAACTAGGACCCCAGTCTTGTGGATGTGCAGGATAGTGAGATTCATTATGGCATATTCATATATGAACATAGGAAAAAAGTTATGTCAGATTCATTCCATTGCCTTTCCTTTTTCTATCCCCCCTCTCTTCCCCTCATTCCCCTTTGTCTACAATCCACTGAACTTCTATTCTACCCCTCCCTTGTTGTGGGTTAGCCTCCACATATCAGAAAGAACATTCCACCATTGGTCTTTGTGGGCTGGCTTATTTGACTTAGCATGATTGTCTCCATATCCATCCATTTACTGGCAAGTGTCATAAAGTCATTCTTCTTTATGGCTGAGTAATACTCCACTGTAACCTTCTCCTGCCTCCAGGAGTGTGATTAGAATTTTTTTTTTTTTTTTTTTTGGTTTATAAAATTTGGGGCCCCGTCCTTAGACGCCAACTCTGAAGGTTCTGAAGTCTATTCTGGGTTATGTGACCTTGGCAAAAGGGTCTGATTTTTCTGAGCCTCAGCTTCCTCTATGAAATGGGACACTTGGTCAGAACATGTGGCTGGCAAGGCTGTTGAGATTAACTACAGCGACCTCTATACACAGCTTGACCCCCTGCATCCATTAAGGTCAGTCCTTCTCCCCTCCTCCCCACCACTACCTTGAGAGAATTAAAGACTCCAGGAAAAAAAATGAATTTTAACAAATAATGTTGCAACAGTGTAAGGAACTGGGGTTAGGGGGGACTACTTTGTCATAATGTCACCATATGCCAGTGGAGCGCCCTCACTGGCAGCATGGCTCCTTTCTACTGACCCACTTATTTCTAGCCGCCTCCCCACCTGCCCTGTTGAACGGCCATCAGCTCACACATCTGTCTCTGATTCTCTTCTAGGGGCGCTGTATCAACTTCACCAGAGTCAAGAACAACCAGCCAGCCAAGTACCCCCTCAACAACGCCTACCACACCACCTCCCCACCCCCTGCCCCCATCTACACACCCCCACCTCCTGCTCCCCACTGCCCTCCCCCTCCCCCCAGTGCCCCCACACCTCCCATCCCCTCCCCCCCTTCCACCCTCCCACCCCCTCCTCAGGCTCCTCCTCCCAACAGGGCACCACCCCCCTCCCGACCTCCTCCAAGGCCTTCGGTCTAGAACCCAAAGTCCATGCTCTGGGCTGTCTCAGAAACTTGGGGGAGGAGGCTCCTCGGTGCTGTTAGAACAAGTCTTTCCAGCTGGAGGAGATAGTGGTAATCAAGCCCACCGATGCTCACACACTTTAAAAATTGGTTGGTGATGCCAATACACTGACAATTGTGATCGGGCGGAAAGAAACAGAAACATTGAATTGCCTGGAAACAATCATGTTGCAACTGCAGCCACATTTATGGCCAGCCACCCATCGCCTCTCGAAGGTTCCAGAGGCAGTGAAACTGCCAAGATGCTCTCAGCAGGATTGTGTCTCACGGAGAACAGAAAGAAAATACGGAGCAAAATGCAGAGACAGATAAGAAAAGACACTGCTGGGTTTCTCAGTGCCACCCTCCCTCTTCCACTCCACCTCAGTGACTTGACCCCAAATCCTTGGCCTAGGAACCAAGGAATCCTCACCCCTGTGCACCGCCCCGGAAGGTGAGACCTTTGCCTGCAACGTTGGAAACACATGGAGTCCCCAGGGTGACAAGAAACTCAACGTCAGACAGGTACCCAAAAGGATGTTCTCCTGGGATTTACAGATGTGTAAAAACATATGCCTTGTTCTCCTTTTAAGTTCTCCCAGTTTCTTTAGGTAAGGAAGGGAGCAGGTGTCTGCAGATGGGAAAGGGAATGTTGCCATGTTGATGAGTAAGTGAAATCAGTCGTGTGTGTAGGCAGGGGAGTATCAATGGGAGCATCAGAGAGTTTCTAAAACCCACAGGCCATCAGTAGCTAGAGGTGGGTGGCTTTGGCCAGATGTGATCCCCTAAATCAACAGACTGTGGCAGAGCAACCTGTTAATGACTCATGTTGAAAACCAAGCTTTGGCTTTGGTTTAAATCACTAGACATAGGATGAAGTGATTGAACCTATTTTCCCGAGACAAATGAGTTGGATCTTCCCAAAACAGCATCATTAGCACCTACCACATGATATCACTGGTTTTTGGTTTTGGTTTTTACTTTTTCTTTCTTGATAAAGAGATGTCAAGGTAGAGCTGAGAGACCACAGTCCTGACATAAGGAAATTATTCCCAGGTTCTCAAAAAAAGACGTGTGTAGATGCAAATCTATTTCTCCTTGGCTTTTCAATATGCTCACAGATAACATCGCTGTTCAGCGAAGGGAACTACACAGGTAGGCAACATAGAAATGCTCTGCCTGAAATACCCACCATGCCTGGAACCCACCCATCTCTCCAAGTCTTTCCGAATCTGCTTAATCAGTAAGCCTTGTAGTCACTTGCTAAACATTGAGTTGTATCACCCACAGGTAAAAATAGGTCAAAGACCTGCTCAAAATGATCTCCCCCTCCAGCTTTCCACAGGTCCTAAAAGTTTGTCCCAACTCTCTCATATTCTTAAAATTTCTCTGGAACAAAACAGAAAATATAAAATTAGTGCATTGGGCTGTGGTCTCCAAAGATCCCTGGAGAGCCCATCAAGCCAGCCTCATCCCCTCACCTAGCATAGAACAGAGGTGTTGGGCCAGGGCATGCATTCCGTCAACACCAGTCCTTGTGCCCATGAAGACATTGCTGGTCACAGCACTATTGCCCATTCCATGTATGACTTTTTCACAGTCCTTCTCAAGTCACAACTCTGAAGACCTGCCACTCACTGGTCAGAACTGAGAGTGATAAACCCTATTTGCATCCCTACCCTAGAAAGCCAGAACACATAGGGATTGTGGGGGGGAACCAGAAGCCCACCAGCATCAAAGGTACAGTCAGGAAAAGTAGACCTAGGAGAGTGAAGGTGTAGTGTCAACACCAAACTGACACCTCCAAGCTGTACCTCGGCTGCCACTTCAGAGGTGGTCTTCAAGACTTAGGAAGGCAAACCTTCTCCCCCTCATCCAACCCTACTGCATTGTCTATTTTTAGAACACAAGGCTTCCTCTTTAGCGTAGTCCCTCATGAAACAGGGGTCAGAATGTCTCAGCCACCTGCAGTGACATGACTGAGCCCCAGAAAACCATTCCTTAGACGAATGGGTTCCCTGGGCTCACAGCATAAAGATTTTGAGCCCACGGCAGCTGTTTTGACTGCTGGCAGTACAAAACAGCCCACCCCCACACCACTACCGCAGGACTCATGCGGCCTTCAGAAAGTTCAAGCCAAGTAGCTGACATTGTTGGGCCTCAAGATGGCGGGCCTCAGGTGAGAAGGCGATTTTCAGGATCTCAACAGCATCCGCCAGATGCCCCCGTGCAGTTTCCAAGAGGTTGTGGCAACACTGTTTTGATGAAATAGGGAACTGCCAATACATGATGATTTTCAAAAGGATTATCAGGGTTTGTTCTGAAAACTGACCCATCAAATCATCCCTAGTCATTCAGAATTACAGTTAAGAAGGAGAAATTTCTATACACTGTATGAACAAGGTAATACTCTTGTAGTAGGCTGTTACAGGCAGGAAAATTCTTCAACTGGTTTACCAAAAAAAAAAAAAAAAAATCATTTCTGTGTCATTCCCTGTGAAAGACAAGAGACTTACGATTGTGATCAGGAAACTGCACAAAATTATTGTTTCAAGCCCCGTGTTATTGTCCTTATGAAGTCTTCTTTTTTATATAAAAGCCAAATTTTTGTTGTATATATTCGTATTCCATGTGTTAGATGGAAGCATTTCCTATCCAGTGTGAATAAAAAGAACAGTTGTAGTAAATTATTATAAAGCCAATGATATTTCATGGCAGGTTTTTCTACCAAGCTGTGCTTGTTGGTTTTTCCCATGACTGTATTGCTTTTATAAATGTACAAACAGTTACCAAAACGACGAGACCCTTGTTTGCACAGCATTAGTAAGAAGCTTGCTGAGAAGTGTGGTTCCTCCTGTTGACATCCAGATGGCAGTTTCTTGCATGAAACTGGGTAACACACTTCAGTGAGACCCAAGGTCTCTCTTTTACCAAGATCAAGAGCAGGGTTGGTGGATAAATTAATTAATAGTCTTGGATATCTAGCCTTGGGTAACCTCATTGTAAATGTGATTAGAATGAGCAGAGATGATCTCGAATTGTCATGTATATACTAGGTTGCAAGCAGTTTATCAGATGGGGGATAATCCATAAAAAAATTAATAATTATGAGATAATAAGCAACGGTTTCGGTCCAGTGCCAATTCAATTTAAAAAAATTAATGCTGTGTAAAATGGGTTGAATTAGTTTGCAAACTATATAAAGATATAGAAAGCAAAAAGCCTGTTAATGCACATGAGGTGGGAATGGAGTGTTCTAGTCAATTGCCTTTCCTAGTTATCTGAGCTCTGCTATATTATCATACTTGGATAACCAATTTAAAAGAATTAGAATATGAGTTTTTAAATACACTTAACATTAAACTCTTCTCTTTCTTTTTTTGTGATAATTCAGTTATGGATATTCAGTGTCATTGTTATAAAAATTTTAAAAAAAATTATCACTGTACCATGCTGTAGGAGACTGGGCTGAACTTGTATAGTGACAAACTCTGCTGGAAATTGCTTTTTAAAAAAATAAAATAAAAATAAATTCCTAAAATCAATTCTTTTGCTGGTTGTGTGTTATAGAAACAAAATGCAGTCCATTGTAATAAAACAATTGTCAGTTTGTACATTAAATTACATTTCTCAAATTATTTTATACTCTTCACGAAACTCAACTACTTTGATTACTGTCATTTCTTTCAACATTTAAAATATTCTTTATTTGGGCTGGGGTTGTAGCTCAGAGGTAGGCATGGGATTCAATCCTCAGCACCACATAAAAATAAATAAAGGTATTGTGTTCATCTAAAACTAAAAAAAATATATTTTTTTAAATTTCTTTATCTATGGTAATGATTTTCAAATTAAAAAAGTAATCCTTACTAAATGAAACAATAAAGTAAAAAAGTAAGAACAGAAATATAGACAAAAAATATACTATGCCTCAATGGCATATCACTCTGCATTAAAATAGAACAAAATTATGGCATTTGTATGTAAATAGATGGAGCTGGAGAATATGATGCTAAGTAAGCCAATCCCCAAAAACCAAAGATTGAATGTTTTCTTTGATAAGTGTATGCTGATCCATAATGGGGGTGGAAGGGGAGCATGGGAGGAATGGAGGAACTTTAGATAGAGCAATAGGGAGGAAGGGGAATGGAGTAGGGATGGGGGTAGGAAAGGTGGTGGAATGAGATGAACATCATTACCCTAGGTACATGTATGAAGACGAAAATGGTGTGACTCTACTTCGTAAATAACCAAAGAAATGAAAAATTGCGCTCCATTTATGTACTATGAACTGAAATGCATTCGGCTGTCATGAATAACAAATTAGAACAAAAAAATAAATTTAAAAAAAAATTGTATTCTGTCTGTTAGGATTATATTTGGCGACCAGAGCAGGAAGGTAACTATGATTCTACTGACAGAGTCCAGAGATTTGCAGCTGTCCAAGAAACCAGATGGCATTATAGATAATGTTGTAGAAAATGCTTAAAATATTTTTATTGTTTCTGCATTTATGATACAACTTAACTGTATTCCTTTTAACAGCTTCATTTCAGCTCCTCCATTCAAATTTTTCAGAGGGAGAAGAACATTTCTTACTAGCTCCTGAATTTATTTATTATAAGCATTGAATTTATCTTAATTGGAATAAAACCATCTGTAAACAGAAAGTCATGCCATAATTTTTTCTAAAATTTCATTAATATTCACTTTAAAAATCTTTGGGCATGTGCACATTTTTAATTGACATCCTTTTTTAAAATTTGTTCTAATTAGTTATACATGACAGCAGAATGCGTTTCAATTCATTGTACATAAATGGAGCACAACTTTTTGTTTTTCTGGTTGCACTGATGTAGAGTCATACCATATGTGCAATCATACATGTACCTAGGGTAATGATGTCCATCTCATTCCACCATCTTTCCTACCCACCCCTGCCTTCTGCCTTCCCCGCCTCTCCTTTGCCAATTCAAAGTTCCTCCATTCTTCCCATGCCCGCCCCCCTCCCCATTACAGATCAGCATCTACTTATCAGAGGAAACATTAGGCCTTTGGTTTTTGGGGACTGGCTTACTTCACTTTGCCTGATATTCTCCAGCTCCATCCATTTACCTGCAAATGCCATCATTTTGTTCTCTTTTAATGCTGAGTAATATTCCATTGTATATATGTACCACAGTCTCTTTATCCATTCATCTATTGAAGGGCATTTAAATGACATTCTTAATATATGTTTTTGAGATAATCAGCTAGCAATTTAGAAGGAAAAACAAAAGCTGGAGCCCCTAGCTTACTCCTTACATCAGAATAAGTCCCAGCTATATTTAAGTGTAACAAAACCAGGAAGGTAAGTACCAGAAGTGAAAAAAACTGTTTTGTCTATGGTACAAATTTTGAAATTCCACATATTGCTTACATGACCAATCATTTTTCTTATGAAGTCGCTTTAAATACCTTGAGTAGTGCTCCTGTGTATGAAGTTAAATAAAGAAATGGATCACCAATGAAAGGAGTAAGATCATTTACTGCCTGCTCACAGTGAGCCAGAGTCTGAGACCCACAATTGTTCATCACTAAATCCCATTTTCTGTCTTCAGATAAATCTGTGATTTATGGCATAAAACTTAGATAGAAAACAATCAGAATAACACTTTGCCCACGTGCATATTGTAAACAAGGTCAAGTTCACAGTCGCCGAAGGCTTGATAAAAGGGTATAGAGTTGGTGTGTGCAGAACAGATGGTTTTCCTTCTGACCACAGTTGTGAACCACTGCACCCCCATCCTGAAGTAAATCATAACTAAATAAATTAGAAGTCCCACCAGATGTTATCTTGGATGTCTCTCCTTTGTCCTCAACATTGCAAATGGTCACCAAGTTATATGGCTTCTTCCCTTCCTACTTAACTTCAGACATTTTAATTTTGTACAGCATCTCCTTTAACTACTTTTAAGTGCCATTTCATAGTGTAACATCAGCAGATAACAAGATTTTGTCTGTCACTCTAGAGCTCCAAGCAAAGATCTATTCAAAAAAGTTCAATTAATTGTGCACATTCAGGACGTCAACAGTCACCGTTAGTTGGGATTTTCTTGTAAACATTAAAATGGATGTAACTCATAAATAAAACATTTCCACTTGGTTAAGCAGTTTATATTCTTGCATTTCTTTAAGTACAAGAAATATTAGCTGTGAATGCTAAGAGTGCAAAAAACTTGACTTTCTTCTCATGGAAAAATTATAAAGCAAGAGAACCGTCAATCACCCATGACCAACCCTTTCAAAAAAAATGTGTATCCCCAAGAATAGCTTATGCAAATCTATTCAGCCTCTGCTATCACATATCTTTAAAATACAACCATTTCAATATATCTGTCCTTGTGAATGCCACTCCAACTTTGAAGGATTTGGAGCTCATATCTTTTTGCTCTTAACGTTATGGAACACCTATAAATACTACAAAAAAACAAGTTTGAAATTAATCTGCATTTCCAACAGAGCTTTTGTGGAGATAAACATTTTGTATAAATCCAAAGAGTGGTTTTTGGAAGACCTAAAGGCATTCCCCTTCATCCAAAATTGCAGGAATGGGCTTCTCCTGCCTGGACTCGATTCTGTTCACTTCTTCTTGTTCCAAATGGTGGCAAAGATGGTGGATTTCACACACTAAGTGAACAAACTCATTTTGAAGGAAAGTCCTGTGGGACCCAAACTCTCTCCCTGGAAAGAAACTTTCTTTACTACTTCAAGCATGCATATGTTTACCACAGATAATCCTTTCTCAAGCTAAATAGAATAGAAGGCCTAGAAGATTCTTCATTTGAGAAACCTAGAAGGCCTTTTTCACTCTGGGCAAAATTGGGTGTAAAGAGCATTTGTAGGGCATTGCTAGTGTTTATGTTCTATTTATCCCAGTGAGGTAATCACTACAAAGAACAAGATCTGCAGAAATCCAGGGAGACTTGATCCCACTTCTACACTTCTCAGAAGTCTTCACTCCTCCTGTGAAAGACACTGGAATGGGGCAGGTGACCTAACTCAGTGGTAGTGTTGTCTGCCTTTGCAAGGCCCTGAGTTCAACCCCAGGGGGAGCTACTGAAACAATTGCTCAGTTTTAATGGCCCCTGATCACTCTGTTATTGTTGTTTCTGTTGATTTTCACAGCATTCTAATGTAGTGATCAGCATTTTTATGTTATATTTCTATATTTGCTTTTAAGAAATCCTTATCCAATCTTGAATCATTAGTTTAAAAAAAAAAAGTTGGGGGGTATCCTGTCTAGGCATTATGTCCTAGCATAATTGACTTAAAAAATTTTTGTAAGTTCCTTAGCAAGTTAGACATCATGAAAAAACTCCTTAACCTCATAAAAAGTAGCCACCAGAAACTACAGAAAATATTCTACTTAACATTTCAATATTAAAAGTATTTCCTTTAAGCCAGGTGTGGTAGCACATGCCTGTAATCCCAGCAACTCAGGAGGCTGGGGCAGGGGGATACCAAGTACAAGGCTAGTCTCAGAAACTTAGGGAGATCCTCAGCAACTTAGTGAGTGAGACCCTATCTCAAAAATTTTTAAAAGGGCTGGTTGTGCCTCAGATGTAAAATGTCCCTGGGTTCAATGCCCCAATACAAAAAAAAAAGTATTTCCTTAAAAATCAATACAAGAAAGGGATTTCAACCATCACTATGATCACCACCTATATTTGGTCCCAACCAGTACAATAAAGCCATAAATATTAAAAAGTAATTACAACAATGAGAAAGAAGTCATTTTTTAAAAAAATTAATTAAAAATAAATAAATGATTAAAAAATGAGAATGAAAAAAATTGTTATTATTTAGAGACAATACAATTAACTATCTAAAATAGAGTGCTTGCCTAGCATGTGTGAGGCACTGGGTTTGATCCTCAACACTACATAAAAATAAATAAAATAAAGGTATTTTATATCTATCTACAACTTTAAAAATATTTAAAGGATAATAAACTACCTAAAAATTCCATGAGAATTAAATATTTTAACTAATTAAAGTATTATTATAACTAATTTTAAAAGACCAGTAGGTTGGCTAAGAAATGGTCAACACTAGTTAGAAAAACAAAAGAAAATTGTCCATTCATAACATGAATGGGTGTATGTGTGTGAATAAACATATTACTATAAAGAATAACATATATTGGGCTGGGGATGTGGCTCAAGCAATAACGCACTCGCCTGGCATGCGCAGGGCGCTAGGTTCGATCCTCAGCACCACATAAAAATAAAATAAAGATGTTGTGTCCACCAAAAACTGAAAAATAAATATTAAAAAATTCTCTCTCTCTCTGGGGATGTGGCTCAGAGGTCAAGTGCCCCTGATACCCAGAAAAAAAATCTAAATTTTAATCAAAAAATAGACAAGCACAGCCCGTATATGGTAATATAATGGAACAATATTCATAAACAGATCTGTAAATATATGGAAACTTAGTTTCTGATAATGGTAGCATTTCCAAAGACTAATTCTTTAACAAATGACTATCTAATCTGGAAAAATCAAATAGAATTTCTCTCTTTGCTACATAGAAAAAATGAATTCCAGATGGATTTTTTATAAAGAGAATGCAAGAGAAATTTTCCTGCTTCCAACTAAGAGTTACTGTGTCCATTAGTAATACTGTGTTATGAATAGAAGGTTCTTATCATCTTGCTAACCAGGTGGGTCTCATCTCCCAACAAAGATCATGAAAGGGTGGGAACAGAAGTGGAAGGGCAGAGATGAGTTGATTTCTTTATGGTTGAGGTAGGAATAAGGAGAAAAGAAGAGTTAGGGTCTTCTCACTGCCCACCACCGGGACTGAAGCAGGACGTGTGTTAGCAGGGACTCTCGCCTGACTACTGCCCTCATACAGTGCCTGTGACATAGAACTTACTCCACCAATGTTAGTTGAGTGCATGAACACATAAATGAAGAATCTCCATATGTCCAAATGTCCAAGTCAACTAGTAATTGACACGGAAGTTATATCTGGGACAATGTTTTCTTTCAAGAACCAGAAGTAACCAACTAGATCTCATTTCCCCCATAGCCTTTGAGCAAAAATTCCACCGTGTGAACTCTCACTGGGCGGTATAGAATGAATTCCTCTGAAAACTCATTAACTCGGTCAACTTACTGGGTGACTTTTCAGTGCAGACACAATTCTCCCACATTCTATGTCAGTTGAGGTCAGGTCCTTTTTGCATTTGACTTTGAAGGAGAAATAACCGTAGATGCCAGGAACTTAGGGTAGGTGCCAGAAGAAAAAAAAAAAAAACGCCAGCACTGGCAATCATCAAGAAGAACCAACTCCAATTTGCCTCGTTTGTTTATCAAATGTCCTGTCCCAGGGCCAGAGCCCCTGCCATTCAATGAACATGTAGAACAAGACACTGGGCTTGTGTCCTGGGCTCACTGCAAAAATAACAAGAATCCAGAACCAAGGGTCAAGTTGTCATGATACCTATTAACGCTTCCATAAACAAAGCAGCTGTTTATTTGAAGACTGACACTCTGATCGTTCCATCTGCCCCAAAGGGCTTCACTCTCTCCATCATGAGGAGGTCTTCTTTCTTCTCCTGCTGAACGCGTTTTCTGTTTAATTCAGTCACCACGACTGCTAATGTTGTTGCCTCCGACAGACCACAGAAGCGCATGCTCACTTTCCTTTTTCTTGTTTAATTCATAAACGTTATTTTTAGAATGCTTTTTGGTCCACAGAAAAATCGAGGCGGTGATAAAGACAGTTCCTTTATGTTCCCACTTCCTCTCACACCGTCTTCCCTCCATTGGGTGCAATACATGTTAGACTTGATGAATCCTCACTGGCACCTTATGTACCGAAGTCCACAGTTGACATGAGAGTTCGCTTTGTGCTCTACAGTTCTGTGGGAAACAGGCATGTTTTGGCACTTGAACGTGTATCCATTATGATCATACAACAGCATACAGTTTCACTGCCCTAAAAATCCCCTGGACTTTACCTGTTGATCCCTCTTCCCTTCCCCCACCCCTAAAGCCCCTGTACATTAGTTAGTCTTCTCTGGAAACACAAAATCAACATATATGCATATCTTTATGCACATGAGAGGGGATTTATGAGGGAATTAGCTTATGCAATTTCAATGGCTAAGAAATCTTACCACAGGTCATCTCAGGAATGGAGACCCTGAGATGTTGGTAGTATGGCTCAGTCCAAGTCAGAAGGCCTCCGAACTGGAGAAGCCAAGGGTGTAACTCTCAGTCCAAGACCAAAAGCCTGAGAACCTGGGGAGAGAGTTTCTGGTTAAGAGTCCTAGAGTTCAAAAGCCAGAAAGCCTGGCAGAGGTAGTTGCCACTGATCATTGGGAAGGAGATGGGGCCTGTTTTTCATTTAGGGAGTGCAAATGATCCACTATGATGGGTTTTAGAGCTTCCTGTGCTCATTTTTAGTAGGAAATAGGCAAGAAAAGCAATGATGGGTTAAGAAACAGGGCTCAGGTGCCACAGGAATAAGCATCCGGGTGACCCCAATCAAGCACGCCATCTAGACCAGTAGAGACACTGGCTGAGAGCAAAAAGACAGCATGAGTAGAAAAAGAGGAATGAGGAGTATCCATTCCGCCTTAAGATCAATGATAGCAATAGCAGCTGTCGTTCATCCCACAAGCATCCCTCACCAGTTTCCTGGGAAAGGAGACAAACCAGAATGCTGGAGAAGAGGTACGCAAATATGGTGGCAAGTAGATCCATGTGACACAAAAGTGTGGTCAGTGAACACTGTAGTACTCTGCTCAGAGCCCCCCTCCAAGGCCAACACCTCGTCTGCAAGCTGCCCACAGTATCAGCTACCAATGGTTCATAGCTGACCCTCTTCTGAGACTGCCTCCTAGCCACAAAGGATCGCCTTGGCCATGTTTCATGCCTCCTTCATGACCAAAGACCAAAGACTGGGTGATGAAAGGCTACAAAAACCTGATCAGTTGCCTCCGTTTGGGAAGGATTATCTCAGCTTCAGGTCTTCTTGTAGATCAGCTGAGACCTCTGCTGTAAGAGTTTTGCAGATCTGCCTTCTCCCTTCCTCACTTTACAAGAAATAAACCTTCCTCATGCAACTCTCTGACTCAGTCTATTTCCAAAAAACTCAGTCTAACACAAAGGTTCCTAGCATGGGAAAATATTTGCAATGATTTGTGAAATCCTTTATACTGACAACATATACTCACTTTCCAACATTTGAGCATTTGCTAATCTCTATGTGCCAAGAAGCATCCCAGGCTCCTGAACATTTA
Organism: Callospermophilus lateralis; assembly: GCF_048772815.1. Lineage (NCBI taxonomy): Eukaryota > Metazoa > Chordata > Mammalia > Rodentia > Sciuridae > Callospermophilus > Callospermophilus lateralis. The sequence goes on from NC_135318.1 coordinate 56,154,384, forward strand.
TTATTTCATTTAATCTTCAAGATAAGTCGGCAAGGTCAGGAGATCAGTTACAAATGTTTGGGACTATGTTATGGTTTGGATATGTCTCCCAAGGGACATAGACCCAAACATTTGTAACTGATATGGTGATCTTCATGTGTGGGAGCATGGTCCTCAATGTGGCAGTGTTGAGAGGTAGTGGGACCTTTCAGAGGCCTGGCCTTTTGGGAAGTCACAAGATTGGCCCTTCCTCCTCGCTTTGGCTTCCTGTCAATGTGATGTCTTGCCATTGTGCTGCCATCCACCATGAGTTGACACAGCACCATAAGCTGGACCCTCACCAGAGCCAGCACTGTGCTGTTTGGACTTTACGCCTCCAAAACTAAGTTAAATGAACCTTATTTCTTCATAAATACCCAGCCTCAGGTATTTTCATCATGAAAAATGGGCTAATCCAGATGGCCAGGAACAGGTGCCTGAGCATGTTGGCTTTTTCTTCTGTGTGCCCTAAAGGATATACTCAATAGAAAGAAAAGTAAATGGACACTTTACCATAAACAATGGTGAGCAACAAAGCATATTTTAAAACATTATAAAATTGATTAACTGTTCACTATAAAAAAAGTTTAAAATGTAAGAATAAAATTTTACAACATTAATAAAATGGAAAAATTAAAAGATGTTCAGTATATCATTAACCATCAAAAATTCTCACCTTGGTCATAAAGATGAAATATATAACAAGTAACTCTGGAAGAATTCAAATAATTAAACTTAACTTTAAAAATTAAGATACCCCACTAACAATTACAGAAATACAAATTAAAACTACAGTGAGATTCCATCTCTCTCCAGTCAGAATGGCAATTATCAAGAATAATGCAACAATAAATGTTGGCAAGGATGTGGGGGCAAAGGTACACTCATACATTGCTGGTAGGACTTCAAATTGGTGCAACCACTCTGGAAAGCAGTATGGAGATTCTTCAGAAAACTTGAAATGGAACCACCATTTGACCCAGTTACCCCACTCCTCAGCATATAACCAAAGGATTTAAAATCAGCATATTATACTGACATGGGGACATCACTGTTCACAGCAGCTCAATTCCCAATTACTAAGCTATGGAACCAACCAAAGAGTTCTTCAATACATGAATAGATAAAGAAAATGTGATACGTATACATGATAGAATATCACTCATCCATAAAGAAAAATAAAATTGTAGCATTTGCCAGTAAATGGATGGAATTGGAGACTATCATGCTAAGTGAAATAAGCCACCCCCCCCCCCCAAAAAAAAAAACTAAAGGCCAAATATTCTCTCTGATATGCAGATGCTGAGTCACAATAGAGGTCAGGGGAGGAGTGGAGGTTCCCTGGATTGGACAAGGGGGAATGGAAGGAAAGAAGAGGGAACGGGAACAGGAAAGACAATAGAGTGAATTGGACATAACATTCTTATATTCATATGTGAATACACGACCAGTGTAACTCCACATCATGTACAACCACAGAATGGGAAGTTATATTCCATGTATATATGATATGTCAGAATACACTCTACTGTCACATACAACTAAAAAGAACATTTTTTTAAAAAACGTTAATGATGAAAAAAATTAAGATCCCGACAAAGGAACATAAATAAGATCTATACCTCCCAAATTAGCAAAGAAAAAACAAAGGGAATATAGATAGCTTTGTGAGTCTAACAGAAGGCAGGAAGTGATGAAGCTAAGAAGTACAGATCAGAGATGCTAGAATACTGAAAACAGAATTTCCCCAAGTCTCTGGGGTGAAGGGTCTCTGTGTAAATTAATCACACAGCTGGTTATGACAACTGGAAGTTAGAAGATAGAAGTGGGACAGAGGCCATGTTCCCACAAACTCATTGGCTGTTTTCTTTCTTTTTTTAAAATTATTGTTAGTTGTTCAAAACATTACAAAGCTCTTGACATATCATATTTCATACATTTGATTCAAGTGGGTAATGAACTCCCAATTTTACCCTGTATACAGATTGCAGAATCACATCAGTTACACATCCATGTTTCACATATTGTCATCCTAGTGTATGTTGTATTCTGCTGCCTTTCCTATCCTCTACTATCCCCCCTCCCCTCCCCTCCCCTCCCATCTTCTCTCTCTACCCCATCTACTGTACTTCATTTCTCTCCCTTGTTTTTTTTTCCACTTTCCCCTCACTTCCTCTTGTATGTAATTTTGTATAACGATGAGGGTCTCCTTCCATTTCCATGCAATTTTCCTTCTTTCTCCCTTTCCCTCCCACCTCTTGTCCCTGTTTAATGTTAATCTTCTTCTCATGCTCTTCCTCCCTGCTCTGTTTATAGTTGCTCTCCTTATATCAAAGATGACATTTGGCATTTGTTTTTTAGGGATTGGCTAGCTTCACTTAGCATAATCTGCTCTAGTGCCATCCATTTCCCTGCAAATGCCATGATTTTGTCATTTTTTAGTGCTGAGTAATACTCCATTGTGTATAAATGCCACATTTTTTTTTATCCATTCATCTATTGAAGGGCATCTAGGTTGGTTCCACAGTCTAGCTATTGTGAATTGTGTGCTATGAACATCGTTGTAGCAATATCCCTATAGTACGCTCTTTTAAGGTCTTTAGGGAATAGTTCAAGAAGGGGGATAGCTGGGTCAAATGATAGTTCCAGTCCCAGCTTTCCCAGGAATCTCCATACAGCTTTCCAAATTGGCCTCACCAATTTGCAGTCCCACCAGCAATGAACAAGTGTACCCTTTTCCTCACATCCTCACCAGCACTTGTTGTTGTTTGACTTCATAATGGCTGCCAATCTTACTGGAGTGAGATGGTATCTTAGGGTGGTTTTGATTTGCATTTCTCTGACTGCTAGAGATGGTGAGCATTTTTTCATGTACTTGTTGATTGATTGTATGTCCTCCTCTGAGAAGTGTCTGTTCAGGTCCTTGGCCCATTTGTTGATAGGGTTATTTGTTTTCTTATTGTTTAATTTTTTGAATTCTTTGTATACTCTGGATATTAGGGCTCTATCTGAAGTGTGAGGAGTAAAAATTTGTTCCCAGGATGTAGGCTCCCTATTTACCTCTCTTATTGTTTCTCTTGCTAAGAAAAAACTTTATAGTTTGAGTGAGTCCCACTTGTTGATTCTTGTTTTTAACTCTATGCTATGGGTGTCCTATTAAGGAATTTGGAGCCTGACCCCACAGTATGTAGATCATAGCCAATTTTTTCTTCTATCAGACGCAGAGTCTCTGTTTTGATATCAAGCTCCTTGATCCATTTTGAGTTAACTTTTGTGCATGACGAGAGAAAGGGATTCAGATTCATTTTGTTGCATATGGATTTCCAGTTTTCCCAGCACCATTTGTTGAAGATGCTATCTTTTCTCCATTGCATACTTTTAGCACCTTTATCAAATATAAGATAGTTGTAATTTTGTGGATTGGTCTCTGTGTCTCTATTCTGTACTATTGGTCCACCCACCTGTTTTGGTACCAGTACCATGCTGTTTTTGTTACTATTGCTCTGTAGTATAGTTTGAAGTCTGGTATCGATATACTGCCTGATTCACTCTTCCTGCTTAGAATTGCTTTTGCTATTCTGGGTCTCTTATTTTTCCATATGAATTTTATGATTGCTTTATCTATTTCTATAAGAAATGCCTTTGGGATTTTGATTGGCATTGCATTAAACCTATAGAGAACTTTTGGTAATATCTCCTTTTTGATGATGTTAGTTCTGCCTATCCATGAACAGGGTAGATTTTTCCATCTTCTAAGATCTTCTATTTCTCTCTTTAGGGTTCTGTAGTTTCATTGTATAAATCTTTCACCTCTTTTGTTAGGTTGATTCCCAAGTATTTTATTTTTTTTGAGGATGTTGTGAATGGGGTGGTTGTCCTCATTTCCATTTCAGAAGATTTGTTGCTGATATACAGGAATGCCTTTGATTTATGCATGTTGATTTTATATCCTGCCACTTTGCTGAATTCATTTATTAGCTCTAGTAGTTTCTTTGTAGACCCTTTTGGGTCTGCTAGGTATAGAATCATGTCATCCGCAAATAGTGATAATTTAAGTTCTTCTTTTCCTATTTTTATGCCTTTAATTTCTTTCGTCTGTCTAATTGCTCTGGCCAGTGTTTCGAGAACTATATTGAATAGAAGTGGTGAGAGAGGGCATCCCTGTCTTGTTCCAGATTTTAGAGGGAATGCCTTCAGTTTTTCTCCATTCAGAATGATGCTAGCCTGAGGCTTAGCATAGATTGCTTTTACAATGTTGAGGTAAGTTCCTGTTATCCCTAGTTTTTCTAGTGTTTTGAACATAAAGGGATGCTGTACTTTGTCGAATGCTTTTCCTGCATCTATCAAGATGATCATATGGTTCTTATCTTTAAGTCTATTGATGTGGTGAATAACATTTATTGATTTCCGTATGTTGAACCACATTGGTTGTTTTCACTAACAAGCAGAGCTGTGGCAATGACAGGCTTGACATCAGCAGTTTTGCTATGTCCACCTCCAGCTGTCGTGCTTTTAAAATACTGTGAATAGGTTAACTCAGAGAACAGTGAAAACAAGGTAGAATTTGCACCCTCATCTTGCCAAAGACAGAATGTTCAGTACCCTGGAAGTAGCCACTCCTTCCACTCCCCTTCCCATCTACCTTCCTCCTGTGCTTTCTTTTCAGTTTTACCACTTGAGACATATCTCTAAACAATAAATTTGCAGTATTGCATTTAATTTGAAATTTAAATTAATGGAATTGCACCATAAGTATTACTGCATCCCCTTATCATGATATTCATAAGAAACAGCCACGTTTCATTTATTGCCACTGAATGAATAAAATATTCATTATCACTATATTAATGACAATATCATTCTCTATCCTTTGCTCAATGAACATTTGTGCAAACATTGCTGCTGTTTGCAATCTTACATTGGTCTCCTTGTGTGTACATGCAAGAATGTCTCTAGAGCAGCCTTAACCAGAAGAAAACAAGCTGAATCACATATGAGGACCACAAGTGTAATTTTAAATTGCATATTAGTCACATTTTTAAAAGTAAAACTAAAGAGATAAAATTAATTCTGATACTATGTTTTATTTAAACCAACATATCCAAAATGTTATTGCTTCATCATGTAATAAATATATTTAAATAGATTTAAGTGAGATATTCGAAGTTTTTCCATCCTAAATCTTTAAAAGCCACTGGGTATTTTAAACTTACAGCACATTTCAGTGCAGTCTAGACACATTTCATGGACTCAGTAACCACTGTGGTTAGTGGCTACAGCATTACACAACACAACAGTTGAGTATATGCCAAAAGGTAGGATTGCTGGGTCATAAGATATGCACATTTTCAACATCCGTCAATAATGACTATATTTTTCCAGTTATTGTACCAATTTACACTTTGACCAGAAGCCTTTTTAAGAATTCCTGTTATTCCATACCCTCATCAAAACAAGGCTTTTTCCAAAACCTTTGATTTTTGCCAATCCTGTAGATACATACTGACAATTCATTGTAGTTTAAACTTGCATTTCTCTGGTTTCTCATGAGATCTACTATCTTTTTGAATGTACATTGGTTATTTATGTTCCTCTTCTACATCACCATGTCTGCCAGATCTTTTGCTCATTTTTCTATAGTGCTGTTTATTTCTAGTATCCGTTTTTAAGGGAGATTATATGTTCCAGAACTAATTTTTCACAGTTATAGGTGCTGCAAGTATTTTTTCCTATTCTGTGAATTGTCTTTTCACTCTTTTCACCTTAAGATTCTTTTGAAGAAGAAATACAAATGGCCAGAAAATATTTTTTAAGTGCTTACCATTTTTAGCAGTCAGGGAAATGTAAATCAAAATTACATTTAGATTTTATTTATCTCATTCCAGTTAGAATCATCATCAAGAATACAAACAATAATAAATTCTAGTAAGGATGGGGGGAAAAGGAACACTTATACACTGTTGGTGGAATTGTAAAGTAGTATAACCACTATGGAAATCAGTAGGGAGATTCCTCAATAAATTAAGAATAAAACCAGGGACTGGGATTGTGGCTCAGTGGTAGAGCACTCACCTAGCATACATGAGGCACTGGGTTTGATCCTCAGCACTACATAAATGTAAAATAAAGATATTGTGTCCATCTAAAACTAAAAAATATATATTAAAAAAAGAATAAAACCACCATAGGATCCAGCTATACCACTCCCTTGTATTTATCCAAAAGAATAAAAGTCAGCTTTATAGTGATATATGTTTATAGCAACACAATGCACAATAGCAAAGATAAAGAACGAGACTAGGTGCAACAGATGAATGGATAAAGAACATGTGAGATTTATGCATATAAATATATAAATCCTTAAGTACTATAATGTGATATATATACATATATATATATATTAAAATTTTATTCAGCCATAAAAAATTAAATTATTTCATTTGCAGGACAGTGGACAGAACCTGAAAGCCTATGTTAAGTGAAATAAGCCAGACTCTGAAAGTCAAGGGGCTTATAGTTTCTCTTATATGTGGACACTAGAGAGAAAAATGGAAACTAAAGGCAGGATCCTGTAAAATTAAAAGACCATTACAGTATATGAAGGAAACCAGGGAGAAGGAAATAAGAAAGAAAAGGAGGAGTACTGGAGAATAAAATTGACCAAATTATGTTTTGAACAATATGTCACAATGAATCCCACAATTATGTATAATTATAATGCACTGATATAGATTTAATTTTTAAAAAGATTCTTTTGATAAATGGAGAATAAAATAGTAGTTACCAGAGCCTGGGAAGGGTGTAGGGAGAGGAAATGGAGAGGACGGTTAACAGCTACAGTGGTACCATTGCATAGAAGCACAACTATGGCTGACAACAATTAATTGAATATCTCAAAGTAGCTGGAAAAAGAGGATTTTGAATAGTTCCAACATAAATAAATGACAAATATCTGAGGAATAGATATGCCAATTACACTTATCTGATAGTTATCTACTGTATACATATAATGAAATGTCCATTGTACCCCATAAATGGATACAATTACTATGTCTATAAAAATAAAAATGGGGCTGGGGTATAACTCACTGGCAAAGCTCTTGCCTAACATGTGTGAGGCTCTGGGTTCAAACCCCAACACTGCAGAAAAGAAGTTAATTAGTTAATTAAAAGTGAATATGTTTGGGGAAATTTTCTTCCGATAAACAGAAAAGTCCTTGATTTTTAATTTAATCAAATGTATTAATCTCTCCCCACATGAATTGTGCTTTTTGTTTCTTTTTTTAAAAAAATTTCCTATCCTAAGATAGAATTCTTCTGTATTTTTATCTGAAAAACCTCCTATAATTTTAGATTAATGTTGAAGATTTTGTTCTATTGTCCTATGGATACCATCTTGTTGTGAAAAAGTCAACTGTAAATGATGACTTCACATTAATTCATCTCTACTCTCTAGTTATTTTTAAGACCTTTCCCAAATCTTTAATATTCTTCAGTCTCACTACTAAGGAGAATTTCTTTGTAGTGCTGTAATTTAATTTCACGGGCTTCCTGAATCTGAAGTATGCAAGTACAATTTCACCAATTCTAAAAAAACCTCAGTCATTATCTTCTCAATAACTGCCTCTCCCCATCTAAAAAAGTTGTTCATGTGGGTATGGGAGCAGAATAGTAGTTACTAGAGGCTAGAGAGGTTAAAGGGGAATGTGGGGATAGTGGTAAGTTAACAGTATAAAACCAGTTATATAAAAAGAACAAGTTCTAGTGTTGTGTGGCATAGCAGGGTGATTATAATTAACAATAATATTGCATATTTCAAAGTAACTGAGAGGACTTTGACAGTTCCCACCACAAAGAAATGATAAATGTTTAAGGAGATATGTATTATATTTATTATGTATTATAATACATGATACATAATATGTATTATGATTATTATGTATCTTATTTTGTATCCATTAAAAATAAGACTTTTAAAATTTTTAAATTGCCTCTCCACAATCCTCCTTTTCTTCTAGAACCCTAATTGGATGTAAGTTAGACCTTCTCAATCTGTCTTCCGTATCTCTTAACCTTTCTTATTTCTACCTCATTATCTCTATTGCACACTCTGGATAATTTCTTCAGATCTATCTTCCTATTTATGGGTTTATCACTTCATATGATTTTATCTTTAAGCTATCTGTTGAGCTTTTAATTTCAATATTTATATTTGTCTCCATAAAAAATTTAGTTGGTCGTTTTAGAATATGATGGTATGTCTTTCATAATCACTTGGACCTGAAATTTCCAACCACCATTTTTTCTCCCTTTTGCATATGTTAAGCATGTCTAACTTACATTTTGTATTTGAGAATTTCCAAATCTAAAAACTCTACTGGCGTGATTCTGTGGAATTTTTTTGTTCCAGCTTTTGTGTTCACTCTATTTATACGTGACCATCAAAATAAAAGCCACTCCTTGAAGAAATAACTGATTCCAGGCTTGAGACACACAAAATACAAGATGAGCCTGGAATATTTTGTCTTATCAGAAAGTAAGAAATTGTTCAAAGTTAGGGTGATGACAAAAGTACCAAGTGACCAGAATAAAAAAGGGCTCTTATTTCTCACATTTGGGAAATTTCTAACAACATAATAAATAATGGTAGTGGTAGAATATACTTCTACAGAAAGAAATAAGAATTCATGAGTCCATACTGATTGGTGATAGATAGATAGATAGATAGATAGATAGATAGATAGATAGATAGAATTCTTCATTACAGTAGAATGTCTTACAAATTTAGAAGAATGAAATAATTAAAATCACACTTGGATAACCACAGTATAGTAATGACCGCCTCAAGCAAGAATAACAAATAGACATTAAAACCACTGGGCAAGTGTATGATAAGAAACAGAATATTTACATAGTCCTAAAGTGTTATGATTTAGATATGTGGTGTACCCCAAAATCTCATGTGTGAGACAATGCAAGAATGTTCAGAGGTGAAATTAGATAATGAGAGCTGTAACCAATTAATCCATTGATATGGATTAACTGATTGGTAACAGTAGACAGGTAGGGTAGGGCTGGTAGAAGTAGGTAACTAGGAGTCTTTGGGGTTTATATTTTGTCCTGGTGAGCAGAGATCTACCCTCTCTGCTTCCTGGCTGTCATGTCCCTAGCTGCTTTTCTCTGCCATGCCCTTCCGCCATGATGCTCTGCCTTACCTTGGACCCAGAGCTATGGAGTCAGCCAGCTACGGACTGAACTTCTGAAACCATGAGCCAAAATGAACTTTTCTTCCATTGAGTTGTTCTTGTCAGGGGGTTTTAGTTATCCATTTCATCACTGTGACCAAAAGATCTGACAAGAACAACTTTTTAAAAGAGGAAGTGTTATGTGGTACTCAGTTTCAGAGGTCTCAGTCCATAGATGGCCCACGCTATTCCTCAGGGCCTGAAGTAAGGCAGGACATCATGACAGAAGAGTGTGGTAGAGGAAAGCATCTCAGGACATGATACCAGGAAGGAGAGAGAGAGAGATAGAGAGAGAGAGAGAGAGAGAGAGAGAGAGAGAGAGAGAGAGCGCTCTGCTCACCAAGAACAAAATATATATGCCAAAGGCAAAACCCCCAATAACCCACCTCCTACAGCCACACCCTACCTGCCTACAGTTACCACCAGTAAATCCCTATTAGAGGATTAATGCACTAATTAGGTTAAGACTCTCATAACCCAATCATTTCACCTGTAAACTTTCTTGCATTATCTAACATACAAGCTTTGAGGGACACCTTTTATCTAAACCATAATATCAGGTATTTTGGTTACAGCGATAAAAACGAACTAAAATACAAAGCATCTCATCAGAGATATTTATAAATTAAAAAGGAAAACTGGGCCAGGAGTAGAGGTACATGCCTGTAATCCCAGCAGCTTGAGACACTGAGGCAGGAGGATCGTGAGTTCAAAGCCAGCCTCAGCAAGTTAGCAAGGCCCTAAGTAACTCAGTGAGACCCTGTCTCTAAATAAAATACCAAAAGAGCTGGGGATGTGGCTCAGTGGTTAAGCACCCCTGGATACCTGCTCCCCCCCAAAAAAAAAGGAAAAGTGGTTACTTTATCGTGAAGAAACATGACAGATCCACCTTAAGCAAGTGCCCTGGTTCACCTGTGGTTTGGTTGAGTCTTCTAAGGGTTCATGTGCTAGAAACCTGGTCCTCAGTGGGATGATGTTGAGGAGTGGTATGGAGTCTTTAAGAGGTGATGCCGAGTGGGCAGCAATTGGGTCCTTAAATGACCTGCCCTCAGAAGGAATTAAGTTCTTGTGAGACCTCAGCTAGTTCCACATGAGTGCATTATTGAGCTTCCTGACTCACCATGTGATCTCTCTTGCACACACTCCTGCTATGATGCCATCAGCCATGAGGCTTTCACCAGAGCTAAACCAATGCTCTCACCATGTCTGTGAGCTCAGGAACTGTGAACTGAATAAACCTCTTTTCTTTATAAAGTACCCCAGCCTCGGGCACTTTGTTACTGAAACAAAAAATGGACTAATACAGCAAGTAATTGCAAATGAAAAGGTGAAATCCTGTGCTCTGGAGTCCAGTGAGAGGACCCAATGTAGCTTCTGTAAGGTCCTTGCTCAAAACCATGCAAGCTTAATCCAATCAAGAGGAAACACCTAGTGTAAACTGAGGGAAAGTCTATAAAGGAGCTGACTATGGAAAGAAAGATTATAGAAATCTTTCAGATTAAAGGAGATTGAAGAGACAATAAAACAAATGTAGCACGTGGTCCTGGAACAGAGAAAGGATCAGAAAGTTTTGTTGTGGGAAGTGGGGTTCCCGGGCACATTACAGGGGAGGATGGTGGCAGCTGCTTTGAAGGGTTTACCTGGGTGCCTGGAGAAGGCAGCCCCTGCACCAGAGGCATAAATTGTAGCAGAACATCCCCAGCACCCCAGGGGACCATTCACCTTGCAAGCCTCACCAAGCCCATGGCAGACAAGGGCTAGCAGTTGCCAAGGGCAAGGGGCAAAGTGAAAATGGCCTCCATGGGCCAGTGACCCAAGTGGGAATATGAACATTCTCTCAGAGGAGCACTAGAGAAGTAAAGAAGAGGACCAACACCCAGCATCACCTGAAATTCTAACTGGCTTACTAATAATCCCCCAGCACAAGTTAGAGATCAATACACAAGGGCAAGGTTCCCTAAGCCCACCCCAAAAGGTTTGCTATGAAGGCTTGGGATGAGCTTGGGATGAGCGTGTGATGGAATACTCAGACCCTTAAAGTCCTGGAAATTAGCTTAGGTGATGGATTCCAGGAAAAAGAAGCAAAAGAAGACAGAAAAACTTTAAGAAGATGTTGCAAAAGCTAAATAACTAAAACAGCATTGAAAGACTGAACAGGCTCTGCAACCAGAAGAAAATCATTTGGAAAATTCTGCAGCTCTATAAAGACCCACTAAGATTTCTCTTTTGGATTTCATGACAGTATTTTTCTTTTTTCTTTTTTTTTTTTGGTAAATAAAATCTGGCTATATGGATGAGTCATGTTCTGACCTCAATACTGTAGTAACTTTTTGGCTTGGGTATAGAAGTTTGTTGGTGGTCTGTTGAGAGCTATTATAAATTATCATTTATGATGCTACAAAATCTTTGGAAGTGAGTGAATCCCTTGCCATTCTGCAGCTTATGTACTGAAATAAAACATCCTATGGAGAAAAACATGATGAGATTGTGAAAAATATTGAAATAATCATTTTAAATGCACTCCTCTCTGGACAAAGGGAATTTAGTGTATAAATGCTAGAACTATTCTCTCTGACATGAAAAGAGAGCATTGGCTTAAAAGAGATATAGTATGTTAATCACTTCTTTTATCATTATTTCTTATTTCTTGGAAAAGAATTCTCTCTGGCTTTCTCAAAACAAAATAATATCAAGCAATCAGTTCTTCTATTTTCTACATTTTTCTGACTTCAATCTTAATTATCAAAACAGTGTGCATTTTAACCTGTCTTCATGAAGTTTCTCCCATTTTTTTTTGACTATGTAGAATATCATTTCCTATATAAAACAAGTTTTCTATTTAGGAACACTGCCATTTTCTTAAAAGATGATATGTTGAGAAAGGTAACCCTATGACTTCAAGGTTGCAGTAAAGATGGTAAATGCTGTAGTAAGAAGATGAAGGAGAAGGAGTGGGAGGAAGAAGAGGAGGAGGAGCATAAAAAAAAGAAGGGAAGAAAAATTCTGTTGTCACTCTTACAAAAGGCATTATTGGAGCAACTGGAAAAACTTGAATGAGATCTGTAGATTAAATGAGAGGAGTGCCTTCATGTTCATTTTCTGAATTTTATCTTTATACTGTAGTTTTATAAGAGAGTATACCTGTTTATCATTGTACTATAGTTATATAAGAAAATACACACACACATACACACACACAAACATCCAGAGAGAAAAATCTAAATATGGTTGTAGACACAGAGAACGATAGGTGTAGAAAGACATAGAAGTAGGTAGAGAGATGGAGACACGCAGATGTAGATGTAAAGATGAGTGACAACTATGTGGAATGTTAACCACCTTCATATGTGGGAATCTGGGAGAAAATACTCGAGGGTTCTTTGTATTGTTCTATCATTTGGAACATTTCTGTAAGTGCAAAATTATTCCAAAAATAAAAAAAATTATGAAGAAATTAAAATTGCAGAAGACAAAGTCCAGAATCAGAATTGGAATCAGATCAGTCCTGATTGCCACGCCTGTTCATCTCCCAGAAGTGAGGCTGGTCCCAAGCAGAGGGAGGCCAAGGACAGCCTGAATTGAAAGGAACCAGAATCAACAGAAGTGGAGAATGAGGTTGTGAACAGTGAGCTATGAGAGGAGAAATGGGCAATGGTGGGGTACAGGCAGATGAACCACCACCAACACCTACAAAATCACAAGAACATGCTAGTTACAAACAACAGGTTAGCAGAGACTCCTGGAGAAGAGACTCTGTACAAAGGTGTCCTGAGCAAGCAAAGTAGTATGTGCTATCCAGTTTGTTAGGTCAGCTTTGGATCTGGGAAAAGAAAAGGCAAACAAATCAGTTGCAATTAAATGTAAATTCATTTGATTGATTAAGACTTGTTGAAACTCCACCAACACATATTGGTATAAATCCTGCAAATCTGTGCTGGCCAATACAGTAGTCATTACCCCTGTGTAGCTGTCCTAATTTAAATTATTTAAAATTTAAAATCAGTCCATCTGTCACAGCAGCTACATTTCAAATGCTCAATAGCCTCACGTGGTTAGTGGCTACTGAATACTGTCCTGCATGGCATAGATAAAGAACATCTGTATCTTTTGCAGAAAATTCTGGACATTCTAGAATTCTGCAGAAAATACTGGACATCACAACTCTAGAAGCCAAACAGCTCATCATTCAGAAAGATAGCTGTAACTTCTTGTTTCATAGTCCTTGACTCATGGAAATGTCAAGAAAAACATGGGACATAGACTTCAATAAAACCCAAACATTCCACTTCCTGTTGGATTCAATATTGGGAAAGTTCTTTGTGTCAAATAGAAGCGACTCATCAGGAAGAAATAAGAGGAAAAAGAACCTTGAGATTGTGGCAAACGTTGTGGAGAGGACCCGGATATTCCTACGTCCTCTAAAGTCACATTGACTTTATGGTTGATTTACATTTTCCATCACCCTCCACCCCGCCTCCGCACTGTGGAAAATATTGGTCATGTTCCATTCATTACACGGAATGGTTTGGCAGGAATAATTCTTGACCAAGACAAAGTTCCAGTAATAATGTCTGTAATATTATCCAAGGAAGTAAGGAAATGGACCTAAACTTCCACATTAGGAACTAAGGACTTAGAACCTTGAGTCATCAGGACTGGAAGACACTGAACTTCAGATGGCTTCATACCCTAATTGACAAGTGATTGCCCCACTGCAAGCTGAAGTTAACACCATCTGCAATCACCAGTGGATTTCCTAAATATACTCAAGTAGAACCCGGGGTGGGGTTGAAGAGATTATTACCATTTATGCAGCATTTAACAGTATATAACGCACACCTGTAATCCCAGCAGCTCAGGAGGCTGAGGCAGGAGGATCACAAGTTCAAAGCCAGTCTCAGCAAAAAAGCAAGGTGCTAAGTAACTCAGTAAGACCCTCCTCTAAATAAAATACAAAAATGGGGCTGGGGATGTGACTCAGAGATCGAGTGCCCCTGAGGTCCATCCCTGGTACCCCCCACCACACACACACACACACACACAAATCCAGCATGAGAATAATACCATAGATTTTTAAAATAATCTGTAGCATTTTTAATGAAATAACAAACATTTGCATGGTAATAATAAACACCAACGTTAAACAGCAGTAACCTCTAGAGCTGTGGGGTGGCTCAGAGGGAGAGCACTTGCCTAGCATGTGCAAGGTCCTGAGTTAGATTCCCAGAATCACAAAAAAGAATTGCAATGACCTCTGAAGAGAGGGAGGAGAAAGAAAGACATCAGGAAGAAAGCCACGGAGCTTCAATCGTGTGTGTAAACATCCCATCTTCTTCTAGAAATCTAATGCAGGGGCAGCCTCATGTGAGAGTCTGGTAGAACTGTTGGTGGGGACAGAGGTGTCAGTTACTGTAGCCCTTTTGTGCTTCTATTTGGTTAAAATTTTTCATAACAAAAGAAGAGTTTAATAAAACAAATTCTACTTTTCTCACTTGGTATTTGTGTGATCCTGAGCTTCCTTTCCTTCTAGTTGCAAATCAGACTAATATAATACCTCCTGGCTGGGCTGTTGAGAGGTCAGGAGAGAAGTGACAACCTCAGCAACCAAAGACACTCTCACTGAGTCAGCCCGTGGAACAGACACCTCCGGTGCACCAAGGGCACCAGGTACAGACACGGGCACACAGCCCTCACACCTTGCTCTTAAGGACGGGCTGGAGATGAGCCATTTTCCTCTGGACTGGAACCCACTGGAGGAGGGAAGCTGGATCCTTGAGGTTCCAGTGAAAACAGAAGGAAGGTTTGGATTGTAAGCCTTTCTGCTTACTTTGGCTAGCCAGGCCTGCTGTTTCCACATCTGTCCACAGGTCAGGGGAAGCAAAACTATGTGAGTGTAAACATCAGCAGCAGTTTTTGCACCTCAGCACTTTAGGAACCCGGATTCGACCCTGTGGACCTATCAGGCCAGCCCACCACCTGCAGGGGCAGGCAGCCCTGGAGCAGATTAGCGACTGGAAATAGCTGAGAGAAGGCAGGCCAGCTGGGAATGGCTCCTGCCTATCCCTCACCCACCTTCCAGCCAGCCAGGTGTCCTCTCTGCACCCCAACACTCTTGCATGCTACCTTCCCTGCCACTCCTGTCCTCTGTCCCTCCTGGAGTCCTCGTTTCTGAGAATGCTCCTCATTCCCTTCTGAGACCTGCTTCTTGCCTGGAGCGACCTCCCTTAAATCCCATCGTCCCAAGAACCTTGAACCTCATACCTCAAGGCCCAGAGGCCACACTGAAATCCTCCAAACCCCTCCCACCATCCATGCCCTCCACCTTGCCTCAGGAATGCCATGAACCAGATTTCCAGGCCCAGTTCCCATGAATTCCAATGCTTCCCAGAGTGATGGGCTTGGCTCTCTTTTCTTTCTTTTTTTTCAAATATCCCTTATATTTCATAGAATCATGTCAAAATGAACCCCAATTTTATGTGTAACTATAATGCACTACTAAAAACATTTTTTAAAAAAAACAGAGCCCAGTGTGTCGATGAGATCACTGTTATTATTTTTTATTGGTTCTTTTTAGTTACACATGACAGTAGAATATATTTAGACATCTCATACGTACATGGAGTATAACTTCCCATTTTTGTGGCCGCACATTGGCTTTCTTTTCAGACCATGTATTCTCTTCACCATCTATTTCCACAATTCCAATTTTCCTTATGAGCCAGTGACTCCCAAATCTGTAGCTCCAATACAGATAGCTTCCCAGAATTCCAGACCCATCTTCTCTATTAGCTCTCATCCTAACTACCTAGACAGGATGTAGTCTCCTCAGCTCTACCATGTTCAGTTCTACCACAATCTCACCATCCCATACTGCTTCATCCTCTTTCTCTCCTCTCTCCCAGCATGCTCATTACATACTCTCAAATACAGCAAACAAGCCACCAGTGGCACCACCACATAATCCTGACCCATCTTCTCCTAACTTGCATAATGGGTCAGTTTTCCATCACTATAACACAACACCTGAGATAAGTAACTTATTTTTTAAAAAATGGTATATTTTGGTTCAAAGTTTTGGAGGTTCCAGACCATCATTTATTATCTCTATTGCTTTGGGCCTGTGGCAAGATGGCACATCATGTCAGAAGTTTGTGGTTAAGCAAAACCACTCACCTCAAAGCCAGGAAGCCAAAAAGATGAAGAAGAAAAAGGGACCAAAGCCCCTTGATTCCCTTAAAAGGCACATCTCCAATGACCTAAGCACCCCCCATAATGCATCACCTCCTAAAGTCTCCTCCACCTCCTCCCAGCAGCCCCATCTTGAGGACGAAATATTTAACACATGGACATGTGGGGGACATCTATCCAAACTATGGCTAATCAGTGACCACATGCAGTTGATTCTACCTCTGGAAAAAAAAAAAAAAAACTCTCATAATGTCCTCTTCTAGCGCAGCCTCATTTCCACTTCTAAATTCAGAAGCCATTATCTATTGCCTGATGCATGGTACAATCATTTCCTAAGTTTCTCTGAGATTTTTGACTCTAACATTCTTCCAAATGGTGACTCCAGAATTATGTCTCTAAAACACAACACTAATCATGTCACTTGTCTGTCCTGAAACCCATTTGCAGGAACAAACCCAACATTTCTTAAAACCCCTGTTCATCTGACACCTAAACAAAAAGAATGAGTTCTGGAACCAGACTTCAAACCCCAGCTCACTCACCTATTAGCCAAGGTCATGTAAATCTGGGCCCCAGTTTTCTCATCTGTCGATGTGAGTGGAGACAGCACAGGTGAGACACGTTAGCAGCCATTATTAGCTTTGCAATCCAAAGTCTCACCATTCTCCACAAGTGCCCTCTGTTCCATCCAGTTGTTAGATGTTTCCTGAAATCACCAAATTCAGCCATGACTCTGTGCTTAAGTACTTCCTAATCCTTTTGCCTTTCCTTTCTCTTCTAAATCTGTTTGCGGAAACAAACCTCAAAGGGGAGAGTCACCCCTGAGCTGTTTGAGAAGTCTTCACTGGCCTTGAGCCCAGGAGATTTTGATCTGGCGTTGCACACTCTTTTGTGGCCCCTCCCTCTTAATGGTTTGTGCAACGTGTGTGACCTCAGTCTTCAATCCGCTAGAAAAATTGCTCTGTAGTTCCGGAGTTAGGCGAACCCATTGGGCTTGGACAGCCCACCTCCTGCCTTATATGGCAAAGAACATTCTGTAGAACACCTTTGATGTCTCCCCCATATAAATAAACCAAACACAGGCGCTTGCTATCTCCCTTCCCAGTGGCTCTGGAGGCTGAGGCAGAAGGATCACAAATTCACTCACCATCTAAAGTTGCAGAGCCGTCGTGCCCGGCTTTTCAAAATTACATCCCTGTGGTGTGGTCTTTTCGCTGCCTTCTTCTTTTAGCTTAATTTTGCAGTCACTTCACTCCATGCAGAGGAAATCCCACTCAACAGCCTGAGCGGAACACCCCAAAAAAAGCCTTGACACACTGTCTTCTATCCGAGCACATCATCTGCTGTATGTCTGTACCACAGCACTCACCATAGATCAGGAGATCTTATTATTTTGTCTCTTCCTTAACTCCTACTCCAAGTAACTACCTGACAGGAAGAGACTATGATTTGTTTATCTGTTTCTCCAGCAGTTAGCACAAATGAGCATGGAAGATTCATGGTAGATAACTATGCAAAGGACTTAAAAGTGGGGATCTGGGCCTCAAAAAGATGAGATGTTCGGTTAGCTCTTCCCAGTGCGTCTCCATCTTCACGTACCAGCAACACCACAGCTGAAAGGAACGATGGGCATATAAATGCCCTGAACTGTCAGTGAACCCAAGATCTTTCCATTCTACCCACTGAAACCATCAGAACATTCCTGAATCAAGAGAGCATGCTGCCCTACAAGACCTCACTAAAATCAACAGTAAAAATGCTTAAAAGTACATTATAATCACTAATTGAGTCTTCACCAATGGACAATACACTCAATATATTTCTGAAAAACAGAATACATAAGGAGCTGGCATGGGATAAAACTGGGTAGAGGATGATGTGACCTCCAGGAGTCACGGAAGGGCAGCTAAAGAGGGAGAGCTACCCTAGATAACTCTGGAGAGGTCCCTAACTCAGAAATGCCAGGTGTTGGAGAGTGGGGGTAAGATGAAGGGCCATAAATAAGATTACTGGAGAGTCTGTATAGAGAGCTGCTGTCCCCACTTGACCTCTTGCCGTGCAGAGCTCCTGGAAGTCTGGAATTCTCTAATAACCCCTGCGCTACCCCAAGCAGAGCAGAGGTTCTTCTCTTTTAAGAATGAAATAACTAGGCTGGGGTTGTAGCTCCGTGGTAGAGGGCTTGCCTAGTATGTGTGAGACACTGGGTTCAATCCTCAGCACCACATAAAAATAAATGAATTATAAGATATTGTATCCATCTACAACTAAAAAAAAAATATTTTTTAAAAAAAGGATGAAATAACTATCTGGGTGCACATGCCTATAATCCCAGCAGCTCTGGAGACTGAGGCAGAAGGATCACAAGTTCAAAACCAGCCTCAGCAAAAACAAGATGCTAAGCAACTCAGTAAGACCCTGTCTCTAAATAAAACACAAAATAGGGGCTGGGGATGTGGCCCAGTGGTTGAATGCCTCTGAGTTCAATC
Organism: Callospermophilus lateralis; assembly: GCF_048772815.1. Taxonomy (NCBI): domain Eukaryota; kingdom Metazoa; phylum Chordata; class Mammalia; order Rodentia; family Sciuridae; genus Callospermophilus; species Callospermophilus lateralis. The sequence goes on from NC_135318.1 coordinate 56,173,321, forward strand.
GCTGGTACCAAAATAAGAAAGAAAGGAAGACGTACCTAGAGCAGCCAGCATAGGGCACGTGGAGTCTCCTTGGTGAGGTTCAATGTCCTGCCCACTCTCCTTAAAGCAGACTGATAAGCTCTGTCCCATACGCAGACCTCACCATCACTTTGTCCCATTATCCCTGATGTGGAACACCCCAAAAAACTTAAATTAAGCAACAAATATGCCACTTGTGGTAATTTTGAATATGTATAAAGTTTGCAGAAAACTTGGGATTTCATGGGTTAAATATAACCAAATTACATAAAACTCACTAGACATTTCAGAAAAGCCTACACTGTGAAAGAAAAAGACCCAGGCAAACAGCAAGAAATGATCAATTCAGAGGCAGAGGAAACTAACCCCTCAGAGAGATGTGACACAGTGTCACACAAAATAATAATAAAACACGGAACAGTCCAAGAAGAAATAAAAAAAAAATATATCAGAGTGATTGAGAAATAAAGTTAGGAAAGCTTCTTAGAAAGGAAAATATTTAATAGAGGAAAAAATATAAAATACATAGAGAATCAATCCGGAAAAATTCATCATCTGACTTGTAGAAGTTTTAGGGGGTAGGAGAGTACAGAAAACACTGGGAAATACAGAAAACACAATAATTAAAAATAATCTTAATTATTTTTAAAATATCCCAAAATCCCAGAATTAAAAGACACATGTCGGTAAAGGATCAACCCAGAACATCACACAAAAGAATAGATAGCTAGGTGATAGAGATAATAAATAGATAGAGACCACCAGATGGTGAAATTTCAGGACCCTCAAGTACAAAGAGAAAATGCTAAAAGTTTCCAGAAATTGGGGGGAAATGTAGTTGTCTGCAAGGGAGGAAGAACCAGGATGTTATCAGATCACTCACCAGAAATACTAGGTTTTTAGAAAACAGTAGGACAAAACGTCACATTTCTGAGAATAAATAAATAAATAAATAGTTTCCACATAGAATTTTATACTCTGCCAAACTCTCAATCAAATGCAAAAATTAGGACAAAAATTGGATTTTGAAGAAATGAAAAAATGTAATAATTTTTAACAAATATACTCCAGTGAAATAAAAGGGTAAAAAAAAAAAAAAAGGAAAAAAGAACAAGACACAGAATCCAAGAAATAACCCAGTCCACAGAAGTTCCAGATAAAAGCTGTCAGTATGGTAAGAGAGGAATCGACCAGATTGGTGACAACAGAGTCCTCCAGAGAAACAAAGTTGAGAAAAGGGTAGACGCTACAGATTTGATATTTTCCTTGTTATTTAAAAAAAAACTAAGTTTGTAACTCAGGCAAATAATGCAAGAAAAACAGAAAAGCAGTTTTAAGTTGCAGGAAAAATTTATAACTGGACAAGAAATGAAATATAATCAGAATTCTTTACTTGAATAATGCAATGAAAATATTTTCCCATTTATAATGTAAATTTTATTATTTTTAACTTTTATACCAACATGTGTGCAAAGCCCAAAACATGATTATAAGTATGGTTATATTTTGCATGTGTATGCAAATGAAAAATGACAAATGACAAGGCCAGGAGGTGATTTTCATATATGAAAGAGAATAAAAGTAGATATTCCTATAAAAATAAATTATGGTATTAAGAGATGCTATCTATAAGTGATGGAATAAGAAATAAAAAGGTGAACATAGTATGGGTGGGGTGGCCCACACTGTAATCTCAGTGACTCGGGAAGCTAAGACAGGAGGATCGCCAAGTTCAAGGTCAGCTTTAGCAACTTAGCAAGACTCAAAATAAAAAATGAAAAGTTTGGGGATGTGAATTCCAGAGGTTAGGTACCTCTGGATTCAATCCCTGTTACCAAAGACAGAAAGAAAGGAGAATGTTCTAAAATTAATTGTGGTGATGAGTTGATGAGCGCACATCTCTGAGAATCCACTAAAAGCTAGTGAATTGTGTGCATTTAAAGGGTAGATTTGATATGATACGTGAATCATATCTCAACAAATCTGTTTCTAGAAAAGAAAAAAAAATGTGAGATGGGAAAAGAGCAGCACGCTTTCAGAAATTAGACAGCAGATGGACAAATAATAAATAACCTAAAGAACTGGGTGGGTGGCCAGTTCATGAGAGATGGGAACATTTTATTGTCAGCCTTTCTGTAACATTTTGTTTGTTAATACATAAATGTATTGTTTGGATTGTATAATTTTCTTTAAAAATTTTAACAATTCCTAAACACAAACTTGGAGCAGAGGGTGGGGGTGCATATTTGTGGCATCGCTTGCAAAGCCCTTTGGAAGTCTAGAGCGCCTGCAGATTCGAGGAAAGCATGTACACCAGAGAGAGGACTCTGTGCTGTCCTCTCTCTCACAGCAGCACTGGGTGAGAAAGGACAGCACAGAGTCAGCGACCACAGTGTGGCCATGTGATACCTGCTGGAAGTGTGGCTGCCACCTGGAAGTTGAGGCTGACCCAGAGCAGAAGCACTTTTTGGACACCCCTGGGTGCAGACACCAGTGACTCAGTCTTCTGTGAAGATCAGGTAGAAGACCCACCAACCCCTCGGGCCACAGGAGCACACAGGCGTCCTCCACCAGAGTCCCCAGCCAGAGTCCCCAGCCAGGGCTTAGAGCGCAGGAAGGCTCACGACCAGGCTGAAAGAGAAACGTGGCAGCCGCCTACCATCCCAGCCAAAGGCACCTCTCCCCACACAGCAGTTTTCAATCCTTTTGGGATTAGGTCTTTTTCATTTTGCATTTTCCTTCGCTTTTGCAGAAAAAAAAAAAAAAAAATGGCTCCAAGTTGGACTGGCTTTTTTTTTTTTTTTTTAATGCCACGAAACAGCGCTGGCCACATAAGCACTGTTTTCGCCGCCTCTGCCTTAACCTCTGTTTCTCATCTGGCTGCAGAGAGAAGTGGCTGTCCCTCTGCCAGCACCCTGTCTCTGGGAAGAAAGGAATGGAAAATGTGAAGAAATTTCCTCCCCAAATCCCAGCGAATCCTCAGCATAACCGGTGAGAATTCGCTCCACACTGAACCACGCTGGAAAAAAGGACAAAGAATAATGAGACCAGAACGCCTCAGTACCTGGCAGCCTCTACATTTAAGGCAAGACCTTACTCTGCGGACCCCAAACATGTTGTCGTGTGGGAGGGGGCTTTTCAAATGGGACTGGATGAGTGAATCTCAAGGGCAGAAACCCTGTGGCGGGATCCTCATGGAAAAGTGGGACTAGCCATCTAGCAGGAATGTGCAGACTTGGAGTTGAGGCTGGAGGTGGAAGACAAGAAGGGGAGTGGAATATTCATGATACAAGTGAAAGGAAAAAGAAAATATAAGTAAAATGGGGCAGTGATGCTCATTTTTCCTTTAATCTATCTCATTACATTCGTCTATAGCCATTCTACTTGAGAACAAGAAAAATCATATACAATGAAAATATACACCCGAAGTATGGAGCATAATTTTTAGAGTATTTTTATACATAATTATGCTCAGGTGAGTCTTTTCCTCCAAATGGAATCTTGAAATATCAACTTCTCTCTTCTTTCCTTTTTAGGCAATGAAGATGTATAGTGCAAACATTTTGGAATCAGCCATATCTGGGTTAAAGTCCTGAATTTGCCATTCATTGGCCATGTGACCCCAACCCTAAAATCACTCCACCTCTTTGGAGCTTCTCCATCTAGCTCATGAAACTAGTAATAAGAACTAACACTTAATTGATCATTTTCTGTATACTAATGTTCTAAGCCCTCTGTGTACATTAACTCTTTTCATCCTTGTGACAAATTTTTCATATATATTGTTGAATTTTATTTCCCCAAAATTCATACATGATAGTCCTAACTCCAGGTCTTCAGAATGTTACCTTGTGTGGGAACAGGATCATTGCAGGTATAATGAGTTAATATAACATTATATTAGAGCATGATAGGTTCCTAATCCAACATGTTAAGAACTGTTAATCCTTAGAAACAGGAGAAAGTTGGACACAGAAACACTCATTATAGGAAAAAATGCCATGTGAAAGAATTCCAGAAGTTAAGAACAGACCCTTCCCATGCACCTCCAGAGGAAGCCTGGCACTGCTGATACCTTGATCTTGGGTTTTCAGCCTATGGAACCAAAACATGCAAGAAATGGCTGAGCTAAAGATTTAACCTTTGCCTTAATCCCTACTTTACGCTGGTAGTGGTACTTAATAAAAGAAAATAGAAAGAGAAAAATAGAAGGAGACAGACCTCAATGGATCAGTGATGCTTTATTAAACAGTGGAGAGGGACATTTTCAAGAGGAAAATGGTGACTGGCTATAGCAAGGGTCTAAATTTTCTAGGGTTTATCAGGGCTACATCAGGGAGGAGTTTGTCAGATACTTTGGCAGGTTTACTTTGGGCAGGCAGGGGGACTTTGGCAGATAAGGGAAATTGTGAAAAGACAGAGTTCTCAGTTTCCTTCCTCTACCACCCCCCAGCCTCCCACCCCACCCCCTGATGAAGGGTTGTAAATTTCCATCTTCTTCATAGGATTGTCAGAAAGAGCCAATAAGATAATTCATTTTAAAAGTTTAGCTTTAATTGCTGGGCACAATGGCACAAACCTGTAATCCCAGCAGCTTGGGAGGCTGAGGCAGGAGGATAGCTAGTTCAAAGCCTGCCTCAGTAACAGTAAGGCACTAAGCAACTCAGTGAGACCCTGTCTCTAAATCAAATACAAAATAGGGCTGTGATGTGGTTCAGTGGTTGAGTGCCCTTGAGTTCAATCCCTAGCACCTCCCCCCAAAAAACGTTTAGCTTTATTACAAGCACATATTAAATGTTAAACAAAATAACTATTCTTATTTAATGATAGCTCTATATCCTGAGTTATAAGCCTAATATTCATCACAAATTCTTCAACTTAGTTATCATGACCCCCATACTACAAAAAAATGAAACTAAGGCTCAGAGTTAGTTTGACTAGGATTCGAAAACCAGTTCTGTCTTGCTCCCAAATCCGTACCAAACTACCTCCAATTTCTATTTGTTCCTCTTCATTGAATTCCATTCCAAAAAGAATGTTAATAAGCCTTTGTTGAAAAAATTCCATCCAAGCTCACTAGCTGGACCATGGCCATTCTTTTGGAGGATTATGATGTGAGACAGATGAAGATGGCTCCATTCCTGAGATGGAAATGGGTCAGATGGGCGCCAATGCTGCTTGGGTCACTGCAGGCCTAAGTACAGTTTTACATGGGACATAATAGAGCCTAGCCTGGCCAGAGGATTCTATTAGAGCATACAAACTAAAATCCTTTGTATCATCCCTAAAGAAAAGGGGGACAGTAAAACACTATGTCCCTGAATGCCCCTTTTCTGTTCCCAAAATCCTAGCCAAGTTAAGGAAACAATGAGAGCAAGCCTGGGCTGCAAAGTCCAAAAACATTATCTTGAAGGACACTGGTGCGCGCGCGCTCTCTCTCTCTCTCTCTCTCTCTCTCTCTCTCTCTCTCTCTCTCTCTCTCTCTGTCATGCTGGGAACTAGTGCAAGTTAGCTTTATCTGCAGCAAGCTGCTTTCTTGCATGTACACCAGGACAGATGCTCCTTGAGATGCTGGTCAGACAGACTAACTATGGGAGCTGATGCTGATGATGTCACTGCTTCTGCAGCCTAGCATAGAAAACCCCTCTCTCCATGGAGACTGGCATGGAACTGAGGGCACTGTGGAAAGGATATGTGTCACTCATCCACTGGTCACCACTGGACAAAATTCCATGAGAGAGAAGGCACTGCTTGGCAAAGCACCTGGAGGGATAGAGATGCCATCTGTTCCCATCTGTGCAGGCTATTGTCATTGAACTCTCCTTGAGCAGTCACTGCTCTCTTGTAAGCTTTCCCCCACCGTATCATGTGTCTCTCACGCTCTCTGAGCACTTTCTTTGGCCTTTCTGCAACAACTCCATTACCCTGGAACAAATGGGCTGTAGACCTGCGACCCGTCATGCCACCAAAACTTAACTAGTAGAATGGAGTCAGAGAAAAATCTCTCCATTAAATAGGGTTTGTTGAAATTCTAATGAAAGTTCTTACACAAGGACCACAAAAAAGCACAAATGTAAAGGAAATATTTACAAATTTGAGTCAATGATTGTTTTTAAAATTCTTTGAAGCAGAAGAAACTATAACAAAGAGAAAAGTCAAATCCAGCACAGAAATGTGTTGGCAGTGAGTATAATTAACAAATAACTGGTATCCAAAAAAAAAAAATTAAAACTCCCATAACTCAGTAAAAGCAAGAAAAAGAGCCTATCAGGAAAGATATCAATATGGATAAACCTCATAAACATATATTGAGTTTTAAAAGCCAGGTAAGCTGGACATGATGGTGCATGCATGTGATCCCAGAAACTCGGGAGGCTGAGACAGGAAGATCACAAGTTCAAATCCAGCCTCAGCAACTTAACAAGGTTGTAGGTAACTTAGCAAGACCCTCTCTCAAAAAAATAAAAAGAGAGATGATGTGGCTAGTAGTTGAGCACCCCTGGGTTCAATTTCTGGTACCACTAATAAATAATAAGTTATAAAAAGATGTGTGTGCCATTCATTTGACTATTTATATAAAATGTATAAAGATGTAAAGCAATGCCATGCATTGTCTAGAGCTAAGAGTGTATGTAGTAAATCTATGAATATATGCAGGCCTGTGATAAACACCAACATCACAACTAGAGGGAGGCAGTTTCAGGTGCGTTTTTTTAAAGTTTCAGATGCATTGTTTTAAATTTAAAATTTAAGCTAGAAGGTATCTATTAAATTATTCTCTCAACTTTTAATAAGTCCGAATTTTTTCATAATTAAAAAAGTAAGAACTTTTCTAATGAGAATTATAGGGCCAGACACACAGTAGGGTCCCGAGGAAAGAAAGTTGAGAGCAAGCATCCACTTCGGCTTGTATTTAGGGCTGTGAGCACTGACAGGTGTTGGGAGTTGAAAAAGATAATGAGACCTTTAAGATCTATTGATGCTCTCGAGTGTTTTGTGACTTAATTGGAAAAGAATAAAATCAGTGTTGATACCGGACAAGAGGAGCAACAGCAGTAAGGCCATGTTGATAGGTGGCAGTCAGCTCCCCAACTACTTGCCCAGGGGCCCGGAGCCTGCAAGCTCATTCACCCACAGAGAATTGAACACAACTTGTCCTGAGCTGCAAGCCTCGAGAGCTAGCTGAATCCCTGTCCACTCTCACCCACGTTCCCATATCTTTTTTTTTTTTTTAATATTTATTCTTTAGTTTTCTACGGACACAACATCTTTGTTTGTATGTGGTGCTGAGGATCGAACCCTGGCCGCACGCATGCCAGGCGAGTGCGCTACCGCTTGAGCCACATCCCCAGCCCCCCATATCTTTTTTCACTAGTTAAGTTTTGTCTGAGGGGCTGAGGTTGTGGCTCAGTGGCAGAGCGTTTGCCTCACACATGTGAGGCTCTGGGTTCGGTCCTCAATACCACATAAAAATAAAGAAACAAAATGAAGATTTTTTTAAAATTTTTTATTGCAGAATATTATAAGTATTGGGGAAACTACAAGTAATGCTATAACAGACACCCATGAACATGCCAGACTTATTCATATCATTTTAATGTTGTTTCATATGTATTTTGTCATTTGTCAATATAGAAAAATCCTCACCACACTGACCACACCTCTTCCTCTTCCACCAACTCCAGAGGGAACCACTATACCAATATTGGTATTTATTCACTCTTTTGGATCTATAAACATAGAATATTGTTTTGCAATTTAATGTATATAAAACATTGACTTTCAATTTTTTTTTACTACATTCAATCTACCAAATGCATTTATACTTTGGCCTCATAACCACACACACACACACATACACACACACATGCAAACACACGCGCGCACACACACACACATGTGTGTGCATACAGTTGGCCCCCTCTGTATCCACAGATCCCACATCTATAGATTCAACCAAAAACAGATAGATAACATTCAAAAAATTGTGCCTGTACTGAACATGTACAAACTCTTTCTTATCACAATTTCCTAAACAATACAGTTTAGCAACTATTTGCATAGCATTTACATTGTATTAGATTTTCTAAGTAATCTATAGAGATGATTTTAAGAATACAAGAGGATACAAAGATGGAATGTTCTCTCTGATATGTGGATGCTAACACACAATGCGGGGGAGGGAATTGGAAGTTCACAGGGGAACAAAGGGAACAGAGGGGAAATGGGAACAGGAAAGGCAGTAGATGAATCATATCAGACATAACTTTCCTATGTTCATATATGAATACATGACCAGTGTAACTCCACATCATGTACAACCACAAGGATGGAAAGTTATTCTCCATGTATGTATAATATATCAAAATACACTCTGTCATGTGTAACTAAAAAGAACAAATAAAAAATAATAAAAATAAAATAATATTTACAAAACAGCAAAAATAAAACAGGAGGATGTGGGTGGGGTGGGAGATTATATACACACATATATATTTATTTCTATTTTAAAAAAATATTTATCTTTTAGTTATAAGTGGACACAATGTCTTTTTTAATATTTATTTATTTTTTAGTTGTAATTGGGCACAATAACTTTATTTTATTTATTTATTTTTATGTGGTGCTGAGGATCGAACCCATGGCCTCACACGTGCTAGGCAAGCACTCTACCACTGAGTCACAACCCCAGTCCCGTACACAATGTCTTTATTTTACTTTATGTGATGCTGAGGATCAAACCCAGTGCCTCACAGATGCTAGGCAAGCACTTTATCTCTGAGCCATAACCCCAGTCTTTATTTCTATATATTTTAAGTTTTACATTCTACCCTTAGATTATAATCCAGCTAGGGGGTGTGTGTAGAGGGAATTAGGAATCTTATTTATCTTTTTCCATAGTTTATTGTCCAAGATCAATTTATTTATGGTCTTTACTTCTTTCTGGTGCTACCTCTGTCATAAATTCCCAATAATTGCTAAGTCTATCCCCACATTCTCCATAATGTTCACTGATAGATCCCTCTATCTCTATGCCACCACCACACTATATCTTTGTATCATTTTAAATACCATAACTTTGTAAAAATATCTTGAAATCTGATAGGGCAATATCTCATCATTATCCCTATTATGATTAAGTTTTTATCTTTTTATAATTTCCTCTTTCATGTGAATTTTTAGATCTGTTTTGTCAAGTTCTGTCACACATGTAATCCCAGTGGCTCAGGAGACTGAGGCAGGATGATTGCAAGCTCAAAGAGACCTCAGTAACAGCAAGGTGCTAAGCAACTGAGTGAGACCCTATCTCTAAATAAAATACAAAATGGGGCTGGGGACGTGGCTCAGTGGTCAAGTGCCCCTGAGTTCAATCCCCAGTAATGCCCCAAAATAATTCTCTTGGGAATTTTATTAGAATTGAATGAATTTTAATAAAATGGATATATTTTACAGTAAATCTTTCTATCCATTAATATTGTATTTTGTCTCCAATTGTTTAGATCTGGGTCAATGTCTCTTAATAAATTGTTTTTTGAGTTTTTCCACAAGAAAACTCATATATTTATTTCTAGAAGTTCATGGGTTATTATTGTTATTGTAAATACATTAACCAAATCTTTTAAATTTTTGCTAGTGATTTTGTATATCAAACTTGTTTCCAGCAACTTTGCTAAACTCTTGTTATTTCTCTTTTTTTTAATGATGTTTTTAGTTGTAGATGGACACAATACCATTATTTTTATTTATTTATTTATTTTATGTGGTGCTGAGTATCAAACCTAGTGCCTCACATGTGCCAAGCAAGTGCTCTCCCACTGAGCTATAGCCCCAGACCCTCTCTTTATTTCTATAATTTTGCCTATTTTTCTTAAAGATCTTCCATGTTGTTTTTCATATAATCTCAAATGATGAAAATTTTCTTTTGTCCTTTCCAAACCTTTTTTTTCCTACATCCACAATGACTGGGAAATGCTGCTCACAGGAACTAAAGAAGAAGTGAATCTGCTGTCTCTACAACAATGCTAGAATGGAGGAAATAAAGCTAGTACCAACTCATGACACATTGGTGATTGAAGTTTTTCAACATACCTGCTTGAATGTACACACTTGTACAATTTTTTAATGTTTCTACACATCCTTTTTTCGTGTCATATTGCAATTAGATTTTCATTAATTACCTCCTACCATGGATCCTAATTACCTCATCCAGGAATGCTACTGACTTATTATTCCTAGTTTCTTCCATTATCATGTCATTATAACAGAAAGATTATTTTGGTGTCCTAGGCAACCAAATTTGGTATTTGAATTTTCTTTCCCTCATGATCAACCTAATGCTAGCTGGCATATTTTACAAGGGTATATAAATCACACTAACCTTCAGTTGATTGAAGTATGCAAGAACAAGATGTGAGCCTCCTGTTTTTTTTCAGAGGCCTGACTTTGGGAGGTTTTTGTACTTTAGAGGTTGGGGGGTGGGGGTAGAGAGTTTTGTTGTTGTTGTTGTTGTTGGGGGTAGCAAACTGCTTAATTTAGTTTTAGTGTACTTATTTCTAAAATCTGAACATGAACACAAAAATGTTTTATTGTTAGTGTTATTCCCATTACTTTTCATAACGTTAGTCTTTCATTGAAGCTTCTATTTTTTTGTTGTCATTTTATCTATTTCATCATTTAAACATTCCTATATTTTAAGGTCTCTTTCAGATTATTTTCCATGATTTCATGTTTGGAGTTGTGGACCTTTCTTTTTTTTTTTTAAATTAATTTTTATTGTAGGTTGTTCAAAACATTACATAGTTCTTGATATATCATATTTCACACTTTGATTCAAGTGGGATATGAGCTCCCATTTTTACCCCATATACAGATTGCAGAATCACATCAGTTGCACAACCATTGATTTACATATTGCCATTCTGGTGTCTGTTGTATTCTGCTGCCTTTCCTATCCTCTACTATCCCCCCTCCCCCCTCCCCTCCCCTCTGTGGACCTTTCTATTTGGCGTGTTTGCAAACTCTTTTCCATAGTGGATTCTTCTACCATGTATGTTGTAATTTTTTACTGAAAGCTCATCTTCAACTGAGCTTTTATTTTTCAGTGGGAATCTTGTATGACCAGAGTGATTTTTCAATCTGTCTGCATGTATCCTAGCAGTAACATAACCAGAATCATTCTTAATATGGATTTCTTAATTTAGGAAGAAATGTGTCCATGTGTACAACTCGTGGACAATACCAACTCAGTCTTTGAAACTCTCTAAGTGTAAGTTTGGGATTTTTACTTTCTCACAAAAGACTGTTTTTTCATCAAAAACCCAGGCAGAGGCAAACTTCCTTGCCATCTAGTCAAATCAATGGGTGGATTATTTTTCCTCATCCTTTCACTGAGGTCTAGCCCTACAATTGCCCCAACTTCTTGCTTTCTGGTTTAGTTTCCTACATGGCTCTAGCCCAGTGTCTTAACTCTCATCTCTGCATGCACCCTACTCTAGCCTAATAGCAGCACAGACAGACACACCACACCCCAGGCTTGCTGTGGTGCTTGCTCACCCTTCCCACTATGTTTTTCCATTTCTTCTTCAGTTTCAGCAACAGGGCTAATTTGATTTCCTTTCATCTTACAGTTCTGTGTGTTTGTAGTAGGGAAGCTCTACTTTATTCTGCTTCTCCTGAGGCCTCCTCCCCACAGGCCCTCGGAACCAACCAAACCTTAAAAACTCTGATAGAAACAAGGTTCTGATGACTAGGGGGTCTAGGGTAAATTCTGCCTGCAGAAAGCATCTCCAGAATTTGGCCAGAATCTTTCTGGAAAGAAAGGACTGGGTCTGTCTGATTATTGACTGGATAATTTCTGCTTAACAACCACCTTTCTGTTCTTGTGCTGGAACAGAATCGGAATGCTTCTTCCCTGCCAATTTCAGGGAATGAGATCATCCTTACAAGATCCTTGGGGAGGTATTAAGTCAGAAATATTTCACAAAGGAAATGCATGTGGCATCTGAGACTTGAAGAGACTCAGTAATGGATCCTCTCCTTTGAAACAATCCCAATGGGGTGATGTTGCTGTTGTTGTTGATGTTGTTTTTGCTGCTGATAATGATGATGCTTTGGGAACAAAGCACCTCAGGTTTTCATTTTGCTGGTGTTTTGTTTTGTTTTAAGAAAAATAGCAATGATTCAGGAATGTTGGCCCTTTATGGAGCAAACACATACCTTCATGGGTCAGCAGGGTGAAGGGTCATAGTTGAACATGCTGACAGGTGCAAAATTGTCTCTTTCAAATAAGTTTTGTTATGCAAAGTCAAGAAGGAAGTCAATAAGTATCTAGGAAAGGAGACTCATGAAACACAGAGTTCAGATTTTAAAATTCATGAGAAAGATATACCCTTTAAAAACAGTTAATGGCACTATGTCTTTGCACTTAAACTTATAATAATCAGCACATTAAATGTGTAGAAATGCCCTTGATAGCATTCCTAGCCTTTGAATGTACTGACATCTTTCCTCCATGATATTTTCATACACCTATTCTTTGAAGGTCTTGAACACCCTCCTTAGTGTAAGAAGTTACTGAAAGGAAAAGTTTGGGGAGTCTGTCACTCACACTTTTTATGACTTTAACTCAATATTCTATACATCTGGAGATTGTAATCTCTTGAAGATTATAATCTCAGTGAGTGAAGATTTGTGAAACAAGATTTTTCAATTCCAGATCCAAAATTCTTTCCTTAGGAAAAATGGGATGGAGCCTCTTCTCTGGGCTGGGAGGCTCAACTAGATGTGTGAGCTTGTGCGTTCTCTGCTTATGGGTCTGGCAGCGCTGGGTAGGCAGTGATGATGAGCATGCCATCTTCTATTTCTGCCACTTGTGCCTCTGAATTCATATCTCCCACCAGTCACACCTGCCTGGTGGAGTCATGAAGAAATTAGGAATTATGAGGAAATTCACCTCTTTTCGGTCAGGGAGTTCAACCTCATAGTGAAGTGTCTTTGGGGAGCCATTAGCTAATTCCTGATATCCCTCAGGAATCTTTCAACATCCCAGAGAAATAGCCAAAGAAATTTTTCTTAAAATTTTCATTCATATCAGTCTAAAGCCCATTGTTCTACACTCTTTTGAGGTATTAATCTCCTGCAATTCATAATTTCTTTTGACAAGTGTGTCTGTGGGCCATTGTTTGTAACACATGATCCTATACCTTGGCAGAGATTACCAAAGCATGAGAAACCAAGCTATAGACTGGTTTCTCTTCTCTTGGCCCAAGAGAAACCAGTCTATAGCTTGGGTAGAACCAGATAGAAATTCTCTCTCTAAAGAGAGGCCCAGAGGTTATGATAGATGATAGAGTTAGACCTGTAATTCCAGACCAGGCCAGAGTTGTGTCATGGTGAACTGAGCCAAATGCAAGATGCAGACAGATGCCCATAGACCGGGGAAGGTAAACTACACCCTTAACCTAAGGTCAGACAGAGGTGGCATGCCAACCGTATGAGGACTTATATGCTTTACCTTGCATTCAAATACCAGATTGGGAGAGAGGAGGTATGGAGAAGAAATCCCAAAGGACAAGCAGTTACCACACAGAAGCAAAGGCCCACATGATTACAGTACATTTAGTTTTGAATATTGCCACAGAAATCATTGTGAGAGGAGAGAGAATCAGTCAATGCATGAAGGGTAGCCACACTTAGGGACCATGTAACACGTCTTAGTCCATTGAAGCTACTATAGCAAAATACTTTAGACTGGGTAATTTATAAATGATAAAAATGTATTGCTCACAGTTTTAGAAGCTAGAAAGTCCAAGATGGAGGCATTTAGCAGAGCAATTGTCCAGTGAGGGTTCACTCTCTGCTTCAAAGACGGTAACTTTTTGCTACATCACCATATGATGGAAGAAGTCAGGCAGCTCTCTTCAACCTCTTTTATAAGGGCACTGACTGATCCTGCTCATGAGGGCAGAGATCATGTTCGTCAATTCTCCAAAGCCCCCACCTCTCAATACTATCTTCAGGGGGCAGGGCACTGCTATCCAGACCATAGCATCTGGAAAAGTACATCTGGCTGTTAACTTTTTAAAAATATTTTTAGTTGTAGATGGACACAATACATTTATTTTGTTTATTTAGTTTTTTTTATGTGGTGCTGGGGATCAAACCCAGTGCCTCACACGTGCTAGGCAAGTGCTCTTCCACTGAGCCACAACCCCAGTCCCTGGCTGTTACTTTGACTTTCATTTTTCTCCAGCTATTTCTGATTTCTTTCCTTACAGCACCCCACACTTTCCCCTTCCCTTTCAGGTGGAGATCTGCTCCTTTATCACTGAAAAGATGAAATCGACAATAGGAGAGCAGTCTGCAAAGTCTTAGTTGCATCTCCCCACCATCCCGAACTTCTTTCCTGTTACAGAGGAAACATGTATCTCTTTTAAAAAGCTGAGTCTTCAGGATGAACCTCTAGATTCCTCTTCCATCTTCCACTCTCCCTTTTGTATCTTCTCTCTCTCTCTCTCTCTCTCTCTCTCTCTCTCTCTCTCTCTCTGCCCTCCCTCCCCACTCCCTCCCTCCCTCTCCTCTGCCTGTGTAGGCTGCAGGGTCTCCAATTCTAACCCCCTTCCCCAAGCCCAACATTCCCTCTGGCTGCTGCCCTGCTTCCCTTATTTTCTTTCCAGCCAAGCAGGGATAGTCTGACACCTTCTCAAGTCTCAGTCTATGTCCATCCCATTGGGAAATTGCCTGGGGGAACAAGGAGACCTCTCAATTGCAAAATCTGACTTCCTGGTTCCAGCCTTGCTCTTGCATCATCTAGCGCGGCAAACCATCTCCTCTCTACTGGTCACAGCCCAAACAGAACACAGATGGCACAAGCTGGCTACTTTGTCCACACCAGCACAGATCTCTATAAATAGTCTTTATTTACAAGGGATGGTACAGCACACTGGGGCCAGCAACAGACAGGAGGACAACCAGAACCATAGAGAGCAAGCTCTGTACAGGATAGTGCCCAACATGAGCTGCGGCCTGTGATGGAAGGCAAGAGTCAAAGAAATACCCCAAATTGATCTTTTCCTTTCCTCCAACCTTCTGTAGTGCTCCTCCACGGCTGGACCCCAACCAGAGTCCAGAAGGCAAGAGAGCTCATTGCTGGCAGTCCTGATAGGCACTTCTCCCCAGCACAGAGCACAGTGAGAAGACATGGCGGGGGGGGGGGGGGGGGGGCGCATCCAGGGCCAAAGGGAAGGACCCAGCACTCCCACCCCTCCTCCTGACTCTTCTCGCACCATGTTAGGAGCTTGAACTGCTTACCCCTGTCTCCTGCCCAGCTTCATCCCAGTAATCCTGTCACCCTGGCTCATCTGGTTGTTCTCCTGATATTCTAACCTCACCTTGGCAATCTCCCCTCCGCTCTTGCGTCTTCCAACAGCATCTATCTTTTCCTGGACCTTATTCATTTTTTGCTTTCACAAATAAACAACTCCTTCTCCACCCCACTCTCTCTCTGCTATTTCATGTCCCTTAAGGTATCCATAAGCTCCAAAGTGGTGATGACCCAGTTCTGCATCTTGAACTCTGACCCTTGCTAACCTCTCACTATACACTAAACCCAGAGGTCACGACCACACAATTTCCCACAGGAAGAATTTTAAGGGCCTCAAGTGCAACGCATCGCACACAAAACCCAATCTCTTTCCCTCTTCATTAATAGCAGGCAGCTTTGACTTCTCCATTTCCTTTACAATCTTGTTCCTTAAAGGGTGGTCCAAAACCTGCCGAAGGGATGTCTCCTGGGAGTTTGTTAATAATGCAGAACCTCTGCCTGCCCAGACTTTCTGAATAAGAAGTTGCATTTTAGTAAGATCTCCAGGTAGCCTGAATACCTGTAGACACGCTAATTTACAAAACATGTTACAACCATTTGTTTCCATTTAACATTGTGTTAACATGTATTCTACCTAAGGACTTGATATTAAAACAATGTTAATGCTGCTGGAAAGAGAAACCCTGTGGAATCCTCTACTACCCTCATTCACTGCTTTGGAACTTGTCTTAGAGGACCTTGCCTTAAGCAGGTTGATGCCATTGTAAACTTGACTTTGTGCCTTCTAATGGTTTTAAGAAATCCTGACCTGTCTCCTCAATCCTTTGTGCCAATATCCTTGAAGGATCATGAAAGGCACCCAGATCACTCTTTTTTTTATTAAAAAAAAAGACAATTTTGAGTATTCAAAATGAGAAGTCCCATCATCTGAAAATGTCCCTGGTGATATTTGCCACAAAGAAATATGACGCCTAATTAAATGGACTCAGATTTGTATCTTCCTGAGCCTCAGTTTTCCTCATAAAATGAAGTGGAATGGAAACTCTCATAATGTTTCTATAAGGATTAGGTGTGGCAAACTATGAAAAATATGCACTCCAATTGGTCAGTACTCGGATATTCATTGGATGATTAAAGGAAGGTATTTAAAATGTTCTAAGCTTCAGTTCAGTCATAGGTAAAATGAAGAACACGATATCAAGTTCAGTAGGTATTAGTCCCCCAGAATTTCTCTTCCACAGCTCCCATACACTGTCACACATGCACATGGACGTACACATACATAGTCAACCACGTGCGCACACACGTAGGCACGTGAACTCACATCTATGTGCACACACTCATGTACACACATGCATGTAGAGAGACCTATGCACACACACCATGTTAGGAACTCGAGCTGCTCCCTGTCTCCTGCCCTGGATGACTGCAGAGCCTCTCCCCCCACACACCCCCACCTCGCTGCGCCTTCTTACCCGCTTTCTACACAGTCACATGAACATTCCAAAATTCAAATCTGATCATTTCACTCCTGCTTGAAATCCTCACAGACAGTCACACCAAGGTCACGCTACACTTCTGAACACACCATGTGGTTTTATCCTTCCCCACCTTGGTACACACTCTCTCCTCTATTGAGAAGTCTCTTCTCCAAAGTAACTAATTCCAATTTGTCCTGGCTCAGGTCTCCTCCTGCTTTCCCACAGGCTCCCTGCCTGCTGCTCCCTGCTCTGAGCTGCATCATCCCGACTCTCCCTAGACTCCAGGGCAAGCACCTGCCACATCTGATGTCCTTTTAGCATCTACTACCCCCAAACCCTCTGGGCACAGTGCATGCTGGGCAGGAATTCCGGTTCCAGGAGAACATAAGGGATGTCACTCCCCCATGTCCCCTACCCCAAATCAGTGGCAGTCACAGAATCCCCAGAGCTCATGGGACTAGAGAAAGACCAAATCACCTCCTGTTCCCAGTGCCATGTGGAGGCATCAGACCGTTAGGCTTTGTCCTTAGAGTTTGGAACTGCATAGTGGAGAATAGAATCTACAGTGTGATCCTCGCCAGACATGGACTCCTCTGTGTGCAGAAGCCCCTTGGAACCCTCCCCGCCTACCAAGTGCCCTTGTCCAGCGTTCATCCATGCCCTTGATGCCCAGGTTCATCCCTGCTGTTCTCACACACATTTTTCCTTCTTCTCTCAAAGCAGAAAAACAGCCGCCCTTTCCTAAAGGCAGGAATATAGGGAGGGTGGAATGGGGTTTCTTGTTTGGAAATAGATCCAGATTTCCTTTCCCTGAGCTAGGCGCCACCCCACTGGCAAAACCCCCAGGCATCCCACAGGGGGTGAGAGGCCTGCAGGTGCTGCCATCCCAGCACCCCTGCATGCAAAGGGCAGGGGTGACCAAAGGAGCAGAAGCAGACCTGAGGGAGAGCGAGCAGCTCTGTCCCCACCACGGCTGCCTAGAGGAAGAGGGCTGTGGTCTCCCCATCAGCCTCCTCTGTAACAGGTTCCATTGATGCAAACGCTGTAGACACCAACCTCAATTTTACGTGGGGAAAGTCTGCCATGGCCAGACATAGAGCTAGAGGCTTGGAGAGGGATGGGGGGGGGGTGGCTCCAAACAGAAGCCCTGCCTGGCCTCTATCATGAAATGTCTCTGAGCTTCACTCAGGGCTGGGAAGTACAGTGGGTCTGAAGAAAGTAAACAAAAGTTCTTGCCCCGAGAGCCTTACTAGGGGCAGGACATAGGCCCACACAAGGAAAATGAAGAATCCCCCAGGGCTGGATGTAACCAGGACCTAAACTGCTGGACACACACACACACACACACACACACACACACACACCCTACTCTAAAACCTCAGAGGGTGATGGGTACATAGAACTGGTCATGAAGGTTCACCAAGGGGGGACCGGAGGGATGCTTAGGCAGCAGCAAGGGCCTTCAGATGGGGAACAGCATGGGTGAAGGTCACAGCAGATCTGCAGGGAAGACAGACTCTCCCTGCAACATGGATTTCTGCTCATGACACTGGTTATGGTTTATTTTGATGAATGATTCACTTTGAAATCAGCCCTGCCAGGGCTCCATGGGGCTTAGGAGCCTGGATGGACTAAGTCATCTTCCTTATCCAGTCAGGTAAACAAACACAGAGCAAGGCCAAACCACCAGTGAGTGGCTCATCAGACCAAGGAGAGGAAAGGCAACTTAGTACCATCTTTCTTTCCTCCTTCCAAGTGTGAAGAGGAAAAGGTACTGAGGACTGAATTAGGACAAGATATATTCCATGCTTTCACAATTATGACAAAATGTATTCTACGGTCGTGTATAACTATAAAAAGAAAACAAGGGCCAATTAAAAAATGTCCGAGGAAGAAACCTGGCCTTTGGAACCCAAGAGCAACTTCACCACCTGTATTTTAATACACTTGACAGTGACACTAGTAAGAAAGGTAGCTAGCTACAGGGGAAGAGAGGGACTATTGCTCAAATACCACCTCCTAACCTTTGATTGATTTGATTGGCTGATCAGAGCTCCCTGCAAGATGAAGTATTCTAAGCCAAAAGAAAACTCAGTGATTAATTTAGTAGCTGTGGTGGGCATCTCCTAAAAGGATTCCCAATGATGTCCCCATTCTCATCTTTGCGCCCTGGCATAGTATCCTCCCCTTGCCTATAGCTGGACCTGGTTATGAGCCTCTAATTAAGAGAATACAATAAGAACCGTGGATGTCACTTCTGAGATTTGGTTACAGAAGTCTGTGACTTCTCCCCCTGCTGCCGTGCTCCTCAGCTTACTATCTCTAATGAAGCCAGCTACTTGCCCTCCAGAGAGGCTGCCAGCCAAAAGCCAGCCATGAGCTACTGCAGCCAATAACCAGTATGAACACCTGGAAGGGATGTTGCCCAGGTGAGTCTAGAGATGACTGTGGCCCCCATGAGACCCCCAACCACATCCTGTGGGATCTTGCAAGCTATTCCAGGTCCTGGCCCACAGAATTTGACACAAAACTCATTTTGTTCTGAGCCCCTAAGTTTCGGGGTGATTTGTTTTGCAGCAATAGATAACAAGTACACTTTCCAATCAGGCTTTCAGGTAGAAAAAAACGAGATCATGTGTGTGCCTGAGCGCATGCCCAAGCCTGATACAACCAGAAGAGTCCCTGAGTCTGAATCTCAACTCTTCCCCCACCCTGCCTGTTAATGAGAATGTCTCCTGATGAGTTTAGAACAAGGTTTTCTGATAGTTCAACTTGAGAACTGCCTTAATTTTGTGGGTAGAAGTGCTGGGTGAAGCAGAAATTTTTACACCAGACTCCTGTGCATAGGCAGAATCCCTTTGGCGTAGACCTTTCTTCTCATAAGAGTCGGTAGGTGCGAGCTTGCAAACATGCAGAGATTAAGCACCCAATCCAGGAGACGGGGTGGGGGTGGTATAGCATACAGCAACAGCTGGTCACCATGGACACTGGCTAATGGGTCCTATCCAGGGAAGCCCTGGTCCCCAGGAAAGGCTGTGCAAGATTCTGGAATGCTTAACAAGGCTTTCTTCTCACTAGTACCACCGCCCCTTCCCACTTCTGCCTCCCAGTCCCTCATAACCTCTCTTCTACTTTTGGTCTCTATGCATTTGCCTATTCTAGGTACCTCACGTAAGTGGAATCATAGAATATGAGTCTGGCTTATTTCTCTTAATGTCATCAAGGTTTATCTGTGTTGCAACAAATATGACAACTTCATTCCCTTGTAAAGCTGAACAATACTCCATTGTGTGTATAGACTACATATCACCTAACCATTCATCTATCAATGGGTATTTTTCCCATTTCTACCTTTTGATTATTGAGAATAATACTGCTATAAGTGTGGGTGCACAAATATCTATTCAAGTCCATGGTTTCAATTCTTTGGAGTCTAGATTTAAGAGTGTAATTTCTAGGTACTATAATTCCACGTTCAATATTTGTAGGAAATGTTACTCTTTTTCCACAGTGACTGCACCATTCTACCTTCCCACAAGCCACGCACAAGAGTTCCAATTTCCCTTCATCATTTTTTTTCATATTATCCCCTCCTGATTGGTGGAACATGGTACCTTATCATGGTTTGTTTGCTTGCTTGTTTGTTTCTTTTTCTGGTACTGGAGATGAAACTCAGGGTCTCGTGCTTACTGCTCAAGTGCTCTACCACATCAAGTGCTACATCCCCAGACTTTTTTTATTTTTTATATTCAGACAGGGTCTTGCTAAGTTGCCCAGGCTGACCTTGAACATGCCATCTTCCTGCCTCTTAGCCTCCCAAGTAGCTGGGATCACAGGTATGCGCTGCCGTGCCAGGTTCTCACCATGGTTTTCATTTATATTTTCCTAATAATGAGTAATGTTTAGTTTTGTTTCATGTATTACTGGTCATTTGTTTAAAAGACAAGGATTTTTGAACTGTCAGCAGCTAATTAAAGTCATGCATGGCGTCCTGCTACTTCCTTCTTCATTTCTCTGCCCCTCCTTTCTTAGGAACACCCCAGTGGCATTCAGGTCTTTATTGGCTCAGCTAAATCATATTCAGCCTGCGAGTAAATAACGCTATGTTTAAATAAAGTTTTATTTATAAATTTAAAGATATTTGATCTAAAGATTGCTTTTCATTTTGATATTATGCCTTTCTTAAGCTTTTATATTAAAATATTCTGCCTTTTAAGCAGGTCAGGAGCTGGGATGTATCTCAATAGTAGAACACTTGCCTAGCAAGGCCCCAGGTTTGATCCCCAGCACTGCAGAGAACAATAAAAGCAGATCAGAAGATAATGTGTCCATCTACAACTAAAAAAAAAAATGTTAAGTGTTTGTCATTTTTTAAGATCCACTGATAAAATAAAAAGGTAGGAATCTTATGTAAATCTCCAAATTTTTCCAAAACTTTCAGGACTGAGAAAATAACAAGTCTGACAACATTTGTGTTAGTTATCTATTGATGTATAATAAATGATTCACAAATGTGGCAGTTGAAAATAATAAACATTTGTTTTTTTCCAAAGTTTCTGTGAGTGGAAAGAGCCGATTCCCACTAGCTCTGGGTCTTTCATGAGGTATGATTAGTGTGTGAACTGGATATGGTCTCATCTGAAGACTCAGATGAGGAAGAAAGTCTCATTGCCAAGCTCATTCATAGTGCTGGCAAGATTTGACTCCTTGCAGGCTTTTGAAACACTTTTTTTCCTTGAACTGTGGGGATAAAACCCGGGGCCTCATGCATGCTAGGCAAGTGCTCTGCCACTGAGCTACATTTCAGCCAAGTTTTACACTCTCTTTTTTTTTTCCTTCTTAAAAGGTACCTCTCATAAACCAGGGTTTCATTTATGTATTTGTCTCTCTCTCTCTCTCTCTCTCTCTCTCTCTCTCTCTCTCTCTCTCTCGCTCTGTGTGTGTGTGTGTGTGTCGCTGGGAATTGAACCCAGGGCTTTGTGCATGGGAAGCAAGTACTCTATCAACTGAGCTACGTTCCCCCACCCCCAGTTTTGCAGTCTTTTGAATTAAGGAACTCCATTCTTTCCCTTATGTCTCTAAAAGGCTGGTTTCTAGAAGAATAAGTCAGCCAAAAAGCAAGAGAGGGCAAGCAAGATGGAAGCCAGAGTCTTCCAGAAGATGCCTCTGCAACCATAATCCAGAATATGGGAAAGCCATATGGGAAAGAAGAAGGACCGGTTCAAAGACAAATCGTGATGCCTTGCCAAGGTGACCTTATTGTGGACCCAGAGAAACAATATGGAGGGGCAGCAAGCCTTGTTTAGTGTTGCAAGAGGAAAGGAGAAAGGGCTGGGAGCCACCACTCCTACCTGCACAGGTATGTTGAAAAGAAGCTGAGGGATGGTGGACCCCTGGCTTCCATTTTCACCACAAAACTATAGAGAAGCTACCAAGAACTGGGGGAGAGGGGCAGATGGTGATGTAGGAGACTTGAGAACAGAGAGCTTCAAAATAGCTGGCGTGGAGAACAAGAGACAGATGTGAGCAGAGAAACTCACATAAAGTTATGTCCTAGCTGGGACTTGAGCCTGGAGAAGATTTTTTTTAACTCTGCATAAGCTGAACTTCAAGACTCCAAGCAGTTTCTATCCATAACAAGGAGTTGATACTTATAAAAATCCACCCCAGAGTCAGACTGGACTTTTCCTGGGAAAACCATCTTGCATGAAGTAAATGACCAACTTGTTATCTCTGCAGGGCACTAGGAAGCCACAAGGAACCTTGTGTATCTTGTGGGGAGAAAGGGAGCTGGACGGGGCTCTGGGCATCCTATATGCACATATAATGTTGCATCCCTGAGCCAACCAGCTACAACCAGACCACAAGTGGGCTGCTGTCCCTCTCAGGAATTAGATAAACAACCTACTTTCAAGTGTCCTAGGCAAGACAGATCCTTGCCACCAATCACTCATGGAGAATAAGCAGCAATTAAATGGGACCTAGACTGCCAAAGAATTCAGAATCATTTCCACCAAATTCTACTTTTAAATAAAGGTCAAAAAACCCACTATACCTTGAACCTTTGTTTTAACGACAGCCAGTGTTAGCCCCAGACCAGGACCCTGAAACAGACTGCATACTTACCTTAGAGACACAAACATTCTTTGCTGGTCCCTAATATGCTGTGGACCTGGAAATAAATCCCCAGCCTCACTGACCTGAGCTATATTTCTTATGCCCAGAAGGAACAGGAATAAAATGGAAAAAAAAAAAAAAAGGTGTGAGAGAAAAAAATTTTGAAGAGAATGATATTTACAGATAGGCTCACTGTCTTTCTTGCTTTAAACTTCTGAACTTTAAAGCCTTGTCAGGTGCAAATTTGTAATCAGATTGTCAGACACAGAATTTTCTGGCTGGGGGATGGAATCCCTCCAGCTTCCTGAATTTCTTATAATCAACTCCATGGAGATTTAAAATACTGTGCAAGAGATAGGCTTAGCCATCAAAAACCAGGAAAGAGGGGGACGTGAGCCTTGCATTACTGTAGGAAGACTTTTTGTGTGTAAATCCAGCACCTAATTCCGCACGCCCACTTACGGTGATACATCAGCCAAGAACCGCGCTTTCCGAGGCTGGTGTTCCCACAATAAGCTGGGACTGGGAACCCATCTCTCCCAGGCAACAGCCACTTCCTGGCTCCAGTTAAGAAGCCAGAAAGAGAAACCACAGAAACCTAAAGGACAGGAGAGGACGCCTCCAGTCTAGGTGCGTATGCTCCACAGGCACCACTCGCGCGCTCCTGTCCTCTCACCCTGGCTGGGAGGCAGAGTGGCCAGGCGTCGCAGGTGAGTTCTCCTGAGAACGTTCTGAGTCGGAGGTGGGAGAAGAAGGACCGGTTCAAAGACAAATCGTGACGCCTTGCCAAGGTGACCTTATTGTGGACCCAGAGAAACAATTTGGTCCTGGAGATCATCGCCCCTTTCGCGTCTCCAGACGCCCCCCAGTGGTCGCAGCGCACCTTGCAGCTCCACCGTTCCCTTGAGGGGTTATAGCAGCCACACCCGGGGTGAGGCAGACAAAAGATGATGCCGGGTGGGAGGCCCTCTAGGACCCCTCCTTCCAAAAGCAGCACCTTCCGCAGTAGGCTCGGGCGGCTGGGTCTGGGCTCCAGACACGGGCGGAAGTGGTGGCCAAGGAGGAGGGACGCTCCCCACCAACAGGGCCCAGAGAAGTGCCTGGAGCTCACAAAGAAGGGATGGCGAACTGGATGAGCTCAGGAAGCAGGCAGAGGACTGAGAGGCGACCAGCCCCCGCCCTCCGGGGTCTGCAGCATGAGATGCTTCCCGCGATGACCATTCAGACATGTCTAGACCGCATTGGGTGGATTCTGGAGACACACACACACACACACACATACACACACTCCCAGGTCCATGCACACCCCATTTTTGCAGACATTTTGCTCCTCGCAGAGAAAGAAAAATAAAGGATAAACGGCAGGGCCTTGGGGGCTACTTTTCACTGATCTTCCTCCCAGCTCCTGCGGGGCTTTGCAGCGTTGCGCTGACAGGGTAATAAGGCACTGCCCCCTGGTGGCCTCTTCCCGCCACAGCAACTGTTGTTAACTTGGGCCACTGGCTGTAAATTCTTTGCTCTGTCAGTTTGTGCAACCCTCTACTCCACCCCTGTCACAACCACCTGGGATTTGGCACAATAGCATTTTCTGGTTAAGTTCACTTGTGGAATTGTGGGTTCTAAGGACCTCCATAGTTTCCAACCAATTAATTTAAAAATTTCCAGGGAGTCTGGGCCACTCTGACAGTCACCATTTTCTCTTGCTGAGATAACCCTTTCTCTGCCCCTTGTTCTCCTTCTCTCCCTAGTCCTCTCAGTTCTGAGCTCCACCATGGCCCCTGTCAAAGGCCCTCCTACATAGTCCTGCTACCCTGCTCTTCTTGCACTCCACCTACTCAGAGCTGCCCTTTCCATCTCACAGCAAGTGACTCTCTTAAGTTCAAGTTGGTGCCACCAACAGATGACGTCTTTCTTCAGGTCACTTCTTACAGTCCATGTCAGTATTACCCCCGCCGCCATTCCAAGGTCTCAAGTTAGGCTCTCAGACTAAAATTCCTGCTTTATTTTCAAGGTAAGGTTTTTTGTTTTGTTTGTACATTTTTAAACCTGATCCTTTCAGCTATTGGATTGATTGAGAAAGTATGGGGTATAAAAGATAAAGGCAGAGAATGAGGACATTTAGATCCCAGGCCTGGTGCTTACCAACCAGCTCTGAAACCCTGAAGTGGCATCAGTGGAGAATTCTGGTCCTTGCAGATGGAGGTGGACTTTAAGTGTGCTGAGCTGACCCAGAGGGCAGTGATGAAGCAACAACTGAGGAGATCCTCCTGGGCTGCCCCAGGGCAGGTGTAGATAAGTGGCCAAGGGTTCAAGAGGGAGAAGAATAAAAATAACTTTATCCAAGCTTGCTGAGATATCTGATCACTTCATGTTCCTAAGAAAAGAATTCTTGTAGCATTGTAAGTTCCCTTCTTTTGACAAAATTTCTAAGCGAGGGGTGTGTGACTTGGTGGAGCACTTGCCTAGCATGCACAAGACCCTAGGTTTGGTCCCCAGCTCCTAAGAAGTGGGGGAGGCAGTCTTTATAGAGACTCTGTTGGTTGAGGAGAACAAAGGGACAGTGTCAGGTATGTTAGAATCAGGAACTCTCTAGTGATATGGGTACTTCAACTGGATCCAGTTATTCCTGAACCAGATCTTCCCCAGCCTTTCTAGTTACTTGATCCAAAAATAAACCTTGTTCCAGTTGCATGACCTAATAATAGATCTCCTTTTGTGCTTCAGTTTGAAAGAGTGGGGGTTTGGTTACTCATAACCAAATGAGTCATCTTACAATATGGGAGCTTATTAAAACTTCCAATAATTGGATATGGACTAGCAAGAGAGTGGCCTCTCAATGAGTAGCAATACAAAGACTGCAGAGCTATGAAGAGAGGCAGAACAGGTAGGTGGGTAGAGTCCAGGTTTTATCTGGCATGCAAACTGAATTAAAGTAGAAGTCTTTCTATACTTCTCGTTTTTTATTTGTCTTTTGTTGTTTGTTTTGCAGTCCTGGGGATTAAACCCAGGGCCTACCACATGCTAAGCAAGAGCTCTACCACTGAACAACATCTCCAACCGTGTTGATTTTGAAACAGGGTATCACTAAATTGCTGAGGCTGGCCTTGAACTTGTGATCCTCCTACCACAGCCTCCTGAGTAAGTGTGATTACACCATACCCAGCTCCTGAAGTCTGTCCTTCTACATGCTCAGTGTGGTCCAGTCCAGGAGACTATGGATTAGTGAAAAGTCTGTTTTGCATTTTCACACAGTAGGTTGATCACCTTCCCAACGCTAAAGTACCTCTCACTCTACCCTTCAAGATATTGGGACTTAACACTCAATTTTGAAGTATTGTGGGTGCCAGAAAAGAGTCACACACAGTTTAAAAAAAAAAAAAATCTACCCAAGTCCAAATGGCATGAACTAGCTACACACAAAGAGAGAAGAGGCCCCTGTGGATTGAGGATTATTAAATATGAAGTATGTTTGTCAGGAAAAAAAAACTTTGTTTATATAAACATTAGAAGCACCGCCATGGTAACGCTGCTTGGTTTACTCGGCAGCCCAGTATGGCCTCACAGCCAAATTACTGCCTGCTTTTTCACTGCCTGCCTACATTTTTTTAAAAAACATCTCTAGCCAAAATTCCGTGATCTGCCTGCTTGGTTTCCAAGCTCAGAAAATATCATTTAAAAGTACCAGGGAAACAAAAGAAATTTCTGCCAAAGCTTCTAAATGAAAGCTCATTTCACACATACACACACACACACACACACACGTTTTTGCCAAACTACAGTATGCTTTTCTTTTTTTATGTGACCCAAGTTTCCTTAGGCCTCATAAGGTTGCAGGACCAATAAAATAACATTAACATATGAGCAATGGTAACTCATATTCCATTCGTTCTAGGTTTTTCTCCCACCTGCTCACAAAAGCTGTGAGCCTCCTAGAAGTGCTCCTGAGTAGTTTAGGGGTGTGCTTAGATGCAGGCTACTATATCCACTGCCAGTGACAGCAAGACCTAGCTCAGAAGAGATGTCCACTAGCTTTCCCCATCATCTCCAAGCTCTCCCTACCAGTCAGGGCATTTGGTAAGTGTGAGGCATTTGGTATGTGAAGAACACCTCTCTACCCTTTGTGTCACATTCAATTAATATATCCCAAACCAAGCTGTGGTGCCTCCTAACTTATTGGCTTTTTCACTAGGAGATCTCAGTTTACTCACATGCCCCTGCCCTACAAAGAAACCAGCCATGAATTCAAGGGCTAGTCCAGGTACTGGCTCGATTTCAGATTGCACTTCCCGTCAGCAACTAAGGGTTAATGTGTCACATCTGCCCCTTAGGAAGCCATTTATGCCCTCACCCAAGGAACCTTCTCGTTAGCCTAGCTGCCTCATTCAGTCAAGTCTGTACCCACTTATCCTCAGTCGGAGATCCTTTGTCCCTGAGAGGAGAGAGACCACTAGAGAAAGCAACAGCGACAGCCACCCTCTCTGTGTGGCCGTCTGAGGCAGCTGAGAAGACCTGGGCCTGAGCACTGGGGGAAAGGATTGCTCCACTCCAAGGGAAAAGCAAATTGACATCAGATTATTTTCCTACAGCTTTTCCCACTTCTTAATATTTGCCACATTGCATTCCACATTCCAATTTTCAAAAGGACAGGAGCATTAATAATATAAAAGAAAGAAGTGAAATTAACTGGAATCAAGAACTTTATTATTTTCAAGTGTAAAAAGCATGAGATTCATGGCTGAGCATCAAGTATAGCTTTGACCTGAAATGTTCTCTTAGAGATACCAGGGGAACAGCCTGGCTTAGAACCAGACCTGCAGGGATACTGTGACACTTCAATAAATCAAATTAAAGTTATGTATTAAGTTGGGTCAGATTTCAGATTTCTCAGTTTTTCTTATGTGGCTTGCTGTCATTTTTGCTTTCTTTTTAAAGGTTTCTAATTTTTTTCATTTAGTAGAGAATAAGGCCTT
The DNA here is from genome assembly GCF_048772815.1 of Callospermophilus lateralis. Lineage (NCBI taxonomy): Eukaryota > Metazoa > Chordata > Mammalia > Rodentia > Sciuridae > Callospermophilus > Callospermophilus lateralis. The sequence goes on from NC_135318.1 coordinate 56,201,229, forward strand.
CTCTCTCAATTATCTACTTCCCATTTGGATCTTCTGAGTTTTAACTTCCATATGTTACACATATTAGAACACTAAAAGTCCATTTATAAATATTCGTTCAGGTAATAAGTGTTTAAGAGCTTCAAGGCCCCAATTCATTATCTCTTTTTGATATCAGCTCAGGCTTCAATTCACACATTTCCAATTTAACTGAGGGTAGAAAGAAAGAAAATATTACTTTTGGAGAAAAGCAAGTTAACTTATCCTGGTGTTTCAAGCCAGCATCCCAGTAAAAACTGATACCTCTCTTTAGTTCTAGCACCAGTTGAGGAGTAGGGAGAAAGACGCTGAACATTTTTTAACATAGATCAGAACTTCTATATCATTACTTCATTGAAAGTGCTGCGCATACATAAGCAAGGTACTTTTGCACTTCTTTCACTGAAACACAGATATGGCAGGGGCACACGGCACTCCCTCCTCCCATGTGAAGCTTCAAACACTACACTTGAACAGTTTCGGTCCATGCATGTAAAGAGATAAATGGTTCCTGAGCATTTTAAAGAATACATCCCCATCCCCACCCCAGGAAGACAAAGAATTGTGGCTCCTACATATTCTTGCCTAAGGTTGTACAATGGACCCAAAGAAGCTGTGGGATCTGAAGATGATGTTTCTGTTACCTACAGCTAGCTTCTCTTTGGTAATTGCTAAAAATGCATATTCCTGCACCCCCATCATCTGAATCATAATCTCTTTTGTTGACTCGGGAATTTTTTTGTTTGTTTCTTTGATCTTTTTAGACATGCATGACAGCAGAGTATTTTTTTCTGTTTTTTTTAAATTTTATTAGTGCATGCTAATTATTCAGAATAGTGACTTTTATTATAACATATTCATTCATGCATATAACTTATTTTTGTTCTTTTTAGATATACATGACAGTAGAGTATATTCTGATATATTATACATACATGAAATAAAAGTTATTCTAATTAGGATCCCATTATTGCAGTTGTACATGATGTGGAGTTTCACTAGTAGTGTATTCATATGTGAACATAGGAAAGTTATGTCTGATTCATTCTACTGTCTTCCTTATTCCTATTCCCTCTACTTCCCTTCCTTCCCCTTAGTCTAATCCAATGAGCTTGACTGATGATTTTTTTTTTATATCCCAGGGATTGAACTCAGGGGTACTTGACCACTGAGCCACATCCCCAACCCTATTTTGTATTTTATTTAGAGACAGGGTCTCAATGAATTGCTTAGCACCTCACTTTTGCTGAGGCTGGCTTTGAACTTGTGATCCTCCTGCCTCAGCCTCTAGAGCCACTAGAATTAGAGGCATGCACCACTTTGCCCAGCTTGACTGGGAATCTTCACTTTTTTTTTTCCTTTGGATGGGGTCTCACTGTGTTGCCCAGGTTGGCTTCAAACTCTCTATCCTCCCATCTTAGCCTCCAAAGTAGCTGAGATTACTGGCATGCATCATCACATTCAGAGGAATTTTTACTTTTTTAGCAGATTCTTCTGGCACATTACTGTTTGAGAGTTACCTCACCAAGTTCTAAAAGGAAACTAAAAAAGACAAAGTAGCCTTTTTTTTTTTTTTTTTGCAAGGTTATGGGAAACAACAGAGATCAGGATACCAATAAAATCCTTTAAGAGTTATGGTTGTGCAGATTTAATCCCAAATTCATATTACTAAATGGTATCAAGCCATTCATCAAGCCATGAATGAAGAACGTAATTCTGGACTGATAAGAGTCTTAGGCTCCTCACAGAAACAAACACAAACTCTTTCTAAAGAAAGGAGCATGAGTCTCAAAAAATTCCCCTATGTAATTTTCCACAAAACCCACCATCAAAATTTAAAAAGCACACAAAGAAACAAGGCACCAGGAACAAATGTTAACAGAAACAACAGACAACCTGGATATTGGAAATGTCAAATAGAGACTTTAAAATAACTCTGCATAGCCAAGCATGGTTGTTCACACCTGTAATCCTAACAACTCTGGAGGCTGAAGCAGTAGGATCACAAGTTTAAGGCCTGCCTTAGCAAGATCCTGTCTCAAAATAAAAAAGGGTTGGGAATGTAATTCAGTGGTAGAGCACCCCTGGGTTCAATCCCCAGTATTGAAAAAAATAAAGTCTGATATTTAAATAGCTGCTGTGGGAACCAAGAGACAATATGCTAAAGAAAATAACTGCCACCTAGAGTTTAAAGTCCATTAAAATAAAAACATACTTGAACAAGCAAAACTAGTTTGCCTCTAGCAATCTGTCATTAAGGAACAAATGTATAAGAAGCAGGAGAAATAAAGACAAATGTGGAAAAAAATCTAAATAAACATTGTTCAAAACAGTACTTCTGTGATGTTAAATAATAAATATAATTTATATCTTATTAACATGAGTATGGAAGAGGGAAATGAGGCTTAAATTCTATAAGGTCCTTTCATAGTCTAGAAGGAGGATAACCACATAGATTAACTTCAGACTTTGATACCTCATGTCTGAATATTATAATTTCTACAGTGACCTAGAAAAGAGCACAAACAATGCACAGCATTCAAACAAATAGAAGGGAAATGGATTGATGAAAAGCATTTAATACAAAAAGAGGTAAAAAAAAAAAAGAGGAAAAGAAACAGGATTAGCAGATCAAACAGAAAGTACACAATAACATAATAGATACAAACCTAAATCATTTTTAATATAAATGGACTGTGTTCCATTTAAAGGCAAACACTTCTAAATTGCATTTTTAAAAATCCAATAAGATACTGTTTACAAGAATTTATATCTAAAATAAGGATTCAAAATTTGAAAATGAAAAAATGAAAAATAGTGCTCACTTCAGCAGCACATATACTAAAATTGGAACGATACAGAGAATATTAACATGGCCCCTGCACAAGGATGACACACAAATCTGTGAAACATTTCATATTTTTAAAAAAGCTTCTTTTCAGCCAAAGAGATAATCAGTGAGGTGAATAGAGAGCCTACAGAATGGGAGCAAATTTTTACCTCTCACACATCAGATAGAGCACTAATCTCTAGGATATATAAAGAACTCAAAAATCTTAACATCCAAAAAACAAATTACCCAATCAATAAATGGGCCAAGGAACTGAACAGACACTTTGCAAAAAGTGATGTACAATCAATCAACAAATACATGAAAATATGTTCAACATCGCTAGCAATTAAAGAAATGCAAATCAAAACTACTCTAAGATTTCATCTCACTCCAGTCAAAATAGTAGCTATTAAAAATACAAGCAATAAGTGTTGGTGAGAATGTGGGAAGAAAGGCACACTCATACATTGCTTAGGGGACCGTAAGTTGGTGCAACCAATATGGAAAGCAGTATGGATATTCCTTGGAAAACTTAGAATGGAACCACCATTTGACCCAGCTATCCCACTCTTCAGTTTGTACCCAAAGGGCTTTTTAAAAGCATACTACAGGGACACAGTCACATCAATGTTTAAAGCATCACAATTCACAATAGCTAAATTGTGGAACCAATCTAGATGCCCTTCAGTAGATGAATGGATAAAGAAAATGTGGTGTATATATATATACACACACAATGGTCTATTACTCAGCATTAAAAGAGGAAAAAAATCATAGCATTTGCAGGTAAATGGATGGATTTGGAGAATATAATGCTAAGTGAAGTAAGCCAATCCCAAAAAAGCAAATGCTGAATGTTTTCTGTGATATAAGGAGGTTGATTCATAATGGGGATGGTGGAGGGGGGATAATGGGAAGAATAGATGAAATTTAGATAGGGCAAATGGGAGGGAGGGGAAGGGAGGGTATATAAGTGAAGGAAAGAGGGTGGAATGAGATGGACATCATTACCCTATGTACATGTATGAAGACACAGATGGTGGGACTCTACTTTGTATACAATCAGAGACATGAAAAATTGTGCTCTTTATGTGTAATATAAATTGAATTTGTATTCTGCTGTCATATATAACAAATTAGAATAAACAAATATATATAGTTCAAAAAATATTCAAAACTCATTATAGATTCTTTGGGAATTTTCATTTTCAATCATTTGCCTTGTACTAGGTCCCTATAAACATGGGCTTTATTTGCTCTACAGCAAAATTTACAAATGTGGAAAATAATTTCAGTGTTTGCAACTTTAGCAATGTGTATTTTCTATAAATTTTTAGAGCATTTTCTTTCCAGATTTTTCTTTATGCACTGTTCTACTCATAATCAACAGCTTCTGGGTATCATTTTATCAATTTCTGTAAACTTTCATTTAACATGATATACTAATGATAATAATGAAAAATGATAAAATATCCACTTCAAAAAAAATAAGTATCAAGCAATTAAACAGAAGGAAGTTGATGTGACTATATTCTTAATTTTTTAAATTAAAAATTATGAGTAATGAATTAAAAGGATCCTTTATAAGAAAAAATTTCCAAAGCATCAATAACAACTTTAAATGTGTATGCATCTAAATATAATATTAAAGTGTATGAAGCAGAGAAAATATATAAAATAGTAATCTGAGAAGAAAAAACAATTCCAGAATCAGAATATATTAAAACACCTCTCTCAGTAACTGATAGAACAACAAAAAAAAAAAACCATTAATGTCGATATATATGATTTGAAGAACACAATTGTAAAATGACCTCATGGGCATATATAGAATACTATTCGCAGCATCAGCAAAATACCCATATTAAATTCAAACACACGGAGAAAACTTGAAAAAACTGACCACATACCACACTGAAAGCAAGTATCCAAGAGATTTAAAAGATTAAAATAATCCAGAGCACATTCTCTGACCATACTAAATTTCAGTAACAAAGAAATAACTAAAACCATATGCCTAAAAATTAAGAAACACTTCTAAGTAATCCATGAGTCAAAGAAAAAGTCATAATGGAAATAAGAAAATATTTTGAATTGAATGGCTCAATATTATATATCAAACATAAAGCAACTCATAAAAGGAAATTTACAGCCTAAAAATGACTAAATTTAGTTTATCTCAGGAAGGCAATGTGATTCAATTCACTAACAGATTAAAGGAGAAAAATAATAATAATAAATGCAGAAAAAGCTTTTGATGAACTTATGCAGTCATTGAGAATTTAGAAATGAAAAAAAAATATAAACTCTTAGAAAGCATGAAAAAGAAAAGATTAAAAACACAGCAAACCAAAAAACTTTGGGGGGGGACTGGAGTTGTGGCTCAGTGGTAGAGCGCTTACTTGCCTAGCATGTGTGAGACACTGAGTTTGATTCTCAACACCACATAAAAATAAAATAAAGGTATTGTGTCTGTCTACAACTAAAAAAAAATATTTAACAAAAAACTATTTTTTTAATGTGTGAGGATTAGAAGGGAAGAAACAAATCTGCTAGTATTCACAGGGAATATGATTATGCACATAGAAAAACTCATTAGAATTAGTAAGATTAGTAAAGTTGGAGCAAATAAAAAAATCAAGTTAAAATTTTTCATTGTATTTTTTATACCAGTGACAAAGAGCTGGAAAATGTATTTTTTTTAAGGGACATCATTTATAAGAATAACAAAAGATATCAAATTGTGTTGGGGGTGTAGTTTGATGGAAGCATGCTTTCCAAGTATGCTTGAGGCCCTGGGTTCCATCCCCAGTAGTTGGTGGGGGGAATCAAACACATGGGAATAAATATAACGAGATGAACAAAGCTTCTGAATTGTTTCCTGTGGCTCTTACAACAAATTCCCACAAATTTCGTGGTTTATAACAAGAGATTTATTCTTTCAAAGTTCTGAAGGCTAGAAGTCTGAAATCAGTATCACTGAGTAGAAACCAAGGTAATGGCAGGTCCCCAATCCCTGTATCAGCTCGATAAGAAATTCATTTATTGTCTTTTCAACTTCTGGTGGCTGCTGGAATTCTTTGGTTTGTGGTCTCCAATCTCTGCCTTCATAGTCAAATAGCCTTTTCTTCTTCTGTATCAATCTCTTTCTGTCTCCTCTATAATGACACATACAAGCCCTAAACAATGAAACAGGATACTCATCTTAAAATCTTTAATTCTACCTCATGTACAAAGACTCTTTTCCAAATAAGGTAACATTTATAGGGACAGGGATTCACACATAATATCTTTGGACATCATTATTTAGTCTACTATAGCCTTTGTGGATTAAAATTATAGAAATATAGTTATTAATGGCTGGGTGCAATGGCACACGCCTGTAATCCCAGAGGCTTGGGAGACTGAGATAGGAGAATCACGAGTTCAAAGCCTACCTCAGCAATGGCGAGGCACTAAGCAACTCAATGAGATTCTATCTCTAAATAAAATTCAAAAAAAGGGCTGGGGATGTGGCTCAGTGGTCAAGTACCCCTGAGTTCAATCCCTGGTACCAAAAAAAAAAAAAAAAAAGAAAAAAGAAATATGGTCATTAATGAGAATTAAATAAGCAGAGGTGTACTCAAACCATGTACATAGCCTGGAAGACTCAATGTTTAGCACTGTCAATTCCCATATTCATCTACAAAATTAATACAATCCCAATAAAATCTCAGTAATTGTGCAACTTGACAAGTTGTTTCTAAAATTCCTATATAAATTCAAAAATCAAGATATTCTTGAAGAACAATGAGCTGCCTTGCCAGATATCAGGGTTTTCCATAAAGTTATATGATTTCTGTTAGTCAACTTTTCCCCTTCTGTGACTAAAAGATCTGAACAGAGCAATTTTAAGGAAGACAAGTTTATTTGAGGGCTCATGGTTTCAGTGGTCTTGGTCCATAGAAGGTTGGCTCCATTCCTCTGGGCTCGAGGTGAAGAAGGACACCATGGCAGAAGAATGTGGCAGAGGAAAACAGCTCATGTGATGATCAAGAAGCAGAGAGAGAGAGATCTCCACTTGCCAGATACAAATATATACCTCAAAGCCACACCCCCATGTCCTACCTCCTCCCACCACATACCATCTGCCTCCAGTTACCACTCAATATATCCCACCAGGTGATTAATTCAATGATTGGGTTAAGGCTTTCACAGCCCAATCATTTCTTCTCTAAAATTTCTCCCATTGTCTCAGACATGAGCTTTTGGGGGACACCTCACATCTAAACCACAACAATTGCTGACAGTGCTGAATTGGTGCAGAGATTAATAGTCAAACGAAATAGATCTGCTCTTGTAAACACTTGGTATGAGAGGTGACACTGCAGAGAAATTGGGAAAGGCTGGGTTTTTAAATAAATAGTGCTGGGAAATAGGGTATCCGCATTTCAAAAAGTTAAAGTGAATCCCTACCTCACCCCAAACCTAAAATCAATTCTAGGCAAATTGAAAATCCAAGGAGTTTTAGAAGGTACCATAAGAGAATATGTTTGATTTAGGAAGAAGGATTTCTTTCTTATTTTTTTCTTTTTATTTTTTTCTTTTTTCTTTTTATTTATTTATTTATTTTTGGTACTAGGTATTGAACCCAGGGGCACTTAACCACTGAACCACATCCCCAGCCCTTTTTTATATTTTATTTAGAGACAGTGTCTCACTGAGTTGCTTAGGGCCTAGCCAAGTTTCTGAGGCTGGCTTTGAGTTTACAGGCTTTCACCACTGTGCCCAGCAAGATTTATTAAATAAGTGTATTTGGTTCTCCAGGGAAACAGAACCAACAGAATATATTATAATTTATAAAAGTCGATTTACTATATTGACTTTCAAGATCAAGCAAATAGTACTACAATGGCTACCTACAGGCCAGAGAACTCGAGAAACCAGTAGCTGCTTGGTCTGGAAGCCTTGGAACAAAAGGGACTGATAATGCAGCCCCAGTCTGAGACTGAAGGCCTGGAAGCTTCCTGGAGAGTCACTTGAGGCCCTGGGTTCCATCCCCAGTAGTTGGTGTGGGGGGGCGGGGATCAAACACATGGGAATAAATATAATGGAGATGAGCCTGCCTTCAAAGGCTGAGGACTCTGGAGTTTGAGGTTAACAAGTACTAAAATTATACCCACAGAAGAAGGGTCAGCTCATGCTTGCAAGTTGGCCCCTTTGGGTTTTTCCTTCCACCCAGACCCCCAGGCTGCAGATGGTGCTGCCCACATTCAGGGTGGGTCTTCTCACTCAGTTCACTATCCCACACACCAATTATGTTTGGAAACACACTCACAGACACACCCAGAACTATGTGTTTTACCAATTTTCAAGGTTTTCTTGACCCAGTCAAATTGACAACCAAGATTAACCACCACAATTCACATAAAAGTACTGGTCATGAAAGGAAGAGGCTGATAAATTTGACATATTAAAACTAGGAAATTGGGCCAGGTGCGGAGGCACACACCTGTAATCCTAATGGCTCAGGAGGCTGAGGCAGGAGGATCACAAGTTCAAAATTAGCCTCAGCAACTTAGCAAAACACTAAGCAACTTATGTGAGACTTGTCTCAAAATAAAAAATAAAAAGGGTGGGGATGTGGCTCAATGGTTGGATACCTCTGGGTTCAATCCTTGGTACCAAAAGTAAATAAGTAAATAAGGAATTGGATTATACACTTGCAAAATATTTAAAAATAATAAAATAAAATTCAGAATTTCTATACATTACAAAAAAGAGAATGAAAAGACAAATCTCAAAAGAACACATTTGCAAAACACATAATAAAAAATGGAAGACAGAATATGTAAAGAACTCCTACAAATTAAACAAAAGATCATCTAATTTTTAAAACTTACTTCAAAAAGCACTTGCTCAGACATCTCACACAAAAGAAGTCAAAAACATGAAAAAAGGCTTGTAATCCATTATATGTCAAAAATTTAAGTCTTATCTGTTGAATTGAAATTTTTGTCATTACATGGTAATGTATTAAATCTTGTATCTGATAATATTTTTAAATATTATCAAGGTAAAATATATAACCATTTTAAGTGTACAGTGGCATTAATTATATTTATAGGGTTGTGCAGCCAAAACCACTATTTATTTTCTTATCATCCCAAATGGAAACTCTGTACCCATTAAGCAATACTACCCACCTCTCCGCTCTCCAGCCCCTTGCTAACCTCTAATCTACTTTCTGTCTCTATGTATTTGCCTAATCTATGCGTTTCACATTGGTGGAATGATATAATAATTTCAATTAGAATAGTTTTTAGTTTTCGGCAGACACAACATCTTTGTATGTGGTGCTGAGGATCGAACCAGGGCCAAACGCATGCCAGGCGAGTGCGCTACCGCTTGAGCCACATCCCCAGCCCTATTCCTTTTTATGACTGAATAATGTTATATTGTATGTGTATGTCATATTTTGCTTAACCAAGAGATTAGCCCTTGGGTTGCTTCACCTCTTGGCTATCGTGAGTAATGCTATTCACATTAGTATACAAGTATCTGAGTCCCTGTTTTTTATATTAGTGGGTATATATCTAGGACTGGAATTGTTGGTCCACAAAATAATTCTGTGCTTAAACTTTTTGAGGAACTGCCAAAGTCTTCTTCTCAGGAGCTGCACATTTTAAAAAATAAGATATTTTTACTTAAAGTCAACCTTATCATATTACTGTAGCTCCCAGCTTCCCAAGAGCTAGGTTTTGACTAGAATGAGAAAATGACAGGGTGTACATTTTCTCATCCCTTCACATCCAACTCTTCAGTATATTTTCAATGCGTTTCCTATATTCATTGTTATCATTACCAACATTTGAGTCTACTTTCTACTTTCCATTCTTTCTTATCACTTTATAATTGTTATAAAATTTTAACACATATATTTAACTTCACAAGGTCCAAAGTTATCATCATTACCCTCCTTCCCACATAATAAAAAGGGCTTTAAAATATATTAACTCTGCTTACACACTCCCAAGTTATATTGTTGTCTAACATTGTAGTTAGACACGAATTGTTTTATAGCTCCTCAAAATTTTACTGTTTTAGACTCGTGGATGGATATTCCTCTCCAATGCTTTGTGTTTACTCTTAATTTTAAAAGTTTCCTTGCTTACCATTCACATTCCTTGCATCTCAAGCTTTTCTGTAATATTCCATCATCTCAACATTTACCTTTGGAAGATTCTTTAATGAGAGCACCAGTTATTGTTCATCAGATTGCATGTTTTACCATTATTCTTGAAATTTGTTTTTATAAGTTATTTTCTATCCTACGGTTCTCTTTTCTGATTACAAATGGGAAATAAGCTTTTTAATTGTTGGTTCTGGGTATTACTTCTTTGGCTCCTTTAAAGATCTCTTTCATGTTCTGTATCTATTTGTAAATGCTGCTTTCTGGGTTATTTCTTCAAGCCTAGCTTTCAGTTTACAAATTCTCTCTTTGACTGGGTCAGTTTATCCATTCTAATTGCAATTATTGTATTTCATTGTTTACTTCTTCCTGAAATCTGCCTTATCATTCTTTTCATTTTTTTATCATACATTCCTCTTATTGCTTCTGACACAATTTTGCAGTCTTTGCAAATTTGACTAGATTATTTGTCATTTCTTCTCTCACATATGACACACTTATGATTTTGGATATTAACTTGTTTCTTAGAATACCTGTGGGAATGCCTTGATGCTTGTGTCTAAAGAATACTCCTCCAGAAAGGTTTTGGGTTGATTTTTGTTAGAAACATGGGGACACTATCAACTCAGGATTGTTGTAAAATAAATTCTCAGTTTGAGACTTTTAAGGATACACAAGTAAGACTTCTGCACAAAATCTGCATGGTAACTAGCTGTGGTAGGGAATTTCTCATGGGACACTTTTCTCCCACTCACTCAACATTGAGGCCTGCACTTTTTCCTTATATCCATCTCTGATGTGTTTTATTTTCTAGTTTACCAAAAATGTTATAACCTACTCTGCTCAGGCTACTCATTTTTGTCCAGCTGACTTGCAGACCTAAATTGTACTGTAAACAGCATTATTATAATTTTTTTCTTTCAATAACTATACTTGTTAAGAGTTTGATCAAGTCCTGACCCTATCTGCAGATCTCACCCAGGAGAGACTCGTGGATGGATACTCCTCTCCAAGTGCAGCCATCAGCTTCAGTACTTGTTACTTTCTCGTGTTTTCTTTTTTTGCTTCTGAGAATTCACTTAAAAAAAAATTTTTTTAAGTTTTTTCTCAGCAAGAGAAACAATAAGAGAGGTAAATAGGGAGCCTACATCCTGGGAACAAATCTTTACTCCTCACACTTCAGATAGAGCCCTAATATCCAGAGTATACAAAGAACTCAAAAAATTAAGCAATAAGCCAAGAAAACAAATAACCCAATCAACAAATGGGCCAAGGACCTGAACAGACACTTCTCAGAGGAGGACATACAATCAATCAACAAGTACATGAAAAAATGCTCACCATCTCTAGCAGTCAGAGAAATGCAAATCAAAACACCCTAAGATACCATCTCACTCCAGTAAGATTGGCAGCCATTATGAAGTCAAACAACAACAAATGCTGGCAAGGATGTGGGGAAAAGGGTACACTTGTTCATTGCTGGTGGGACTGCAAATTGGTGCGGCCAATTTGGAAAGCAGTATGGAGATTCCTGGGAAAGCTGGGAATGAAACCACCATTTGACCCAGCTATTGCCCTTCTCGGACTATTCCCTGAAGTCCTTAAAAGAGCATACTATAGAGATACTGCTACATCTAAGTTCATAGCAGCACAATTCACAATAGCTAGACTGTGGAACCAACTTAGATGCCCTTCAATAGATGAATGGATTAAAAAAATGTGGCATTTATACACAATGGAGTATTAGCACTAAAAAAATAACAAAATCATGGAATTTGCAGGGAAATGGATGGCATTAGGGCAGATTATGCTAAGTGAAGCTAGCCAATCCCTAAAAAACAAATGCCAAATATCTTCTTTGATATAAGGAGAGCAACTATAAACAGAGCAGGGAGGAAGAGCATGAGAAAAAGATTAACATTAAGCAGGGATGAGAGGTGGGAGGAAAAGGGAGAGAGAAGGGAAATTGCATGGAAATGGAAGGTGACCCTCATTGTTATACAAAATTATATATAAGAGGATGTGAGGGGAAAGGGAAAAAAAATCAAGGGAGAGAAATGAATTACAGTAGATTAGGTAAAGAGAGAAGATGGGAGGGGAGGGGAGAGGGGATAGTAGAGGATAGGAAAGGTAGCAGAATACAACAGTCACTAGTATGGCAAATGTAAAAACGTGGATGTGTAACCAATGTGATTCTGCAATCTGTATTTGGGGTAAAAATGGGAGTTCATAAGCCACTTGAACCAAATGTATGAAATATGTCAAGAGCTTTGTAATGTTTTGAACACCAATAAAAATAATTTTTTTTTTTTTTTTAGTTGTAGATGGATACCTTTCTTTATATGTGATGCTGAAGATCAAACCCAGGGCCTCACATGTGCTAGGAAGTGCTCTACCACTAAGCTACAACTCCAGTCCTGAGAATTCCTTTTTTGACAAATCCCCTATATAATTTAAGACCACCCCCCCATGTTTATCCATCATTGTTTCCTGAGCTAATAAGTTTCTCAAGTTAGTCTAGCATACTGCCAGACATTTCTGTTCCACTTTCCCACATATATGTGCTTTTATGCATAAAAATGGATAAAGGAGATTTGTCAACCTTACTGAAAAGGAAAGATTTTGTAAAAAGTTCTGGCAAGAAAAATCACAAGTCAGCTAGTTGCAGGGTGATGGTAAACAACATGAAATGGGTGATGAAAAGAGAAAATGTATACATGCATATGCAATGTATTTATTTGTATGTATGTTCATGTATTTTTTTACTATTTAGTACTAGGGATGATTCCAGAGGTGCTTTACCACTGAGTCACATCCCCAGCCCTTTTCATTTTGTATTTTTGAGACAGGGTCTCCCTAAGTTGCTCAGGACCTTGCCGAGTTGTCAAGGCTGGCTTTGAACTTGCAATCCTCCTACCTCAGCATACCAAGCCACTGGGATTACAGGCATGCATCACCACACCCAGTTGTTCATATATATATTTATATAAACTATGCACACTTGAATAACTAGAGACTTAGTACTAATGTCTTTCCTTATTATATATGTATATATATATTAAAGTTAATATATGTACACACACACAACTTTCCCCCTCTTTTATCTTCCAGTTATTCCATCTAACATTATAAGACTTTTATAACAAGGAACATTGTGATCAAGCAAGGGTAATATCATAGAGATGAATAGGAAACTTGTAAAATTTATGCCCTCTTGGGAAGAAGGTAGGTGTTGTCTACAACAGGGAAGTAGGTGTGAGGAAGAATCATGACAGTCTTTGTTCTTCTTTGGAAACTTAACATGGATACAAGTGTAAGTATAGATACTGAGTATTCTGAAGGATGAACCATGCTCAACAATATCTGCTGAAGATTCTATACTGTTCTCATTCTTATACTCCATACTTGTCCACATAAATCCAATTGGATTTCACCAATAAGAGGCATTTGTACACAATTCAGAAAGTAAAGAAAGGTAAAGTATTCTCCAGTGGTAATTGCAATCAGGCTAATGGGCATCAGACAGCTAAATGTGGGATTTGTCAGTCGTTTCCAGGCACTTTTCTGAAAACCACTCACACTTGGTGCTGCAGGAGCCAATATCACCCATGGCAGGCAGCTTCCTATAATCCCTACAGTGGCAGATTTCATACTGGTCTTCCTGATCTGCATTTCCTCAAGCTTTCTAATGGTCACAGAAGACCAATGTAATGGTTAATTTGAATTGTCAAGTTGATTGGATTAAGAGATGCCAATGATTTAAGAGGCTTCTGGGTATGTCAAGGAATTACTGTCATGTGGGATAGCCAACTGAAATGAAGACCCTCCCTAAGCAGCATTGCCCAACAAAGATAATAGCATGGATGGAATAAAAGTTGGAAGAACAAGGAAGCAGCAGCAGATGGAAGTTCTATTCTTCTTGAACAGGTTCTTGATTGCTGCTGTGATCATCTGAGGATATCAGACTCTCACTTCTTCAGTCTTCAAAAGCAGACCCTGCCAGTGATTCTCCAGGGTGTTTCCAGAAGCCTTTGGTCTCAGACTAGGGTAGAACCATTGATCCTTCTCATTCTAAGGCTTCAGCCTCTTGGACTGTGCAATTACTGGTTCTTCCAGCTCTCCAGTCTGCAGCCAACCATTGTGGACTATCCAGCCAACCTAACAAATCCCCTTTTTATAATTATACTTCCTGTTGATTCTGTTCCTCTACAGAACTCTAATACATCTCCCTTAAAATTTCTTTCCTACTGAAAATTCCCTCAGAGAATTCTGATTTCTTGATCAAACTCTTAACAGGTTGTTACTGAAAGAAAAAAATAATAATAAAATGTTGTTCATTAATAAGTAGCAAGGTCAGCAAGTGTTTTATTACGCAAATACTATCGCGAATTCTTTGTGCATAGACACTGAGAAATATGTTGTTTGCTTAACCAGAGTCCATTGTTTTGCCTGCATTTCTCAGATACCCAATGTACCCACTGTACCCAGAACACTGATAGCACAAGGTGAAAGAATGGAAAAGCAGGATTTGGCTGTTAAATTCTGTGAAATGATTTCCACTTAAATAATGATTTAAGCTTTAAGGCACTCTATTTGAGCACAAGCCAAGTCAAGATTAGGATCTTTTTTTAAATATTTTTTAGTTGTAGTGGACACAATCAATATCTTTACTTTATCCATTCATTTATATGCGGAGCCCCAGACATGCTAGGCGAGCACTCCACCACTGAGCCACAACTCCAGCCCCAAGATTAGGGTCTTTAACTTTAAAAATAATAAAATTAAAAATCAGCTCTATTTTCTAATAGGATGACTGTCAACATTTTCAGAAATGCTCTTACTTAGTTTCAGCATACTCAGTTCAAAGGAGTTGAGAACCATTTACTAAGGAATATCACACTGATGGGAAGGTCAAGTTTTGGAGAATCATGCCTAGAGTCCACTAGCTTTTCTCCATTCTTGGGAACTTGTCACTTTCCTTCATTCTTGTCTCCTTTTCCATGAAGAACTATGAATGTGCAAACCAATTCATTATTGTTCCTAATATTTCATTTAAGTTCCTAATGTTGTGTCATTAAAATCAATTCTGTATTTAGAGACTATTTTCCCACTTCAATTAAAGTAACCCCCAATAACCACCAAAAAAAAAAAAAAAAAACCACACAAAAAAACAAAGACTACATATGTAAAGAAATTTCAAATTTAATTTGCTGGATTTGTTCAAATAAATGCTTTAAATTTTAATAACACATGGGTCCAAGTTAACAACTAAGAACAAAGATGGAAATCCTCAAAGATGTCCCACAGTTCCTAGGTTTCTACATAGCAGCAGTGAAAGTAAATTAATTTTTAAAAAATCATTTTATTCAAAGAATTAAAAAAAATTAAGAAAGCAGGAGATAAAATTCAAAGCAAATAAGCTTGGTACTTCAAAACAATTCTACAAACAAAATGTGATTTTTTTTAAAAGCCCCCTAAATCAAAACTGTCTAGACACAGTCAAGTCTAACAGAAACTCAAATATAAAACAATTTTATTTCTCTTGCCTAGAAATTAAGTCTTTATTGTCTCAGATATTTTCCATCTACTGGAGGCATTATGTGAAGACAGTGGATCAAGTTTTCTAATGGGTTCATGTCACATGGACCTCGCCATAGTAAAACATCAATGACTGAGGCCACACTGGAATAAGGAAAACAAAGTTACCTGAAAGGGAGCTATTGCCAGAAACAAACTGCAGTGATTCTGATACATCTAGTTCTCTGCAGCCTGGGTGTTTATCTAGAATTAATGAATAGCAACCTTTGGGTCTCACGAATGAAAAAAAAAATGTGTAATTTAAGAACAAAGGGGTTGGTTAGTTATGGTTTGTCTTTTAGGTATAACAGATCTGAAATTCTCCATGAATATCATACTATGTGCTTTGGAATTCTGGCAATTTTCCTCCCATGATCTTGCTATACTTATCTCCATCTCAAAACATACAAAGCTGAGTGACAGAGGTAAAAATCAACTCCTAAAAATCCCAAGTGTGCACAACAGCCGTTAAATTTTTTACATGTTAATGGTTTTTTAATAGTTGGGTGCTTCTAAGTCACTTGGTATACTGCATTAATTAAAAATGTGGAAATAACACCACTTGTTTCCATTCAAATTATGTAAAGAGTCTTTTTAATTTTATACCGAGAAGCAGAATGATAGGTGAAAAGAAAAAACTCTATCCAGAGGGCACTTCTCTAATTGTTTAAAAAGCTCCATTTTTTAGTTCCATATTTTCAATTACACACCCAAAGTTCATATTCAAGATATCCTGAAATATAAAAAGGAAAATATGGATAAAGTAGCAGCAGTCTCTACAAGAAAATACATAAGTGGATCCTGGAATTCAAGTTAATGAAGCATGTTAATATAAGTTCACAAAGTATGTTTCAATCTTGGAAATAATTTCCTGTATACATGCTCACCAAAGAGAATGATGAATTAATTTCATCACATATATAGCACCTGGGAAGGGGTCAGCTTTTAAATGACTCATATTCTGATAACTTTTCTGTACATTAGCACAAGATTACTTTGTTTCCAGGATGCCCATAAGGTTAAATAAAGCTCCTATATATTATCTTAAAAAATGAAAGAAGCATGTTTACCTTCAGATGATTGAGAGAAACTTAGCCTTTACTTCTTTCCTTCATCCAAAAAAATTAAAGAAGTATTTTTTTTTTTCCAAATGCCATTTAATGAAAAGTGCCCTCTTAACTTTTAGGGATATTACTTCTTGGCCTTCAGTAAGGTCTCAGTAAATACTGATAATCAACTGCAAAGAACTGAAAGAAAACTGTTCACTTAGAAGTAAGGTTGAATTTTACTTCAAAAGGATAGATCTTAGAAAACATGATTCACGCTGATGAGGCAGTCTTAGTCTCTACAGAGTCAGAGCACAAGAGAGAGAGGGAGAGTCCACAGACTCGACTGAGTGGGTAGACCCAATAGCACATCTGTCTATTCCAACCACCCTGGTCTCCTGCAAAACCAAGCAAGTGCTGTGAGCACTAGAGAAAGCATCTAGCTTGCTGTATATAAAAGAATTCTGTAAAGGGAATCTTTGCTCTACAATTTACAGATTCCCAGATACTACTTAGATTGTCTTGTCACTCATTTACCATATATATATATATATGGCCTTCTTTTGCAACTATGAATTCACTTGAAATTTCTGATTACTGCAAATCCTGAAAATTTGCAACAGCTTACTGCAAAAAATTTAAAGTGATTGAGAAAGTATATTATTTATGGAATATGATATCAGAAAGAGTTTCCAGCATTTGTTTTATCTAATGATCCTTTTTAAAACAACTGGGAAGCCGGAATACAGAAATGTGGCTTTTGATATTTATGCAATCATTTCTTATTTTTAAAAGTTAAAGTAATTAGTAAATGTTCAGTGTCACTAATGTTTACTAAGAACTAAAGTAAAACAATGTCTATATTTCTTAGTACAATATAATTTTTAAAACAACTACATACATGTATATGCTTTAAATATTGGCAGATTGCTTCAAATGAAATTTTCAGCAAGTTTTTGGTAATCTATTCACAGTTCTGGCTTAGAGTCACTGAAATTACAAGTCATGAGGATGAAATGACCAATTGGCTCAGAAAACTGAACATTCATTTCAAACAACACAAAACTGAAACAAGCAACAACCCTAACCCCTCCCCTCACAAGAAGTATAATTTAAAGACATACCAAAAATTTTATTTAGGCAAAAACACATTCAACCACAGAACACCAAAAAGCTAACAGGATCATTTCTATAATCATTCTGAAAACTAGTATAGAAAGCAAGGTAATTTGAGAATTTCTAAGATGTTCTCATTAACCATTAGTTATCGTATATTATGTAACATTTCCACATGAAGCTATTACATACTTACAAGTTAATATGGCATAACTTAACAATCTTGCTAGCTAACTATAATTTTAACCCTGGATATTACTGGTTTGAAGCTAATATGATTAGTCCTTTTAGTTGTCATTGTCCTAGATTTGAAGATAATGTTTAAATTCATCAAGCTAGGGAGATAACTGAAATGTTTATTAACAATCTTTAAATATAGTGGGTAAAAACAGATTTATATGTTAAAACTTCTAAACTTGAGACTATTAACAGTAAAAACTGAAATGTGTTTCTGTGGGTAAAACACTGCCTGTCATTCTTGTACATAACATTTACTAAAAATGTAGATCTCACAAAATGAAATATCTTTACTATTCTCCTCAATTTCTTTGGCCTTTACAAATTCAATGTGAACTATGAATTCTTTTTCAATAAATACTTTTCAATGATTTTGTGCTTTTTTCAGAAAAATCATTTAATTTGTAACATATAATAACTAGGTAACACCAGTCTTTCTCTTTTATTGCTATAGAATATCCTACACACATATATATACATATATATATATTTTAAAAAGATAAGAGAAAGAGCTGACTCAAAGGACTTAAAATATGTTTGTTAAAACAAACATTTTAGCTGGTTTTCCTTCTTTGAAGAGTAATGAAATAAATGTCAGAGGAAAATTACCAATGACCCCCAAATAGGCTCCTTTCCTCCATCCTCAGAACTCAGGACAAGAGACCCGGATTTAAAAGAAGACAGTTTCACCTCAGAAACAACCTAAGAAAGCTTTCAAAAGAGAAATAGCCCATCTGCACTCTACCCTGTGTCAGTTGCCTCTAACGAGCAGGAACACTTGATTGTTTTTCATCTGCATGTTAATGACTCTGTATTGTTTATAGCCTGTGATTACAGCTCACTCTGCACATGCATTTCACTTCTTATGAACATTATATATGATATGCCCCCAAACTTAGACCATCATTTAAGTAAACAAATCCACTCAACTCACAGCACCCATGCCTTTCAATGAACCTAGCTACTCTTCTCCAATGACAAGTCTACCTGGGGACAGACATTTTTTGAGAAGGAAGATGTAATTTTAAGTGACCTGCATAGCTTATAATAGGTAGTCATAAAAAAAAACATTGACATAGTTATAACAAACTAAAAAGAGCTGACAACTTTTTTTCCCTCTTATCTTTATCCTATGGCATATGTGATTTTTAAAGTGGAAAAGTTGACTCCAGAGTAATAATTATTTACTGGGCCATGTGTTAGATGTCCCCTGATTAAAAAGGGCCCACTGGGTAAGGGCATATGACTGAATTTAAACTTTAAATGTACTATAAGAAAAAAACTTTTTATATAAAGAACTCCTTTTGTAGAATACCTTTTTCTGAAAAACACATTTTTTAAATAGTCTATATTACATTGGCTTTAACTGGGTATGCTCACTTATTTAGCCTTGCCTCACTGCAAGACCTTTTATGTATTAAAAATTAATTATCAAAACATTTAAAAATCACAACATTAAATGGGGTAGAGAGCAAGAAGAGAGAAAAGGGAAACAAAATCATGTTTGGAAAATACCACTTCATCCTTCAACTTGGTTTTTGATACTCAGTTTAGAACTTACCCTAGCTTGGAGTATTTGTGTATGGAGTGTGATTTGGGGTACAAATCACAGCCAGACAGAAGTAAGTTCTGGAATTCTATTACACAGAAAGTGATGACAGCCAACAGTACCAAAGGGTATAATTCAAAATAGATACAAAAGACTACTCTGATTGTTCTTATCACAAAAAAATGATAAATGTTTGAGATGATGGATAATCTAAGTAACCTGAGTTAATCATTTTACAATATACCAAAACATCACACTATACCCCATAACAATACACAATAATTATGTGTATATCATGTATGTCAATAAAATAATTTAAGGAAAGAAATGCTGCAAACCCATACATGTGTCAAATGCTGTCGTACCAAATATAAGAAATGATATAATACATATACTAAAATTAGTACGCTTACAGAAAATAATCTTATAAACAAAGTAGGTAAATACAGCTATAACAGCTGTTATGTGTTTGTGTGTGTATGATGTAAATAGTGACCTTATTTTATTTTTAAAAACAATGAGATCCCTAGTCTCCATCAATGATTCCTTCCAAATTACCTCAAAATATGCCACTTCTTTCTCTACCCATCATGCACAAGCAGTGTTTTATACTTCTCTTGTAGCAATAATAGCTATCCAAAATCCTAACCTCATCAAGAAGTTCAAACACAAAAAAAAGGAAATAAAAGACTGAACTTACTAGAAATTATGCTAAACATTTCACCTTCACAATTTAAAAGTGAGTACTTTTGAAAGAACTTAACCAAAATATAAGCACACTCTCCTATAGCCCTCAAGATCTAAACCAAAAAACTCTGTGAAAAAAATTTTAACTCACATTTTTGGGGTATCTAACTAATATTCTACTTTAAATATTTTAACCCAAAGTGTCAACTTCCACTTGTAACCGCAACCAGCTGAAGACATCTTACCACCACTTTATTTACATCATCTTCATTCCTAAATAAATTTCAGAGTAGAACACAGAAAATACAGAGGAAAAAATCTAGGAATACTAAATATGATGCCCTTTATTTACTAATATCAGTATAAAACATAAATTTTTCTTAGCCTAGCCTACCATACCCATTTAAGAGCCAAAGACTTGCAAATCTTCTAAACGATTTCAGAGAATTTCCAAACTGACACTAAAGGTATATTAGTTTTATGCAACAAGGCAGTAAAAAAGTCAAAATTAACTGTAGGAAATTCTTTCATGGGACAAAGTTGAAAAGAATATTGAATATATTGACAATTTGAAACATTTGATAGCAGCTCTTTTGTGATTTCAAGAACAAGACACAAATATGTCATTCAATAGTTACTTTAAAAATAAAGATTATAAACACAAGGAAATAAAAATTTCTTTTAGATGAAAAAACAAGGAGTGGGTTACCCAACATCCCATCTTCAAATTTAAAATCACATTATCAATTGTCCAATTGTCCAAAGCAATTCAAATTTAAAGTCTGTGCTATAAAATTGTGTACATGTG
Source organism: Callospermophilus lateralis (assembly GCF_048772815.1). NCBI lineage: Eukaryota > Metazoa > Chordata > Mammalia > Rodentia > Sciuridae > Callospermophilus > Callospermophilus lateralis. The sequence goes on from NC_135318.1 coordinate 56,222,271, forward strand.
TTCTCTATAAGTGCATTGGAGAACATCAATGCACTACTATAATATTCTGTTGTCTAAATCACCTCCACCTACAGATAACGGATAAGTATGAGAACTAAGGTTAATTGACCTTAGATATAAATCCCACCAAGAAAAGTTTTAAGCCTTTAAGTATTACAGTTTGATTTAAAAACAAAATAGAAACAAGTTCTGAAATAAATCACAGCCTCTTCTGTTTATATATAACTTAGCAAAACCTTCAATAAACATCCAAGTGTTCACATATACTACCACTGGATTTAGAAAGCCCAAATAAATGCAAACTCTATGAATGGTCTGAATGAATAAATGCACAGTAAAACAAATGCCAATTATTTTTTAAATATACAGACCTCTTAGATTGAAGTGGAGGACCCATAAATTCAACACCCAGCATTCTTTAAAGAAAAAGACAGCTAAAATCTTTCCAATACAGATTCCAATATAGATTTCATTATTCAAACTCCCTCACATTTTACTGGAAAAATATAAGAAGCAATTTCACAAAAATCACAAATTGAGTGGAATAATTATAACTGATATATAAATAAGAATTTACTAAAAAAGGCTTCCAGGGGGGTGATATCTTAAATCAAAGCTTTCAATACAAAAGGTGTCTTGTGTTGTTTAATCTTCCCAAGTTTCAGATGCTTTTTACTCGACGGTTACAGATTTTGCAAGATTCCGTGGAAAATCAACCTATTAAAAGAAAAAGAAAAAAAATAAAAAGAGCAAGAGTTGAGAGATTATACAGATTGAGAAAAAGGGGTTTGCTATAAGAAAACTATTTTTGTTTAGAGCTGGTGGCACCTGCCTGTAGTCCCAACTACTCAAGAGGCTGAGGTGGGAGGATGGATTAAGTCCAGGAGTTCAAGGCCACCCTGAGCAATGTAGTTTCATATATATATATATGAAACTACATTTAAAGTAATATAATATTTAAAACATTATATTAGAAAATATAATCACGTAATATATCTTGAAAAAAAACTGAACTAGTTAGGGAAAGAATTTAAAAGTGCCAGCACACACAGAAAGAGTTAATTACTCTGGTCCTCTATAGAGGTGGTAACACACTCATAGGGACACTAGAAATACAAAAGCAGAATGTTTAGGTTACCACAATAATTGAGAGAGCAGGAATACTGGAATTCATACAATGTGTGAGAGAGTTCCAAACAACCCAAAATTCCCCTCTTCAAAATCCTACATGCTACTCTATGAAGAAAAACATACTAAGAAAACAGGTGGAGATTTCCCAAGGACAGTCCCAGTCCTGAAGGTCCTCCAAAGTACTTTCAAGTTTTATGAGTAAGAAGATATTATAACTTACAAATTGGGTCACGAAAAGATAATAGGTGACAAATACATATCTGATGGATTTTTCAAATGTTATTGTTAAAAATTTAGGAGAAAAATTATCAGAATGTACCCAAGTTAAAAAAAAAAAAAAAACCCTAATATTTCTGCAAAGGTGGGCCACTTACATCATAGCCTCTCAGCACTGCCAGGTGGAAAGCTAGCAACTGCAAAGGGATCACGCTGAGAATGCCCTGTAAGCAGTCCACTGAGTGTGGCACCTTGATTGTTCTTTTTGTGTTCTTAATGGTCTCAGTATCCTCCTTATCGCAAATCACCACAGGGCGCCCCTAGGGTATAAAATTACACACACATACACAATCACTAGGAAAAAAATGCAGGACTATTGGCACAAGAACATGTAAATTTTGCACTGCATAGTCTACACAAAGTCTCACTGACAGATTTATTTAAACACAAAGTCATACAGATTAAATCTGGTTGATCTCACTTAGGCAGTTAAGAAACAGAAATTTTGCGGAATTCAGTACTTTTTTTTTTTTAACCTTACACAAGTAAGAAATTACAGGTTTAGTATTTGTTTGTTTGTTTGTTTGGGGGTTTATTCCAGGCTTAGTGTTTGAATCCAGATATGCCTACCTTCCAAGTTTATTACCACTACATTGTGCTTATGGAGTAATACCTTATGGGATTTATATGTAAAGTCAAATGAAATGAAAAAATTATGCACAGCATTCATAATATTAACATTGAACAGTTAAGGTTTCTTCTGAGATAAATATTTAAGAATATTAAATTAAAAGGAAGAAGCATATGTTAAAACTGAAAGACAAAAGAATTTGGAGACCAAGGCCTCAGTTTTAGTCTTGTTTAAGCTTATTATTATAACAGAGAATTAGAATGTGCTTTTGTAGCAACAGATGCCCAGTGGGTAACTAAGATCAGGAGAAAAACTGACTTATTTTGTAATACATTTGTCTTCTTTATTACCTCAAACTCTGGTCAGATTCTGCACAACTCTGCATATGTTAATCATTTAAGCAATGTTTATCTAAAACTGGTAATCCAGCCCCTTAACCTGAAGACACTAAGAATAACTAAGCTATTTCAAAATTTACAGGGCCATTCAACTGAAGCAGTGCTGTGAAGTCTTCAGTCATTGCCCTACATCTTTCATGAACATCAGACCTTTGCAGACAGACCACCCCATGATGAGACTGCTGTCCTAAGCAGGAATAATCACCTCATAAGAATCAAAATGCCCCCAATAAAAGAAAGATCTGAGAGACAGTCCTTCAAAGCAAATAGAGATTGCCCTCTCAAGCCCTAAGATGATAAGGAATTTTCTGGGGCCACATCCCAGAACCAGAACTGAGATAATGATCTAACAGACCACAATCTGGTCAAGACTTCTTAATTGTGCATACTTTGTACCTCCTATCCCAATTCCTCCTCTATTTAATCCTGAAGCTCAAGTCAGTACCCCTGAAGGCTGAGACGCTTGATCTCACTTGCCTTCCCCATATGGCTTTATTAGAGTGCACACAAATAATGTCCTTGATAAAAGTTCCCTTCCAGCTTTTCATCATTACGTTTTCCATTTGATTTTTGGAATGAATGAATGGCCAGACCTGATCTGTTGGGCCCCCCAGAATCAGGCCTCTGGCCTTGGTCTCCATTAACATTTTATCTATGAGGTCGATCCCATCAGAAGTCTAAGTATCTCATTCCTTACACGTAAATCTCAAAGGTTGTACTCCAAAGCTAACCAGTGTAAATATGTTTTTTAATTTACCTATCTGGCACTGATTTATTACTTTAAATATGATAAAATTCAAACAAACTTTAGTAACTGACTCTTACAGTCCCAAGGTATCCTCACAGCCACCTCTGACTTACCTGACGAGCAACTACCTGCTGAAGAGCATTCTGACACTTTGCGTAAGTGTGATCTCTCATGATGATCATGATGACAGGCATCAACTTATCCACCAAGGCCAGAGGACCATGTTTCAATTCACCAGCAAGGATGCCTTCAGAGTGCATGTAAGTAATTTCTTTGATTTTCTAATAAGAAAGAACCAAATAAGCCTTCAGTCCATTTTTTAAAATTCTATCTTTAAGTAAATATTATACAAAACATCTTATAATGTTAAGTCACTGCCTATTTATCCAACAGTATTAAAGCACCACAGATATATGGAAATAAGCTAACAATTTAACAGATCATTATTTCTATATTATCAACAAGTATTTAGAATGTCTTCTTTAAGGTTTCAGATTATTATGAATATACATATTTCTCTGTAACTGTTCTTCCCTTGCTGTGTGTTTGGTCACAATTTAATTTCATACCTAGAGAACTTAATATTTTATTCCTTTTTGAACAATTTATACACTCAAGTTACTAAAATCTAAGTTAACAAGCTAAGACATCTTCTTATTTTTTATAGGGGTTCTTTAAAAAGTTCCACATATTTCATTCATTCATTCTAAAAGTATGGAAGGGTAAGGGATAATTCAGTGATAGAGCACTCACTTAGCATGCATAAGACACTGCAAAAAGTAGTAAGTATGACTACATGCCAGGTCCATAAGTCAGAAGACCAAAATTAACTGTAAATGAGGAAACATACCAGTGCCCCTTCAAGACAAGTAGCATAATGATAGCCTCGTCCCATTATCAGGACTGACTTCTGATGATAAAGTTCTGTTGCCAATTTCTGAATTTCATCATCCATGCTCAGTACTTCCTTAATTAAATCTGTTAAGAAGTAAATTTGCTATTAGCAAAATCTATGAGAAATGGATCAATAACTGAACAAACAGATATAACAACAATAATATATTGGTAGCAACCAACGAAAGACCAATATTTCTATTCTTCTGTTATCAGCATAGGATTTTTAAATACATGGGAGCAAAAATAGAATGATCTTATATTAACTAAGTAGTTACAAACCACAGATTCAACAGTAATAAAAGAATTTCATTCACTATCAACTCACTTAGAAAACAAAAGTAAAGTTTCCTCTCTTGGAGGCAGCCTATTCCACACACCTTGGAGTATTACTTCCATTTCTCTAAATAAACCCCATACACGTTTTCTACTGGTGTCTCTTGACTGAACCCTTTCTTTCAGGAAAACAAGAAGCAGGGAACCCCATTACCAAGTAACATAACTGGTGCTGTGACATGGACTGCTATAAGAACTAACCTGCAGATGCCCCTGAGGGACTATGCCTAGGGACTATGCCTGTGGCTCTGCTGCCATCATCATCTATATTAAAGATTCCATAGTGCTCACCTGCCATCAAACATCTCCTCTCAGGCTAAGGCAAGGAACCCTAAAACTCACTATCCCAACCCCTTGACTACAGGCATATAACACCAGGCCCCACTACCATGCATAGCTTGAATCCAAAAATGTTGGCTGGCCATTTGTTTCCTTATTTGAGAATTCACTTTATGTTCTTCACCGATTTTTCAACTTGGGCTTTTGTTTGTCTTGTCTAGCAAGAACTTGAACTCTACAAAATCAAACAAGTGATCCAACACTCACAACCAGAAGGGTTTTAGAGTTCTGAGTCCCTGAGAGGGGAATAAGTAGCCAGACAGACATGAGCAAGGGAGGTGGGGAAAAGAAATTCAGGCTCTACCCGTGTATGGCACCCAACTGGCTGTTATACTGCCCAGGGACCTCAGCTACTTGTCAATCTGGAGAAATGGATAAGGTCTATGATAACAAAAATTTCCAACAAGGTAATATTGGTGCAGGTGCACTAAACTATGGCAGGAAATTGCACTAACGACCCCAGATAAATAATTCATGGAAGGGAGGCTCCCAAACAGGTCATAAACAACTCGGAAGATATGAGGCTATTTCCTCTCTTAAAGGCACCCACTCCATGTACCTTGAAGCATTACTTCCCTTTCACTAAAATAAACCCTTTACATTTTTTCTAAAAAAAAAAAAAAACCTAAAATGTGAATATCCTTGTACCAGGCAGCCGTTTCAATCCAAGCATGATCTCTTTGCGTCTCTCTTGCATGGAGATTCTGTCATCACACATCATAAGGGCAAACATCACAAGAGATACAAACTGGCTGGTGTAAGCCTGAAATGTCACAAAAAAGGCAGAAATTAGTGGCAGTTGCATCTTAAAATATATTTTTTAAAAGGACGAAAAGAAAATACACATTCATTTTTTTTATTTGGTTTTGGTACTAGGAATTTAATTCAGGGGCTTTTAACCACTGAGCCACATACCTAGCCCTTTTCTATTTTGAGACAGGTCCTTGCTAAATTCCTAAGTCCTCCTGTCTCAGCCTCCCAAGCTGCTGGGATTATAGGCATGCATCACCACACCCAGCTCCCAGTAGTTTTACAATGTACATTGTCCATCTTTTAAAAGCAACATCAGTGGCACTAAACTGGAAATAGTCCGTTTTGGCTGTTAGACAATTAACACCCCCCCCCCCGCTTTTTTTCCCTTGAGTCAGGGTCCTGCTGGGTTGTCCAGGCTGGTCTTGAACTCCAGGGTTCAGTGATCCTTTTCTCTCCACCTTCCATGTAGCTGCGACTACAGGCATATAACACCAGGCCCCACTACCATGCATAGCTTGAATCCAAAAGTGTTGGTTGACCATTTGTTTCCTTATTTAAGAATTCATTTTGTTGTTCTTCACCCATTTTTCAACTGGGGCCTTTGTTTGTCTTCTTCTTCTTCTTTTTAAATTGTTCTTAAGAAGGCTTTTAATGTATTTTGAGTATTTTTCTTAAATTTGGTAGACACACAGGTTGTTTTTTTTTTAACTTTTATGTAGTTCTTGTCAGCTTAGCCAATGCTTCCATATTGTAACACCAGTTAAATATTATTAAATTTTCTTAGTTCTGTTGCTTTAACTGTTCCTTTTTATTGATTTTTCTTTTTCTTTTTAGTATATCTGAAATTGATTTTGATATAAGGTGGTACATTCTGTTTTTATTTTATAAGCAGCCAATTTTGCCTCCATTTTCTATTGATTTCTGAGACTTTCTGTAGTCTGAGTTCCTTGCTATCCTAGATCTATGTTGCAAGACTACTGATTTTGTCTCACAGTTCTAACATCTCTACAAAAATCAATTTTCTATCCAGAATAACGTACTTTCATCAACTTGTGCTGGGAATTTTAAAGTCTAAATTGTACTAGTTTTCATTTATTTAACAAATATTTATGGAGCATCTTGTTTCTTAGTGAAGTTTTTTTTTTTTTTTTACTTACTTTCTACAGCTATTAAAAATAAGAGTTCCTCTCCAACACATACCTCTTCATCTACTTTTCTAAGTAGACATTTTCAATTTATAGAGAAGACTTCTTCCAATATGTTTTATAAAAAGCAATTACTGAATTCTTACTCAGAATTCTAAGTCTTTAGTTGATATTCTTGTGCTTTATAAAGTAGTCAATTAAAACTGCAATGGAGAATTTTGTTTTATCCTTTTCTGTTGTTTTACTTATCTCTTTCTTATTAAACTGAACAGAACTTCCAGTACAGAGACAGCAAACAGATTTCATATAAAACCAATGCTAACACATCAGGACTTAGTGAAACATCACACTGAGAAAGATTCTATGGCCACCCTGTTTGCTTTTGCACTACAATACTACAGATAAAATTCCAGCAAGCTTCCAAAAGAGCAGGTAAGAACCACTAACAAGAAGGTTTTAAAACTTTCTATTTTGCAGTTCACTCATTCATTTTTCTCTATTATTTGTAAACTTCTGTTTTGTTTATTCATTTATTCATATGTGGTGCTGAGAATTGAACCCAGTGCCTCACACATACTAGGCAAGTGCTCTACCACTGAGCCACAACCCCAGCCCCAGACCCAATATCTTGACTTGTGGGATATCCAAACTGTTTCCAGTCCAAACTGATGAGACAACAAGTATTCCAATTCCACTAGCCAATTACTAAAAATGTCATTCTATAAACTAATGTTTCTTTGGAATGCAAACATTTCAACATTATTTTTTAAATATAAATATTAAACAGATAACTTTAATGTATACATTTTTCTATTACTCTGCTGTTACAGTATAATTTCCAATTTTAAAATCATGTTTTTCTCTACACCCTACCCCACCAGTGCTGGGAATTGAACTTAGAACATCATGCATGTTTGGCAAATACTCTACGACTGAACTGTATTCCCAGTCCCCATATTTTTTATTTTATCAATATATACAAGGAAACCAAGTATAAGAAAATTAAGCAACACCACACATTTAGAATCTACTGAGGTTCGAAAGAATTAACTAGGAAAATGTTGACTCTGAACTTTTAAACTTGGTTTTTCTTTTTATTCAGCCAAAAACAAAGTCAGATGAGTATATTTCTAAAGTCAGCACTGTGGTGAAATTTTAAACACCTGCAATAACATACAAAAATGGCTGAACCTGCACATTTATATCCATCAATTCCTATAGAAATATCAAATTGTCTATGGTCTGACATTATGAGAAATAATATCCCTGTAATCCTAATAGTTTTTTTTAGGCAAAGCTGGGAATTCATAAGCTGGATCATAGAGCTTAAGGAACAGGGTCAATGATCAACTCTTTTGATTACCCATTAACATACACATTTACCATTCACTTGTTCATTGCTGGTGGGACTGCAAATTGGTGAGGCCAATTTGGAAAGCAGTATGGAGATTCCTGGGAAAGCTGGGAATGGAACCACTATTTGACCCAGCTATTGCCCTTCTCGGACTATTCCCTGAAGACCTTAAAAGAGCATACTACAGGGATACTGCCACATCGATGTTCATAGCAGCACAATTCACAATAGCTAGACTGTGGAACCAACCCAGATGCCCTTCAATAGATGAATGGATTAAAAAAATGTGGCATTTATACACAATGGAGTATTACTCTGCACTAAAAAATGACAAAATCATGGAATTTGCAGGGAAATGGATGGCATTAGAGCAGATTATGCTATGTGAAGCTGCCAATTCCTAAAATATAAATGCCAAATGTCTTCTTTGATATAATGAGAGTAATTAAGAACAGAGCAGGGAGGAAGAGCAGGAGGAAAAGATTAACATTAAACAGAGACATGAGGTGGGAGGGAAAGGGAGAGAAAAGGGAAATTGCATGGAAATGGAAGGAGACCCTCATTGTTATACAAAATTACATATAAGAGGTTGTGAGGGGAATGGGAAAAAAAACAAGGAGAGAAATGAATTACAGTAGATGGGGTAGAGAGAGAAGATGGGAGGGGAATGGAGGGGGGATAGTAGAGGATAGGAAAGGTAGCAGAATACAACAGTTACTAATATGGCATTATGTAAAAATGTGGATGTATAACCAATGTGATTCTGCAATCTGTATTTGGGGTAAAAATGGGAGTTCATAACCCACTTGAATCTAATGTATGAAATATGATATGTCAAGAGCTTTGTAATGTTTTGAACAACCAATAAAAAAATGGAAAAAAAATACTGTAAATCAGAAAAAATAAATAAATAAAGTCTTAGTCTAAAACTGGGTTGTTGGGACAGATGCATAGCCAAATAAATTTACTGACACTACACACTTAAAATTGGTGAATGTTATATCATGAAAACTGTATCTCTGTAAAACTGTAGAAAAAAGGTTAATGGTAGAATCCAATTGATGAGTATTGATGGGTGTTAATGTAAAATTATTTTAACTCTGCTACATGTTTGAATATTGTCATAATAAAAAGTTCTCGTTTTAAAAAAAAGTGAAAATTTTAAAAATAGCATTTCCCTTAGCAGCTCACAATTCCAGAAAGATCTTATAAAAGTTGAACTGTGCTATATTCCACATACACCACATTAAAGCCCTTGTTTCACGCTATGTTGTGAATAAAGAAGCCCTGGGATTCTAATCGCCACCCTCATCAAAGCATCTGTCTGGACACTGCTCTAAAAATCCATTAACTGTAGCTGAGGGAAGCTGGTTATTTATTCAGCCACAGGATGAAAACCAAGCACAAACAACTTACATTTTAATTACCATATGGAGAAAATTCAAGTTTCAGCTATCCATAAATTATAGTGTTAGTAGTATCAAAATACCCAAGAAATTAAAACCTCAAAAGTTTTTACATAAGAATTACAAATTTTGCACAAAAAATTTTTTTCCATGAGATTCTTTTTGAGGAAAAAAAAAAGTTAAGTGTGGTTACTGATCCATTACCATCATCTTCCATAACCCTTTAATTAAACTCAAAACCATCAGTACTAAAGTGTCTTATTTGATAATCAGCAAAAAATATTAGATTTAAACAGAAAAACAGATAATGAGAAATTGAATATTTGGAAATCATAAAGTGTAGTATCTATGGAGAGATAAGTCATCTGCATCAAATGCATTTATATAACTTTCTAAGGTTGATTTTTTAAAAATATTTTTTAGTTGTTCGTGGACCTTTATTTTATTTTTATGTGGTGCTGATAATCGAACCCAATGCCTCACACACGCTAGACAAGCACTCTACCACTAAGATACAACCTCAGCCCTGATTTTTTTAAATTATTATTAAATTTATGCATGTCCTACTTTCAAAGAGCTACATGGTCTTAATAAGCCTTTAAAAGAACTGAAATTCAGAAAAGCAGCAGGATCTAAGGTCAACATCCACAAATAAATCACGTTCCTGTACTAAATGATGAATCTACTAAAAAAGAATTAGGAAAACTGTCCCATTGAAAATAGCTTCAAAAATAAATAAAATAATTGGGAATCAATCTAACAAAAGAGGTAAAGGACCTATACAATGAAAATCATAGAACACTGAAGAAAGAAATTGAAGAAGATCTCAAAAGATGGAAAGATCTCCCATGTTTTGGGATAGGCAGAATTAGTACTGTCAAAATGGCCATACTATCTAAGGCACTATACAGATTCAATGCATTTCCCATCAAAATTACAATGATATTCTTCACAGAACTAGAAAAGCAGTTATGGAATTCATTTGCATAAATAAAAGATTCAGAATAGCCAAAGCAATTGTTTAGAAAAGGAGGCATTGTTTAGAAGTAGGAGGCATCAAAATACCAGAACTAAATTATATACTACAGAGCAACAGTAACAAAAATAGCATACTATTGGCATCAAAACAGATATGAAGTCCAATAAAAACACAGAGACAAACCCACATGAATATAGGTATCTCATACTAGACCAAACATACATTGGAAAAAAAGTAACCTTTTTAACAAATGGTTCAGGGAAAACTGGAAATTCATATGCAGTAGAATGAAATTTAACCCCCTTCTCTCATCTTCCACAAAACTCAAAGTAGATCAAAGACCTAGGAATTAGATCAGAAACCCTGCACCTGCTGTAAGAAAATGTAGGCCCAATACTCCAACATGTCAGCTCAGGAACTGACTTCCTTAAAAGATTCCTAAGTCTCAAGAAGTAAAATCAAATTAAAAAGCTTCTTTACAACAAAGGAAACAATAAAGAGTGTGAAGAGAGAACCAACAGAATGGGAGAAAATCTCTGCCACCCACTCCTGAGATAGGGTATTAATATCCAAGATATATAAAGAACTCAAAAACTTAACACCTAAAATAATAATAATAATCCAATCAATAAATGGGCAAAAGAACTGAACACTTCTCAAAAGAAGAAATACAAATGGTTAACAAATGAAAAAATATTCAACATCTCTAGCAATTAGAGAAATGCAAATTAAAACTACACTGAGCTTTCATCTCGCTCCAGTCAAAATGGCAATTATCAAGAATACAATAAGAATAAATGTTGGCAAGGATATAGAGGAAAAGGTACACTCATAAATTATTGGTGGGACTGCAAATTAGTGCAACTGTTCTGGAAAGCAATATGGACATTCCTCAAAAAACTAGGAATGGAACCACAATATGACCCAGCCATCCCACTGCTCAGTAAATATCCAAAGGATTTAAAATCAGCATACTACAGAGACACAGCCACAGCAATGTTTATATAGAAGCTCAATTCACAACAGCCAAGCTAAAGAGCCAACCTAGGTGCCCTTCAACAAATGAATGGAAAAAGAAAATATGGCATACATACACAACGGAGTATTACTTAATCATAAAGAAGAATGACTTTATGACATTTGCTGGTAAATAGATGGATCTGGAGACTATCATGCTAAGTGAAATAAGCCAATCACAAAAAAACAAAGGTCAAATGTTTTCTCTGATATGCGGAAACTAACCCACAATAAGCAGGAGTCGGGGGAAGAATAGAAGTTCAGTGGGGTAGACTAAAGGAAATGAAGGGAAGGGAGGGGAAATGGGAAAAGAAAAGATTGTAAAATGAATACAATATAACCTTCCTATGTACATATATGAATATAACCACAGTGAATCTCACCATCGTGTACATCCCTAACAATTTTTTTAAAACTGCAAATAAATAGCAGAAAGATCAGTAGAGTTGTGAGAAGGGAATGGGGGAAGGAGAACTAGGAATTAAATCAGAACAAATTATATTCCAAGCTTTTATAATTATGTCAAAGTGAATTCTATTGTCATGTATAACTAAAAAGACCCAATAAGAAAAATTAAATAAAGTATTCTTAAAAAAAAAAAAAAAAAGAACTAAAAGGCAAAGGCAGAAGCCAGGAGTAGTGGTACATGATTGTAATCCCAGGGACTTGGGAAGATAAAGCGGAGGATTTCAAGTACAAGGCCAGTCTCAGCAACTTAGTAAGACCCTCAGTAACTTACTGAGATCCTTTCAAAAAATAAAAAAGACTGAGGGTGTAACTATGGTGAAGCACCTGTGAGTTCCATCCAACATACCAAAAAAGGAGAGAAAGAAATGAAAGTTCCTTTATACCTCCACAGATGTAACGTCTAACTAGAAATATATATATTTTCATAAAATACTCAATTATTTGGTATTTTTATTTGTTCTTATTAGTTATGCATGATAGAATCTATCTTGACATACAATATATGAAACTATTATACATATATATTATACATTATATGAAACTTTTATACATATATATTATATATTAAACTATTATACATATATTAGATATTAAACTATTATACATATATTATATATTAAACTATTATACATATATTATATATTAAACTATTATACATATATATTATACTTCTCATTCTTCTTGTTGTACATGATACAGAATTAATCATACATGCACATAGGATAGTAATGTTCAATTTATTCTACTATTTTTCCTATTCCCATTCACCCTCCCTTCCCTTCATTACCCTTTGTCTAATCCAAAGTACTTCTATTCTTCCCTACCCACCCCCATTATTGTGAGTCAACATCCGAATATGAGAGAAAACATTCAGCCTTTGTTTTGGGGAGACTGACTTATTTTACTTAGGATGATATTCTTCAGTCCCATCCATTTACCAGCAAATGCCATAATTTTATTCTTCTTTATGGCCGAGTAATATTCCATTGTGTATATGTACTACACTTTCTTTATCTGATTATTTATCTGTAGAAGGGCACCTAGGTTGGGTCTATAATTTAGCTATTGTTTTTTAATTTTTAAAAAATATTAGTTTTTAAATTGCCAAATAATGTATACTCCTTACAAACCTTCAAAAGTAGTACATAATTTTGACCTATTTATAAAAATCCAGGAATCTATAAATAAAAATGTCAAAACTACTTTAATTAAACTGGATATTTCCAATCTATTACTTTTCTAATTCCTAACTATATTTAATAAAAGAAAGGGGTGCCATATGCATAAGTACTATGTATTCCACTATTCCTCACAGGAGGATTACAAGTGATGAATAGGGACAGCCAGCAGAAACATTTTCAAAGTAGACTTATGATATGTACTTTGTCCTTTTTAAACACTAAGATTGGAGGGAAGAAGAGTAGATGACAGTCTTATCTATACTGACCTTTAAGTCTTACAATAATTACAATGACAAGTAAAATGTATGAGTTCTATAAAAAAAAAAAAAAAAAAAAAAAAGAATATATAGACTATACTATACGCTAGTCTGTTTCACCCAATACTATGATTAATAATCATCAGAGAGAGAATTCAAGAATTTACCTTTGTACTGGCCACACCAATCTCAGGGCCGGCATTAATATGAACACCACAATCTGTCTCCCTTGATATAGAACTGCCAACTGTGTTTGTGATTCCCACAGTTAAAGCTCCTCTCTCCTTACAGTACCGAAGACCCATCAGGGTATCTGCTGTCTCACCTGTATAAAAGAGTATAGCAAAAGAACAACATGGAATAGTTTCAGCATATGTTGTTTCTTAGAAGTAAAAACAAATGGATCACATTTTTAATAATATCACACATTTTAAATGAAACAGAAAAGATGCCTTTAATAAACTTAAAAATTTTTTAATAATAGGTTTTTTTAGGATCCCTTTGCCTCCTGTCTGAAAATTCAACTCTTTGCAAGTAAAAGATATTCATTTTTACTAATTCATAAAGAACATAAATACAGAAGTAAATCTGTATGTCATGCAAAACCAATTTATTTTTAAATACCATTGTTTGCCAAGATATGCTAGAATTATTAGAAAAAAATGACTTTCCTTCAAGTTTTTAAAATGAACTTACCTGATTGACTAATGAAAAAGCAAACATCATCTCGAAAGACTGGTGTGTTTCTATCTAGGAAATCACTGGCTAGCTCCACCATCACTGGCAATTCAGTCAGCTCCTCAAGAACCTGACGTGTCTGCAGAGAAAAGGTGATGTAATCATACAACTTGCCTTCAGATACTTTTTTCCACTGGGTTTCTTTGGACTTAACATATAGTTTTCACTTTTTCTGATTATAAAAATGATAAATACATAAAGTTAGAAAACACAATACAAATTAAAGCATAAAAAATAAGATCCCACTACCCAAGAAATAAGCACTGTTAACATTTCAGAACAAGTCTCTTTAGACGACTACCAATGCAAATACACCCACACATAAAACATTTTGAGAAGCAGAAAAAGCACTATTTTGAGTCAGTTTGTATATTATCTCTAAACTTCCCAATTCCTAATCTTTAAAATGAAAATTCATATAATACCATACTCATTGAGGGATTTCAAATGAGACAACAGATGTACAAGTATTCAGTGAAAACCTGAACACTTTAAACATGCAATGTATGTATACATAGTATCATTTTCCAAAAAAGTCAGCACAGTAGAAATCCTGTTTTAAGAAAGCTCACATTTTCAAATTTTGGAGTATTGAAGAGGGATGATAGAGTGTGGTTTATGTCTCTGTTCAAAGGACACCTTATTTCCTTTCACTCAATTTCCATTCTAATTAAAATTTTTTTTAAATTTTCTCCAAACATCAGAAAATTAATAGAAAATATAAATGTTCAGACAGAAAAACTTGAGGCTCTATGGATGTGAATAGGTATAGTGATTCTTTTAACACTAACTCTAGAGACGCCCTGACCTGACACCCCTCCACCAGCCTCACCAAGCAAGCCCATCTTTCACCTCATCTCTACATTCCTCCTCCACAGTAATAAAGACTGTAAATATGTCCTTATTCCACATCCCTTCAACTTTTGCTTCTCCACAAATTGAAACAGAACTGAATTGTTCTATTTGGATTCCCAATAACATGGGTTTGGCATTTTTTTGAAATATTTTAACACCATGAACAGAGAGTCTTCAAAACTAAAATGCTCTTGCAGGCATGGTGATAAAAGTCTATAATCCCAGTGATTCAGAGGCTGAAGCAGGAGGATCACAACTTCAAAGCCAGCCTCAGCAACTCAGTGAGTCTCTAAGCAACTTACTGAGACTTAGTGAGACTCTGCCTTAAAATAAAAAATAAAAAAGGGGTGGGGACATAGCTCAATAGTTAAGCACTCTGGGTTCAATCCACGGTTCCAAAAAAAAGAAATGCTCCTTTTGTCATTATTTTCCACTGATGTATTTTCCTTATTAATTATATATAAGTTACTGACATTAAAATGCTAGAGTTTTTCAAGATGGCAGAATAGAGGAGGTCATGTTCCTGGCCGCTTTGTGGTGTGAAACCAAGAAAGTAGACAAGGAGCTTCTCTACAAGGTGGGTGAACCAAAGGGGGTGGGGGGTGCTTTACCGGAATTTAAAATTGGACATTCAAAGCAGAATGGGGATACAGGAGGTTGGATATAATAAGGAAAAAATCCTCATGGACACAGCTGCTGCCATAGCTGGGTCAGAAGCACCAGTCAAAGTGGTTCCTTTGTGAGGACAGTACAGGGATGAGGGAATGAAAGCAACCCACATTTTTGGGAGGTCCAAGGTGCATTTTGGGAAGGTCCAAGGCGTACCTGGGTATGAAGCCTTTAGAGATCAAGGACATTGCCCAACAAACCTAAAAAATGCACCACATCAAATCTGTGTGTGGGGAAAGAAGCCGCCATCTCTCCAGGCTATGTGCAGAGAACAAAGGAAGGCACCATTTTCCAGCTGTGTGCCGCCCCACTACCCCAGCACCTGAGGAAGCCAATTCCTGGCAAACCCAAGTTTGACCCAAAATACGGGTCCAGTAAACATACATTGAGCAATATAAAGTATGCTTAAGTGACGAGGAGAAAATCAAACGTACAGAGAGGTTTACATAGACTACTGGTCTCAGAAACCCACCCAGCTCTACCCTTCCCCCTCCAACTAGATTGCTTGCAGGACTGTCTGGGAGAGACAAATCCCAGAACTCGGAAGGGCAGGAGTGAATCTGGCTGGGAACTCAGAAGGGCAGGACCGGGAGAGAGTTGTTCCTAGACTGAAGGCCCAGATCAGTAAACGTGGTGTCCACAGTGTGACAAAGGGGACTAAGAATGGGGTCTCCCATCACATGCGTGGAACCCAGGGGAGAGCCCTGGGGTACATTCTTCCAGCATGGACCAGCAACTACTGGACACTGGTAGTGTACTGATCTAAATCTCCAGACCAACTGGCATTCAGTGAAAAGCCTTGAGCCCACCCCTAAGCCTAAACCCTGTCTCCAGAAATTCCTCCTACAGGATTACCTTTCTCACACCAGCAAGCCAGAGGGTGGAGCATCATGATCCAGATGACCCCCACCTAAAACTGCTGAGAAAAGAAACTGAGAATATACTAACTACAATAGAAATAATTCTTTAACTTTTCATCAAGATGTTTTTTCCTTTTATAAAATTTTTTTATTCTTTTACTCATTTAATTGTGACCTTGATGGTACATGGATATTTATATATTTTCATATTTGTTTTCTTCTCTCATGTCTAGCATTTTTGAAGCCAGTTATTTTTTATGGATTAGTTTTTTGTGAATTAGAATGTTGGATTACTATTTTTTAGTTTTGTTTTGTGTACTTTATTTTTATTTTTGCTTTAAATTTTTACTTTATATATATATATGTGTGTGTGTGTGTGTGTGTGTGTGTGTATGTTTTTCTCCTATGGTTTCCCTTCATTCTCTTTTCTTCTGCTAACAGCAAATCTCTATTTTCTCCCTTTCACTCTTCCTTTGATCTTTTACTTCTGTCTTATCTCCTCCTCCCTCATAATCATCACATCCTATATCACTTCTGTTCTCTCCCTGTCCACCATTTGAAATTGTAAATCCTTTTGCAAATTTGCTATTTGTACCATAGGCAATAACTTATCATATCATTTCTGTATATTATCATAAGTAACACTGTAGATGTCGTAGTATGAATTATATGGTTTAATGCTGTATATTGCTTGCAATGGTTGTTGTTATTATTTATCTCCCCTAAACAGTGAAGGTACTGGAAAACTTCAGGGACACTACAAGTCCACAGGGTAGAAATTCTACTGCCTTAGATTCATACTGTTAGATGGATAGACACACAAACAACATGAAAAAGCAGGGGAACAAACTGTCACAAACAAATAATAGAATCCACTGACATCACAGTAAAAGAAATGTCAGACAAGGAGTTTAGAATGTACATAGTTAAACTGATCTGAAAAGTAAAGGACAGCATAAAGAATGAAATCAGAGAGAATATACAGGAAGGGAAAAATCACTTTGATAAAGAGGCAGAGATGCAACAGTGCTGCATCTCTGAACATGCTGCCCAACCACACAGCCCACCCTCACTACCCCGGGGATCTCAGAAAGTAGTCGCCTCCATCTTGGGACACCTTTGCCACAATCTTGAGTTACCCCTGCTACTACCATCACCATCTTTAGTTGGGGTAACTCCCATGTTGGGACACCGGATGAGGCCTAAAAGCAATATCAAGGTCCCTATAGTCTCCCAACGCCCCCCTCTCCCCAGCCACCAACCCGGCACCACAATGCTTGCAGCTACATGGCTGGCCCGTAGCTCTCAAAGCCTGGTCCTGATCTGCCCGATACAGAACAGCTCTCCACGACAGGGGTACAGACCCCAGTACTCTGCCCACAGGACCACTGGAGAGAGAGATTCCTGATTGGGAAGTAGAAAGGGAAAGGGCGAGAGAGATACAGTTTAGAGTATAAATTAAGAGACCAAGAATTGTGGGGTCTATAGGCGATATAAAGGGCTAAGATTAGGCACCCACATCTCACAAGTGGGCCCCAAAGAAGATCCTTGGAGCACAGTCTTTGAACAGGGACCGGCAAGTGCTATATCCTTCCTCCAGGAGTTCCGCCTCCAAGACCAATCCTCCCACCCTAATAACCTTTACAATACTAAGAATGGAGATACTAGCAAACACCAGACAACCAACTCCAACTATCAAATGAGAAGGCAAGCAGGAAAGATACTGAACTCAGAATTGTACAATTTTCCTTCTAGGTTTTTTTTTTCCCCCCTCTTTTCCCACCCTCACATCCCCAACATTTGTGAAACCAAGTATTTTTCATGTAGTAGGCTACTAAGGATTGGGTTGTCTGAATAGTATATTACAACTTTGTTGTATACTCTTTTATCTCTTGTTTTTCATTTTCTTATTAATTTTGTTTTGTTTTTGTATTCCCTCTATTTTCTTCCCATTTATCTGTCTCCTCAGAGTCTCTTTCTCTCTTTTCTCCTGCTACCAGCCAACTTCTATTCATTCCTCTTTCACACTTCCTAAGATCTAATATTTCTATATCCTCATTTCCTACCTCCTTAACATCTATCTCATCCTACACCCCCTCCCTGGATTCTCTCTTTGTCCATTATTAGAAACTATGGACCCTTTTACAAATCTATTGTTTATATTATAGATAATAATGGAATACACCATTTTTGTTTATTGCAACAAAACTGTAAACATCTTAATAGGAGCTATTTATTTAAGGCTGCATATTGTTTGCACTAGGATCTGTTAATATTGATCTCCCCTAAAAGGAGAGATACTGGAAACCTGTAGGGACACTATAAGTCTATAAGTGTAGAAACTGTAATATCTCGGATCTGCACTGCTAGAGGGGAAGACACACAAACAACATGAAAAAATAAGGGAAGAAAGTGCCCTAAACAGGGGCTAGGGATGTGGCTTAAGCGGTAGCGTGCTCGCCTGGCATGTGCGGGGCGCTGGGTTCGATTCTCAGCACCACATAAAAGTAAAATAAAGATGTTGTGTCTACCTAAAACTAAAAAACAAATATTAAAAAAAAAAGAAAGTGCCCCAAACAAACCAAGATACTACATTATTAGAATCCATTGACAGCACAGAGAAAAAGTTCAGGATGTACATAATTAAAATGTTCCACAAACTTAAGGATGATTTAAGAGAGCAAACACATGCAACAAAAGATTGCTTTGATAAAGAGCTACGTGAGCAAATACAGGAAGCAAAAGATTACTTCAACAAAGAGAGATTCTGAAAACAAACAGAAATCCTTGAAATGATGGAAACAATAAACCAAATTAAAAACTCAATAGAAAACATCACCAACAGACTAGATCACTTGGAAGACAGTACAATGAAGACAAAATACATAATCTTGAAAATAAAGTTGACTACACAGTGAAGATGGTAAGTAACCATGAGCAGAACATCCAAACATTATGGAATAACATGAGAAGTCCAAATTTATGAATTACCCTATTTTGGTAAGGCATAGAGATACAAACCAAAGGCAAGCACAATCTATTCAATGAAATACTATCAGAAAATTTCCCAAACCTGAAGAATGAATTGGAAAATTGAATACAAGAGGCTTATAGGACACCAAATGTACAAAACTATAACATATCCACACCAAGGCACATTACATAAAAATGACTAGCATACAGAATAAAGATAGAATTTTAAAAGCCAAAAGAGAAAGGAATCAGATTACATATAGATGGAAACCAATTTGGATCTCAACAAATTTCTCAACACAGATCTTCAAAGCTAGGAGGTCCTAAAATAACATGTACCAAGCTGTGAAAGAAAACGATGCCAAACAAGAATCTTATATCCAGAAAATTTAAGCTTTTGATTTGATGTCGAAAAAATACCTTCCATGATAAAAGTTAAAAGAATCTGCAGCTAGAAAGTCTGCACTACAGAACATCCTCAGGAAAATATTCAATGAGGAGGAAATGAAAAACAACAATGAAAATCAGCAAAGGGAGGAACTACACTAAGGGAAAAGCCAATCAAAGGAAAAACCAAATCAAATTAAAAACCAAAAATAAGCCCAAACAACAGTGAATACAAACCATGTCTCAATAATAACCCTGAATATTAATGGCCTAAATTCATCACTCAAAAGATACAGACCGGCAGATTGGATTTTTAAAAACAACCCAACAATATGCTGCCTTCAAGAAATTCATCTGATAGGAAAAAAATCCACAGATTGAAAATGAAAGGTTGGAGAAAAAACATACCACTCACATGGACTGCATAAACAATCAAGGGTTTCCATCTGCATATCAGATAAAGTAGACTTCAAGCTACAGTTAGTCAGAAGAGATAAAGAAGGACATTTCATACTGCTGAAGGGACCCATACATCAACAAGACATAACAATCATAAATATATATATGTCCCAAACAATGGAGCATCTACATACATCAAACAAACTCTTCTCAATTTCAAGAATCAAATAGATAACAAAACAATAATACTGGATGACTTTAACACACCTCTTTCACTGCTGGGTAGATCTTCCAAATAAAAACTAAACAAAGAAACTATAGAACTAAATAATACAATAAAAAATTTAGACTTAACAGACATACACAGAGTATTTCATCCATCAATGAGTGAATATACTTTCTTCTCAGCAGCACATGGATCCTTCTCTAAAATAGACCAAATATTATGACACAAAGTAACCTTTAGCAAATACCAAAAAGCAGAGATACTACCCTGTATTCTATCAGACCACAATGGCATGAAATTAGAAATCAATGATAAAATAAAAAACCCGAAGCTACTCCAACACCTGGAGACTAAATAATATGCTATTGAATGAACAGTGGATTGCAGGAGACATCAGACAGGAGATTAAAAAATTCTTAGAGGTAAATGAGAACACTGATAACAACATATCAAAATGTCTGGGACACTATGAAGGCAGTGCTAATAGGAAAGCTCATTGCATGGAGTCCATTCCTTAAAAGAATAAAAAGTGAACAAATAAATGACCTAATGTTACATCTCAAAGCCCTAGAAACAGAAGAACAAATCAACACCAAAAGCAAAAGACAGGAAATAATTGAAATCAATAAAATTAAAACAAAAGAAACAATTCAAAAAATTGATAAAAAGTTGGTGCGATGGCCTAGTTTAGTCAGTAGGCACCCTATAGATTGTAGGATATCAATAAATAATGTAAAATTATAGGCTAAGTAATATTAAGCTATTCTGGTTATAAGTAGTACTTAAAGAACTTAGCCTAAGTAACTTCATTTTAAAAAGAAATCATCTTGATTACAGTGGGCAGTTAACCTAAATAAGAAACTTTAATAGTTGCAACCCCTGCCCAACCGCAAATATCAACCCCACCCCTAATTGAAAAGTCCCCAACCCTTGCTACAGACACTTGCAAGCTAATTACTAATTTTAGCTTCTGTAAGGAGCTTGCTTTGCAACAGAGCTTGCCTGCTCTGTGCAATTGTAGACACCCCCTACGCAAGACAAAAGTGGTTTTTATTTTTAAAAAGCTTGAATACATTAAGATGGGCACTGTACCCTGAACAGCATCTTGCTGAGGGGCAGTCACCAGCCAACTAAATAAAGACACTCAAATTTGGACAAAATTCGAACCAAGAGTGTTTTCTGAGTGATCAGCACACAACATTGGTTCTTTGAAAAAATAAATAAAATTGATAAACCCTTAGCCACGCTAAGAAGGATAGAGAAAACTCAAATTACTGAAATTCCTGATGAAAAAGAAAATATCATACAGATACTTACTGAAATACAGAAGATAATTAGAAACTATTTTGAAAATCAACACTCCAATAAAACAGAAAATCTTGAAGACGTTGACAAATTTCTAGGGCATACGATCTACCCTAAAATGAATCAGGAGGATATAAAAACAGATCAATTTCAAATAATGAAATAGAAGACACCATAAAAAGCCTACTAACTAAGAAAACCTTAGAACCAAACAGATTCACAGCCAAGATGTACAAGACCTTCAAAGAAGAACTAATACCAATACTACTCAAATTATTCCATGAAATAGAAAAAGAGGGAATCCTTCTAAACTCATTCTATGACACCAGTATCACTCTGAGGCAAAACCAGACAAAGACACAGCAAGGAAAGAAAACTTCAGACCAATATTTCTAATGAAATTAGATGCAAAAATTCTCAATAAAATTCTAGTAAATCAAATACAAAAACAGATATTAAAAAGATAGTACAGGCTGGGGAAATAGCTCCGTTGGTACAGAACTTGCCTAGCATGCCAAGTTCCTGGGTTCAATTCCCAGCACCAGCAAAAAAAAAAAAAAAAAGATATTGCACCACAATCAAGTGGGGTTCATTCCAGGGATGCAAGGTTGGTTCAACATATGAAAATCAATAAACGTAATTCATCACATCAATAGACTTAAAGATAAAAATCATACAATTATCTTAATAGATGCAGAAAAAGCATTCGACAAAATACAGCACCACTTCATGTTCAAAACACTAGAACAACTAGGGATATTAGAAACATATCTCTTGGGCTGGGGATATGGCTCAAGCAGTAGCGCGCTCGCCTGGCATGCGTGCGGCCCGGGTTCGATCCTCAGCACCACATACAAACAAAGATGTTGTGTCCACCGAAAACTAAATAAATAAATATTAAAAATTCTCTCTTTAAAAAAAAAAAAAAAGAAACATATCTCAACGTTGTAAAAGCTATATCTATGATAAGCCCAAGGCCAACATCATTCTTAAATAGAGAAAAACTGAAAGCATCTCCTCTAAAAACTGGAACAAGACAGGAATGCCCTCTTTCACCACTTCTATTCAACATAATCCTTGAAATTCTAGCCAGAGCAATTAGACAGATGAAAAAAATTAAAGAGATACGAATAGGAAAAGAAGAACTCAAACTATCACTGTTTGCCAATGACATGATTCTACACTTAGAGGATCCAAAAAATTCCACCAGAAAACATCTAGAACTAAAGAATTCAGCAAAGTAACAGGATATGAAATCAGTACCCATAAATCAAATGCATTTCTGTACATTAGTGATGAATCCTCTGAAAGAGAAATTAGGAAAACTACCTCATTTATAGTAGCCTCAGGAAAAAAAAATACTTGGGAATCAACCTAACAAAAGAAGTGAAAAGACCTCTACAATGAAAACTAAAGAAGGAAATTAAAGAAGATCTTAAAAGATGAAAAGATCTACCTTGTTCCTGAATTAATATTGTCAACATGACCATACTACCAAAAGCACTATACAATTTTTAATGCAATTCCAATAAAAATACCAATGACATTCCTCATAGAAATAGGAAAAGCAATCATGAAATTCATCTGGAAAAATAAGAGACCCAGAATAGCCAAAGCAATCCTTAGCAAGAAGAGTGAAGCAAGAGGCATTACAATATCAGACTTTATACTACATTATAGAGCTATAGTAACAAAAACAGCATGGTATTGGCACCAAAATAGATATGCAGACCAATGGTACAGAATAAAGGACACAGAGACAAACCCACATAAACACAGTTATCTCATATTAGACAAAGGCGCCAAAAACATACATTGAAGAAAAGATAGCCTCTTCAACAAATGGTGCTGGGAAAACTGGAAATCTATATGGAAAACTGACTTCCTTGATAAGACTCCTAAAGCATAAGAAACAAAATCAGGAATCAATAAATGGGATGGATTCAAACTAAAAAGCTTCTTCATAGCAAAGGAAACAATAACGTGAAGAGCAAGTCAACAGAATGGGAGAAAATTTTTACTACATACGCTTCAAATAGAGCACTAACCTCTAGGATATATAAAGAATTTTTAAAAACTTAACACCAAAAAAAAATCAAATAACCCAATCAATAAATGGGCTAGAGAAATGAGCAGATACTTCCCAGAAGATACACAATGGATCAACAAATTTATGAAAAAATGTTCAACATCTCTAACAATTAGAGAAATGCATATCAAAACTAAGATTTCATCTCACTCCTGTTAGAATAGCAATTATCAAGAATACAAGCAATAATAAGTGTTGGTGAGGATGTGGGGGAAAAGATACACTCATACATTGCTAGTAGGTCTGTAAATTGTTGCAAACACTCTGGAAAGCAGTATGGAGATTCCTTAGAAAACTTGGAATGGATCCACCATTTGACCCAGTTATTCCACTCCTAGGTTCATACCCAAAGGCCTTAAAAATCGGCATACTACAGTGATGCAGCCACATCAATGTTTATAGCAGCTCAATTCACAATAGCTAAGCTAGGGAACCTTCAACAGATGAGTGGATAAAGAAATTGTAGCATATATACACAATGGAATATTACTCAGCCTTAAAAAAGAATGAAATTTTTGGCATTTGCCAGTAAATGGATGGAATGGGAGGATATTATGCTAAGCAAAATAAACCAATCCCAAAGAACCAAAGGCTGAATGTTCTCTCTGACATGCAGATGCTAATTCACAATTGGGGGGGAGGGTGGGGGCCTATATAAGAATAGAGGAACTTTTGATTAGACAGAGAGGAGTGAAAGGAGGGGAAGGGGTATGGGGGTAAGAATGATAGAATTAATTGGACATTATTATCCTATATGCATAATATGATTACATGACCTGTGTAGCTCTACATCATGTACAACCAAAATAAGAAGTTATATTCCATTTATGTATGATGTGTCAAAATGTATTTTACTGTCATGCACAACTACTTAGAACAAATTTTATTAAATTAAAAAAAAATAAAGCAAAAAAGAGGGCTGGGATATAGCTCAGTGACAGAGCACTTCCCTTGTACTAGGTTCTCAATCCTAGTGAGGCATTGGGTTTGATCCTCAGCACCACATAAAAATAAACAAAATAAAAGCATGCTGTGTATCAACAACTACAAAAAAAAAAAAATGTTACATGCTACATTTCCCTTTTAAATGTAAATCCAACTTTTCCCCCACTTTACATTGGAATTAAATTCTTCAGAGCAACCCTGTCTCAAAAATAAAAAATACACATATTAAAAACACCAAAATTTTGAAAAGCATTCTATACTTAGAATGATTTAAGTGTAGTAAGTTGTTATTGTTTAGGATACACAGGATATAAAAAGCATTCATCCAAAATATGTCATGTACATTTGACCCACCAAAAAAACAAACATGTACAATTCAAATTAATGGGGAAAAATAGCACTATTTTGTATGACAAACCATAGAGGGGATCTCTAATGTCCATCAACTATAGTAATCTTGACATCCACAAAAAACTTGCATTATATATCATACTTAGAGATGATACAAGAATTTCTAACAGTGTATCATTTCTGTCCCCAATTGAGAGCAGTAGATGACCTAAAGCACCAGTAAATTAGCCCATCCCTTCTTTAATTTACACTAATATTTTTAACTCATTCCTCTTCTCATACTCAATCACTCCAGACCTCTTCCCTTCACTATTGCATAGCCTTTCCTTTTAGGAACACATAAATTTTTAGGGGGTTTTGGGGATGTAACAGCTGGTGATCAGATGATTTCACTAATTTAAGATACAAATTATGTATGCACTAGCAAGTAAAAATTACTATGTCAGGCTGGGGTTGTGGCTCAGTCGTAGAGTACTTGACTGGCACATGTGAGGCACTGGGTTTGATCCTCAGCACCACATAAAAATAAATAAAGTAAATGTACTGTGTCCATCTACAACTAAAGAAAAAAATGTTTTTTAAAAAAATTACTATGTCATGAATTTGGGGAATCAATCCTAAAAGCAGAAATTGAATGTAAAAATCCTCTTTAGATAAGCAGTACACAATATGTCTCATTTATGAAGAATCTACATGTAAATCTGATTTACTGGACTAAAAGACCATCACATTCTATAATTTCTATACTGAAAGCTAATAAACATCTTTAATACAGAACTTTAGCTTCTAAAATACCAATTTAAAGAACTAAGTCTGACCAAAAGCAGACTTCCTTTCTTGACAGTAATGGCCTATGGAGTAAACTCCTGCTGAGGTTGACACATTACTAGTCACCTGTCTGGGGCAAGTGAGCAATGCTAAGTAAAACCCAATAACTGCTCTCATATAACTAGGCACACTCCCAAGACTACAAGCCTGGAATGGTGAACAAACTCATTCCTCTTGGTCCTTCATGAAGTCAGCTTCAGGTAGTCTCTCTGATATCTAAAGACCTGTCTACAGCAAATCTTCCATTGATAAATAATTCGACCAACTTTTAAAATCCCCTAAATCTTCCTGATATTTGTCATGAAAAAGTAGCACATCTGAACAAGAGTTTTACATGGTGTTAGTAGAGGCACTGCTGGTCTGCAGATATCCTCTTATATCTAAAATAACATAATGAGAATTTTAAAATGTCACTTACTGCTACACCAGCATGGTAACTTGTTCCACAAGCAATAAGAATCAAACGCCGACACCTCTGTATCTCCTTAATGTGATCCTTCAAACCACCCAAATTCACTGAAATAAAAGTTTGAGAACACAATTGTTTAGGAAAGAACCACATGAAGTGACCTTTCATAAGTGTCTACTGCCGATATGAGAAATAACACTGCCGTTTCAAAGAATTCATATTCCTTTTAGGGAGCATAGTTCTCCATAGTTATGAAAAGGAAATTAATAGATCATAACTTAATTGTCCTCCAAACTTGTAACTAACAATACCTAACACCCTGGTCCAAGGGCATGCAATCACAGTACTTGCATTCTACTTTGTTTAATCATTTTTACATTTTTCCCTTTGAAGTAAAAGTTATCTTAGAGGCAAAGGGACATAAACAACAGATAGGAAGAAGCTGAAGACTGGAGGTGGGGAAAAGCTGATAATAAAGGACACAGAAATTTATGGAGTGATGGAAATGTACCACATCTTGACTTTACAGAAGTCAGGATTATGACTTTTCTGCAGAGGTTTATCAAAATTCAGAATATTATCAGGAAGCTGAGGCAGGAGAATCACTAGAGCCCTGTAGCTCAAGCCCAACTTGGGCAGCATTATGAGATTCCATCTCAAAACAAAATTTAAAAACAGAATTTTAGGGCTGGGATATAGTTCAGTTGGTAGAGTGCTTGCCTTGCATGCATAAGGCCCTGGGTTCAAAGCACCAAAAAACAAACAAACAAAAAAAAAAAAAACACCAGAATTTTATACTAAGAATGATGAATTTTATTATCCTTTTATAAACCTATCTGGAAAAAATTATCTTTATTATGTTTATTTCCACTGCCCTCTGCCCAGAATAGTGCTCAGTATATAAAATAAACCTACTCTCAGCCTTTGCTATCTCAGTAAATGCCACTGTCAACCACTTAACTGCTCCAAGTCAGCATTATCCTGATTGGTCCTACCCTCCCCTATGTCCACCTTCAACAGTCCCTGCGGTAATCCCCCAGTACCACCATCTCCCCTGGAAAAAAACATTTCCCTGACTCACTTTTGTATTCTTGATTTCCTGGAATCTGCCCTCCACACACAGCCAAAATAATCTTTTAGAGATCCTTTAAAAACATAAATCTGATCTTGAAACCTTCTAATGAAGTCTGTCCTCTGTTTCTGTTTCTATCTCTATAGTTACTGGTGTGTTTTTCTTCATTTGTCTTCTCTATAGATCCTTCTACACAAACTAGTATTCTACCTGGGAGAAATTCTCATTTGACATTCATTTGATTATTCAACCCATACCTCTAAGCACCCACCACATGAATATCCTGGTCAAGGCCCTGAGGGGCTAGCAGAGCTCTAGACTCACACAATTCAGGTCCTGGCTGAAGAGGAAAAGATGTACATCCTCATGAGCATCATTCTCCTGTGTTGTTACGCCCTGAACCTGCTCTAGGCCTAGTGGTCAGGGGTGAGGTTGCAGAGCATTAGAGAACTACAATGATGGGAGGGAAAGGGAGAGAGAAGGGAAATTGCATGGAAACGGAAGGAAACCCTCAATGTTATACAAAATCACATATAAGAGGTTGTGAGGGGAAAGGGTGGGAAAAAACAAGGGGGAGAACTGAACAACAGCAGATGAGGTAGGGAGGGGAGGGGAGGGGGGATAGTAGGGGATAGGAAAGGCAGCAGAATACAACAGTCACTAATATGGCATTATGTAAAAATGTGAATGTGTAACTGATGTGATTCTGCAATTTGTATTTGGGGTAAAAATGGGAGTTCATAACTCACTTGAATCAACTGTATGAAAGATGATATGTCATGAGCTTTGTAATGTTTTGAACAACCAATTTAAAAAAAAAGAGAGAACTACAATGAACTACACTGAACACATGAATGCCCCATGAATGCTGAGAAATGTAACCTTTGGCAAGATATTTAAACTGACAAGGCCTTGATTTCCTCATCTTAACAACTAAGACTGCAGGTATCTTGTTTTTATTATAGAACTTTTATGCACATTAACAGAGATAATAGAGATTTTAAAAGCCATGAACTTCTAAGGGTTGAGGCTAGAGCTCAGCGTTATAGCATGTGCTTAGCATGTTCAAGGCCTGGGATCAGGGGGTAGAGAGGACAATACACTTCTCACAGTTTATTTTATCTTCTTTCCTTACAAATCTTTTTCCTGATCTTAATTTCATAAATACCACAGTGGTATTTACTACTACTCTCCCAGTTCTTTCAACTCAACCATCTTTGACAACCCCTTCCTTCACACAGCTAAATGTAGGTCCTATTTCTCTTGTGGTCCCCACCTCCCTCTCCTTTCCCTGTACCCCAGACAGGACAATATGCTAACTGACAACTGCATTTCAGCATCTCACTCCTCCAGGGGACAGTGGAGAGTGGTACCCAGCCACCTCAGGAAAGCATAGTGAGCACCAACATTGGCTCCTTATCTATGACAATTCTGTAACTTCTACAAAAAGAGGTACCCCAGCAAGTCCCCACATTAGAATGCATTCAAGGCCCTCACAGAAGTTCCTCTCCCCTTCATTCCTAGACTTCTTTTTATTCCTCTTCAAGTACTAGGTCCAGGAGACAAACTAGACTACAAACTATTTCATAAATATCTTCCTCATTCTTTTTTCACTAGTTCCCCTTAGCTAACGCTCTTCTACACAACCTACATCCCCAACAGATCTTCTCTTATAGAACCTTCCAAATTCTTGAAAACCCATACCTTCCTACTTCATGAAGCCTTCCCTGATCACAAAGCCCCCTTCCACAGACTCATTCTCTACCTCCCTAAATTCAACATTAAACTTAAAGCATTTGAACATTAAAATGAGTTTCTAATGTCAACTATCATATTTTGCCTTACTTTAAATAGTTAATTATATATTCATCCTCACCCCTAGATTATTAGTATACCTGAAGGACAAGACTGTATCAGATATCACTTTCCTATTCACTCAAATCTATAAGAGGAGTTTGAGACTGATCGTCTATGGCCAAAGTGCTTTTACACATGGTCTAAAGAAAATATCCACAAACAAAACTAATGTTGAACTCTGCCCTCTACCTTAAACATGTACAGGTTAGACCACATGGCATCAGAATTACCTGAGATCCCTGGGGAAGTTTACATCTTTATTTATTTATAACTGGAAAGAGAAAATCTAGTCTGGGTAGATACATGTAAGCTTCCCAGTAGGTGGACCAGATATTGTTCTTAGAATTCAGTGCGAAGGATAGTGCCCAGAACTGTCCTGATAGTCACAGCAGGTTCCCATTACATAAACTTTGGCATTTTAACTATTTTAAAGCAAAAAAATAAGTAGCACCAACTACAGTCACTGTTGCATAATTATCACTGTCGTCCATCTCCAAAAGTTTTTCACCATACCAAACTGAAACTCTACCCAGTTTAAACAATAATTCTTTCCCCAGCACCTGGCAACCATTAATCTACTTTTTATACTTATGAATCTTACTATTCTAGATACCTCATATAAGTAGTTTCATATACTAAAGGATTAACCATCCATGATGGGTGGAGGCCACAGTTGTTTCCCAAGGCTACAAAGGACAATAAATATTCAGGTGACTAATGGCACCCCCCCAACACACACAAGAGACTTTAATACAATAATGGCTTATGTCATTACCAGTGTAGTCATCAAAGTTGACTCTTCCTCTCATCGTGTTCACAACAGACTCTGGCTGCTCAAAAATTTCCTTTTGCATAAATGAACTGAAGTTGCCTAAGTCATAGAAATTATATAAGGTAAAACAAAAATTAATAAGCCCAATAAAAAGAAATTTGTACCCAACTGTCTCCTTTAACATAATCTTGCTAAATAGAAACAGTATTCACACATGATTGCCTAATGGACTGAAGGCATATATTTTACTCTATGTGAGAAAAAATGAACAAGTAAGAAAAGTCTTATTTACTTCATACCCAGGATATACAGTTAGAGCAAAAAAAAAAAGGGAAAAAATATAAGCCTAATTTTTAGAGTCAGTCTAGGTCTAGGTTCAAATCATGGTTTTATCCTTTACTATCTTAACTGGGGAAATTCCTTAATCTGTAAAATAAGAACAGCAGTTACTGCATTGTGTACATTGTGGTACAGATTAATATAGCAAAGAATATGACATATAGCAGTCATGCAATAAATGTTGACTTTTATTCCCACAATTCAATCAGAAAAGAGAATAAAAATAAAAACCATAATTATCACAATAGCTACCAACAACAAACATTATTCAGGATTCACTAAGTGTTTTTGGCACTATTCTGAAGTGTATTAAACTCTCTTAGTACTCAAAACAACCTTAATGAGGTAGGTTCTATGAAAACCATTTTATATATGAAAAAACTGAAGCATGGGGAGAATACAAAAAGAATGAGAAAAAGAACACATATAAAACAGAAGAGATATAAAATATCTTGAAAACATCAGGCACTATTAATCAATCTATTTTTCATAATGTTAGAACCAACCATGAATTAGTTTGAAGAACTACTGGAAGAAATGCAGATAATTTCTTTAAAGAATCATCTCTTTTCCTGGGACTGTCCCTTCATTAATCATATGGAAGATATCACTCAGCAATATCGTTAGATTCATTGGTAGGACAAGAAAGAGAATATCTCCTTTCTTTAAGGACACCAAGCTACAACATGACAAAAACTTTCACCCTTCATGATCTGCTGGAGTTCCATTTGGAGGGTTTGCACAGCTCGAGCAGGATGATCTCCTGCAGTACGTTTAATTCGATGGATAGAAAGACGGCCATCCACAACTGCTGCAACGTCATCATCTTCTAGAAAGATGACACGATTGGTGTGTTCAATGACAGCACTAGAAAATGTTCAAGGAGATATAAATATCAATAATCAAGGATCATTCTTACAAACAAAAACTATCATTAGGATACACAAATCAAATTTAAGCACAAACTCCAGGGTGAGAAACAACTCAGTGGTATAACACTTGCCTAGCATATGCAAGGTCCTGGATTTAATCCTCAGTACTTCAAAATAAACAAACAAATACTCCACCATCTTGCAATACTTTTGTTAATTTTCTAGTTATCAGTGCTATCCCTCCCTTTCAGGGCAATGTTGGTGGAGGTGATGAGGGTCACTGCAGACAAAAAATAAAACAAACTCTGCCTAGCAAAATAACTAAATTAGATTAGATCAGAAGGCAAGGTTATTTCCTCCTTTTTCTACCCATCAGAAAATTCTGCAATTTTAACTCTAAACATTTCTCAAAATTTCCTTCCAAGTCCACTGTCATAAACAAGTACTAACTGCCATCTACTCTTACCACTGCAGCACCCTAACTAGTTCACCCACATTCTCTCTTACCTTCCTCTACACATTCTCCTTTTCTGCCATAATTGATATCAAAAGGCAACTCTGATCAAGATGCTTCCCTCCTGCAACAAACCACTTCATGACTTCCCTCTGGCTCTTAGGAAAACATCAAAATGCCTTACCATGAGCCCTACACTTTCTTCTCCAATCTTTTCTCCCACCAAGATTCCTCTTATGCTCTATTCCAACCATACTCACATTCCTCCTGAATTCTCATAGGATGAGCCACCTGTAGAGAATGAACATTCTTTTCTTCACCCCTTCACCTATTTAATTCCTATTCTCCCCTTAACTCTTCATTTAGGCTTCATCTCCTTGACAAAATCTACCCACAAAGGACTGTATCACCCTGTTAAAAGTATTCTGTAGCTTTTGTCATAGTGGTAATTTTATGCTTGTGTAATTGGTGTTTAAAATTTGTCTCCTCCATTATGGATGAGCTCATTAAGGGCAAGTAATACTTTAATTTTTATCATGTTTCCGGAGGCTAGCACATGGCTTTGCTCAGAGTGTTCAACAGAATGCAAGAATGAATGAAAAAAAATGGTATACTTTTGCAATTTCCAGTTTTTTTAAGCAGTAACTGTCAACTCTATAGTAAACCAACTGACTACACATCTTACATATCTGTAAAAATTAGAAAACAGTGAAGCTTGCTTCCTTACTAAGATAACACATTCCCTGAAGTCCTACATGGTATCATTTTCTCATTTTCATTATTGCCTCTTATCTTCAGGCTCAGTGACTAAATCACATACTTACTGGCAATTTGAGTAATTCCATTTTACCCCCATTACTACAGTATTTTATTTATAAATGAATCTAAACATTGCAACACATTTTCTTTCAAAATAACTTAGTTTAATACTAGTCCTTTAGAGAAATAATTATGCTCCAAGTTCATTCCAAATGAATAAAAAAAAATAAGAAAATGAGTGTCCATATTAAGACGAAAACTACAGAATGGGGAAATACTGGGCAATGATATTGGCCAAATTCTATTGCTACACTGTGTACCTGTATAAATATGCAACAATAAATCCCACCATTATGCACAACTATAATGCACCAATAAAAAATACAGGAAAAAAAGACTAAAATACAATGGTTCAGCAACTATACTATTAATTGTGATAGTAACCAATCTAATTCTACTCTCTAATCTAAGATCTCTCCTCCCTACAAAACCTAAATAAGCCTCATGAAAGAAAAACCAAAAAAAAAAAAAAAAAAAAACACAAGTGCTCAAAAGTAAATACACTGGAACAAGTCTCAAAAAAAAAAAAAAAAAAAAAAAAAAATATATATATATATATATATATATATATATATATATATATATATATATAAAATACAAAATGACTTCTTCCTGAGTTTCTTTTACATAAGAAGTTTTAATAAAAATTCTCTGTGAATCAACTAAGGAAACTCACCTTGCATCAGAAGCAAAGTAATATTCTACTGCTTTTTCTTCAACAGGGAAAAGGCAAGTGGTGCTGTCCACACGAGAGAGATTGCAGCCTCCTTTCTTGTCTTTGCCTAGAGCACACAGTTAATGTGAATTGGCAAATATGTAGAAAATCATGCCTGATATAGAAAAATACATAATTTTTTACAAAATCAACAACATAACAACAACAATTTAAAAAAACCATAGCAACACAAAATTATTTCAGCAACTTTTAAATGCCGGATAGATACCTTATTTCCATGCAATAAGCAATAAGAACAGACCAAAAGTGTAGAGTGAAATAGCAACTATAAAAGAATGCGTGGCAGATAACAGTACTAGATTACAAAATTTTTAATGTAATATTTCTTTTCAAATCCAATAATTCATTAATACCATCAACTTTTTTAAAAATCAAAAATAAATACAGACTAATCTTAATCTTTTTCTCACACCAAACGTGATGGACTTAAAACATGTAAGTTTGTGGACCTATATTTATCACAAAAATTACATTAAAAATATCAAAACTATAAAATAATAATAAGTAGTGGCAAATTAATCTTCATTGTCCCATAACAAATTTCTCTAGATTTCAATAGCAAATCAGCTAACAAATCATGTTGTGGTCTACACTAATGTCTGATTTAAAAACAAAATAAAAAAGACATATCTCTCTAACTATGGTACATCCTACAAGAGACCTACTATCAGACACAAGAAATAATACAGACCAAGAATCTCTCCTGTGTTAAAATTGTATTTTCTTATAATTCTTTTAAGTCAGGGTAGAGTATGGCCCCTTTGTAATGTTAGCACCTTTTTAATTCTAACACTTCAAAATTCTGGCATCTCTACTTAATTTGTCAAGTCAGTGATAGATAAGGTTTTTTTTTTCTTGTTTATTTACACCTAAAGTGAACATGAGGAAGCATGTTAATGTTTGACAAATTAGCCTATGTAGGAAAAAAAATGTATTAAAGACTCTATAATTACACTCAAGATCCAAAAAAAAAAAAAAAGGCTCCATTCTCCAGGACATAGTAGACCTCATAACCTATCAACACAATAGCCAGATTGTAAAAACTCATCTTCTAAAATGCACATATAAAGACTTGGAAATAACTGTTATTAAAAACATATATCCAAAGTTCTCCACCACCTGTAATTATTTAGTGTATTTTAGGCATGAAAATTAAAAATAGTTCGGAATTGGGGTTGTGGCTCAATGGTAGAGTGCTCCTCTAGCACGTGCAAGGCGCACATGAGTTCAAGCCTCAGCACCACATAAAAATAAAGGTTTAAAAAAAATGAAATAGTTCCTCCCACCTAAATTCAGAATAGGAGAAGACATCAAACTTTAAAAAGTAAGCATAATATAACATCCTAAAAAAGACAACATTATGGAAAGGTAACATATCAGTACTTGCCATTGTTTTCAAAGGTACAGCTTGAGGGAACTCTCTAGGGAAGAGTACTGTCGTACATCTTGATTATGGTAGTGATTAAACAACTGTTTGCTTTGACAAAACTCTTGAAACTGCCCATCAAAAAATGAATATTATTGTATCTAAAGAAAAGTGAAAGCACTGCAAGTGTAACTCAGTAACAGAGTGTATGTCTAGCATGCACAAGGTCCTGGGAAGGAAAAAGAAAATGAACTTCAAGACAAGTAGAAAAAGCCATGCACAGTGGTGCATGCCTCTAATCCTAACAACTTGGGAGACTGAGGCAGGAGGATCACAAATTCAACAACTTAGCAAGAACCTCAGCAACTTGGCAAGATAAAAAACAAAAGGACTAGGGCTGTAGCTCCATGGTAAAGTGCTCCTGAGTTCAATCCCCAGTACAAAAAGAAAAAAAAATCAAAATAAATAAGATATTCTAGCACTTATATTTAAAAAAATATATAACTAGCTTTGTATATAAAATGTCATAATAGGGTTGAGCTTCACTACAAATATTGATAATGTACAAAAGTACAATTAATCACAATATTAAAAAAGAATTTTTTATTTATGTAACACCTATACAGCTTTTATAATATCCAAAATGTTTCCCATGTATTGATTATCTCATCTGGTAGAAGTGGAATACAGAGAGAAAGGAGGCTTTAATTTTATTTGGTCAGTGATCACACTGTGAAAAAATGGTGAAAGTCTAAAAGGCAGCCCAGAGTTCTCTCCTTACACAACCCCTTCAGTAAGAGGCCTCACTAAGCCACACATTATCTACCTTGTGAAATAGTTACTCAAATATAATCTATAAAATTTTCTTCTGATTTCTTAAGACTAACCAATGTTTTTCATTATTTCTAAAAATAACCCAAGACAACTTACAATATATAAAGAATATATATACACAAGCAAAATTAATAACAGAAATCTGGAACTCTGGGTCCAAATTATGTATTCTCGTTGGCAGATATTTTTCTTCTGGAAAGACCAGAGAGTGGAGTGGGGTGCAATGGCGTACGCCTGTAATCCCTGTATCTCAGAAGACTGAGGCAGGAGAAACATGAGTTCAAGGCTAGCTCAGCAACTTAGTGAGGCCCTAAGTAATTCAGTGAAACCGTCTCTAAATAAAATACAAAAAAGGGCTGTGGATGTGGCTCAGTAGTTAAGTGCCCCTGAGTTCAATCCCCAGTACCAAAAAAGGAAGAAAAAAAAAAGACAGACTAGGGAGTGGGAACAGGGATGGGGGAGTGGCAGGGGAAGAAAAGAACTTCTAACATCTCAAGATTGGGGAGGTCACTTAAGAAAATAACTTTCTGCTCTAGATAAAAGAACAAATGTAGACACCATCAAAGGCAAAAGGGTTTAAAGTTCTTTGCTAAATGTTTTCCAAGAAACCAAGAATGTATAAATTTCAATTTCCTGAAACTACCACTCCCTATCTTTTACATAGAAATCTTCTTTTAGCAATAATGGTTGTCACTTTTATATATAATCGTATCAATAAAATGGTCCAGAGTTCATATAGGTAGAAGTCCTATTAAAAAAACAAAATCTCAATGGGTATGGTGGCACCCATCTGTAATCTCAAAAACTCAGGAAGCTAAAACAGGAGGATCACAAGTTTAAGCCAGACCTGGGCAACTAAGTCAGACCCTGTCTCAAATTCAATGGAACAAAGGGGCTGAGAATGCAGCTCAGGACTGGGGATGCAGCTCAGAGTACCCCTGGTTTCAATCCCCAATGCAAAAAAAAAAAAAAAATTCAAGTAAACCTCAAACACAAAATAATTTCAAATTCAAATAAAGCCAATCAAAATATCAAATGACATTAT
The DNA here is from genome assembly GCF_048772815.1 of Callospermophilus lateralis. Lineage (NCBI taxonomy): Eukaryota > Metazoa > Chordata > Mammalia > Rodentia > Sciuridae > Callospermophilus > Callospermophilus lateralis. The sequence goes on from NC_135318.1 coordinate 56,258,724, forward strand.
TTTTAGATAATAAACTGATGCATAAAATAAAGACAAATGTATTTTCAGTTAAAAGCTAGGCTAAATTATTCAAACAACTACTCTTAGGTTCAATTTATAATAATGTAGAACACAGTGGTTTTTTTCCCTAATATAAGGAGGTATTCCTACATGATTTTAAAAAACAAAAGAAAATACTTTACAATTTCAGCTGTTTTCTCAAATCTCAGAGATTTTAATAAAACAAATTATTAAAAGCAGTTTTCTAAATGCCAAAAGCAAACAGACAAAATATATTCTGCAAATTAGAAAAAATAAATGTCAAAATGGTTCCCCACAAAATAAGCACATTTTTAGAGGCCCAGCACAATCATTCACTCCAAGAACAAAGAATTAGTAAAGAATGAACAAAAGAGGATAAGACTTCTCCCCATCCATGCACAGTGCATTTCCCACCTCTTTCTCCCTGTGATCCCCACCGTGTGAATTTTGATCCAATCTGAGTTCTAGCTAAGGATATACAACAGAAAAAATAATTCTACTTGTCAGAGAACTCACAAAAACAAGTCTTTTTTACATCTAGACAGAAATATATAAGTACATATGAATTTGAGCAAAAAAGCATTTATTCCAATTTAAGGAAAAAATTCTTTATATTTACTGCACTCAATTTACACATTTTCCCCATTGGCATGATGTAAGAGCAGTTTTACCTGTTCTATAAAGTATTGGAATGTGATCAGTAGAAAGCTTATGTTCGCTCCGCACACCAATCAACAGGGGGCTACCTCGTCTGTAAATCAAGTTAAGTCAGAATTAAACCATTTTTACAAATAATATACTAATATAAATAATATTTTTACAAATAATATATATATAAGTAATATAATAATATATTAATAATGCAATCTTCAAAGTTAATGAATCAATATTCTTCAAGAAATGTTTTAATTCTCCCTTCAGATATAGTAAACGAAATGGTTTTGCAAATTAAGACCCACAGGCCATGCTCGTCTATTTCTATAAATAAGGATTTCTTTCTGTTATTTTTAATTGACAAACTAAAATTGTATTACTAAGAGGTTACTGGAACCCAGTCATACCCATTCTTTCACATACAATGTACGGCTGCTGTCACACTAGTACAGCGACACTGAATCTACAAAAGAGACTACTTGACACAGAAAGCTTAAAGCATTTACTGTCTGGCCCAATCCAGAAAAAGGCTGCCAATTTCTATTCTATAACACCATACTTGAAATTTTTCTTTTTAATGTTAAATGAAATTTTTCTTTTGCTTCTACACAGAACACCAATATATAATGATCTCTTCAGCCATCCTGCCTTTTATTTCAGATTAAAGATCCATCTCTCTCTGTCTCTCACCAAATCTTAAGGTTCCTCACTGTTTTAAAAAGACTTCATGATTGGTTTTAAATATCCTGGCAAAAGCAGTGATGGTACAATTTTCTAGGAATCTATCTGGAACATATATTTCTAAAAAATATGAAGAAAGGGGAAGTTTTGAGTCTGAAATTAGAGAATACTAAATATCCAAATTCACAAAGTAAACACAGTTAACCTACCCAAAAGACAAAAGGCCAATTATTTATGCCAAAATGCATTTACTTTATTAAGGGATTCTGCTAAATCAGAGAGTGATGTAACAACAAACATGGAGGAGTACATGAAAAATAAACACTTACATGAATACCTCTAAGGAAAGTCATAAATAGGCTTCACAAAATAACCCTGTCCCTCAAATGTTTCAAAATACATAATTATTATTAGTCATTATTAGATTTATATGTACCTTGTGCCCACTGCTTGCCCAGGAAAATGAACACTTTTAAATACAAGTGCAAAAGCACCTTCCTATGGGGAAAAAAATACATTAGTAATACTTATAATCAATTACCAAATGCAAAATGTTTGAAACATTCTGGCTTCTTTCATTCACACAAGGGCTATTTTACACTAGTTTATAAAGAAGCCTGAGTTTCAGGCAAACAGTCCTGAGCTTTGGTATATACAAGACCAACTTTTAAAAATAAGACCACTTTCAAAATATGCTTAATAGATAATGGCTCCAAAATCAGACCATTCGAAAAAGTCACCTTTGTATACGTTGCCAACATTTCTCAACAGATACATCATATCCCATGCTACAAATTAATAGCAGGAGGATAGAATAAGAAAAGATTCCAAGCTCAGTATCCAAAACCCATTCTTTGCCCTAGTAATTATAAACCACTGTTAACTTTCATTCTTTTTTGACCTTGATATCAATAATGTAAATACATACAATCATGATTATTAACTTGCACACCACTGTACCCTGTCAAACCAACCTCCTGAGGGACAGAGTCTAAAGAAAGGATAAAGGAAGAACCTGAAGTAGAAGAACAAAAAACCACTATAGAACACAAACTAGATTATACAGTAAAAAGAAGAAAAGGCTGAGAAGGCACACTACTCTGCTATGGGTAAAGGGAAGGAACAAACCTTGAAATTCACCAGCATCCTAACTCCTTCTGCTACAGACTTCATAAAGTTTGGGTGGGAGGAAAGGGTTGGATCATATTAGGGAAGGAAAGGGCTTTTAAGTGGGAAAGCTAGAGTTATATATGTAGGCATCAATATGGATTCAGACTTTTGTGGCTCTTGGATGTCTTTAATCTTTACTTAGGGCAACTGAGATGGATTCAAAAGAATAGTGATTTTTCCTTAGACTGGAAAATACGTTCATATGGAGGTACAGGGCCAAGGAAAAGTGTGCCCAAAAGAAAAAAAAAATTCATTATGCTGACTGAGAGACATGCAGACGTTATCCCAGAATAAGATTGCATTTTGCTGAAGGTACTTGTGCTAAAATTATTGGTTGGAAGCAAAAGAGTGGTAATTCTCTACCATGTGTGCTGTGTACATGCATGTGTCATGTATACAAGTGTGCATGCATGCTGTTTTCAGACAAACTTACTCTTCAATCTCACTACACCAAACTATAGTGAAATAAGTAGAATTTTAAGAGTTGAGGGAGGCAGTCAAATCACTAAGTCAAACAAAATCTCAAAATTATTTAAGTTGAATTGTTTTACATATGGAAATAAAGGCCAAAAATAATAAATTAGCATAGTTCCTATTTATAAGATTTAAATAATTTCTCATGATCAATGTTAGGATAACCAGATTTAAAAGTATGGTTTAATACCAATTGTTGGATAACTCTCTCCACCAAGGTAGTAAAACTGATATCTTGACTTTCCCAGTTGTCATACATGTACTTAACAAGCTTGGCAATTGCTTCTGTGTCTGTTTCAGATTCAAAGTCATAGCCTTTGCTTTCCTAAGGGCAGGAGGGAAAAAAAATACACTTAATAAGAAAATATGATATCCAAATCCTTTCTACAGTATTTTTTCCTCAAAAATCTCACTAATTTTTAATAATTTTTAAATATTTTTTTTTAGGTGTAGATCCTGAAGATCAAACCTGGGTCCCACCCATGCTAGGCGAGTGCTCTACTGCTGAGCCACAATCCTAGTCCCAATTTTTAATATTTTTAACACCATATTTCATTGCTCAAAATAAAGGTCACCATCTGATTACAATGAATCCAAAATAAAATGGTATTCTGTTTAACTGAACATATACTTAATTTATATAAATATATGCCACAGGAATTAAAATAAATTTTAAATAATTAAAATATAATGAAATATGTAACACTTAAAACACCAGTTTTTCTTTTTCTTTTCTTTTTTTTTATTTATTTTTTATTTTTTTTAAATATTTATTCTTAAGTTTTAGATGGACACAATATCTTCATTTTACATTTATGTGGTGCTGAGAATCGAACCCAGTGCTTCGTGCATGCTAGGCAAGCATTCTACCACTGAGCCACAACCCCAGCCCCTCTTTTTCTTTTTTAAAGAGAGAGAGACAGAGAAAAGAGAGAATTTTTTAATATTTATTTTTCAGTTTTCGGTGGACACAACATCTTTATTTTTTATTTTATGTGGTGCTGAGGAACGAACCCAGTGCCCGGCGCATGCCAGGCACTGCTTGAGCCACATCCCCAGCCCAAAACACCAGTTTTATAATGAATATACCAGTTCTTTTTTAGATGATGGTATAATAAAATAAAACAGTCATGAGCTATATGTGGCTATCTAAATTTAAATAAAATTTAAAATCCAATTTCTCAGTCACACCAGGTCAACAGTCTAATGTGGATGGTGGTTACTGCAAAAGAAAAAACAAAAAATGTTTCCATCACTACAGAAAGCTCAATTGGATAAACCTGAGAAGGTCACCAGTATAAATCATTATAATAGAACATATGGCTAGTTAGGACAAAGATCTTTCATTTAATCTTTACTGGCTCTTGTTATATGTACTAGAATTTTTAAAAATATATCAAATAGGGACTTTCATAGCAAAGATGTACCAGAAAAAAACTCTTAAAAATTTTTTTTTAAAATTTTTGCATTGCCAGGGATCAAACTCAGCACCTTGTGAATGCTAGACAAACACTTTACCTCTAAGCTACCAACCCTCAAAACTACAATTTTATTTAAAGTTTGGTCACTTATAATAAAGTCAAATAATTATTGCCTTCTCATATAGGAAAACAGAATTGTTCCAGTCAATAAACCATCAAACTCTTGAAACTGTCTTAGAAATTATCTGATCATACTAAGATGGTGTTGCACATCCTAAGAAATAATCTCACTGATCTAGAGATATTCTAGAAGACAGTGTCTTTTGAGGTGACTTTACTTACCAAAAACTTTTTCAAGTCCTTGTAGTTGGTGATGATTCCATTATGAATAACAATAAATTCTAAAAGGTATAAATAAAAGCATTGAGATGAAAAGTTTGATAAATGCTATAATTAACTATTATTATGAACAGATTTTTCTTAAGTCTGTACTTCTTGGTGGAATCAAGTATTATCTATTTCTCATTATTAGATTATCACCAGGTAGATTAACAGTATTTGTGGCTTAGCAGGAGTATATTGTGCTAGGATAGTGCATATAGCAAGAAAACAATAATAAACTGGAATTCTAAAGACATTAATTTCAGGTGAAAGGAGAAAGTTTACTGGGCCTGTTTCCTCATTTGCAAACTGAGAAAGCTGAACTAATTAACTCTTTTTTAATATTTATTTTTTAGTTATAGGTGGACATAATATCTTTATTATATTTTTATGTGGTGCTGAGGATCGAACCCAGTGTCTCACTTATAGTAGGCAAGTGCTCTACCTCTGAGCCACAACCCCAGCCCCTGAACTAATTAACTCTTATTCTCATTTCTCAGTTCATTCTTTTCTCAGTATAAATTTAAAGAAAAGGCCTTTCAAAACTACTACAATCATCTGATTTACTCTGAGTTAAAAGATCTAAAATTAAGAAACTCACCAAGAATAACCAGATAGTTATTCAGGATTTTTAAAAGTATTTGTTTATTTATTTATTTTAGTTGTAGTTGGACACAATACCTTTATTTTATTTAGTTATTTTTATGTGGTGCTGAGGATCGAACCCAGGGCTTCCTGCGTGCTAAGCAAGCATTCTACCACTGAGCCACAACCCCAGCCTAGTTATTCAGTTTTATAGTTAAATTTACTTGCCTGAGATCCTGATTTTTCCTGGAATGTCACATAAAAATTGACAAAATATCATTCCAAGAGCAAGTAAATATGATTTGGGAATTATTTTAACCTATTCTTACTAAATAACTTATAAAAATGTCAGAATAAATAATCAAGAGTCAATAACATTATTTATAGCCACTAGCAGAGTATGTAAAACTACCCATGTGGATTTATTAAAGTTCACATGTCAGGAGAAAAATTACTAAATCCAATTTTTTTTCCTCCTTTTTGAGATGGGGTCTCACTATGTTTTTGAGGTTTGTCTCAAACTCCTGAGCTCAAGTGATCCTCCTGACTCGGGTCTCCCTAAATCAGCTGTGACTACTAGCCCGTCACTGGTTTCTGACCAAATCTAATTTTTTATGACATCATCAAAATGTTTTTAATATACCTAAAGATTTGACATCTGGATTTGATAGTAAATGAACCTGAACTAAAATGCATTATAAACTAAAAAATACTTTCATTAGACATTTAGTAGATGATATCAACTATAAAAATAAATGTAAGAAAAAATTAAATGCTAGAACATAGAATCATAAGCAGTTGACAAAAAGCCTTAACTTAAAGCCAAAGTTTCAAAACACAATTTAGATACAACTTTTTAGGACTCTTTTATAAAGGTCTTCTCAGTGTTTAAAATCTGAGTGTTTGCTAACACTAGAATTCATTTCCATATTATTGAGACACAGAAAACTTAATAGGAAGCTTCTAAATTGAATTACAAACTCAAAAAGAACACACACACACTCAACTGTATGCATTTGCTTACATTTTAAAGGGAAGAACATACTTTAAAAAACTGTTTAAAGAACTGGTGTATTGCTCACTAATATACACACTTGTCAAATGCATAAGGCCCTGGGTTTTATTCTAAGCACCATCACAAAAAAAAATTACAATATAGAGTTTAGACTTCTTTTTTGGTGCCGAGGATTGAACCCCAAGGCCTCACACATATTAAACATACATTCATTCTATTCCAGAAGCCCCTAGACTTCTTTTAATAATGCTTTGTTCTACAGATGTGGTTTCAAAATATTAAATAATTTTAATAAAATTAATTTTTCTCCAGCACTGGGGAAATAAAAACAAACCCAGCGCCTTGCACATTCTATGCAAGTGCTCTACTATTGAGCTATGTCCACAGCCCTTTGTATTTTATTTTGAGAGTGGGTCTTGCTGAACTGCCCAGGTAGGCCTCAAATTTCTGGTCCTCCTGCCTCAGGCTCCTGAGTAGCTGTGATTATAGGCATGCACCACTGCACCCAGCTAAGAAAATAAATTCCTAAAAACTAAATTAAATATATTAACATAATGCTATAACCAACTGGTAGCACAACCATATAAAGATACTGTTTCAAGTGACCCTAAAACACTCTAATTTAATTATACATCCCTAAGGATAACAACAATAATTTAAAAAGTTTTAAATAAGAGTTTTCAGTACTGGGGTTGTGGCTCAGTGGTAGAGTGCTTGCCTAGCATGTGTGAGGCACTGGGTTCAATTCTTATCACCACATATAAATAAAATAAAGTCCACTGACAACTAAAAAATTATTTAAAGAAAAAGAGTTTTCAGTAAACATACTGTTATGGTCATGTTGGTATTATTATTGTTATTATGAATATCAGGGGGTAAATTAAATAAAGATATTGCAGATGTTGAGAGTGGTTAAGCATGCTTGAAAGGAAAAACAGATATCAGATCAAGGAGATTCAGTAAAAACCTTATATCCCTGGACCTGAATTGGAAATTTAAAACCACATTGTTTTATCTTTAAATTTTATACAAATTAATTATGGCAATGATCATCAATGGCTGCTAACAACACAAAAAGAAAAACATTTTGTACCTCCAGAGGAAAACAAACACACCATACCAATTTATACAAAATATACAGGCACTGTGGACATGGTCACTGTAATCCCAATGATGTGGGAAGAGAAATGCAAGTCCGAGGGCAGCCTCAGCAAGGCCCTAAGCAACTTAGTAAACTCTATCTCAAAATAAAAAATAAAAAGGCATGGGGATGGGGCTGGAGTTGTAGCTCAGTGGTAGAGCACTTGCCTCGCATGCGTGAGGCCCTGGGTTCGGTCCCCAGTACCACATAAAAATAAACAAATAAAAATAATTAAAAAAAAAAAAAAGAATAGGGATATAAGTCAGTGGTAAAGTGCCCTGGGTTCAATCCCCAGTACCAAAAGCAAATGTATATATATTTATAAATATAAATATGTGTGTGTATAAATATATATGTGTGTGTGTGTGTGTGTGTGTGTGTGTGTGTGTGTGTGTGTGTCTATCTACAGGGACAGTGGTACACACCTGTAATCCCAGGTACCCAGGAGGCTGAGGCAAAAGCACCACAAATCCAAGGCCAGCCTGGGCAACTTAATGAAACCACCTCAAAACAAAATTTAAATTTAAAAAGCTGGGATGTAGCTCAGTGGTAGAGCACTTGCCTAGCATGTGTGAAGCACTAGGTTTAACATCTAGTACCTCAAAAAAAAAAAAAATACTGAAGAGTCATCAAACTACAATATGATATTTATTGACTTTCAAAACAGAAAACTTAATTGGTCATGTTCTGCATAAATGTTAAAGCTGGGAAATGGATGTATCAGGTTCCATATGCTCTCTATTTCTGAATATATCTGAAATTCTCCAAATTAAGAAAAATTAAGATAATGAAAACATATGAGCCTTCAGTCTTCCTCCCATTATTGACCCTCTGCAATCATTCAAAGCACACAGAATATGTTCATACCATTATTTTTATCAGAGCGCTGGGGGTGGCTGTTGACAGGATTGGGTTCTCCATGTGTTGCCCAACGGGTATGAGCTATTCCAAGGTGTACATCAAATTCTATATCCAAATCCATATCTTGTTGTTCTGAAGAAGATAATATTAAAAAACCCAGTATTAAATAATGCTACAGACAACCATTCATGTTAAAAACACTCGAGAAAATAGGTATAAGGGAAAAATATCTCAAGATTATAAAGGCTATATATGACAAACCCAAAGCCAACATCATACTGAATAGAGAAAACTGAAAGGTTTTCCTCTAAAATCAGAAATAAGATAATGGTGTCCACTCCAACCACTCCTATTTAATAGAGTTCTCGAAACTCCAGCCAAAGTAATCAGGCAAGAGAAGGAAACTAAAGGGATTCAAATTGAAAAAAGAACAAGTCAAACCATAATTGTTTGCTGACAACATGATCCTAAATCTAGAAGACCCCAAAAAAAATCCACGAGAAGACTTCTAGAGCTGATAAATTAATTCAGCAAAGTAGTAGAATACAAGATCAACACTCATAAATCAGTAACATTTCTATACTCCAATAGCAATTCAGCTGAGAAAGAAAACCATCCCTTTCACAATAACCTGGAAAAAAAAATCTGGGCATTAATCTAACCAAGAAAGTGAAAGAACTCTACAATGAAAACACTGAAGGAAGAAATCAAAGAAAACCTTACCTCAAAAGATGGAAAGACCTCCCATGTTTTTGGATAGACAGAATTAATACTGTCAAAATGGCAATATTATCAAAAAGCAATATACAGATTCAATACAATCCCCATCGAAATACCAATGACATTCTTCACAGAACTATAAAAAACAGTCCTTAAATTTATTTGAAAGAATAAGAGACCCAGAATAGCCAAAGCTATTCTGAACAAGAAAAGTGATGTAGGAAGTATCCCAAGACTGAATCTCAAATTATACTACAGAGTTATAGTAGCAAAAACAGCATGGTATTGACATCAAAATAGATGTGAAGATCTATGGAATAGAATAGAAGACAAAGAGACAAGCCCACATACTTACAGCTATCTGATATCTGACAAAGGTGCCAAAAAAAACATGCTGGAGAAAAGACAGCCTTTTTTTTTTTTTTTTAAACATGACAGTAGAGTACATTTTGAAATATTATACATACATAGAATAAGTATAACTTATTCCAGTTAGGAGGGCTGCCATAAACACTGAAGTGACTGTATCACTATAGTATGTCAACTTTAAGTCCTTCAGGATAAACTGAGGTGTAAGATAATGGGGTCAAATGGTGGTTCCATTCTAAATTTTCTAAGTAATCTCCATATTACTTTCCAGAGTGGTTGCACCAATTTGCAGTCCTACCGGCAATGTATAATTGAACCTTGTCCCTCATATCCTCTCCAACATTTATGGCTGCTTATATTCTTGATAATTGCCATTCTGACTGGGGTGAGATGGAATCTCAGTGTAGTTTTGATTTGCATTTCTCTAATCGCTATAGATGTTTTCAGTCTTTTTAACAAATGGTACTAGGAAAACACAATATTCATATGTAGAAGAATTAGATTAGATTCCCCTCTCTCACCTTGCACAAAAGTCAAATCAAGGGCTGGAGATTGTAGCTCAGTGGAAGAGCATATGAGGCACTGGGTTCAATCCTCAGCACCATATAAAAATAAATAAACAAAATAAAGATTTTTTTTAAAAAGTCAAATCAAAATGGATCAAAGCCTCAGGAATTAGACCAGAAACCTTGAAACTGTTAGAAGAAAACACAGGGTTGACACTCGTATCATATAGGTGCAGGCACTGACTTCCTCAACTAGACCCCTAAAGCTCAAGAAATAAAACCAAGAATCAACAAGTGGAATGGCCATCAAATTAAAAAGCATCTTCACAGCAAAGGAAGTGATCAAGAACATAGAGAGCCTATAGAACAGGAAAAAAATCTTTGCCAGCTACTCCTCTGACAGGTGATTAATATCCAAAGTATATAAGAAGTCACTGCCAAAAAAAAACAAAAAACCCACAAATAACCCAATTGATAAATGGGCAAAAAAAAAAAACAAAAAAAAAACTAAACAGGCATTTCTCAAAAGAAGAAACACAAATAGTCAGAAATATATGAAAAAAATGTTTAACATATCTAGCAATCAGAGAAATGTACATCAAAACTACACTAAAGGGCTGGGGACATAGTTCAGTTGGTAGAGTGCCTATCTCACATGCATAAGGCCTGGTGTTCAATCCCCAGAATCACCAAAAAAAAAAAAAAAAAAAGATATTAAAATTTCATCTTACTCTAGTCAAAGTAGCAATTGTCAAAAACACAAAAAAATAATAAACACTGGTAAGCATGTGGAGAAAAGCACATTCATACATTGATGGTGGGACTGCAAATTAGTACAATTACTATGGAAAGACGAATAGAGATTCCTTAAAAATTTAGGAATGAAACTACCATATGATCCAGCTATTCCACTCCCTGGTATTAATCCAAATGAACTAAAATCAGCATACAGGTACAGCTACTTCAATGTTTACAACAGCATAATTCACAATCACTAATTATGGAATCAGCCCCAATGTGTGTCAATAGATGAACGAACAAAAATATGATATATATACACAACAGAGTTTTACTCAGCCATAAGTAAGATAAAATAACAGTGTTTGCCGGTAAACGGATGGAAATGGAGAAAGTCATGCTAAGTGAAATAAGCCAGACTCAGGAAAATCAGAATCCAGTGTTTTCTTTCATGTGAAAGTTGGAACAAAATAAGAGAAAGAAGACAATGGGGGAGGGGGCTGTAGGGGAGGGGGCAAGGTATCATAAAGATAACAGGAAGATCAGTGGAACACAAGGAAAACAAGAGGGAGGGAGGAAAGAATAGGAAAAAGGAAGAAATATGGAATGAATTTAAGAAAATCCTATTATATACAAATATAAATGTTCAAAGGGTATTTCACCTTTATATGTAGAATATCCCAATCAAAAATAAATGAATAAAGGAGTAAAAGATCAACACAGAAGGGAGAATAGGGGGATAAAGGAGAGGGGGAAAAGGGGTAACAAGAATTGAAATTAAATCCCTACATGTGTTATTTTGTCAAAATGAACCAAAATTCTATGTATAATTACAATGCTCTAATTAAAAAAAAACTACAATATGCTTAAAAAAATAATGCTGTAGAAATGCTAGAAGCTATATTAAATTATACAGCCAGGCAAGGTGGCACACGCCTGTAATCCCAGCAACTCAGGAAACTGAGACGGGAGGATCATGAGTTTAAAGCCAGCCTCAGCCATGGTGAGGCACTAAGCAACTCAGTGAGACCCTGTCTCTAAATAAAATACAAAATAGGGGTGGGGATGTGGCTCAGTGGTCCAGTGTTCCTGAGTTCAATCCCTGGTATACCACCTCCACACCTCTGCACCTCTGAAGAAAAATAAACAATAGTTCCACTTTGTCAATAAGGGATAGATTTCAAGTGTTCCTCCCATCCCATCCACCCTGTGGATGGCTGATATTGTAGATAGTACCAAACCCTATATATACCATGTGTTTTCCTATATATACATGACACACAAACTTAATACCTTTTCTATCTTAACTAAGCACTTATCATCACTATGGCCATAATTTTTCAGTTTGAGGTGTGACAGAAAAACTGCCACAAATTTCATTTTTCTTCTTCATAATTTCACAGATTCATCCTTACTATAGATGTTAGCCACCTCTGCTTATGACTTTCCTTTTTTTTGTTAAGGGGAAAACTAACATCTTTTATCAAAAAAGTATTTCATGGCTTCTCTTTAGTATGTCTGAATTGTCAGCATCCTTACTCTTATGTTTTGGGGCCATTATTAAGTGAAAACCACCAAGTGAAGACACATAAACAAGGGCACCACTAAAAACAGCTTTTGTCCTACAAATAAGCCCTTCCTTTCTCAGGTAAGGCAGTTCTAAAGCTACTTCATTTTAAGACACTGAGCTTGCTCTGAACCCTATGTAACTACTTTCCTTTCCTAGTTGTTATGATAATTTTTAAAGCTCATGTACAATTTAAAGCCAATCCAAATAGTAACAAAAGAACTTTTCTTCCCTTGCTTCAACTTTAAGAATCATTATCCTGAAAATGGGTCCCAAAATATGCAGTATTTAGTGGGGAGAGGGGCAAAAATCAAACTAAGTACATTACTGTGAACTTCTTCATCCAGCGCCTTAACTTTTCCTTTCTTCTTAATGAGTTGAATTTTGCAGGCATTGGCTTCCCAATCTTTGTCATTGCCTCCATCAACTCCCACACCTAAGACACATAGAAATAGAACAAGATTTAGACACTGGCTATATCCAAGATTATCAATATGAAGCAAAATTCTTAATTTAAAATTATTACATTTTCATATAATTCATCTATCAATTTAACATTTACTAAAAACATATTAGGTGTCAAATAACATGATAGCTGCTTGACACAAAAATGAAAACAAGGCTGGAGGTGTAGTAGCTCAGGGGTAGAGAGCTTGCCTAACATACATAAGGCCTGGGTTCAATTCCCAGCATCAAAACAAAAGAAAATGACTTCGGTTTCTGTACTCAAACTTCAAAGATTGTTAAAAAGATAGTGTATTTAAGTTATAATAAAAGTACTACAGGTTGTGATTGGTACATAATGGAGAAATGGAGAAGAGGGGCACATGCCTTAGAAGGCAGATAAGGAGGGAAGGTCAAGAAAGCATTTCTAGAGGGGCTGGGGTCATGGCTCAGCAGTAGAGTGCTTGCCTAGCACGGGCGAGGCCCTGGGTTCGATCCTCAGCACCACATAAAATAAATAAATAAAGATATTGTGTCCAACTACAACTAAAAAATAGATATTTTTTAAAAAAGCATTTCTAGAGATTCTACTTAAATTGCTAAGGAATTTGAAAAAAATTGCCCTAATGGTACTGGGAAACCACTCATTTCAAGCAGAGAAATAATGGCAGGGAAATAATATGGCAAAAACATTTGACAAATTTTCTCTGGAAATGGTGTAGAGGATGAGATGGAGAGGGAGAAAAAGGATAAAGAAAGCAGCTACCAGAAGATACAGTTGCAGCAAAGCAAAAATAAAGAGGGCCTGAATTAAATAGTGGCAATGAAGATAGGGATACCGAGAAACAGAATAGCCTGAATATGAGGTGAGAAAGGAGAATTCAAGGATACTTCTTAGGCTCAAAGAACTTTTTGAATGATTATTGATAAAAGGGACACAGAACAGAATGGAGTGGGTGAGAAGTGCTATGTATTCAGTTCAATTCTGAATAAAATTCAAAGTTCGTAATAATGTCATCTGTCCAGAAAAAATTTCTAGGAGGCAGCTGGAAACACAGGTTTTCTGGCAACTTCGGAAATACACCTGGATTAAAAAATACATGCAGATTCTAAATCACCAACACACAGGAAGTTGATGTAATCAGAGCTCACCCACCAGTGAGCCAAGGGAAGAATCTTACAGAATATTCATATTTAAGCAATAGACAGAAGGAGTCTCTAAAACTGACAGAAAATAAATGATCAGCATCTATATGAAAAGATACATTGTCAGAAAAGCTAAGAAAGGAAGATTTCAAGAATAAAGTAAGCAAGGAGCTGACTTTCTATTACTAAGGGAAGTCAAGGAAGATAAATGCCCATTCCATGTAGCAATGTTAAGTGTACAGAAAAGAGGTCTAACCCTGCTATCCTTAGGAAGGCCTGCTCTCAAGGTGGCATGTGGCTGGCATTTGAGGATGTGCATTTCAGGATTCTTGCCACCTGATGGAGTAAGAGTGGCTCGCAGTGCCTAAACTACTCATGCAAACAATGTAGCTTATGCAGAACACCTGCTTTTCTTCTGGGAGTTGAGAATAGACAACTGAAGATTATGTGACCACCTCCCAACAAAAAACCTTGGACACTGAGTCACTAATGAGCTTCCCTGATAGACTTTTCACATGTGTTGTCACAAACTGTTGCTAGAGAAATCAAGGGCATCCTGTGTGACTCCATCATAAAACTCTTGGAAGCTTCTTGTGTCTGGTTTCCTCTAGACTTCACCTCACACACCTTATCCCTTTGCTTTGTATTCTTTTGCTATAATAAATCACAACCATGAGCCATCCTAAGGAAGCATGGAATCTGAGGGCGGTCTTGTGGACCCTCAACATAAGGGGGGACTAAAGTCAAATGTAAGTGCCAGAAAGTTATCTTTATTTGGTTTGCCATGTATATAAAATAGAAAAATCTCAGATCAGTTTATATGATAAAAGCATGGATCCATGGAGAAAAAGAAAGTTACAGGAAAGAAAAGATTTATACAGTAAATCTTAAACTTTTTAAGGTGAGTTACAGACTCAATATTTTATTAAAATCAACAATTCTGTTCCTATGAAGCTGTACCATATGATTTGTATTTATAGAAACACTGTTAATAATTATATTAACATCCCTTTTAAATATGATAAAATATAAAAATTCTTCAGAGTTGGATTCATAAATTTTTTTAAATAGCCATTAAATATAAATATAAATAATAAAAAATAATAAATAATAATAAAAACACCCTATTTAGATCAAGAATCATGCAAAACCTGTATTTTTTAAGAAGGAAATACCTGCAGAATCATATCCTCTGTACTCTAATCTCTGAAGGCCTTTGATTAAGGTCTCCAATATTTCTCGTCTTGTTCGAGGAACATGGTAGTTTAAGTATGCAAATATACCTGCAAACAAACAAATATTTAATGGAAAATTCTGATTAATAAATTAAAATTGACATAATTATGCCTGGGATGTTCAAAAATGTGAAGCTAGATTTTGTTTTCAAAAAAATCATACAGGCATAGTGCCAGAAACCTGTAATACTAGCTACTTGAGAGGCTGAAGTAGGAAGATCTCAAATTCAAAACCAGTCTCAGCAACTGCGAGATACTAAGTAACTCAGTAAGATCCTGACTCTAAATAAAATACAAAATAGGGCTGAGGATATGGCTCAGTGGTCGAGTGCCCCTGAGTTCAATCCCTGGTACCCCCCTCAAAAAAAGTAATACATTTGAAGATTAAAAATGAAATACAATGATTTAATACCAATTTGTTAAAATAATTTAAAGGCTAACTATATAAAACAAGCTGGGGATTTGGGATTTTTTGTTTTTAAGAGACGGAGTCTTTCTATGTTGCTCAGATTGGCCTCAAACTACTGGGATCAAGTGATCCTCCTGCCTCAGCTTCCCAAGTAGCTGAAACTACACAAATATGTCCCTGCTCCCACCTAAAAATAAACTTTTTAAGGTGAGTTACAGACTCAATATTTTATTAAAAAGAAGATTCAAAGTAATGTAGCTAGCATTAAATCCACTGTGTTAAAAACATGAACTCAACAGCAGCCTTTAACTTTGATATTACTTCTAACTCCAATTTAATTGGTTTAATTTGGCTAGATGTGTGAATCTTAAAATCCTAAGTACATTTTTCAAAAACAGCAAAAAGATCTTCTAAATTGATACCCAACCTCCCCCAACTTATAAAATTTTAATTACTTCATAAACTAATTAAATTGATACCAAACATTTGTTACCTCATTAAAAAGTACTCTTGGGTTGAAGAAATCCTATTAATTCCTTTAATTCATATGTATTCCCAAAGTTTTCCACTCTACTGCCCTGACTCAGCTTCCCCTTCTGTGAAATGAACAACTTTGAAATGGTAACCAACAGGTTTCACAGCAGATGCCAACAAATTATTAACTGGTTGTGGCTGCAAATTATCAATGAAAAGGATTCAGTGGCCCTATTTCCTGAATAGGAAGGAAAACCATGACAGATTTAACAACATCTATTATGTGGGATGTAAATCAGGTCTAATATTTCCTACCTCTGATATTTGAGGATAAGAACTACAATCCCCATCCAGCTTGATATTCTGAGATTTCTTCTGAGATTGCTTTGGAGACATTCATGATCCATTAGACCCCTCCCCCCCCTTTTTTTTTTTTGGTGGTACTGGAGGCTGGACCCCAGGCCTTGAATTTAACACTACCCATACCTGCTACCCACTATGTCCTACCTCTGAGCCACATGCCAATTTTTTTTTAAATTTTATTTTGGACAGGGTCTTGTTAAATTGCCAAGACTGGCCTTGAACTTGTGCTTCTCCTCCTGAGTCTCCTGAGTTGCTGGAATACAGGCACACCCTCCTACTATTCCCTGCTTTCAGTTTGAACACTTTTTAACATCTCTACAGACTATACTTCTCTTCTGGGCCTCATTTTTTTGTTAAATTATTTACATGATTTTGTTTGCATACATCATACCTACCAAATTAGTTTTCACAGTACATTAAAGATTAATAATAGCAAAGTAACAAAATGTTAACATTTTTCTATAAAATCACAATGTTATCACTCCTAAGAGATCATCATCACCTAAATTGGTAAACTTAACAAGACCCTGTCCAAAATAAAATTTAAAAAGCGTTTGGGATGTAGCTCAGAGATAGGACACAGTGGTAGCAGGTATGGGTAATGTTAAACTCAAGGCCTAGGATCCAGTCTCCAGTACCAAAAAAAATACAGCTTCTCAAATTTTCCCTATTATCAAAAGCACATATATGTCTTTTATAGCTAGTTGTTTATTCTAGGATTCAATAAGAATCATAACTCACATTTGAATCTGGAATAGTCTCTCCCTAACTGCTCCATTTTCCCCAAAACAGGGCAGGGCTAATTTTCTTGTTGAATGTATTCACAGTTCAGGATGGATCTAACTGTTTCCACAAAGTTTGGATAAAAGAGTTCTCCTATCCTTTGTATTCCCTGTAACCTGGAGGAAAGTCTAAAGGCTTACTTGAATTAGGCTAAAAACTCAATCAAGGTGCTGGGGCTGTAGCTCAGTAGCAGAGTGCTTGCCTCCCACGTGTGAGGCACTGGGTTTGTTTCTTAGTACCACATAAAAATAAATAAGGATACTGTCTCCATAAAAAATATATTAAAAAAAAAACCCTCAATCAAGGGCAGAATGGTTTCCAAGGCTATATATGTATATTGTTTGCTGGTTCCCTATTAGCAACGCTAAGATTCATGACTTGTTTAAGGTAAAGACAATCAGATAACTGAACCAGTTATTTTGAAAGCATATTCAAAACACTTTCTCCAGCTTTAGAGATATGCATATTTTCTTTCTTTTCAGTTCAGATAATGATGCATTTCCCAATCAGTGACATCTTAAGTTCAGTGAAACACATATATCAAGTTCCAACTCAAACTTGTTTCCTCTTTTACAAATAATCATTTCAATCATTATTTGGTTTGCTATTGGTAAAAGAAAAGAAGAGGATTAAAGGAAGCAAAAAAACAAGACGTTTTTCCTGACATTATCTAGGAAGGAACCGAAAGGAAGAAAAGGATGAAAGGATACCATGACATGTGTAGAGAAATTTTCTAAGATCAAAGTAATAAAGGTATGTGAAGAAAGGGGATTAGCTAAGTCATATCTAGTTAGGAAAATGGGAACTAAGGAGTTGAATCTGTCAGTTTTACAGACCTGCCCCTTAACAGCACTACTGGCCCAAGACAGTCCACTTGCTAGGTTATCTGCAATTTTGGGATGGCCCGGAAAATATAACGATTGCAAATAACCAGCTAATTAAGCATGTAGGATGTGTCCACAGGAAGGCATTCATACTCAAAATGGTGCTTATAAGAACAGAAATCACTAGGGCTGGGGCTGTAGCTCAGTTGTAGAGGACTTGCCTAGTATGCATGAGACAGTGGGTTCGATCCTCAGCAACACAAAAATAAACAAATAAAATAAAGGCATTTTGTCCATCTACAACTACAAAAAAAATATTTTAACAACAACAAAAGAATAAAAATCACTAATTACCCTTATTTTTAGGCCTTTGACTTGTCTTATCAAATTTATCAATGAATAAGGACTGAAGATATAGCTCAGTGGTAGAGCATTTCCCCAGCAAGCATGAGGTCCTGCATTCAATACCTACCACTACAAGAAAAGAAACAAAAACTTCCCAATAAACAATTGTACTTGTGCTTAAGGAAACTACAAAATCTAAAAGGTCAATCTCTGAATTAATCCAATACTTCACAAAGTAGTTGTACTCATAGGAGATTTTCTACCTGCAAATCAGCATGCTTTTTCAGAGAGTAAGTTTTCTTATTAACAGTATGTAGTTTATTAAAGCAGATTCTTGTACCTACAGGTATCATTTTTAGAAATAGCAACTAAAACTACGTGACATAAAAGCACTATGAACACCCTGCATAAAAAATTTCAGAGGCAACCTACTCTCAGACTCAACACAACTCGTTGTAAGCAATCTGGTTCCAAGTAAAGACTGTTAAACCTGAATATAACTTAATTGACTAGTCAAGGCATTAGCTAAGTCTGGTTCAATTTATGTATTTATGAATAAAAGATCTTTGTCACTTTTTCATTGACAGCTTCAACATTCTGGGACCCATAAATTGTAACCTCTCAGTGATAAGTTTCAAATTCATTCCATAAATGTAATACATTCTGAATCTTAAAAGCCATCCACAATGCTGCTTAGCTTTAAATTATTTTTTCTTATAATTCAGGTTACATATTATTAAAGACTTAAACAGTACAAATGCTATAGAATGTAGTATGAAAATCATTTCTACTTCTGCACAGGTTCCAATAATCCCTTTCTCATACACATCATGCCTGTCCTTTAGCTATGAACTTTTCTACATTTACAAACCTTGATGTACACAGTGTAGAGGGCTTTTTAAAAAAAATACATGAAGGTGATGATAGCATACATATTGTTCTGTAATTTTTTAACTTAAGATGTTGGTGATCTTTCTATGTATGTACAACATGTACTTCATTGTACTTAATACTGCATTCTAGTACATAGTACATTTATCATTTTTTATATAACTACTTGCCTACTAAGATGTCTGAGTCTTTGCTATTAAAATGATGCAAATAAACTAATACACATAAATCTGATGCTTATCATAAAACTATTCAGCATTATAATTATGCAGTCACATTCTACATATGAGATTCCTTTTTAAAAAGAAGTACTATTTGAGATAATATTTTCTTTTCTTTCCTGCAGTACTGTGTATTAAGGACCTCACTAATGCAAGGCAAACACTCTACCACTGAGTTACATTCCCAGCCCTTTTTCATTTTGTTTTGAGAGAAAGTCTTTCTAAATTTACAAGGCTGGCTAGAACTTGGGACCCTCCTGCTTCAGTTTCCCAACTGCAACCTGCTTAACATTTTCAATAATCCTAAAAGCAAAGAAAAAATTACAACAGAGTAACACAGTGAAGGATTTCAGTTACTTCTGTGGTTTTTAAATTGCTTTATATCTTTTTTCCCCCTACTTACAAAACTCTGGTTTGGCTTCGAGTATGGCTCAGTAGTAGAGCACAGGCTTAGTACATCTGAGATTCTAGGTTCAATCCCCAGAATGTGGGGGTAGGAGGTGCTGGTTCAAGTCTCCACTCCCTTGTTGAAACTGTATGTTGCACTGGATGGTGCTCCAAGACACCTATCTTGCACATTTAATATTCTGGAGCTCAAAGCACTGTTAAGTCCTAAAGTTTCTAGTAACACACTCCCTCATAGTCTGCCTAAGTGATCATCTTTCTCAAGATAAAAGTATTTACTTTCTCTCACAAGTCTTCAAAGAGTCCATCTATCCTTCCCATTTCTTTCTGACTATTCACATCATACTACAACTTTTTATCATTCTGCCAAGTCAGCACCTTTGGGACCACTGTGCTCTCATTTCTGAATCCCATCCCTGTATCCAACTATGACAGACATGCAGAACTCATCCATTCATTTCAGTCCACTTTTATATGGGCCTTCCCAAACTGTTGACCAATCCTGTTAATTCATCCTTTGCCTAACTTTCAAACTTACCCCACATATTATTTTAGAGTCTAGCATACACATTACTCTCCAATCCCTATTTCTCTCTTCTCAGCTTCTTTCTCATTTTTGGTAGATTCTCACTATAGAACTGAAACTTTCATCTTCATTTCTAATACTATAATATGCTATGTACCACTCATCCTTCCCAAAACATTCAAGAGAGAGAGACATTATCACCCATACCAACCTCTGAAGCTAGCCTCTCCTATTTGTAGCTCTTGATGAGTGATTCCTCAGCTTTACAAATACAGAACATTTTGTGCGCTAATTTTTATTATTCAATGATCTAGAACAATTTTTATTCAACTTACAGACATTGTGTACAGTATAAATCAAGCAATGAATACCCTGTAATGACTTCTCAGTTTATAGGTCAGGAACCATAGCTCAAGAAAACAACTTTTCAACATTCCTAAAGGATCCCATTCCCAAAATACTCCCTCTTTGTTATTGGTATTGGCCACCCTTTTCTTCAACACAAACTTGGGTCCTTCCACCTTCATATGTGCAACTTCTCTGGTGATTTCTCTATAAACAAATCCAATTAACTTCTCTCTGCATATTAAACCATGAATGATAGGCTGGGGTTGTGGCTCAGTGGTAGAGTGTTCACTTACCATGTGCAAGGCCCTGGGTTTGATTCTTAGCACCATATAAAAAGAAATAATTAAAATAAAGATTTTTTAAAAAATCATGAATGACTTCTGGCTGGGGGATATCCCAGTGGTAGAGAACTTGCCTAGTATATTCAAGGCACTGGATTGTATCCAAGCAGCACGCACGCATACACACACATACACACACACACACACACAAAGCAACACACACACACAGGCACGCACTCACAAAAATGACCTTTTTCTCCTTTTGCAGACTCCCCAAGGAAAGATACTATCTGGACTCTTTTGCCTTTAACCACTCTTCTTTGGTCTCTTTTCCTGGAACCTACATCTCTTCCATCAACACCCCTGGCAATGGTGGTTCTCAATCTATTTCTGACTCCATTCACAGACAGGTAATAGATGCCATCAATGATTACCTCTCATAGAACACTCTCCACCAGCCAACACTATTTCTCAAGCTAAGAATCATGCCCCATCATTAGGAATACTCCTGGTCTAACACATAGGTCTCTCTGAGTCTCTGAATTTCTACTTTCCTCTTGTGGTCTATGATATGGTAATGAACAAGGACTGTAGATTATCACAGCTAGCTATTCCATGTGTATTCATTTTGCTTCCCCTGACTAGAAAGCAATTACTTGAAGGCAACTCCCTTGCTTTAGTCACCTCTCCAAAGGACAGAGTGTCAAGTATAAAGATACCACTTCAAATATCTTCAAGTATCTTCTAACACTTTCTAGATACCTGAAATATAGTCAAGAATTTCCAAACCACAGAAACAGAATACTATTTTGCAGGATACTAAAAAAGGATGAGGAGGTTTTATTTAAAAAGTAATTAAGAAATACTGGGTTAAACTAAACTAACAGGTTTATTTTGGGGACTTTTTAGAATCCTTAATCTTACTAATCATGAATCTCAAAGAGCAATTTTCCCAAATAGGTGTGTAACATACAAAACCCTTTCCCTTTTTTTTTTTTTTTTTAAGAGAGAGAGAGTTTTTAGAGAGAGAGGAAGAGAGAGAACTTTTTTTAGTATTTATTTTTTAGTTATAGGCGGACACAACATCTTTGTTTGTACGTGGTGCTGAGGATCGAACCCAGGCCGCATGCATGCCAGGCAAGCACGCTACCGCTTGAGCCACATCCCCAGCACCCCCTTTCCCATTTTTTACTGTTCATAATCAGCACCTATTAACTTCTCCCTTTCTAAGGAACAAAACTGAGGAATGCTTATTAAGCAATTAATTATTTTCTCTCACAACTTCTTTATATCCAGTATGATTTCTAAGGATATGTTAACAGTACTGGTTTTGACTCATCCTAACAGCCAGTCTCGGAATCCCTCAATTACCTCCAACTCTATTACATGATACAATTACTAAAAAAAAAAAAAAAAAAAAAATTGATACATCTCAGGATACTTTTAAATTACAAGTTCTCCCATTGCTTTTGAGTAGAACCTCATTTGCAAAATGTACATATAGCATCAGATCAGAAAGGGTAAAATTCCATGTTTTTAAAACAGCAAAAACCTATGAAAAGGTTAAGTAGCAGTTTAAATGACCTGATACCCTCTCAGCAAAACCAAACGTAATACAAATAAAAAAGAATAAAGCATATTACAAAGAACCAAGAATGAAAGATAAAATATTTTGAAAAACAGATACCCTATTATTTTCTGAGAGATTCACAATCCTTACTTTTAACCCCTTAAAGGTTCTAAGCCCCCCCCCCCCAAAAAAAAAGTGCCACACTGTTGCTACTCAATTAATCCTGACTGACCACAGGATCTCTTTTCTTTTTTCAACAATCCAATAAAAAGTTACAAACATGTTAAGTTTTATCAGTTTAGCTGATTGAAAAAAGAATATCACAGAAACTCCAATCCTTATTCTTCTGCTTCAACATTTTACAAGGTTGAAACAAAATAATCTTTTAGAAAAACTAAACTAGGCAACAAGTAATCACAAGGTAAATTACTTTTTCCCCCCCTACTGGGGATTGAACCCAAGAGCACTCTATCACTGAGCTACATTCCCAGTCCTTTCTATTCTTTATTTCATTCTTAACAAGACATAACTCTTGCTTAATTACAGAGGGTGGCAGCAAACTTGTGATCCTCCTGCCTCAGCCTTCCAAGCTGCTTGATTACAGGAGTGTATCACTGCACTCAGCCTCAAATATTTAGAAACTTCTAATGCTTCCATCTATTCTCATTTCCACTCAATTTTTCTGACCAAATTTCACTTCGGTGATTAAGCTATAGGAGCAAAATAAAGGCAAACTCTCACCTTCTTAACAGTTAACTTAAAGAATTTACATCATAGAGGAAATAAATTCTGGACCCCACCTGGAATCATGTAAAACTAGGTTATAAACAGGACCTCAGAAATGCCTAAAATGTTGTACTAACTTATTTATTCTTTATAATGGGTTTTCTCAACAGTAAAACTCTGCTGAATGGATATTCTATATTGGCTTTGCGAAAACTGTCAATATTTAGTCTCCACCCTTATATAAACCTTTCCTAAACCAGATCTTTTCTTATAGTACTTTGACACTCTTTTTTCCTGGAACAAGATGAGGAAATGACCTGCAATCAGAATACCAGGCATACAACTCATCATTCAAAAGCAGTTAAATGCCATGAGCACAACAAGGATTAACCAGTTTGCAAATTCACTATTTCACAACTCCAAACTAATTATGTGTTTTACAAAACCACATAGACATAGCAAAAGTATAACTGATTCTGAAATCAGCTCAACTCTATTAATTTCAGTAAGCTATTTATAGGCATTTGTTTTTATGTGTTTTTTTAAAATCAACTCTAAATTTAAACCTGCTCCTCATTTTCAGAAGCTGAAATGAACATAAAGTTAAATATAGGAAAAATATACACTAGTGAGTACAATCCACCTCCTGCTCAGTCCCTTCATGCCAAAGGCTGCAAAGAGTAAGTTTCCCAAGTAGCTTCAATTCTGTAACAATTGTACTGCTCTTTAAAAAGTGTTCTGTCTTCTAGGATTAAAGTCTGTTGTAAATTTCAAAATGAAAAGTAAAAATACAATTCTTTTTACTGACAATGGTTTAAGTACATCAGTAATTTAAGATTCCATTCTGGGGGCTGAGGTTTTGACTCAGTGGCAGAGCACTTGCCTGGCATGTGTAAGGCTCTGAGTTCGATCCTCAGCACCACATATAAATAAATAAATAATAAAGGTACATCAACAACTAAAAAATATTTTTAAAAATATTCCATTCTGGAAATGTCAACACTTTGGGGTAATAAAACAACTCCCAAACATGGAATAGAAAGGTCTAACTTTACTTTTTAACTGTTCTAGGAAAGACACTCATTAAATTTTTCATAGCGAGTATTTTAAATGGGTGCACATGCAAGTGATAACATGATGTGCGATCTATCACCAGGGACATTTCAAGGCCTCTTACACCAGGGAATCAGATCTAAGCTCACTTCATCAAGTTATTGATTAGCGATGGCTTATGTTGAGACAGGGAGTGGCAGGAAGTAAGACCATATATAATGTCATTGTTGTAGCTCCAGCTAGATTTAGTATCTGTTTTCTATTGGGCCTGCTTGAAAGAAAGAGAATAAAATTAAGGTTTGTTTTTGATTTTAAAGAATGCAAGATAAGTTCAACACATGTCACTCGATGTTCTACAGGTTGCCTCACCTGGTGAACCCTTTTAGAGACACCCCCTTCACAAGCCGCCTTTCCTTCAGCACTCTCCTCCTTTTTCCCTATAGGTATTTCTCTCCTCTTGGTTCCTTCCATGCGCAAAGGCGCCCCCTCCGGCTCCTGTGATCGCCTCTGGGGCCCGCCCGCCTCTCAGGTGTCCTCCTCCAGACCACCACTCGGACTCCCGCCCCCGCGACAGCCGCAGCTGCCACCGCAGGCATCCCGTTGCCTTATCACCCAGAATTCGTACCCTCGGCACTCCCGCTCCCACCCGGCGTCTCCGGCCTCCACGGCGCCCGCACCGCACCCCAGCACCGCCCCGCAACACGCCCCCCGCCCGCGGCCCCTTACCACACATGCTGCTGGAGGCGCGGTCCGCAAGGCCAAGGGCAGACAGCTAGAGAGATTCCCGGGAGCACACGAGAGCTTCAGGGGCGGTGGACGAGCTCGGGGGCGGGGATGGCGGCGACACTATTCCCTCGAGGATGCGACGGCCGAGGTAACTATAGCCTACTCGCCCTCCCAGGCTCCGCCAGCAACCGCCGCTGAGCCCCGCCCCTCGGCGCGCAGCGCGCCGCCGCCGGCACTCCCCATTGGGCCGCTCACACGCCGCTCACGCGCAGATACCGCCCCCCCGCAGCCCCGCCCCCAGACCCCACGCAGGCGCTGGACAGCTGGCAGCGAAGACGTGGCAGATTCGTGGCTGCATCCGCCTCAGGTTCCTGGAGCCGCCTCCGGGCGAACAACCCGACCAACCCGGCGGTAGGAGAGGACTGGGCGCCGGCGAGAAATGATAGAAGGAGGAGGATGGAAATGCTAGCAAAGCAAATAACTGCCCAAGCTCCGAGTACTGGCACCCCACGAGGCAGGAAAGAGGAGAAAGAAAGCAAAAGACTTGGAAAGGAGATCGTGGGAGATAGACAAGTCAGGGTGGGTAAAGGACATATAGCTGAGGAAAAACTGCAAATAATTGGAAGAGGTGAGGAGAGGAGAGGAGAGAGAGGTACTGGAATTCTTGACTACAAATCGCCATTCAGGTTCGGGCAGTCTTTCTGGTGACAGGCCTTTCAATTCCCAACTTAAGATCTGAGTAATGTGCTTGACCTCTAAAAGCCCTCCGTACCCATCCATCGTCTCCCTAATCCTCAGTTTATTTCGGAGAGAGGAGGAATGGCAGGCTCAACTATCCAACACTCTGTGCCAGGACTTAAGAGAGCTGGCCCTACTCTGCTGGCCCACCTGAGAGGACTGGAAACTGGCCATCAGCACGTTTGATTCATGAACTTTTAGTCCTATAAATTAATATACCACCATTCCTGCCAAGAGAGACTTGATTAGAGAGGAATGTTTCTGAAAAATCATTACCTGAGCGTTTGCTTCAGGAAGATTTAAATGGTATCTTTAGTCAAATGTAGATAGTTATCAGATTTCTATTAATAGCTCTAGACTAGAATCACATCAACTTACATGGCACACAGAAACCCTGGTGTTCTGACCACGGTTGAGGCAGCCCTATACACTCCAAGAGGCTGAACATGTAGTTCTCCAACTGGACCAACAATTCTCAGTTCTTTCGCACATTTTGGTTACTCTACTGGAGTCCCCCACACACACCCCATAACTGTTTAAAGGTTGCCTTTTCAAGGAAACCTTTTTTTTCCCCTCCCCAAACATAGAGACATGACTTAAACTCTGATTCTTTGAGCTGCCACCTTTAAAGCAACATGTTTCTGTATTTTATGATTCTTTTAATATCTCCTCACTAAGCTACATAAGTTTCTTGAAGTTAGAATGAGTGTATAGCCAACAACTAGTATAGACTCTACCAAGAAGTAATGGATGGAAAAAGTTTTTTGAAGTAGTGGAAAAAAAAAGTCATCTTAGCAGAATTGATTTTCTCAGCTAGTTATAGAATCAAGTGAGCAAAGGACTTTCAATTTTTCTTAAGGGAAAAATGCCTTTTCATCACTTGCCTCAGAGAATCTAGAAGAACAAAATTGACCATATTATATTGTTATGTTGTGTGCATGTACAAATATGTCAAAATGAATTCCATAATTATGTATAATTATAATGCACCAATAAAAATTGTAAAAAGAAGATAGACTAGAAAATGTCACATTTAACTAGCAAAGTGTTTCTCACCTAAAAGCCCTTTGTTATTTCAAGTCCTTAAAGACAGTCTCTAAATGAGTCATGCAACGTCGCACATGCACAGAAGGGTCACAAGTTCCACATCAGCCAGAGCAATTTTAGTGAGACCCTGTCTCAAAATAAAACATTAGACAATAAAGGACTGGATATGTAGCTCAGAAGCAGAGCACCCCTGGACTTAATCCCCAGTACTGAGGAAACAAAGGAAAAGATAAATCTCTGTTTTTGTTTTTGATCTGAAGACCTCCCCTTCCTGTATTGGGGATTGAACCCAGGGGTGATCTGCCTCTGAGCTTCATCCCCAGCTTTTTATTTATTTATTTTTTTAATTTTGAGACAGGGTCTCACTAGGTTGCTTAAGGCCTTGCTAAGTTTCTGAGGCTGTTCTGGAACTTGTGATCCTCCTACCTCAGCCTCCTGAGTTTCTGGGATTATAGGCATGTACCACAACTCCCAGTGGCAATACATTTCTTAATTCAAGAAACAATGTCTCTGTAGACATACATCTTAGCCTAAGAACCCTCATCTAAGAGTTTCTGGCAAAATTTGGATAAGATTGCCGAAGACTCAAGGTGTGGTTCCAATGCTTAAGCAATATCTTTGTTCACTAGCAGAAAAGCTATTGACACCAGCTTGCCACTAAAGTTCTCATGCTCCCAACTATTATAATCTATTGAACCTCTTGCTTTCTTCTTGCCTGATACTCTCTCACAATGACTTACAAGTCTGTCCTATCCATCTCTATTCTACAGCTGTTTTGGAAATTGCTTATGTACCAGTTGAAAGGAAGAAACTTTAACGGCTAATATTTACCCAACCCAGCCTTAAACAACATCACTAACACCAAAACAAAGAAACCTTTGTAACTATGGGCCAGTCAAGACACTGATACAGAAGAACTTTGTCTAACCCTCAGCTATATGGAGCTCTGCCTTAGGTATTTTGAGAATAAAGACAGAAGAGAAAAATAAATGATACATGAAGGAAAGGGGACATCTGGGTCTAATTTGAACATCTGAGAAAATGGAAAGGATTTTCTCTCCTAATCAAAAAGTTCTGAACTAACTTAACTTAAAAAGGAGAGTAATGACATATCATTCATCATTTCTTTATGGAGTTTCATTTCCCTCTTCACATATTTAGTCCCATCAGATTCAATGGCTATCAGTGTCCTCCTTGCCATGAAGCTTGATGGGTTGAAGGATGGCTGGGCTTCCGGTTGCCATTTCTAAAGAATCAAAAAACTATAGTTGAAATAGCTTAAGGTTTTTAAACATCCTCATGTTTGTGATTTTTGTAACCCTCTGTCTTCATATTCCAATAAATACCAATAGCTATTAAGACAAAAAGGCTTGTATATAATAAAAATGAGGAGCTAGGACACATATGTCCCAATCTTAGGGAATTTTGTAGAAATATATCCAATGGACAGAAAAGATGGTGGCATGTACCAAAGGAAAAAGAAATAAGTTGAGCCCCTGAGGCCTATGAGAAGGAAAAAAAAGACAAGAACAAAAGGCACCCACATGAGTAAACCACTGTTATTCCACCATGGCTACAATTCGTCCTGAGTACCTTCACACAAGAGGAACCTTTCAAAAATACAAATCGGACCTTATTTCACCCTGCTTCCCATCCAATGGGTACCTTTCCCCTTCAAGAGGCATTCTAGACTCCTGTGGATATCTACACAGTTATTCAGGATCTCACTCCTGCCAGTTTTATTAGTGTCACCTCCTACCACACTATTTCAGCATCTTGTTGTCCAACTCTACTAAACTCCTGCAAGTTCCTGAAAAAAAAAAAAAAAAAGAATACCATCTCCAACTTCTAGGGCTGGGATTGTGGCTCAGTAGTAGAGTGCTCGCCTAGCATGCGCAGGGGCCCTGGGTTCGACCCTCAGCACCACATAAAAATAAATGAATGGAATAAAGGTATTAAATTTTAAAAAACACATTTATTTATTTATCTTTACTTTTGTCCTTTTTGGAAAAAAGCATTAAAAAGGAACAGACTTTCCTCAGCTGCTACCGCAGTGATTTATCCTTCTGAGAAAGCTAAGGACATACTGGGTGAGGCCCTCTCCTCACTGAGGTAGCACTGAGCATACCCTCACCATGGCCTTCATTCCTGAACTTGCCTGCATCTAGACCAATCTCATCCTTCATGGAGAAGAATATTAAAAACAATGTCATAATTAAAACATCTGGTGGGGCTGTGATTGTGGCTCAGCGGTAGAGTGTTTGCCTAGCATGAGTGAGGCCCTGAGTTTGATTCTCAGCACCACATTAAAAAAAAAAATTAAAAAGGTATGTGTCCAACAACAACTAAAAAAAATAATAAAAAATAAATAAGTTATCTGGTATAAATTTTGAACCTTTTGGGCCTGGCTTGTTTGCAAAGACCCAGGCCAATGTCGACATCAGGAGCCTCATCAGCAATGTGGGGGCTGGCAGACCTGCTCCAGCAGGAGGGCCTGTCCCCACCACCATCACTGCTGCCCCAGCTGAGGAGAAGGAAGTTGAAGCAAAGAAACAAGAATCTGAGGAGTCTGACGATGACGTGGGATTTGATCTTTTTAACTAAACCTCTTTTGTAACATGTTCAATAAAAAGTAAAACGTGGGGCAGAGGAGGAAAAACAAAAAGGAGAACTAGGTATTAAATGGCTGGGGTTTGATATACAAGGACTGGATAGCCACCCACAAAATGACATTATAAGGCAGCCAGAAAATTCCCTTGTCAAAACTTGTCTCCATTCCCTACCCATTACAATGCCTTAACTCTACCTGTCCATGTGCATTTAATACAGAACACTCCCACGTCTTAATGACTATACTGATTCAACATAAACTATTAACACAGTAAGTAATTTAATAAATAATAGAGATTATTTATAGGGTTACCTTTTATTTGGATAACAGTTGTGAAAAGTTTCCTGGGAAGAGGGGGTTGTAATAGGGATAAGATAAATATAATTCTAAAATCAGGAGTAGAATTGAACAGACTACCTTGGGCAAGAAAGGGGCAATATAAGGATATGCGGAACTGAATATGGTAATGGGGGACAAGATATGGAAGAATGAATTAGAAATTGTTGATGAAACAAACTTTATTCATTGTAATTGCTAACTTTATGAGTTAACATGGCTGGACCACTGTGCCCAGATATTTAGTGAAACATCACTAAATATTTCTAGAAGAATGTTTTTGGATGAGCATTGCTTTAAATTAGTGGGTTTTGAGTAAAGCAGACTGCTCTCCATATTGTGGATGGGCTTTATACAATCAGTTGAAGGACTGAATAAGATCAGACTGACCTCTCTCAAGAAAAGCAAAAACAAAAACATTGTCAGCAAACAGCCTCTGAGTTTGCGCTAAAGCATGCAACAGTAGCTCTTCCCTGGGTGTCCACCCTAATGGCCCACACTGTAGATTTTGGACTTTCCAGCCTTCTTTAATAGCTGCATAAACCAATTCCTTAAATAAATCAATCAAAATCAAAATCTCTCTCTCTCTCTCTCCATATATACATGCATATATAAGCATATGTGTATATACACATATATGCATATATGTGTATAAGATATGTATGTATATATGCATATATGTGTGCATATAAATACTATCATGTGGGTCACTTAATGGTAGAGATATGTTCTGAGAAATGTATTATTAGGTGAAACTGTCACCATGCAAATATCGCAGAGTATAGTTATGTAAACTTAGATGGTATAGATCACTAATTCAACATGGTCAATTCATGCAAAATTTTTTCTTACAACTAAAAAGAGTACATTATAAAGTAATTAGGGCTGGGGTTGTGGCTCAGAGGAAGAGCAATTGCCTAGCATGCATGAAGCACTAGGTTCAATCCTCAGCACCACATAAAAATTTAAAAAAGATATTGTGTCCACCTATAACTAAAAAAAATAAAGATTAAAAAAGCCTGCACAAATTTAAAAATAAAATAATAAAATAATTATAAAAAGCATAGTATAGCAAATATATAAACCAATAACATAGTCACTTATTATCATTATAAAATATTATATACTTGGCTGGGGGTGTGGCTCAGTGGTAGAGTGCATGCTTAACATATGCAAGACACCAGGTTCAAACGCCCACTAAAAAATATTTGGGCTGTATAGCTCAGTGGCAGAGTATTTGCTTAGTATGTACAAGGTTTGGAATTCAATCACCAGCACTGCCAAAAAATGTTTTATATACTGTACTTAATTATATGTGCTATATGCTTTTATACAACTGATAATGCGATAAGTTTATTTACAACAGCATCACCCTTACACACATGAGCAATGAGTTGTGCCATATATTATGACAATTATGATGTCTCTAGGTGATAGGAATTTTTCAGCTTCATGATAACCTTACAGGACACATCATATATGTAGTCTATCATTGACCAAAATGTTATCATGTAGTATCTGACTCCAGCTAGGTGAATTTATAGTAGTCTACCCTTACCCAAGGGGGATAAAATGTCCTCTCTCAGGAGTATATAAAATTTCCAGCCTTATGTCACAATGTAGTTTGTAAGGATTTTGATTGTCTTTCTCCTACAAGATATCACATTGTTCCATTACTTTAATAACCATATGCAATGGGACCTAGAAAACAAGGTCCCCCATGCTTATTGGTAGGACACTTGAATGTTAGAGGATAAGAAATAAACATGAAAAAAATTCAGAGGTCTTCTACTTCAGTGGCATTTCTAGGGGCCCAGTGGTATGAAGCATGTCAAGATAGCCCTTCTTGATCAACAAAAATATGGAAAAAATGTTCATTATCTCTAGTAGTTAGAGAAATGCAAATCAAAACTACTAAGATTTCATCTCACTCCAGTCAGAATGGCAATTATCAAGAATACAAGCAATAATAAGCGTTGATGCGGACGTAGGTGAAAAGGTACACTCATACATTGTTGGTGGGACTGCAAATTGGTGCAACCACTATGGAAACAGTATGGAGATTCCTTAGAAAACTTGGAATGGAACCACCATTTGACCCAGTGATCCCACTCCTCAGTTCATACCCAAAGGACCTAAAATCAGCATACTACATTGATATGGCTCAGTGATGTAGCCATATCAATGTTTATAGTAGCTCAATTCACAATAGCTAAACTATGAAACCAACTTAGATGTCCTTCAACAGATGAATGGATAAAGAAAATGTGGTATATCTACACAGTAGAATATTACTCAGCATTAGAGAAGGATAAAATTATAGCATTTGCAGGTAAATGGATGGAACTAGAGAATATCATGCTAAGTGAAATAAGCCAATCCCAAAAAACTAAAAGCCAAATGTTTTTTCTGACAAGTGGATGCTGTTCTATAGTGGGGCTGAGGGATAGGGAACAATATAGGAACTTTGGTTTGTGTAGAGGGGAGTCAGGGGAGGGGTGGAGTTGTGGGGATAGGAAGGATACTAGACAGAAACAGATGTTATTACCCTATATCATATATGATTATACTAGCGGAGTGACTCTGAATTACGTACAACCAGAGGAATGAGAAGTTGTGCTCCCTTTGTATATTATATGTCAAAATGCATTCTACTATAAAACTAATTAATTAATTAATTAAAAAAGATAGCCCTTCTAAGGTATGAGAATGTTAAGGTTTAGATATAGGCATCTCCCAAAATTTCATGTGTGAGACAGTGCAAGAATTTTCAAATGTGAAATGATTAGATTATAAGAGGTATAACCAAAATCATACATTAGTTCGCTGATATGGATTGACTGGGTGGTAAATGTAGATAGGTAAGGTATGGCTAAAAGAGATGAGTCACAATGGGGGCATGCCTTTAGTGCTTATATTTATCCGTGGTGAGTGGGGGCCCTCTGTCTGTTTCCTGATTGCCATGTTCTGAGCTGCTTTCTTCCTTCACACCTTTCCACCATGATGTTCTGCTCACCTAGGTCCCAGGTAATGGGGTCAGCTGTCTATAGACTGAGACCTCAGAAACCATGACCCCCAAATACACTTTTCCTCTTCTAATTGTTCTTGTCAGTTTTTTTTTTTTTTTTTTTCCAAACTGCATCTAAAAGAGACACAATGCCTAAAAGAGACACAGGGCCTTTTTGGATTTTGGAGGAAATATATATCCCATTTGGGTGGGCTACTCCAGGATATTTACCAAGTGACCTAGAAAGCTGCTTTAAGATTTTGAGATAAAACAAACAAACAAACAACAACAACAAAAAAAACAGCCTCAGAAGGGGAAAAAAAAAAAGACGTCTCTATGATAAATCCATGCTGCTAGGCAAGCTGCTCCGCCAGTTGGGCCACATGATCCAGAAGATCCAATGGGGTTAAAGTATCAGTGACAAGAGAGGGAAGCTGTTTGGAACCTTTGGCAGGCCTTTATAGATTAATGATAGTGCAGACCATTGGGATTTTAGAGTAAAGCCCTGCCATCCTTTGTGGCAAAAATTCTCCTTTTGGGAAATAGCTTTTTACCTACGTCAAGGCTCAATGATGGGTCACCAAGGTACCATGCAGTTTGAATTTCCTACCATGATCCAGGTGTCACCTGACCCACCAACCCATAAATTTTGGTGTGCACAGCAGCACTTCATCATCAAATGAAAGTGGCACACACACCAAGCACGCCTTTAAGGCACAAGTAAGTTACATAAAGAAGTGAACCAAAAATTCCCATGCCTCACTCATGCTACACTTGCTCTTCTCTTTCTCAGCATGAACCTACCATGATGGGAGCATACTGTGACCAGTGGAGACGAAGAGAAGACTTGGATCTGCCTCATAGATTCTTCTGCATGATATGCGGGCATCACTCCAAAGTGGGCTGCAGCAAAACAGGCCCTTTCTGGGATATCCCTGAAGGATAGTGGTGAAGAGAAACCCCCCAGTGAGAATAACTTTGAGAGGTATACTTGGTTGTATGCTTTGCTTGGAAGATAAAAAGGTCAGGGTTGGGATGTGGCTCAATGGTAGGCCTAGCATGTCGTGCAAGGCCCTTAGTTCAATCCCCCAGCACTACCAAAAGAGGAGTGGGGTGGGGGCAAAGAATGAAGGATTCAATAGGAAGAAAAAAACAACAAGAGAGTTATGATACTGACTATGGTGACAGTTCCTGACTACTATGGGGGAGATTGGACTACCACTCCACAATAGAGATAAGGAAGAATATGTCTGATGAGAGGACCTTAGGGTTTCTCTTTATGTTACCATTCTCCATGATTAAGGAAAATAACAATGTCTTCCAGGCAGGACTGCTAATAGTCCACACCCTTTTGAAGGTTTGGATTGTCTCACCAGGTAAAGGATCTTAAGCAGATTAGATGCTGGCTGAAGGCAAAGGCAAAAGCAATGCAGAATATGTAGTGAAGAAGGTGATTGTAAAAAAAAAAAAAAAAAATACCAGCTGCAACCATCTGGCCAGTTACAGAAGTGAAACTAATTTTCCTAAGTATCTCTTCCTTATTTTGTAATGTTTATGTTCATATTTATGTGTATATATTAATATACATAATCAGATGTTTCCCCCGTCTCTTATATGTGATATAAGACATATTACCTTTATTTTAGACTGAAGTTTTGTTAATTTTACATATTAGTATTTAGGTTACAGGAGATGAAGGAAGAGTAAACATCACTCAAAGAGTTGTATAGGACAATTATACCATGTTAGGTGGAAGTGTGACCTTGGTATCATCTCTATCTGGAGAGTAAGGCTTAAGGAGATGCATATGGGTATTGAGTTGATAAGGGGTGGACTTGAGATGGTTAAATGTGAGTGCCAGCCTGGGTGGGCTACAGTGATCAGATATACATTTATTTTGGCTGTTTCCATGAGGTTATTTTTGGAAGAGAGGAACTTAAATAAGATGGCAGATGGCCCTTCATAGTGTGAGTGAACTCTATCTAGTCAGTAGAAAGTCCTAAAAAAATAAAACATTGTCGGGCATGGGTGGCACATGCCTACAATCTCAGCGGCTCAGGAAACTGAGGCAGGAGGATGGTGAGTTCAAAGCCAGCTTCAGCAATTTAGTGATGTCCTAAGCAACTCAGTGAGACCCTATCTCTAAATAAAATCCAAAAAAAGGGCTGGGGATGTGGCTAAGTGGTTGAGTGCCCCTGAGATCAATCCCTGATACCAAACAAAAACCAATCAAACAACAACAACAGCAAAAAACTAACTGCCCCAAGAAAGATTTGCCAGCTGATGGCCTTCAGATGACAGTCCACCCTATAGACTTTGGATTTGTTAGCCTTCCCAACTGTGAGACAATTCCTCATATGTATACATGATCTCTATATTTTACACACACTCACACACACACACACACACACACATCTCCAATGCTAATCTTATTGACTTCCACCAAGTTGAATATATCTATTTGTTTTAAATTTCTAATATGCAGAGCTTTCAATGACAAATAATAGAAATCCACTCAAGCTACATGAAGGTATTTATCAGCTAATGTAATTGGAAAGGACAGGGAGAGAAACAGCTTTGGCATATGTATTCCTAGGAACACAAAAAGTCTTGTAAGGATTCAATGTTGTCGGAGTCCACGTCTCTGTGGCCTCATGGACAGGGAAATGGTACTGAAGCCACTTCAGAATCATATCTGTATAGATTACACAGTCCAAGGGGAGAAAGAGAGAAGCTGGGTCTCTATCCTTGTTTTATATATTCAGGTGAGAATTCCAATCAGTCCAGTGGGGCAAAGAAGAACACTGAGATTAGACAGTTCAGTTTTTCAAAGCAAAGGGGAAAGTGTTGCTAAAAGAATGCAGAAGGAACACCAAGAATATAACAAGATGTCCACTACATCAGGTGAACATGGCTTGATTGCCCCTTTCATCCTCTGAGGACAAAGGCTACTGATCCAACCAGAAGTAGGACTCTCTCCCTGACACTCCCATTCAGGGTAGTTCCAAATTTTCCCAGCAGGCAGAAGCTGGAGCAGAGTTCTCTAGCTCTGGTTGGAAGAAACCCATTCTTCTGCCAAGAAAGTTACCAAATTGAAAACCATGAGATTAACTGGTCCTATCTTTAACCTACTATTTCTGTCCTGTAGGATGTAGTTAGAGCCAGCTTAGGTGGACCATTCAGGAAGCTGCTGAAAGAGCACTAGAAACTTGAGAAAAAGTGCTATTTTATAACATTTCTTTCAGAAGATATAAAAGTTGCTTCAGGATAGTTACAGTGTTTGCCACTTCCCCAGCAAAGAAGGTAGAATATTGTGAGTAGACTGCTCTGTTTTCAAAGCTAAGAGCAAAGTGTTGCTAAAAGAATGAAAAAGGAACACCAAGAATGTACAAAAGATGTCTCCTACATCAGGTGAACATAATATTAGGCAACTTGGATGTAGAGAAACCGTGTATCAAGTTGGAGTTTCCCAAGAGGGAAGCAGATTGCCTTTGGACTACAGAGTAGCCAACTTCATATTCCTGCATAAAAAATGGACCTCCCTGCACATACCACTGCTATGCCTACTGTGGTTCTCGATTAAATAAGAGATGAAAAGGGTTCTTGTCCACTAGAAAGCATCTCTGAAGGCGTGGAAAGCGTATCTGCCTTCCCTGAGATAAGAATACTCAGGAGGGATATGTGGGTCCAATACCCTTAAGGAAGAATAGTATAGAGCAGTGTGCATAGGTTTTGCAGCTGGAATGTCAGGGTTCATATTCTTGACTTTTCTACTTAAGATATAGGGCAATGAATCTAGGTGTGGTAGCACACATCTGCAATCCCTGAGAGGCTGAGGCAGGAAGATTGCAAGTTTGAGATCAGCCTTAGCAATTTAGTGAGACTCTGCCTTAAAATAAAAAATAAAAGGTCTGGGAATGTAGGTCAGGGGTAAAGCACCTCTGGGTTCAACCCTGGCACACACACACACACAGGGAAAAAAAAAAAAAAGCAGGGGGTGGGGGCTAGAAATGTAGCTTGGTAGAACACTCGCATAGCATGTGCAAGCCCCTAGGTGGAATTCCCAGCACCAAAAATAAAACCAAAAGCAACCTCCACCAACACACACACACACACACACACACACACACACACACGGCAATGGAAAACGTGCCTTTCCTCCCTGTACCTCTATTATAAAAATAGGAACAAAATAGGAAATTACCTATGTCATAGGACTGAGTAACTTCATTAATGCTAGGTGCTTAATCAGTGCCTATCACCTAGTAAATGCTCATAAAAGTTTGCTATTCATATGAATTTTGCTCCCATATAGTCATCATTTTGTTTGTATGGGCTTCAGCCTAACTTTGATCAGTGAAAAATCTTCAATGACTTGCCCCCGCCATGGGGGATTGAATCCAGGGGTGCTTAACCACTGAGTCATATTCCTAGCCCCCCCCCCCCTTTTTTTTAACATTTAGAGACAGGGTCTCACTGAGTTGCCGAGTCTGGCTTTGAACTTGCCATCCTCCAATGCAGCCTCCTGAGCTGCTGGGATTATAGGCATGTACCATCATGCCTGGCTCTCAATTACTCTTGACCAATCATCTTAGTTTTAAATATCTATTGAAAAGTCCTAGATTTATAGTATTTTCAAGAATATTTTATGTAAAAATACTATATATATTGGGAGGTTTTAATTTCTATCTTTGTTTTAGTTAAATACAACTAATAATTATTATTCTTTCTTTGGGATCATATGGGGGAACAAGTATAATTTAAATGTTTAAAAATAAAAACTATTACCTAGTTAAACTATACCTGATAAATTAGTTGCTAACTGAATGAATCCTCTGTTAAAATGTAATCAGTTTCAAGTTACAGAATACCCCATTAACAGTGGTTACAAGAAATACATATTATCTCTCACGATAAAACTTTGAAAGTGGTTGGTTGCTTGCCTGGCTCAAAGATCAACAATAGCCTTAAGGATCCCCCCCACCTTTTTCTGTCTGTGACATTCTCAGTGGACTGGTATTTTTGTTTATTTTGTTATGATTACAAGTTGATTGTCACTGCTTTGGGAATGGAAGAAAGAAGTTTTCTTTCTAGAGATTAAGAAATTTCTAATTTCCTTAATCAGGGAAGGAAATTAGGAAATCTTTCTAGAATTCTACAACAGATTTTCTTATAGCTCACCGGCCAAGGTTGGGTCATACGTTCACCCCTACAGTAATGACTGACAATGAGAAATAGTGTTAAATGATTGTGTTAGACTAACTGTAACCTATGTCCTGGAATTAAGGCAGGACCTACCTTCCCTAGGCATGTTACCATGAACTGAGAGGGTAACTAAGAGGGCCTTCTTAGCAAGTACTGGGGATGTATGTTGGGTTGGCAACCAGGAGTTTGTGCAGCACTCTCCACACTGCCCACTGCTACTTCTGCACCATTTCTAGCTAAGCACATCTACATTTAAGCCATTCTTAGCATTTTCCAGTTCCCAAACACATTTCATAACTCTGATTCTGAATGCATTGCTCCTTATGCCTACAATGTTCTTTCTTCACATTTCTTCATTTTTCATGGCTGCTAATTTTCTAATACACTGCCCTCTCCATCTCATGATTTCCTGTCTTCTAATAATCAAATCCTCCACCCACTTAGTCCCTTATTCTAGGCCATATCTAAGATTTCTTAATTACTTTTCTCTCAAAATATCAATTTCTTGTAGCCTCAAATAAAAGTCTTGTTAAGGTAGCTTACAAAGTAATATCCAGTGTCCTGCCTGAATTCATCTGTAATAGCCCAGGAAGTAAATTCTCCAACTTTAGCATCTGGTCCTATGAACCAAAACACAAAAATAAAAACTTTAATTCCCAACATTCACAACTGTTAAAGAGTTCTTCCTGTTTTTTTCTTTATTAAATTATTTATTTATTCTAATTTATTATACATGATGGCAGAATGCAATTCATTTCAGATTACACATACAGAGCACAATTTTTCAAGTCACTGGTTGTACACAAAGTATTTTCACACCATTTGTGTCTTCATACATGTACTTATGGTAATGATGTCTAACTCATTCCACTGTCATTCCTACCATCTTGCTCTCTCCTTTACCCTCCCTCCTCTTTGCCCTATCTAAAGTTCCTCCATTCCTCCCATGCTCCCCCACCATTGCCATTATGAGTTATCATCCTCACATCAAAGAAAACATTCAGCCTTTGGTTTTTGGGGACTGGCTTAATTCACTTAGCATTATATTCTCCAACTCCATCCATTTACCTGCAAATTCCATGATTTTATTCTCTTTTAATGCTGAGTGATGTTCCATTGTGTATATACACCAAAGTTTCCCCATCCATTCATCCACTGGAGGGCATCTGGGTTGGTTCTACAATTTAGGTATTATGAACAGTATGCTGTTTTTAAGTCCTTTGGGTATAAACTGAGGAGTGGGGATAGTTGGGTCAAATGATGGTTATACTCCAAATCTATCTTAATCCCTGTAAATGCAATGTATCATTGCTATTTGCATCCCCACCACCTCCCTGGTATTTTTGGTGAACTTCTACCTCTGAATTACTATAGAAAAAGAAGGGAAGGCTAATATGTTATTTTGGCTATCCAAAAAGTAGTAACCCCTGTGGTGAAGAAATAACTTCAAATTTCTGACATGACACAGAAACTAGTATTAACTAATACAGCTTTTACATTTTAAAAATAATGTATGGCTCTCTGAATCAGAAGATAATGGAAGAAAGACCAAAGCATTCTCTCTCTCTCTCTCTCCCTTTTTTCTGAGATTCTGCAGTTTCTCTCAATTCAGCTCTGTCTTATAACCAATTGAAAGTGTGTCTAGTCCTTGAATTTTCAGTTTGTTTATTTATCTTGTAGTGCTGTGCATCAGATCCAGTGCTTCAAATATGCCAGGCAATGGACTGGGGATGTGGCTCAAGCGGTAGCACGCTCGCCTGGCATGCGTGCGGCCCGGGTTCGATCCTCAGCACCACATACAAACAAATGTTGTGTCTACCGAAAACTAAAAAATAAATATTAAAATTCTCTCTCTCTTAAAAAAAAAATATGCGAGGCAACTGCCTTACCACTGAACTATATCCCTAGCTTCCAACGTGATTTTTTAAAAGTTGTAATATAAAAACATTTTTTGGTCTTTCATCAAGAAGTTATATGCTGTTACACTGGTGGCTACTAGCCAGATAACATTTTAAAACCAGAACCATTAAACAGTTTTAGACATCTCACAAAAAAGTTAATCCATTTTAGAATATTTTAAAAACATTCTCCTTATTTACTTCTGTATAAAAACTGTAAGTAAATCAGTTGGGGAAAAATGTATTTTAAACACTGCTTCATATACCGAGCAAAGAAGGCACCATGAGAAATGAGGAACAAAAATAAAAATATCCCTGGACAAAATCCATGTGTACAGAAGATGACTCAGGATGTTAAAAATAATTCATGTGAGGTAAAGCAAACATGCAACATTTATATATCATTCTCTGAGGAATGGGCATTTTTTTTATTACTCCTCAAGTTCCTTAGCATATTAATAACAACAGCTTGGTATATATTATCAATAAGTCCAATTGTTGTACTCAAAGAAATGCCAGATTATATTATGGTGAGTTTGCTTCTTTTTCATCTGATTCGTCATCCATTACCTAAAACCAAAAAGAGAAAGAACTTAAGAATAAAGAAAAGGTTTAGAAATTGCTGTTTTCCAAATTTTAGTATTACTTTCCTTTCTGACATAGGCTATAACAACACATGGCAATCCAATATCAACATCCCCCCCAAAACAAAGTTTAAATCATAACCTGACATAGTAAAATGTATACAGATTAATTAAAGCACTGGTCTCTTTTCCATGCTTCAAAAAAGGTTTCCAGTAACAGAGTCAACTGTGCTAAGACTACAAATGATTAACTGGCATATCTCATAAGACCAAGATAAATGGGGTCGGGGATTTAGCTCAGTGGCAGAGTGCTTGCCAATATGCATAGCCCTGAATTCCATCCTTAGTCCTTAAAAAAAAAAAAGACTAAAATAAATAATTGTTTCTTTTTCCAAAAGTATCTTATTTACTTAAACATTTCCTGAGGAGGTAAATCAAACTATTATTAGAAGCCAGGTGCAATGGCACAGGTCTTTAATCCCAGCTACTCAGGAGGCTGAGGCAGGAAGATCACAAGTTTCAGGACAGCTTGGACAACTTGCAAGACCCTGTCTTAAAATATAAAAAGGGCTATGGGTGTAGCTCAATGGTAGAGGACCCCTAGGATGAAGCCCTAGTATCTCCAAAATGAAAAAGAAAAATGAATCCCTAAAAAAAGTAAGAAAAAAAAAGCCATATTATTAATTAATTATTTTGGTCTGATTCAAATAAAAAATAATTTTCAACTTTTTTTAATATTTATTTTTTAGTTGTAGTTGGACACAATATCTTTATTTTGTTTTTATATGGTGCTGAGAATCAAACCCAGTGCCTCATGCATGCTAGGCAAGCGCACTATCACTTGAGCCATATCCCCAGCCCCTCATTTTCAACTTTTTTAAAAATGAAGATTTTTAGTGAAAAAAATACTAATAAATACTTACAGAAAAATAAATGAAAAGGTG
The DNA here is from genome assembly GCF_048772815.1 of Callospermophilus lateralis. Lineage (NCBI taxonomy): Eukaryota > Metazoa > Chordata > Mammalia > Rodentia > Sciuridae > Callospermophilus > Callospermophilus lateralis. Next base: position 56,300,168 of record NC_135318.1, read on the forward strand.
AATATCTTTAGATGAACTAATATATTACTCAGGTAAGAAAGACCAACTCCTTTGGTGAGGAAAAGAACTATATAAATCCATGAGTGTTTTTTTATCACCACCACACCTACTAACAATTCAAGTTTACAATCCAACAGTCAATTCATCACTCCACCCTAGACAAATGAATAAAAATGTTCCTTTTCTTTATATATATATATATATATATATATATATATATATATATATATATATATGACAATGGACTCTTATTTTATTTTTGTAAATGCAGTGCTGAGAATTGAATCCAGTGCCTCACACATGTTAGGCAAATGCTCCACCACTGAGCCACAATCCAAGCCCCTGTTCCTTTTTTTTTTGTCAAGCCACTGAACTGTCAACAAAAGCAATTTAAAAAACAAAGGCATACAGGGGAAAAAAGAATAAAAATAAGTTAAAAAAAGAAACAAAAAACTAGAAGAGCTAGGTGTAGTGGCACACATCTGTAGTCTCAGCTACTTGGGAGGCTGAGGCAGGATTGCTTGAGCCCAGGAATTCAAGACCAGCATAGGCAACATTGTGAGACTCCAATCTCAAAAGGAAAAAAAAAAAAAAAAAAAAAAAGAGTAAAGGGCTATAAAGTCTTGATGAACTTGGTTCTGATCTGAGATAAGTGACAAACAATGGCAAAAGAATTATTTGATTGTTTGTCCTTTGGGTTGAATAGAAATGGATATTTTACTTGCAAGGAATTTAATAATTTAAATCCAATCAGAACAACACTCACTCCAAAGATTTTGTAAATCAATTCTATTTTAGGCAGAATTATCCCTAAGTTTGGAATACTATTCCCAAGTACTTATCTAATACAAACCATGTAAAGGGTGTTTTTAGACATAGGTTAATTGTTGCAGAGAAATATGAAGACCTAGAGCTAACTTCTAGTCTCTCAGGTAACTTACACATAAACAGACACACAGAAAGCAGCTTTGGACCAAAGGAGTTTTAAATTTCAAGCAGAGGTGTGGTAAGAACTTCAAAGAGAAGATGGCATATACTGAACCAAAAGGATAGATTTTATTACTACTCAGATCTCTTATTACTACTCAAAGAAGCTGGGAGGAAACACCCTCTCCCCAAGAGTACAGAATTATTTGAGAAGTTTTCTCAAATTTCAAAATGTTATTTTCTCCTTTATAACTTCTTTCCATAAAGCCCATACTTCCTGGCTGAGAATCAGTGCAGTAAAAATCACCATGACTGCTGAGAAGATGCTGTTCTATATTTTTTAGACATGTTAGGGCAGAAAAATTATGCTGACATTGTGTTATAGATAAAGCTCTATAAACCTACTTAGTACTCTCTTTTACCATACAATAAAGTGTGATTCCTTGATGATTTTCTTGCTTGCATTATTAAGAACAAGAATTAGGGCTAGGGATGTAGTTCAATAGTAGAGCTCTTGCCTGGTATACGCTAGACCCTGGGTTCAATCTCTAGTACCAAAAAAATAAAAATAAAATAAAATTGAGAGAGAGAGAGAGAGAGAGAGAGAGAGAGAGAGAGAGAGAGAGAGAATATGAACACGAAGTAGATAAATGATGCAGTAGAGCTCCTTCAACTAAAGATTTCAAAAAGTTATCTATACAATGGCATGATGGTTCAGAATTTTCCTAGTCAGAGCAGCAGTATGATCTCTGACTGTTTCCTTATATACAATATGGGAATGATTTAATGTACTTTAGAGGATTAAATGAGTTAATATTTGTGAAAGTGCCTGTCACATGGTAGACACTGAAGTTAACTTCTAAAATAATGAATTTTAAGATGAAGAGCACTAAAAGAGTAACCAAAAATCAAGACTGAATTAATTATAGCAAATAAATTAAAATGGCAGAAAACTACAAATATCCATAATAACATTGAATGTAAATGGTCTCAACTCCCCAATTAAAAGACCAAGATTTGCAGAATCAATAAACAAACAGGATCCAACAAAATGCTGTTTGCAAGAAACTCACCTCATAGGCAAAGATACCCACAGGCTGAAGGTAAAAAGATGAAAAATAACATATTTCACCAAAATGAGTCCCAAAACAAACAAGAGTAGCTAGTCTTATATCTAACAAAGCAGATTTCAAGAAAAAATTCATCAGAAGAGACAAAGAAGGCCACTATACCTGGTAGAGGGAACAGTTCAACAAGGAGATACTTGTTGACATTAAATCCCAGATAAACTCCATTACAATAATATTGGGTGATTTCAACATACCCTATCACCAATTGATAGGTCATCCAAACATAAAATCAATCAATAAATTACCATCTTTAGTAATACTATAAATCAAATAGTCCTAACAGACACCTACAAAACATTCCACCCCTAAACAGCTGAATTTACCTTATTTTCAGCAGCTCATGGAATCTTTTCCAAAACAGACCATATTCTAGGTCACAGTATAAGTCTTAGCAAATACAAAAAGGTTGATATAATCCCAGGCATCCCATCAGATCACAATGGAAGGAAACTAGAAATCAACAAGAAAAATAATAGAAACAACATAAACACAGGGAGATTGAACAATACTCTTTTAAATGAAAAATGGAACACAGAAGAAATAAGTGAAGAAATCAAGAAATTCTTAGAAACAAATTAGAACAGAGATACAAAATAAAATCTTTGGACAATATTAAAACAGTTCTAAGAGGAAAATTTATAGCATTGAGTACCTGCATTAAAAAAAAAATAGAGAAATCCCAAATAAATAATTTATATTCTAGCTCAAGACCCTAGAAAAGGAAGAATAAACTAGTTCCAAACTCAGGAGAAGACAGGAAATAATTAAGATCAGAATTGACATTAATGAAATTGAGAATAAAAACAAACACAGGATCAGTGCAACAGATCTGGTTCTCAAAAAGATAAATAACACTGATAAACCCTTAGTCAATCCCCCTGCCTCCAAAAAGAGATAGAGATAGAAGATCCAAATAAAAAAAAAAAATTAGAGTTGAAAAAGGAGGTATCACCATAGATGCTTCTGAAATCCAGAGGATCATTAGAAACTATTTTGAAAATGTATATTCTAATAAACTGGAAAATCTAGATGATAATGACAAATTTCTAGATATATATGACCTGCTCTAATTGAACCAGGAAGATACAGAAAACCTAAACTGACCAATCATGTAATGAAATTGAAACAGCAATTAAAAGCCTTCCAACAAAGAAAAATCCAGAACCAGATGGATACCCAGCTGAGTTCTACCAGCCTTTAAAGAACTAACACCATGGGCTGGTGATGTGGCTTAAGCGGTAGCACGCTCGCCTGGCACGCGTGCGGCCCAGGTTCGATCCTCAGCACCACGTACAAATAAAGGTGCTGTGTCCACCGAAAACTAAAAAGTAAATATTAAAATTCTCTAAAAAAAAAAATAAAGAACTAACACCAGTATTTCTCAAATTACTCCATGAAACTTAAAGGGAGAGAACACTTCATATACATTCTAAAAAGCTAATAAAGCCCTGACACCAAAACAAGAGAAAGACATAACAAGGAAAGAAAACTACAGACCAATATAAAATTAAATATTAGCAAACCCAGGAACAAGACAACAATGTCCATTCTCACTACTTCTCTTCAATATAGTTCTTAAAATTCTAACCAGAAGAAGTTAAAAGGATACAAATAGGAAAAGAAGTCAATCTATCTCTGTTTGCTGATGACAGGGTCCTATTATTTAAGAAGACCCAAAAAACTTTACCAAAAGACTTCAGGAACTGATAAATTAATTCAGAAAAGTAGCAGGGTACAAAAATCAACACTTATACATCAACAGCTTTCCTATGTTCCAACAATTCTGTAGAGAAAGAAATCAGGAAAACCTGAAAAAACAAAACAAAAAACCCTTGGGAATTAATCTAATCAAGGGGGTGAAAGATCTCTACAATAAAAATTACAGAACACCAATGAAAGAAACTGAAGAAGATCTTAGAAGATGGAAAGACCTGCCATTTTCTTGGATAGGTAGAATTAATACCATCAAAATGGCCATAATACCAAAAGCAATATACAGATTCAATGCAATCTCCATTAAAATACCAATGGCATTCTTCACAGAACTAGAAAAAACAGTCCTTAAATTTATTTGGAAGAAGAAAAAACCTAGATTAGCCAAAACAATTCTGAACAAGAAAAATGATGTAGGACAATACCTGATCTCAAATTATAACACAGAGGTATAGTAACAAAAACAGCATGGCATCAAAAACAAAATAGACATGAAGACCAGCAAAACAGAATAGAAGATACAGAAAAAAACCCACATACTTACAGCCATCTGACATACTTGACAAAGGTGCCAAAAATATATGCTGGAGAAAAGATAGTCTTTTTAACAAATGATACTGGGAAAACTAGATATCCAACTGTAGAAGAATGAAATTAGATTCCTCTCTCACACTTTGTACAAAAGTCAAATTGAAATGGATCAAATCTTCAGAAATTAGACCAGAAACCTTGCAACTGCTAGAAGAAAATATTGGGTCAATACTCCATCATATAGGTGTGCAGGCACTGACTTCCTCAGCAAGACTCCTAAAGCTCAAGAAATAAAACCAAGAATCAATAAGTGGGATGCCATTAAATTAAAAGCTTTTGCACAGTAAAGGAAGTGATTAAGAACATAAAGGGAGAATATACAGAATGGGAGAAAATCTTGTCCAGCTACTCCTCTGACAGGGGACACTATCCAGAATATAAAGAACTCAAAAAACTTAACACCAATAAACAAATAGCCCAATCAATAAATGGGCAAAAGAACAAAACACATTTCTCAAAAAAAGAAACAAAAATGGTAAAAAATATATCAAAAAATATTCAACATCTCTAGCAATCAGAGAAATGCACATCAAAACCACCCTAAGATTTCATCACTCTGGTCAGAATGGCAATTACCAAGAACACAAAAAATATATAAATGCTGGTGAGGATGTGGCGGAAAAGGTACAGTCATACATTGTTGGTAGGACTTGCAAATTAGTACAACCACTATGGAAAGCACTGTAGAGATTCCTCAAAAAACTAGGAATGGAACCACATATGACCCAGCTCTTCCTCTCCTTAGTATTTATTCAACAGAACTAAAAATCAGCATACTAAAGCAATACATCCACTTCAATGTCTACAGTAGCACAATTCACAATTGCCAAATTATGGAATCAACTCAGATGTCCATCAATGGATGAACAGATCAAGAAAATGTAATTAATACATACACACACACACACACACACACACACACACACACAAAGGAGTTTTACTCAGCTATAAGGAAGGATAAAATAATCTGCAAGTAAATGCATGAAAATGGAGAAAATCATGCTAAGTAAAATAAGCCAGAACAGAAAACCAAGGGTTGAATGCTTTTTCTCCTATGTGGAAGCTAGAACAAAATAAGGGAAAGAAGATGGGGGCTGGGATTGAATATCATAAAGATATAGGGAAGATCAGTGGAATAGAAGGAGATGAAGAGGAGGGAGGAGGGACAGGAAAGGGAAGGAAATAAGGAATGATTTTAACAAAATTACATTATATGCATGTATAAATATACCTTGGGGAATTTCATCTTTATGTATATGTAGAAAGTACCAATAAAAATAAATAAATAAATAAGTGAAAGGAAGATCAGTAGAGGAAGAAGAATAGGGGATTGAAATCAAATGCCACGCATGTATGATTTTGTCAAAATGAACCCAAATACTATAATGCTCTAATAAAATAAAAATAATTTTATTTACTTATCTAATAAAATGATTAAACAAATGAATAATAAAATAAAAAATTTTTAAGTCATAGAAATTGCAAAGATCTTGCCCTTGAAGAAAGAGTCAGGTCATAGATTTCTTTTCCCATGTATCTTAAAATTAAATCCAAACTCTCAAAATACCTGTTCTACACCTTCTACTTCCGGAATATAAAACTGCAGCATGTTCTGAATCCCATTTTTCAGAGTAATGATTGAACTGGGACAGCTAGTACAAGAACCTTGGAGTTTCAGCTGTACAATGCCATCTTCAAAGCCTTTATAGATCACATCTCCTCCATCTTCCTGCACAGTTGGCCTGTGATCACAGATGTATTGGTGATACACTTAAAGAACAGAAGTTTTTACTCGAAAAATTTAATACAGCTTAGACTTAGATTTTATATTGGTAAACTTCACAAAGTTAGAGTACCTTTTACAATAGTTAACAATAATTGTGGTTAAGTCTTATTTGTAGTTTTAATTTTTTAAACTTGCAAATAAAATGCCAAAATTCATTCATACAAATATTTACTCATTACATCTAATTTTGCTGCTTATTAATAAATTTTGAGCATTTAAAATGTGAAATTTCTTAGTAAGTATTGTGATGACCTAAGATAGACCCGATCACGTCTTTGACAAAGGAGGAGGCTTCTGGTTTTTCTTCAGGCAAACTTTTCATTGCAATATAACATTAATACAGAAAATACATAAATCATGTATGTATAATTCAACAAATTTTCACAAAATAAACACATAATTTGTAACTACCACCCAGACCAAGAATCAGAACACTGGTGTCCTAGAAGTTTCCCTTTACTTCTAATTGCTCTCCTAACCAAATTTAACCACTATGCTAATTGCTGTTGCCACTGATTAGTTTTACCTGTTATTCAGCTTTATAATTTATAAGCTTTTTTTTTTTTTTTTTTTTTTTGCAGAGGTAGACATTGAACCCAGGGCCTCACACATGCTAGGCAAGTGCTCTGCCACTGGGCCATATCCCCAGTCCTATAAATTCTATTTTAAATCACAGAGATTTTATTCTTTTGTATCTGGCTTCTTTTTTCTCTTTGTGAGATTCATTCATGTTTAGTATAGTAGCAGTTTATTCAATCTCATTGCTGCATGGTTTTCCATTAAGTTAATATGCTAGAATTTATTATCCATTCTAATGTTGATGGACATTTGAGTTAATACCAATTTTTGACTTTTATAAATAGTGTACCTATGAAGATTCTTTTAAATGTCTTTTGGAACATATCCAAAGGCAAAATTGCTGGGTCAAGAGTGTAAGTATTTAGTAGACACTGAAAGACACTATTTTAAACTTACTTTCCCACCAGCTAGTATTCATCATTTTAACCATTCTAGTGGATTTCAGTGCTATTTCATTGTGGTTTAAGTTTAAAACACTTTTTTCATGTTTAGTAACCATTTGGTTATTGTCTTCTGTAAGGTGCCTACTCCAATTTCTGATTATCTTTTTCTTGCCAATTTGTAGATCTTTATATATCCTGTCATAAATTATAATTATCTTCTATTATATATAATTATATATTATATATATTATATAATGATCTTCTATTCTGTATGTCTTTTCACTGTAAATTACATTTCTGATGAAGAAAAAGTCATAATTTTACTGCAGTCTGATAAGGTTTTTTTTCTCAATTTTCTGTACCTATTTTCTTTTGTTCTACCACTGAGGAGCAGCCCCAGCCCAATCCACATGTCTTTTTGAAAAGCACTGTTTAGTTTCCAAATACATGGAGTTTTGCCATTGTGTTTTAGTAACTGATGTCTAATTTAATCCTAATGCAGTCAATAAACAATATTCTCAGGCTGGAGTGTAGCTCAGTGGTACAGCATGCATAAGGCATTGGGTTCAATCCCCAGGGGGAAAAAAAAAAAGACCCACAAACTCCCCAATATTTTCAATGATTTCAATCCTTGATATCTGTTAAGGGTTGCTTCATGATCCCGCATGTAGTCTGTTTTAGTACATGTCCCCTGTACACTTGAAAAGAATAAATATTTCTATTGAGTGCAGCATTCTATATATGTCAACAATTTGGGCAAAGTTTTTGCTAATCTTGTGTTTGAAACTCTCATATCTTAACTGATTATTTTTTGTGTTGTTCTGTTTGCTACCCAGAGAACAGTGTTAGTCTTCCATCATGATTGTGAGGTATGTCTCCTTTTGTTTTGTCAAATATTCTTCATTTATTTTGAGAACATGTTATTAGGGTTTTAGGTCAGTTTATATTCCTGATAGAAATTAAAGATCTCTCTTTATGTATAGTAATGTTTTAAGTTACAAGGCACATTTTGTCTGATATCTGTTTGGCTTTCTCTTATTCATTTTTTGAATGCTATAGATTTTTACATCTTTTTACTTTCTCTCTCTTAATGGAGTTTAATGAAGTTAATTCAGCTATAAAGAAGAATGAAATTATGCCATTTCCAAGAAAACAGAAGTAACTTGAGAGCATTATGTTAAGGGAAATAAGCCAAACTCAGAAAGTTAAGTGTCCTGTGTTTCCTCTCATATGCAGAAGCTAGGGTTTAAAAAAAGGAAAAAACAGGTGGGTGGGTAGGGTCTCATGAAAATGAAGGGAGACTAGTAAAAGGAAGGGAATCAGGAAGAAAGGGAAAAAGGTAAGTACTAGTGAATAAAACTGATCAAATTATATTTGTTACATTGTGTGCATGTATAAATATGTACAATGAATCTATTATGTATAATTATAATACACCAAAAAAATAAAAATTGTGGTTATGGAGCTGGAGAATGTAGGTCAGTGGTAGAACACTTGCTGAACATATATAAAGCCCTGCATTTGATCCCTAGCATTGAAAATTTTAAAAAAGTGTCTAAATACACATGAAATTCATTTTTTATGTTTAACCATTTTTAAGTTTAGTTCACATTATTGTGCAGCCAGTCTCTAAAATTATTTTCATCTTGCAAAACTTAATTTCTACATCCTTTAAAAATGAAGTTATTCAGTTGATAAGATTAACATATTAACAATGTAAGGTGTGTCTTAAAATATTTGTAATGCAACAAGGGATGGTCATTCCATGGGTAATTCTTAAAGCCCCCAAAGAAATCATTAATGGTATGCTATTTTCTCCACTTTCCTGTACTTTTTGTGTAAGTTTGAAAAGGTCCTTTTATTCTTTTTTTTATTTGTTCTAATTAGTTATACATGACAGTAGAAATTATTTTGATACATCATACATAAAATGGAGTAAAACTTCTCATTCTTCTGGTTGTACATGACATTGAAAAGATTCTTAATAAAAACATTTTAAACTGTCTTTGCTCATTAATGTAATGAACAAATTCAGCTGGATATGGTGATGCACACCTATAATCCCAGCCACTTGGGAGGTTGAGGCAGGAGGATATAAGTGTGAGGCTAGCTTGGGAAATTTAGGAGACTCTATCTCAAACCAAAAAATTTTAAAAAGGTCTGAGCCCAGACATGCTGGTACACACCTGTAATCCCAGTAACTCAGAAGGCTGAGGCAAAAGGATCGAAAGTTTAAGGGCAGCCTCAGCAACTTAGCGAGACCCTGTCTCAGAAAGGGTTGGGTATGTGGCTCAATGATAAAGTGCCTCTGAGTTCAATACCTAGCACCAAAATAAAATTTAATTTATAAGATATGGGAGTGTAGCTCAGTGGTAAAGCATTTGCCTAGCCTGAGTAAAGTCCTCGGTTCAAACCAGTCGATAACTCTAATATCTAGGTTATCTAGATATTAGAGTTATCTACTGTTTTTTTTTTTTTTAATTTTATTTTTTGTCCTATTTCTTCTTGGTCTGGTTTCAAGGTATATCTAGTAATTTTTGACTGAATGATGGATACTAGCAACTCAGGATTATATTATATCAGAAAGGACTCATCATATTTTCTAGCAACATCTCAGTCTAATGGAATTAAACTAATTCAATACTGGACTACAGTTCTGTAAGCATTGTTTGCCCCATTTCAAGGCTCTAGTTTTCCCAGAAGTCCAACAAGGACTGGGGATGTAGCTCAGTGGTAAGGTACTGGCCCAGCATGCCTGATGCCCTGGGTTCAATTCCCAGCACCACACACACACATACACACATACAGAGCCCAATCAAGAGTCTAAATATTTCTTGAAGCTCACATCCTAAACCATAGTCTTTGTTCCTACTCCAGCACTATAAAACTGCCCTAACTCTGCTTCCCAACTGCCTTTTATTTGACTTCTTAGCCTCTACCTTACACAGCTAAGAATGAGCAGGTGCCGTCCAGGAAGAACCTGAGTGTTAGGTTTACTTCCACTATTTTAAGTAAGTTATTTTTAGTTGATGAAGTGTACATGTTTATAGTTTACAACATGATGTTTTGAAATATGTATACAATGCAGAATGGCTAACTCAAGATAATTAACACATGCCTCACATCATACTTGTGGTGGGAATACTTAAAATCTACTCTTGGGGGCTAAAGTTGTGGCTCAGTGGTAGAGCACTTGCCTAGCATGTGTGAGGCACTGGGTTCAATCCTCAGTCAGCATCACATTAAAAAAAAATTAATTAATTAAATAAAGGCATTGTGTCCATCTACAACCCCCAAAAAAATATTTAAAAAAATTTTAAAAATCTACTCTTAGGGATTTTCAAAAATACAATACATTGTTATTAACTACATAGAGCTTACTTCCTTAGTGTTCCTGTTCTCTGGGATCTTGGCCCTTCAAATCAAGACTTCCCTGATAACCTAAAATTTTAATTTTTGTCTTCTCATCTAAACAAATTTTCTAGAAACTCAATAGCTTCTCTGTTTCTTAGCAACTGTCTCTGCCCGGCTTCTTATACCTGGCTTTATTCCAAGAACCAGCAAATGCCCCAAGGAAAGCTGCAGTGAGCTTCCTTTCTCAACAAGATCGCAGCTTTTCAAATCTTGGTTGCTCTGGCAGCTTTCTAATACTTCAAATAAATTAAAAAAAATTTTTTTTTGAACTATTAGCCTTTTATGAGCAAAAGTAGCAGGCCACTTGCTGTTCTCTACTTGTTTAAATTTATTCTTTATGGGCAATTCTTTATGGCCTAAAATACAGGTACTCCTTCTCTCTTCACAATACTCCCAAATAACATTAAGTCCTTTAACTTTTAAGAAATCTGAGGATTATAGCAACATCAAACCTAAAAGGTGTGAATGAAATTTCTTCATCCACAATGTTTAATTGAGTGTTTTAAATTTTTGAGTGAATATAAAGAATCTTAACTTAGTATGGGGTTTAAGTTCAATTGTTATGGTTGCCTATGGTGGTTTACATTAATCTGTACTTTTCTTTTTGGTATGGAGATTTAACCCAGGAGTGTTCAACAACTGAACCATATCCCCAGCCCTTTTTAATTTTTACTATGAGACAGGGTCTCACTAAGCTGCTTAGGGCCTTACCAAATTGTTGAGGTTCACCTCAAACTTGCAATCCTCCTGCATCAGCACTCCAAGTCACTGAGCTTGTAGATGTGCACCATAGTACCTGGCACTTATACTTAATTTTGAATTCTACTGTAATCTCATGGACAATTAAAAGTACATTTCTAAAATAAAAAATGGCCTCTGCAGCATTTGAATTCAGGTGGGAGAAGAGTACATACCGTATTCTAGTGTCTAACAATTCCTTAATCATTGCCACAACTTCATCATCTTCTTCAGAACCTAGAAACAAATTGATTGAGTTTTAAAAAATCAATAGTAGAAATTTAGTATCCATGCAGATACAAGTATTAAAACAGCATGATTTTAAATTCATGGATTATTAAAAACATAAAACATGTAACTTGGTAATGTGACATAGTTGATTTTGAACAAAAAGAGAATCATTCATTTGGTTCTCTAAAGAAAAATTAAGTATACTGATCAACTCAACGTTTAGTGTCAAGTACACTGAAATACCTTGATCTGCTAATTATGTTAGGGCTTGCCCTTCAATAGATGAATGAATGGATAAAAAAAATGTGGCATTTATACACAATGGTGTATTGCTCAGCACTAAAAAAATGATAAAATCATGGCATTTGCAGGGAAATGGATGGCATTAGAGCAGATTATGCTAAGTGAAGCTAGCCAATCCCTAAAAAACAAATGCCAAATGTCTTCTTTAATATAAGGAAAGCAACTAAGAACAGAGCAGGGAGGAAGAGCATGAGAAAAAGATTAACATTAAACAGGGATGAGAGGTGAAAGGGAAAGGGAGAGAGAAGGGAAATTTCATGGAAATGGAAGGAGACCCTCATTGTTATACAAAATTACATATAAGAGGATGTGAGGGGAAAGGGAAAAATAAAAATAAAAAACAAGGGAGAGAAATGAATTACAGTAGATGGGTTAGAGAGAGAAGATGGGAGGGGAGGGGAGGGGGGATAGTAGAGGATAGGAAAGGTAGCAGAATACAACAGTCACTAGTATGGCAATATGTAAAAACGTGGATGTGTAGCCGATGTGATTCTGCAATCTGTATACAGGGCAAAAATGGGAGTTCATAACCCGCTTGAATCAAATGTATGAAATATGATATGTCAAGAGCTTTGTAATGTTTTGAACAACCAATAAAAAAATTTAAAAAAAAATAATTATGTTAGGGCTTGATTTCTGTGCCAGTAAATTTGAAAACTTTTATCATTCTTGGAAGTAGCAGAGAATATAGATTATCTGAATTTTGAGACAAAAAAAGCATATCTATTTTATAAGTTACATCTTCAGCTTCTCAATTTAGTGATTTTCAAAAATATAGTCACACTTAATATAAAAGCCTTTTAGAAATTTCTTTTTTTAAAATTTATTTTTCAGTTTTAGGTGGACACAATATCTTTATTTTTATTTTTATATGGTGCTGAGGATCAAACCCAATACTTCATAAATGCCAGGCAAGTACTCTACCACTCTACCACAACCACAGCCCTAGAAATTTCTGACATTGTATAAATCTGAGTAAAAAGTTGGTTTTTCATTTTGTTTCAATTTTGTTTTTGCTTTATTTTGTAGAGTTATACTAATCTTCATTCGTGCCTTTCTATGAGTTTTTCACCTTTGTGAGAGAAATTTAGTTACCTGTGGAAAAACCAAAAATGAAGATAATTCATATTATACTATAACAAACATTAGATTCCTGGCAACTCCATAAATAATAATTAATACTAAATAACATTAACTTTGGGTATTTAAATATATATATTTAAATACCCCAAAATATAAATACTTTATTTAAAATAAATACAAAATATAAATACTATATATATATAAATAAAGTTAAAAGTCTCTTTCATCAGCAAACCTAAGTTTCATTCATCATCATCCATTTCACAGTCACTGTCTAGTTTGGTGTAAATTCTTCTAGGACACATTTACATTTACATATGTAAATTGACACAGATGAGATCATACGACATGCATTGCTCTATACTCCCTCTATCATTGAGCTAAATTCCCAGACCTAGGTTTGTACTTTAATTTTGGTATATGTAGTCAAATCACTCTCAAGTTGATATACACTTTGTATATGTATTCATCAATAACACAGCCAGGAGCTCAAAATGCAGCTCAGTAGTAAAGTACACGGATGCATGAGGCCCTGGGTTCAACCCCAAGCAAATTAAAACAAAACCAAAAACGTGGCAGGTCTTCTTCACTTTGTTCATGATGTCTTCTTTTTTTCAGTGCTGGGGATGAAATGTAAGTATGAGCTCTACCATTGAGCTACATCCCAGCTACGGTTAGGAAGAAGTTATATGTCATGAATATACATAACAAAGAATTAATACTCCAAAATTCCTTAAAAATTCGGCTTAATCAGTATCAAAAAGACATGACTTAGCTGGGCATGGTGGTGCATGCCTGTAATCCCAGTGGCTCAGGAGGCAGAGGCAGGAGGATCACAAGCTTGAAGCCAGCCTCAGCAACCTAATGAGGTCCTAACCAACTTAGTGAGACATTGCCTCAAAATAAAAAAATAAAATAAAAAGCGTGGGGATGTAGCTAAGTAATAAAGCACACCTGGATTCAATCCTGAGTACCAGGGGAAAAAAAAAAAGACATGACTCAAATTTTTAAAACTTGACAAAGTACAAGAAACTTACTGACAAGGAAACTTAGTGCCTAATAAACATATGAAAACCTTCACACTCAGTATTAATAAAAGAAATATAATTTTATTTATTTATTTGTTTTTAAACATTTATTTTCTAGTTGTAGGTGAACACAAGACCTTTATTTTTATATTTTTATGTGGTGCTGAGGATCGAACCCAATGCCTCATACATGCTAGGTGAGCATTCTTCTTCTGAGCCACAAACCCAGCCCCAAGAAATATAATTTAAAAAAAAATAATACTTTATATTTAACATATTGATTTTAAACAAATGTAGAGCAGGGGCATAGTTCAGTGGTAGACCACTTGCCTAGCATGTAAGAAGCCCTGGGTTTGATCCCCAGCACCACCACCACCAAAAAAAAAAAAAAAAAGAAAAGAAAAAGAAGACATGTGCATGTCAATTAGCATTTATGATAATAGCAATTCCACTTCTAGGAACATACTCTAAAAAAAACTCTCCAAGACTTGTATAAGGATGCTACTACAGAAATATTTGTAACAGAAATTAGTACAAACAATGCATCTGAACATAAGGAACAAACAAACTTTGGTTTATTCACATAATGGAATACTATCCAGCACTTAAAATGAATAAACTAGAATGATACTTTTTGAAATGGATTTAAAAAATATTATATTCTATGAAATAGGCAAGTTGTAGTAAATCATAAGTTACTTATAGTTTAAGATCAAAAACCAATATTATAGGGGTTGGGGTTGTGGCTCAGCAGTAGAGGCTTGCCTAGCATGTTCAAGGCTTTGAATTTGATCCTCTGCACTACATATTAAATAAAGGTCTGTGTCCAACTACAACTAAAAAATAAATATTAAAAACCACCTAACAACAATACTATATATTTCCTTCAGACTTATGTGTGTTGTAAAAATATAAAAACAAACCATACACACATATCTGGAAGGAAAAAGAGATGGGAGTCTAAGGGCATTAACTGTATTTTTATAAATATCTTATTTTAAAATGGATCTCAAGCAACAATGGCAAAAAGTTAATATTTGTTTGCTCCTTGGCATTACACACACACAAAAAGTTAACATTTGTTAAATCTGAATGGAGGATAAATTAGTGACCATTATACTATTTTCTACGAGTACAAAATTTTTATAATTGAAAATTATAGTTTTGTATAATAGATTCAGTTAAACACAAATTTTTAAAAATGATGAATAAAACATATAATGTTTGGTCCCCTGTAGTACTGATTGCAGAGCTAAACAAATTAAATGATAAAAATCTGTATTCCTGGGACTGGGATTGTGGCTCAGTGGTAGAACGCTTACCTAGCATGTGCGAAGTACTGGGTTCAATTCTCAGCACCACATATAAATAAATAAAATAAAGATCCATCAACATCTTTAAAAATTTTTTAAAAATCTGTATTCTTATCACTTCGGAATCAAGGCAAATGTGAACTAATTATGAAAGTCTAAAAACAGATAAATATTAATTACTCAATATAAGTAATGTTACCTGCTTCTCCTGAAGATGTTTCCTCAGTAACTAGGGGTAAGCCAGATGCAAAGAAGTCCATAATTGTTGCATAAATATCTGGTTTTAGTAAATTCCAGTCTAATTCTTCATTTTCCTAGAAACATGTAAAGGAAAATGCTACATTTTCAGCCAAGGGCAACGACAAATACAGTACACTACCCTGTATCTCTCAAGAATCTTTTCCAATTTACATCCTAAAATATGCAACACTGATTTCTGCAAAATACATATCAGTTCTACCTCTTTAAAGTCTCACTTAAGTGACTTTCGGAAGAAACAATTTTAAGATATTCCATGATCATTCATATCAAAATTTTAAGTGTTCTTGTACTACATAGGGGATAATGATTAAAATGATTAAAAAGTATTTTTTCATGATACAAAAAGAATTAAAACACTGATTGAATTCTCTATCTTTAAAAGGAAAATATGATATATCTGCTCATCAAATACACAGAACATCTTATGACTACTCAAACATTTCAATTTAAATGTAGTTCTTAAAGAGTATTATAGAAATGCAATGATGTAACTGTAGAACCATGGCTATTTATTAGAGGACTTGTGGACCACACCTGGTCTGTTATAGTTTTTTAAAGGAAAGCTCTTAAGGAGAACCTATTAAATGTAGTCTAAACTCTTAGGATGCTGTTAGCTACAATCTATGCTTGAATATTATTAAAAATTAAGTCAATATGGGATAAAAAGGATAAAAGGGCTATATTTATTGTGGATTAAGAATCAATTTAGAGACAATAAACAAAAGGTAAAATACACTGGCCGCTATGGTAAAAATAAAATTGGCCAGGTGCGGTAGCTTACACCTATAATCCCAGCGGTTCAGGAGACTAAGACAGGAGGATCACGATTTCAAAGCCAGCCTCAGCAAAATCGAGGTGCTCAGCAACTCAGTGAGACCCTGTCTCTAAATAAAATACAAAATAGGGATAGGGATGTGGCTCAGTGGCAGAGTGCCCCTGAGTTCAATACCCAGTACCAAAAAATAAAAAAAAACAGTGAGATGTCCAGTGGTTGAGAAAATAAACTAGTTCTTGGTTATATTTTAATGAATTATTTGGAAAATAGAAGAGAATGTTCTCACAGATCTTCAGTAAATAATAGGCTGTACTGAGTAGAGAAATATTAGTAATAAAAAGAAAAACATTCTGAAATTATCTGAATAAGAAAAAAGTAGCATATAAGCTGCAAATACACATATACATTCAGAAAAAATAGCAAATAATATGTAAAGAAACTTATGAATTATCAATTACAAATCAGAAAGGAAAACAGGTGATTACTGCAGATACCAGGTAAATGTGCAGTCAGTGACGAGAATATCGGAAGAAAAGTGATCAGGGCCTGGGAATGTAGCTCAGTGGCAGAATGCTTGCCTAATGTGCATGAAACCCCCTGGAATGTCACTTGAAGATGGTCATGAAAGGGCTTTCTGGGAATTTAGAATATTTTAAACTATAGATGAAAACATTTTACAATTGGATATTTGCAAGAATACACATAACCACTAGGATTGCTCCCAAGGAGGAAAATCATATTTCTCCTAATACACAAATAGCTACAAGAGAATAGTGGACTCAGTATGTTCACATTCAAGGCACATCAAGAACTCAAGAGTAGAGCCAGGTCCTTGGTGGTGCAACTCTGTAATCCCAGAGACTCGGAAGGCTGAGAAAGGAGGAGTTCAAGACAAGCTTTAGCAACTTAGTGAGATTCTCAACAACTTAGTGAGACCTGTCTCAAAATAAAAAATAAAAATAGACTGGGGATGTGGCTCAGTGGTAAAATATTTGTATTCAATACTGAGTACAAAGAAAACAAACAAAAACCCCAGAGTAATCTTTTCAAATTGCTTAAGGAGAATTTAGCAAATATTTTTAATTTTGACATACTATCAGGTTAAGTGATTCAGTGCAGTATACAAATATCAATTATCAGATTTAAAAGGACATATTGCTCAAATTTCAATATTTAATTTCCTATTAACCTAGTAGACATACTAATGGAATAGCCCTTTCTAGCATGAGTTAGAAATGGGTAGCAAATTTGGCTTAATTTTGTGATATCTAGAGGTTAATTAAGTGCTACAATTATACAGTCTATTGTTCTATGAAACTCTGAAGTATTATTGAAGGATGGTGGAATTGTACATATGCACACATATATGTAACTTGTTTCATATATCAACAGAACGAATGAATATATATCACCTTTCAAAGTGACATTTATATCCTGGCATCTAACATATGCATGTACAATTTATTTGTTTTTTACAAAATATGTACTTGTGTAATTTGTATGAGCAAATTTTTTATTTTTTAAAATCCATTTATTTGCTTCTCTTATGACTCTACTAATTTAAGGTAAGAATTAGTAAAAATAATACCTGGAAGCCTAAATTCTATCTTGCCAAGGCTGAGTCCTGCTATAAGGCAGCTATATAATCTTGGACACTGCATTTAACCTGTCAAGGCTCAAGTTTTCTTTTGAAAAATTGGACATCTGGATTATAATTAGACCTAGACTATATTTAACTTCAATCTGAAAATTCTTTTAAATAATTGAGAAATGTAAGATGTAAACTTCATTTGAAATTTTTTGGGGAGGCGGGGGGTGGGAAATTCTAGGACTTGAATCCAGGAGTGCTTAACTACTAAATCACATCCCTAGCTCTTTTAAAATATTTATTTATTATTATTATTTGTGTGTGTGTGTGTGTGTGTGTGTGTGTGTGTGTGTGAGAGAGAGAGAGAGAGAGAGAGAGAGAGAGTTGCTGGGGATTGAACCCAGGGTCTTGTGCATGCAAGGCAAGCACTCTAACAACTGAGTTACATCCCAGAACTAATTTTTATTTTTGAGACAGGGTCTCATTAAGTTCCTCAGAACCTTGCTAAGTTGCTGAGCCTGGCTTTGAATTTGTGATCTGCCTCCCTCAGCCTCTCCAGCACTGAGATTACAGCCATGTGCCACTGCACCGAGCTCATTTGAGATTTTTTTTTAAATGTTGCTCAAGATAATACAATGATCTTGACATATCATAATTTGATTCAAATGCGGTATGAATTCTTATTTTTCCACGAGTATAGATTGCAGGATCACATTGGTTATACAGCCACATTTATACATACAGCAATAGATTTTTAATAATAGGATGTGTAAAACACATTAAGAATGGAAATTATGGAGAGGGGAATCAGCTCAGAAAAGACTAAAAGTACTTCAAATCGTATTTAAAATAACCCTACATAAATCTTATTTTATATACCTTTGTGACAGTAATGAAATCTGGTCCAAAGAAGACACTTTTTACTCCTTCAATTCTAAATAATTGCCTGTAAATACAGAAAAGAGAGAAAGGGAGATAATAATCAATTAGGAAAAAAGTTAAACATATTCAAAAGTAGAGAAAAGTAAAAGAACCTCCATGTACTTTTCACCAGTTTCAATAATTATCAACTCATGTCCAATTTTGTTTCATTTTCTATCCTACAATCCAACAATTTCACACCTTTTATCCAAGAAAAATAAAAACATATGCTCCACTAAGACTTGTATGTGAATCTCTATAGCACCTTCATTTATAATAGCCTCTCTTCCAAAAAATCTGAAAATGTCCATTAACAACTGGTGAATGAATAACAAGGACTGTGGTTTATCCATATAATGTAGTAGTACCTGACAATAAAGAGGAATGAACTACTGATATATACAAAAATGAGAATGGCTTTAAAAGCCTTCCAGAAGTAAGATATACTACTGTTTGAATCAGTCTACTCACTCATTCAGCAAATATTTGGACACCTCTAAATGACATGTATGCAGCACTATGGAGATAATGATGAGCAAGACAAACTGGCCTGTCCTCAAAAGCTTACATTCTAGCAGTCAGCAAAAACATTTCCTACCGAAACAACAGAGAACACAAGATTAGTTTGTTTTTTTTTTTTTTTTTTTTTGAGAGAGAGAGAGAGAGAGAGAGAGAGAAAGTTTTTTTTTTTAATATTTATTTTTCAGTTTTTGGTGGACATACAACGTCTTTATTTTATTTTCTGTGAATCCAGGAAACAGGCTATTTTCTTTTTTGTGGCCCTTGCACAAGCTAGGCAAGTGCTCTTCCATTGACCTATACCTTTAGACCTGTGCATTTTTTTAATATTATTTTTTTTTAGATGTAGATGGACACAACACAATGCCTTTATTTTTATGTGGTGCTGAGGATCAAACTCAGGTCCCATCCGTACTAGGTGAGCGCTCTACTACTGAGCCACAATCCCAGCCCCATCTTTGCATTTTTTAAATACAAAATATGTGAATTCTTTCTTCTTCTTTTTTTTAAAGACTATTCAAGACTCCTGGGCTGGTGATCACAAGACCCTGTTTTGTACTCTTTATTCTCTTGTTGGCTGTTGTAGTCACTGGGTACAGGTCCTAATTTGAAGAGAAGGAAAATAAAATTGACCTTTGAGAAATCAGCTAGCAAAATAATAGAGCAGGATCAAGAAATCAATCATGAGTAAGTGAAGAATTTTAGAAATATCGAAAATGCAATTAAAAGGTGATCTTGGAGGGCAGGCTCAAGGGTAATCACAGCCTGGTAAATGAAAACCTTCTAAGTTATCATGTGACCTTGTCTACGGATAGACTGTGATCACAGAGAGGAAGAGCTGAGTGGAGTACAGACAAGGTGACCTTGAGAAGAAAGACTTGGGAGCGGGTGTCTCAGCAATATGCAGAATTCATTCTCGATATAAACATTTCAAACAATACATATAAAGTTAAAATGCCCCTCAACCACATCTCCCAAATTCCATTATCATTTTGGGTATGCATTTTTCCTAACCTTTCTGTCAATGCATTTGTTATTTTGTGGGTTTTTTATTTTAATTTTAATATACATTTATATACATGTACATTATTCCACTATACTCATGTTCTACAACATGCTTTCTTCCCTTAATAATATTTATATCTTAGGGGTCTTTTTGTGAAAATAAATATGGATCTTTCTCCTCCTTTTTTAAATTTATTTTTTATTATAAGTGGACACAATATCTTTATTTATTTATTTATTTTTTGTTTATTCTTAAGTTTTAGGTGGACACAATATCTTTATTTTTTACATTTATGTGGTGCTGAGGATCAAACCCAGTGCCTCATGCATGCTAGGCAAGCACTCTACCACTGAGCCACAACCCAAGCCCACAATATCTTTATTTTATTTTATTTTTATATGGTGCTGAGGATTGAATGCAGTGCCTCACCCACGTTAGGCAAGCACTCTACCTCTGAGCCACAACCCCAGCACCCCTTCATCCTTTTTAATATGTACAGACTATAGAAAAAGTTTACCTAGTTTTTCCTAATGATGAATATTTAGACTGTTTCCAAATTATCACCATTACCAACAAGGCTACACATACCTTGTGTACAAGTATGAATGTTCTCTAAGGTAGCGTTTTTCAAACCCAGCAGCGAACGTGAAATCAATTATGTAGTGATCGGGATTTTGTTGTTTTATATAATAAAATAAAACAAATATTCTGGGTACAAAGGTATATATTTGGAACCCCAACAACTCAAGATGCTGAGGTAGGAAAAATGCAAGTTTCAAGATAGCCGAGGCTACCTTGTCTCAAAAAATTAGGGGGAAATAAAAGGAAAAAGGGCTGGGGATGTAGGTTGGTGGTAGAGCATTCCTAGATTCAATCCCCAGTACCACAAAATAAATAGATAAAATAAAATTTTAAAAGGAAATATAAAAATATATTACCTATTATAAAATTTAAAAAGTAAAAATTATCCCATAAAAAATTCCATCACACACACATACACACAACAGACACATACAGGTGTATGTACTGCTTCACAATGTAAAATATTTCTAACTGTGCCTTATATCAAAAAAAGAAAAAGTGAAAATTACATGTTCTAATGGTATATTCTGAGAAGTGGTATGCTTGAGTCAAAGGAAAGTAAATATTTATTAACTGGAAATTTAAAAAACTATTTCTGAGCTTTATCTCTAACTGGCTAAATTAAACATATAAAATGATTATAAAGCTTTACTTTCCAAATATTCTTGGCAATCAGTGTCAGAATTAAGTTATCAAAGATTTTACCTGCGGTGGGTTGTACCTTAGTGAGGTGTGCTTAGTACGCACAAAGGCCCTGGGTTCAACATCCAGCACCAAGGAAAATATTTCCAACTGTTAATAACTGACTCTACTATTTTTTTAAAAAAATTAATTTTTTTTAGCTGTCATTGGATCTTTTATTTATTTATATGTGGTGCTGAGGATTGATCCAGGGTCTCACACATGCCAGGTAAGCGCTGTACCATTCAGCCACAACCCCAGCCCACTCTAATATTTCTTTTTTTAATATTTTATATACATTTTAGTTTTCGGCAGACACAACATCTTTGTTTGTATGTGGTGCTGAGGATCGAACCCGGGCCGCACCCATGCCAGGCAAGCGCGCTACCGCTTGAGCCACATCCCCAGCCCCTAATATTTCTTTCTTTTTTTTTTTCTAATATTTCTTATTATAACTAATTTATCTAGCTATCAGTTCAAAAGAGGATCATTCCAACAATTTTGTCATTTGTGTTATTACTCTGACAACATATTTAAACATGTTCTTTTTATGAATTTTAAAATAATCCCCACTGACTACTTTAAAAAATCATGTCATATCTGGTAACTACAATCATTTATAATTTCTAGTGAATCATTTTAGAACTACTTCATCTTGTAACATGTAGAAATTCGCAAGTTTTATGAATAAAATAAGCAAGTTTTCATGATTCTTAAAAATCAGAGTTTTAGAGCTTGGCACAGAGGTGCAGTGACTTGGGAGGTTGAAGCAGGAGTATCACAGGTTCAAAGCCGGTTTCAGCAACTTATCGAGGCTCTAAGCAACTTAGAAAGACCCTGCCTCAAAATTTAAAAAAAATTATCAAAGGACTGAGGATGTGGCTCAGTGGAGAATCACCCTTGGTTTCAATATTTAGTCTCAAAAAAACAAAAAAGAAAAAGAAAAAAATCAGTTTTAAAGATTTGGAATTGAAATTTACCATAATTATCAATTAGGGGGTATTTTTTCTTATATAAAAATATGAATTTTCAATTATTGATGCTACAGAGCTATAGCATAAAATATATCAAATATATCACGTTCAAATATATCACGCTTCAGGAGAAAGTTTTCTAATATCAACTCTTACTTTTCTTCATCTCTTACCTGAAAAGAAAACAAAGTATTCTCTGCATTGAAAAATGCAGAGCACATAAAAATGCAATGTTACATAAGTCTGTCTAAACCCAAAGTCAGCTATTTATGTTGCTTGGTAAAAGCAAATGAAAACAGTAACATACCTAGCCAGAGGAGAACGAAATGCTGTAGCTGCTGTGGGAAAATCCATGGTCCTTGTCTCAAGAACTGGTTTTCCTGGTATAAACTTTAAGCTGTTGGGGTTTGGGGTATCTTGGGTTTGAATAAACATGTATCTTACTGAAAAAGAAAAAGAAGAAAGGAACATTATTCTAGAAAAAGCAGTAGTTACAAGTTAAGTGCTCATTTTCAGAGAAGCAGAAGAAAAACTGGAAAAATAAAAACCTACAAAGCTTTATTTCCCAGTTGAAAAAATAAGAATCTATAAATACAAGAAATGCAAGGTACAATAATTACATAGAACTTTATATTTAATACTTTGATTATTTAAATAGTTATGTTATTCTCCAGATTCCAATAACCTATACTTAAATAGAAAGCCATAACATAATTCAGGAGTCATAATCTATTTTGTGATTTGGTATCAATAGCTATCATAGTCCTAATCACAGGTTATTTATTTTTAAAATTTTTGCAGTGCTGCAGATTGATCCCAGGACCTCATGCTAGGCAAGCACTCTACTTCAGAGCTATACTCCCAGTTCCCCAGATCACAGGTTATAATAACTATAATATTTTTAAAAAATATTTATTTTTTAGGTGTAGATGGACACAAAACAATGCCTTTCTTTTCTTTTTTTTTTTTTTTTTTTTTAATGTGGTGCTGAGGATCAAACCCGGGTCCCACCCATGCTAGGGGAGCACTCTACCGCTGAGCCACAATCCCAGCCCAACTATAGTATTAATACAGTAAAATGCTACATTCTCTTCTTTCCGAAGTACCACCATTTTTTCAAAGACAATCAAGTTAGCAATTTATTTTAAAAACAAATATTTGTTTGCTTATTATATTGCAGATACAGGTTCAAGTGCTTAAAAATGTGTGAATATCTTTTACAACTTGATAAAGAAGGTACTGACACTGCCATTTTGTAAATGAAGAAAATGAGACTTGAGAAATTAAATAACTTGCTTGATGGTACAGCTAGTCAGAGTATAAAATTCAAAAATATATATATAACAAATAAATAATAATAAATAATAAAATATGTGAATTACTTTCTAAAATATTTAAAAATATCTTTTTTAAAATTTTTGTAGTTGTAGATGGACAGGATTCATTTATTTTATTTGTTTATTTTTTATATATTTTATTTTTTAGTTGTAGTAGGACACAATACCTTTATGTTATTTATTTTTTTTTATGTGGTGCTGAGGATTGAACCCAGAGCCTTGCACATGGTAGGCAAGCCACAACCCAAACACTTAAAAATATCTTTATAGGTTCATTTCTTATATACTTTTTCTAGGACTATGATTAGATTCAGATTAAATTCATTAAAGCAATAGAGAGAGAACACTATCTTTAATTTCCTACCTTGTAGGAAAAAAGAATAGCATTGAGATCTTGATACTTTAAAAACTACTTAGCAAATCCTGATGACTTTTTATGAAATAAACCTGAGCAAAAAAAAAAAGTTTTCCACCTTAAAGCAGCATATTGAAACAGGCTGATAATGGTATATACTCACAACTAAAATTCATTTAGGACAAATCATAAGCTGGGCATGGCGCTAAGCACTTTACATTTATTACATCCCTTAATCCTTACATCTTCTCAAGGAGGCACTCTTCTTTTATTTTTTTTAGTAATCAATGGACCTTTATTTTATTTATTTATATGTGGTGCTGAGACCCAGTGCCTCACACATGCTAAGCACGCACTCTATCACTCAGCTACCACCCTAGCCCCGACTCTATTCTTATTGTCTGTCTGTCTGTCTGTCTGTCTCTCTCTCTCTCTCTCTCTCTCTCTCTCTCTTTTTGTAGCACTGGGGATTGAACCCAGCCTCACACGTGGTAGTCAAGACCTCTACCACTGAGCTATATCTTCAGGCCTATCTTATTCTATAAATGAGAAAATTTAAGCTCAAGGCCACTTAGGTCATAAGTAATAGGGTCAGGATTCAAGGTTGGACAATATCCTAGCACTGACTCTCTTAACCAGTGTGCATACTGTCAATCCTTGTCTACCAGTGCCAAGAATGATAGGAAAATACATTTTAGATCAGTCTTCCTATTCTGTAATAATCTTCATACCATATATTTTAAGATATAATAAAATTTTGAAAAGCAACAGTTTTATTTTAAATAGGAGAGAGATTAAATTTGGCAAAACATATGGTTGGTATCACATGCTAGGAAAGTGCTATACCACTGAGCTACATCCCAAGCCCAGAAGTGCTTTTTTAACTATTAGGGAGAAGATTCTAGTTTGATAGCCAAGAGTTATTTTTGTACCTCACTATACAGTTCCAGCTAACTGATGTTGAACCACTTTCTATGTGGAATAGATTTTCAAACTAAATTCTCACACATTTTTCTTAAGTCATTGTACTAATTAGACATCAACTGCTGACATGGCAACCAGGCAAATCCCAAAAAAAGAAAAATAAAAAAATTGAACTTCAATGTTTAAATACTTAATTTGAAATATTTATACCAGCAACCAAGACATTCCTCTTAAAAACCTGTTATCAAAGGATGATTTTTCAAATGCAACATTAAAGAATGGTTGTCACCACTTTCTGTTAAATAAAGGACAGCAAGGTTCTTTTAACCCTGGTTCTGAACCAACCATTTCTTGCAGTCTTAATAATTTATTGGTCACCCAAATCTCTGCATATATTAGGCACTCTACCAATATTTGAAGAATTAAATCTGGATTTATCCTACTCAATCCACTTGAATAAAACTATACCAACAGAAAGGAAAATTTTAGAAATACTTGAAGGTAAAAATTATAAATGTAGAGAAAAAGTCATTTAAGAGCATACTGCGTGTGTGTATATATATATACACACACACACACACACACACACACACACACATAATCTCAAGTAAAAATTATAAAAATTATGATATCACCACAGAACTTTTACCTTTTGACAATGGACAAGTTATTCCAAAAGACTAATTTGAGTAGCTATTTAATAAAATCATTCCAATTATAGTCTAAATTTGGTTTAATTAGATATTTAAAAAATTACTCACATGCAAGTTACAACAGGATAGAGACTGATATAAAATATTTTTCCTCTTATGCTTGGTACTAAATAGGTACCTAAGTAGGCATAATCTCCTGCCAAATAGAGTGTTACTTGAAATCAACATCAATGACTAAAATCAGTGGGTTTCCTATTTCAGAGAAGTCTACATGACCAAGTAATTCAGTCCTACAAAACTTAAGTCCAATTAAACCATTTGTTCCATCATCTCAGATGTGGAATACCCTTAAAAACTTTAAAATAATTACAACTATAAGAATATAATTACTATATATTATTAATAAAACTATATAAGTTCTAGAGTATTATTTTCAATCTCTTTTAATGTACCTGTGTCAACTTCATTGAAATATCTGCAAAATTGAAAATTTGGGACTCAGTTGGTTAAGGTGATTTGATCTGTTGAGTTGCTCATTATTTACATCTAAACTATGTGATAATTCAAGGAGACAGGAAAGCACTCCTCTTCTTGCTCCAGTCTATAGAGGGGTAAGCTCCTACCCTGATTCAAGTAATATCCTTGAATCAGAGTCAGTCACACTCTAGAATATAATCATATGAGGGTGTTCAAGATAGTGATGGAAAGGGGAATAGGCTGAAGTCATATACTACAGCTTCATAATCACACAGATCCACATTTATACACCACACACACACACACACACACACACACACAAAACAAAAACAAAAAACAAACACACAATTTCTTTCTCTCCCCCAAGCTTTCCTAACATATTTCAAATTATTTTAAAATCCTATCTTCACACCTATTTCCCATACTAAAAAAATTAAAGTATATAATATCAGTAAGACTGTCAACCACAGTAATAAAGCAGAGGGTACAGCTCAGTGGTGTGTTATGATAGGAAAAATAAAACACTCTTTTTATAAGCCTCTGGATAGAAAATTTATAAATTCTTGTCTTTTATGACCCACAAATCCTAGTACAGTTCCATTAGCTTCTGAAATACGATTTATTCTAAAAGACTGAAATTTTACCTGTGTTACATAAGGCTGCAGGTAATGGGAAGAGTGGTCTTCGTACAAATTGATGCAGAGGTTGTTTCTTAATGGTATATGCCTTCATCATGTGACAGAATCTACATTTAAAAAACAAATTATAAATGACATTTTATGAGATCTAATCTCAAGGTCAGTTTCTACTTATATAAAAGACATGTAAAATTTAAATATAAGTAGCAATAAAAATGATTAGAGAGTGAACTTATCATTTTTCATCTATAACTTATTTCACCTACTTCGGCAAGTAATACAAACAATTCAAAAACAGATGAAAATCAAACGGAAATTCATAGCTTCAATCACTGGAGATGCATAGGATAATGTTAACATCCAGGTATAAAAACCAGAAATGTCAGGGATGGGGATGTGGCTCAAGCAGTAGTGTGCTTGCTTGCCTGGCATGCGTGGGGCTCTGGGTTCGATCCTCAACACCACATAAAAATAAAAAATAAAGACACTGTGTTCACCTAAAACTAAAAAATAAATATTAAAAAAACCCAGAAATATATCTATATTAGTGATTTAAATCTGTAGCTGGGTGTGGTGGCCTACGCCTATAATCCCAGCAGCTTGGGAGGCTGAGACAGGAGGATCACCCATAGCCAGACTCAGCAAAAGTGAGGCACTAAGCAACTCAGTAAGACCTTGTCTCCAAATAAAATACAAAATATGGCTGGGGATGTTGCACAGTGGTTAAGTGCCCCTGAGTTCAATCCCTAGTACCCCCTCCCCCAAAAAATCTGTGGCCCAGGCTCAAGATGAAGTCAAAAAACTATACAGGTTTTTAGTAAGATACAGTGGCAAATGCCTATAATCCCAGCAACTCCTAAAGGCTGAGGTGGGAGGATCACAAGTTCAAGGCCAGCCTCAGCAATTTA